>NC_083897.1:84875551-86075551 GCF_032452875.1 Bos javanicus | reverse complement strand
TGTCAGCATCAGTCCTTCCAATGACTATTCAGGACTGATTTCCTTTAGGATGGACCGGTTGGATCTCCTTGCTGACCAAGGGACTCTCAAGAGTGTTATCCAACACCACAGTTTAAAAGCATCAATTCTTTGGCACTCAGCTTTCTTTATAATCAAACTCTCACATCCATACATGACTACTGGAAAAACCATAGCTTTGACTAGAGAACTTTTGACTAGTGAATAATACACACTTCTTCAAATATCCAACAATCCTGAAATTCTTAGGTTTCTGTGATCATAGAGCTACTCAAAGTTGGAGCCAGAGCTTGGAATGCATAAGTTCTGATGTCTGCTGTTGCACTTTTGACCTCAGAGCCTGTCTCTTGATCAGGGTGGGAACATAGTGCAGTCCCAAGCTCTGGGAAAAGCAGTGATACTGCCTAAGGAGGATTGCATCCACATTCTCCTGAACCTCAGTCTCTCATTTCAGAAACTTCTACTGCCATTGTCTCCATCATGCTGTGAGTGCCTCTGGGCTCCTAGGAATACTCAAAAGAAAGAGTCATAGGAAGCTGAGTTCAGGGTTTCTTTGAGACTCGCTGATGACTTTCTTTTTAGCCTACCTGATTTCCTTTCAACAGTAACTATTTCAGAGTATGTGTTTCTGTGGACTGTGGTATAGTATTGGGAGGTACTAATTTCCCTGGTGTAAGCAAGCCTGCAGGCTAGCCAAGCACCTACACTTTCCTCAGAGAAGAAGACTTGCCTCATGTGCACAAACAGCTTAAGAAGCTTCAGCTTTTCCTCATTTTATTCAACATTTAATTTTCTTGCTTTTGACAGGGAAGAAAAATATGAGGAGGGGAATTAAAAGAGAAAACAACCAAGAAAGGGCTGAAGGGAAGGGTGTAGGGAGCACTAAAACCACTGCTATGTAACCAGCCATCAGTGATACTGCAAGTTTATGGGCTTTGGTTGCCATGGAGATGGTTACGTAACTCCAGCTGGTGGTGAAATTTCATACTGCTTGTGGTGGCGAACAATATTTCAGTCACTTAGGGCTACTTTTAAAGAGAACAAATAAAGTAGCCAAGGGGCCCTTTGTCTTGCAGTCTACAACCCGCACTGAG
Source organism: Bos javanicus (assembly GCF_032452875.1). NCBI lineage: Eukaryota > Metazoa > Chordata > Mammalia > Artiodactyla > Bovidae > Bos > Bos javanicus. The sequence continues at coordinate 86,074,439 of NC_083897.1, read as the reverse complement.
TTTCAGTCCCACACGCCAGTCATTTTCCAGGTTTTTGTGTGTAGCAAAATGTTCCCAATTATTCTCTGAGTAGAGCTGGGTACTTACTCCTCTCTTTGGCCCAAAATGGCTAGGAATGAGGCTTGAAGCAAAGGAAAAAAAAAAAAAAAGTAAAAGGTCCCCTTACTGGAGTGAAAGGTCTATGTGGAAAATTTCTGCTTGGAAAACTTGTTTTTTTGGAAAATCATGAATTGAGGGGAGGACATTTATCATTAGGACAGTGTCCAGAAGGGCTAGGTATGTCCTCTGTATTTAACCTCTCTCTCTCACACACACACACACACTTGAACTTTTATGTACAATGATATTAAGTCTCATTTGCCTTTCCAAACAGATTCAGATGAAAGCATGTATATTCACATTTACAATGCTCTACTGAAAATATACACCGTTAGATTGCACACACAATTTATTTACACACAAATACACATTTGCTTGAACATACACATTCATTTGGAGCTTCCCAGGTGGCGCTAGTGGTAAAGAATCTGCCTGCCAATGCTGGACACCCCAGTTCAACTCCTGGGTCAGGAAGCTCCCCTGGATAAGGGATAGGCTACCCACTCCAGTATTCTTGGGCTTCTCTGATGGCTCAGATGGTAAAGAAATCTGCAATGGGGGAGATCTGGGTTAGATCCCTGGGTTTGGAGGATCCCCTGGAAGAGTGAATGGCAACCAGCACTCTTGCCTGGAGAAGCCCCATGGACTGAGGAGCCTGGTGGGCTACAGTCCATGGGGTCACAAAGGACAGCAAAGCATCAGACACAACTGAGAAACTAAGCACAGCACAAGCACATCCCTATTGGACACAAGAACTAAAGGACACAGAGAGAAAAGTGACCCATATTCACACTGTAATTAATATGCAGAGATTTGAACCTGGACCTTTTGATGACAAATTCAGTGCTATTGCCCCTGTGACTGCCTGCCACCACAGTACAGTAGAGACATTTTGAGTGAAAACATTCTGCATGAGGAATTGAAACTGTAAACCTCTGCTTCTGAGAACTATCTGGGAAGTTGAGGTTATGCTTTAGGTGATGTCTCTGTCCCCTTTTGTATCTCACCTAGCAATGAGGTAAATAGAGGTAATTCCATTTACCCATATCAGAATTTCCCACTTACTTGGTACCACTTGTGTCTCCTTAATCCTCTAGTCGTTTCCTACCCTGCCTTGTTGGTCTGGCCAGTGAGCAATGCCAACCTTGGCTTTATGCACTCATCTTTCTTTATTATTTATAGAGTGACAACAGCTTGACTGTATCATACACAGAGGAGCAAGAGACCCAGAATCAGCTCTGAAGCTAGAATAATTCAGCCACACTGCTTATACTGCAGATAAATGAACAGGATAATAGTATTTCAGGATCAATTTGGTTTTCAGGACAAAGATTTCTAGAAAGGTTCTGAAGCACTTGAGTTCTGGAGTCAAAATTTTCTGCCAGGATGAGACTAGAAAATTCTAGATTGGTTGTTGGAGCACGAAGTCTCTGAAGTCAGAGTATTGGGATCTGAAAGGATGTAAGAATGGAGATAACGAAAAAATAGAATAGATTTCATAACAGGGGAAAAGTGGTGTGTTGAGCTGCATTCATCAAATTTCTGGCTGGCGTCCTTTTGCCTCTCCCTTTCTACTCTTCACACTCCTCCAATCTGCTCTCTGGCCCAGGATGCTGACTGGTATACTAACAAGTTTAAGTGCTCTCTCTGATTTCTAATTGTGCTTGGTTAAGGGGAAATCTGGTAGAAAATTAGAGGGAATGAGAAAAATCAGAGTCACGGCCTTTATTTTTCCAGCTCCCTCCCTTGTACAACTTTGAGTTGTACTTTTCAACTGAAGATAACAGCTCCTCTCCTGACAATTCTCTCCAGAGACACTTTTTTTTCCAAATTTCAGTAACTCCCTCCTCTCACTCTTTCAGACTTAAGAGTGGTGACAAGACCCCACAGTGAATACTGTACCAGGCCTTGAGGTTTCCCTATGCCACACTCATACCTTTTTAAACAGTTTTTTTTATTCAAACCTCTCAATATTCTAATTTGTATGCACCTACTATTTCCTTGTGGGACTAAAGTGCAAAGAAAATCTATGGGAAACAGTTATGTTATAGTCCATCTCTGATCCAGTTAGAGAGAAGAGGGACCAGGATTGATTTTCTGGTGCTGCTCAGGGTGCCCTAAAATGTCCTGTCCTTTTTACCTTAGGGACCTTCTCACATAGGTCCTCAAATGGTAATCATGATATTTGCCTGAGGGCCCTTCTAAGCAATAAACCCATTTCAAGAAGGAAGTTCAGTTCAGTCACTCGTTTGTGTCCATATCTTTGTGACCCCATGGACTGCAGTACGCCAGGCTTCCCTGTCCATCACCAACTCCTGGAGCTTGCTCAAACTCATGTCCATGGAGTTGGTGATGCCATCCAACCATTTCATCCTCTGTCATCCCCTTCTCCTCCTGCCTTCAATCTTTCCCAGCATCCTGGTCTTTTCCAATGAGTCAGCTCTTTGCATCAGCTGGTATTAGAGTTTCAGCTTCAGCATCAGTCCTTCTAATGAATATTCAGGACTGATTCCTTTAGGACTGACTGGTTTGATCTTCTTGTAGTACAAGGGACTCTCAAAAGTCTTCTCCAGTACCACAGTTCAAAAGCATCAATTCTTTGGCACTCAGCTTTCTTTATGGTCCAACTCTCACATCCATACATGACTACTGGAAAAACCATTGCTTTGACTAGATGGATCTTTGTCAGCAAAGACATGTCTCTACTTTTTAATATGCTGTCTTTCCCCCAAGGAGCACATGTCTTTTAATTTCATGGCTTCAGTCACCATATGCACTGATTTTTAAGCCCAAGAAAATAAAATCTGTTTCCCCATCTATTTGCCATTAAGTTATGGGACCAGATGCCATTATTTTCATTTTTTGAATGTTGAATGTTGAGAACCTCATGAACATTATGAAAAGGCAAGAGAGTAGAGCCCCATCCATTGTAGAAGTATGTCATTTTCTATCATTTCAACTTGCTTCACAATTCAAAGCCTAAGGCTTGAATCGCAAATTAGAAAAGACATATACTTTTTTCCTACAAGCCCTAGGAATAGCCCAGAAAAAATCATTGATGAAATTTCACAGGCTACTTGAGAGACACAGGATATTCAAAATGGGACATGCAGTAAAGACAAAGGATAGACTTTCTGTTCTAACAGTCAATATTTGCATTGCTTGAGGCTGCTCATGTTGATTGGTGTTGCCCTCCTAGTGTCAGAAAGACAGAAACAGACCCTGAAAAGGAAGGAGATTCACTTGACAAAGTTTAGACAGCAAGCCAAGGATGCAATCTGATGAGGACTCAGGAACTCTTGATTCCTAAAGCTGCCTACACCATTCCCAGTTAGAATTTATGACTCTCAATTTTGCTCTCTAATTCTTGTCCTTAGAAGTACAGTTTGTGGGGACGGGAGTCATTTTCTTGGACTTACTTAGTATCTGACAATCCACCAATGTTCCTGGATTATTTCTTTTCTGCAGAATATTAAGAAGGGTGGTTTTAGTATTATCTAAGCCTCTTCCCTATTCCCAGGTATTCCATTTCTTCTTATCACCATCAACATAAGAACATCCTATTTAGATCCTCATCTAAAGATCCCACAACTCAAGTCTATTTAGACCAAAAGTTATCAAATTTTGTTCTCCTAAGGTTATTCAGGGGCTACTATGGGGGTATAAAGGTTTATATTAATAGGAGAGAGGGCTGCAGGGAAGAATCTCCGTCTTTAACCACTGCTGTCTACCATCCTTGTCATTCTTACTATCATCAGTCCACAAGAACAATTCTGCTGTTTTTTCTGCTTTATGTACCAAGCTTTGATTTATGGTTAAATTTGGGGGAAAAAAACTAACTGCTGCCTAAAGCAATTAGAAAACCACTGATTTATTCCAACTCCTTAATTATATAGATGAGAAAACAGAGGCTCAGAGAGGAAAACAGATTTGTTCAAGATCACACAGTAAATAATTCAGTAGCACACTTCCAGATGTTCAAGCTGGATTTAGAAAAGGCAGAGGAACCAGAGATCAAATTGCGAACATCCATTGGATCATCAAAAAAGTAAGAGAGTTCCAGAAAAAACATCTACTTCTGCTTTATTGACTATGCCAAAGCCTTTGACTGTGTGTGGATCACAAAAAAAAAAAAAAAAAAAAAGGAAAATACCTCAAGAGATGGGAATACCAGATCACCTGAACTGCCTCCTGAGAAATCTGTATGTAGGTCAAGAAGCAACAGTTAGAACTGGACATGGAACAACAGACAGTTTCCAAATCGGGAAAGGAGTACATCAAGTCTGTATATTGTCACCCTGCTTATTTAACTTATATGCAGAGTACATCATGAAAAATACTGGACTGGATGAAGCACAAGCTGGAATCAAGATTGCCGGGAGAAATATCAATAACCTCAGATATGCAGATGACATCATCCTTACGGCAGAAAGCAAAGAAGAACTAAAGAGCCTCTTGATGAAAGTGAAAGAGGAGAGTGAAAAAGTTGGCTTAAAACTCAACATTCAGAAAACTAAGATAATAGAGTCTGGCCCCATTACTTCACATAAAATAGATAGGGAAACAGTGGAAACAGTGACAAACTTTATTTTGGGGGGGGGGCTCCAAAATCACTGCAGATGGTGATTGCAGCCATGGTTTTAAAAGACACTTGTTCCTTGGAAGAAAATTTTTGACCAGCCTAGACAGCATTTGGACTCTGTGGGAGAAGGTGAGGGTAGGATGATTTGAGAGGATAGCATTGAAACATGCATATTATCATATGTGAAATAGGTAGCCAGTCCAGGTTTGATGCATGAGACAGGGTGCTCAGGGCTGGTGCACTGGGATGACCTGGGAATGGGATGGGGAAGGAAGTGGGAGGGGGATTCAGGATGGGGAATACATGTACACCCATGGCAGATTCATGTCAATGTATGGCAAAAACCACTACAATATTGTAAAGTAATTACCTTCCAATTAAAATAAATTAATTAATTTAAAAAATAAAGAAAATGAAAAGCAGAAATATTACTTTGCCAAAAAAAGTCCACCTAGACAAAGCTATGGTTTTTCCAGTAGTCATGTATGGATGTGAGACTTGGACTATAAAGAAAGCTGAAGAATTGATGCTTTTGAACTGTGGTGTTGGGGAAGACTCTTGAGATTCCCTTGGACTGCAAGGAAATCCAACCAGTCCATCCTAAAGGAAATGAGTCCTAAATAGTCATTGAAAGGACTGATGCTGAAGCTGAAACTCCAATACTTTGGCCACCTGATACAAAGAACTGACTCATTTGAAAAGACCCCTAAGCTGGGAAATATTGAAGGTGGGAGAAGGGGATGACAGAGGATGAGATTGTTGAATGGCTTCACTGACACAATGGACATGAGTTTGAGTAAACTCCAGGAGTTGGTGATGGACAGGGAGGCCTGGCGTGCTGCAGTCCATGGGGTCACAAAGAGTTGGACACAACTGAGCGACTGAACTGAAATGAGCACATTTAATCAGGTAAGGACTAATGAAGATCCTTACTGCATGACCTCAACCCAATTATCATTGGGTTGGCATTACCCTCACAGTCTTCCCTCCCAGCAGCCTTGGAGTGGATAGTGGGAGGAACCAACACATTAGTCCTTGAGAATATGACTGTGAAAGGGGTGCTACTGTTTTGGTGCTCATGGTGCCTGCAGAGATGAGTTCCCCTACCCACCGCCCCCTCCCCCATGGATAGTTGCTTGCTAAGCTTAAGAATTGAATTGGACAAGACTGCTGTCTCTGGCCTGGCAGCCACACTTTCTATACTCAAGGCCCTTAGTCCATTAAAGAGGTTTCTACCCAATCAAATATATTTTCAACTTGGAACACAAGCTTTAACCTACAGAGTGACAGCTAGAGAAATGATGCTGACTATGTTCCAAGGCAGAGAGGGATTTTGGCTATTACTAATAGGAAAGTGGAAACTGCAGCTGTGTTTGGAGTAAAGTTCACTGAGGAATTCTTACAGATGATGCTCCATTGCCAGAGCATTACACAACAGTGCCCTCTTAACAGGCCTAAAATTATCAGACACAAAGGTAAAAGGGAAGAGTTGAAGCAGTGGGTATTTGCAGCCCTGAGACAGAATGGCTCTTGTCTCTGTTCTGGACAGGCCCTGGCATGAAAGAATGAGAGTTTCCAATTGTTGCTTGCTCCACTCGAGTCTAGCGTTACCAGATATCTGATGTAGCAATAAGGGGTAGGGACTTTAAAGTTAGGCTGTTTGGTTCAAATTCTGGCTCTATCATTTATTGTCTGTATGCTTTGGGGAAGTTATTGAACCTTTCTATACCTCAGTTTTTCTATATGTAAAATAGGGGTAATAACCTATATCACAGGGTAGTTGCAAGGATTAAATGAGATGGTATATGTAAAATACATAGGTCACTGTCTAGAGCTATAGTAAGCTAATTCTATGTAAAATTCAACTATTATTACTACTTCCCCAGACCTTGGACCCAACTCAGAGTCTTGGGTGCAAGGACCTAGACAAGTTACAACCGATTTAAGAAGCAGATGCCACAGAAACAGTTTCTGAGAGGGAGTGAAAGACAAAAATAAGAAAATTATTATTTATCTCTTTTTTAATTTTTTATTAATTTTATTTAGATTTTACTTCAAATTTATTTATTTATTTAAATTTATTTATTTATTTATTATTTGGAGGCTAACTACTTTAAATATTGTATTGGTTTCGCCATACATTGACATGAATCCACCATGGGTGTACATGTGTTCCCCATCCTGAACCCCTCTACCACCTCCCTCCCCATCCCATCCCTCTGGGTCATCCCAGTGCACCAGCCCTGAGCACCCTGTCTCATGCATTGAACCTGGACTGGTGATTAGTTTCACATATGATAATATACATGTTTCAATGCCATTCTCCCAAATCATCCCACCCTTGCCTTCTCCCACAGAGTCCAAAAGACTGTTCTATACATCAGTGTCTCTTTTGCTGTCTCACATACAGGGTTATCATCACCATCTTTCTAAGTTCCATATATATACATTAGTATACTATATTGGTGTTTTTCTTTCTGGCTTACTTCACTCTGTATAATATGCTCTGTTTTAATCCACCTCATTAGACTTATTCAAATGTATTTCTTAATGGCTGAGTAATATTCCATTGTGTATATGTACCACAGCTTTCTTATCCATTTGTCTACTGATGGACATCTAGGTTGCTTTCATGTTCTAGCTATTATAAACAGTGCTGCAGTGAACATTGGGGTACATGTGTCTCTTTTAATTCTGGTTTCCTCAGTGTGTATGCCCAGCAGTGCAATTGCTGGGTCATATGGCAGTCCTATTCCCAGTTTTTTAAGGAATCTCCACACTGTTCTCCATAGTGGCTGTAACTAGTTTGCATTACCACCAACCATCTAAGAGGGTTCCCTTTTCTCCACACTCTCTCCAGCATTTATTGCTTGTAGACTTTTGGATAGCAGCCATTCTCGCTGGCGTGAAATGGTACCTCATTGTGGTTTTGATTTGCATTTCTCTAATGAAGACTCATGAAAGTCCCTTGGACTGCAAGGAGGTTCAACCAGTCCATCCTAAAGGACATCAGTCCTAGGTGTTCATTGGAAGGACCGATGCTAAAGCTGAAACTCCAATACTTTGGCCACCTCATGCAAAGAGTTGACTCATTGAAAAAAACCCTGATGCTGGGAGAGATTGGGGGCAAGAGGAGAAGGGGACGACAGAGTATGAGATGGCTGGAGAGCATCACCGACTTGATGGACATGAGTTTGGGTGAACTCTGGGAGTTAGTGATGGAGAGGGAGGCCTGGCATGCTGTGATTCATGAGTCAGAAAGAGTCAGACACGACTGAGTGAACTGAACTGAACTGAATAATGAGTGATGTTGAGCATCTTTTCATGTGCTTATTAGCCATCTGTATGTCTTCTTTGGAGAAATGTCTGTTTAGTTCTTTGGCCCATTTTTAGATTGGGTTGTTTATTTTTCTGGAATTGAGCTACAAGTGTTGCTTGTATATTTTTGAGATTAATTCTTTGTCAGTTGCTTCATTTGCTATTATTTTCTCCCATTTTGAAGGCCATCTTTTCACCTTGCTTATAGTTTCCTTTGTTCTGCAAAAGCTTTTAATTTTAATTAGGTAGCATTTGTTTATTTTTGCTTTTATTTCCAGTATTCTGGGAGGTGGGTGATAGAGTATCCTGCTGTGGTTTATGTCGGAGAGTGTTTTGCCTGTCTTCCTCTAGGAGTTTTATAGTTTCTAGCCTTATGTTTAGATATTTAATCCATTTTCAGTTTATTTTTGTGTATGGTGTTAGAAAGTGTTCTACTTTCATTTTTTTACTAGTCATTGACCAGTTTCCCCAGCACCACTTGTTAAAGAGTTTGTCTTTTCTCCATTGTATATTCTTGCCTCCTTTGTCGAACATAATGTGACCATAGGTGCATGGATTTATCTCTTGGTTTTCTATTTTGTTCCAGTGATCTATATTTCTGTCTTTGTGCCAGTACCATACTGTCTTGATAACTGTGGCTTTTTAGTAGATCCTGAAGTTAGGCAGGTTAATTCCTCCAGTTCCATTCTTTTTCTCAAGATTGCTTTGGCTATTCGAGTTTTTTTTTTTTTTTTTTGCATTTCCATTCAAATTGTGAAATTATTTGATCTAGTTCTGTGAAAAATACCATTGGTAGCTTGATAGGGATTGCATTGAATATATAGATTTCTTTGGGTAGTATACTCATTTTCACTATATTGATTCTTCCAATTCATGAACACAGTATATTTGTCCATCTATTTGTGTCCTCTTTGATTTCTTTCACCAGTGTTTTATAGTTTTCTATATATAGGTCTTTAGTTTCTTTAGGTAGATATATTCCCAAGTATTTTATTCTGTTTGTTGTAATGGTGAATGAAATTGTTTCCTTAATTTCTCTTTCTGTTTTCTCATTGTTAGTGTATAGAAATGCAAGGGATTTCTTTGTGTTGATTTTATATCCTGCAACTTTACTATATTTATTAATTAGCTCTAGTAATTTTCTGGTGGAGTCTTTAGGGTTTTCTATGTAGAGGATCATGTTATTTGCAAACAGTGAGAGTTTTGCTTCTTCTTTTCTTCTTTTGGTAGAATTTAGCTGTGAAGCCATCTGGTCCTGGGCTTTTGTTTGCTGGAAGATTTCTGATTACAGTTTCAGTTTCCATGCTTGTGATGGGTCTGTTAAGATTTTCTATTTCTTCCTGGTCAAGTTTTGGAAAGTTGTACTTCTCCTAGAATTTGTCCATTTCTTCCAAATTGTCTGTTTTATTGTCATATAGTTGCTGAGAGTAGTCTCTTATGATCCTTTGTATTTATGTGTTATCTGTTGTGATCTCTCCATTTCATTTCTAACTTTGTTGATTTGAGTTTTTCCCCTTTGTTTCTTGATGAGTCTGGCTAATAGCTTGTAAATTTTATTTACCTTCTCAAAGAACCAGCTTTTGGCTTTGTTGATTTTTGCTATGGTCTCTTTTGTTTCTTTTGCATGTATTTCTGCCCTAATTTTTAAAATTTCTTTCCTCCTACTAACCCTGGGGTTCTTCATTTCTTCCTTTTCTAGTTGTTTTAGGTGTATAATTAGGTTATTTATTTGACTTTTTTCTTGTTTCTTGAGGTAAGCTTGTATTGCTATGAACCTTCCCCTTAGCACTACTTTTACAGTGTTCCATAGGTTTTGGGTTGTTGTGTTTTCATTTTCATTCATTTCTATGCATATTTTGATTTCTTTTTTGATTTCTTCTGTGATTTGTTGGCTATTCAGCAGCGTGTTGTTCAGCCTCCATATGTTGGAATTTTAAATAATTTTTCTCTTGTAATTGACTTCTAATCTTAAAGCATTGTGGTCAGCAAAGATGCTTGGAATGATTTCAATTCTTTTGAATTTACCAAGGCTAGATTTATGGCCCAGGATTTGATCTATGCTGGAGAAGGTTCCATGTGCACTTGAGAAAAAAGTGAAATTCATTGTTTTGGGGTGAAATGTCCCATAGATATCAATTATGTCTAGCCGTTCTATTGTATCATTTAAAGTTTGTGTTTCTTTGTTAATTTTCTGTTTAGTTGATCTATCCATAGGTGTGAGTGGGGTATTAAAGTCTCCCACTATTATTGTGTTATTGTTAATTTTCCCTTTCATACTTGTTAGCATTTGTCTCACATATTGCAGTGCTTCTATGTTGGGTGCATGCTGCTGCTGCTGCTGCTAAGTCGCTTCAGTCATGTCCGACTCTGTGCGACCCCATAGATGGCAGCCCACCAGGCTCCCCCGTCCCTGGGGTTCTCCAGGCAAGAACACTGGAGTGGGTTGCCATTTCCTTCTCCAATATGTTGGGTGCATATATAATCATAATTGTTGTATCTTCTTGGATTGATCCTCTGATCATTATGTAGTGTCCTTTGTCTCTTTTCACAGCCTTTGTTTTAAAGTCTATTTTATCTGATATAACTACTTCTACTCATGCTTTCTTTTTGGTCTCTATTTGGGTGGAATATCTTTTTTCAGCCCTTCACTTTCAGTCTGAATGTGTCCCTTGTTTCGAGCTGGGTCTCTTGTAGACAACTTATATAGGGTTTTTTTTTTTTTTTTTTTTTTTTTAGTCCATTCAGCCAGCCTTTGTCTTTTGGTTGGGACATTCAATCCATTTACATTTAAGGTAATTATTGATAAGTATGGTCCCATTGCCATTTACTTTATTGTTTTGGATTCGAGTTTATACACTCTTTCTGTGTTTCCTATGTAGAGAAGATCCTTTGGCATTTGTTGGAGAGCTGCTTTGGTGGTGCTGAATTCTCTCAGCTTTTGCTTGTCTGTAAAGCTTTTGATTTCTCCTTCATAGTTGAATGAGATCCTTGCTGGATATAGTAATCTGGGCTGTATGTTATTTTCTTTCATCACTTTAAGTATGTCTTGCCATTCCCTTCTGGCCTGAAGCGTTTCTATTGAAAGATCAGCTGTTATCCTTCGGGGAATCCCCTTGTGAGTTATTTGTTGTTTTTCCCTTGCTGCTTTTAATATTTGTTCTTTGTGTTTGACCTTTGTTAATTTGATTAATATGTGTCTTGGGGTGTTTCACCTTGGGTTTATCCTGTTTGGGATTCTCTGGGTTTCTTGGACTTGGGTGACTATTTCCTTCCCTATTTTAGGGAATTTTCCGACTATTATCTCCTCAAGTATTTTCTCATAGCCTTTCTTTTTGTCTTCTTCTTCTGGGACTCCTATGATTCGAATGTTGGGGCGTTTAACATTGTCCCAGCGGTCTCTGAGGTTATCCTCCTTTCTTTTAATTATTATTATTTTTTAAATTTTCTTCTCTGTTTCATTTATTTCTACCATTCTATCTTCTACCTCACTAGTCCTATCTTCTGCCTCAGTTGTCTTACTGTTGGTCCCTCCAGAGTGTTTTTGATCTCATTTATTGCATTATTCATTATATATTGACTCTTTTTTATTTCTTTGAAGTCCTTGTTAAACATTTCTTGCATCTTCTCTATAACCAGGCTATTTTTGGATCATTTTCACTATCATTATTTGGAATTCTTTATCAGGTAGATTCCTTATCTCTTCCTCTTTTGTTTGGTTTGGTGGGCACTTATCCTGTTCCTTTACCTGCTGGGTATTTCTCTGCCTTTTCATCTTGTTATATTGCTGTGTTTGGGGTGGCCTTTCCGTATTCTGGCAGTTTGTGGTTCTTCTTTATTGTGGAGGTTCCTCACTGTGGGTGGGGTTGGACGTGTGGCTTGTCAAGGTTTCCTGTTTAGGGAAGCTTGTGTCTTTGTTCTGGTGGATGGAGCTGGATTTCTTCTCTCTGGAGTGCACTGAAGTGTTCATTAATGAATTTTGAGATATCAGTGGGTTTGGTGTGACTTTGGGCAGCCTGTATATTGAAGCTAAGGGCTATGTTCCTGTGTTGCTGGAGAATTTGTGTGGTATGTCTTTCTCTGGAACTTGTTGGCCCTTGGTTTCAGTGTAGGCATGGAGGCGTTTGGTAAGTGCCTATCGATTAATGTTCCCTGGAGTCAGGAGTTCTCTGGTATTCTCAGGATTTTGACTTAAGCCTCCTGCCTCTGGTTTTCAGTCGTATTCTTTTTTTTTTTTTTTTAATTTTATTATACTTTTAAACTTTACATAATTGTATTAGTTTTGCCAAATATCAAAATGAATCCATCACAGGTATACATGTGCTCCCCATCCTGAACCCTCCTCCCTCCTCCCTCCTCCCTCCTCCCTCCCCATACCATCCCTCTGGGTCGTCCCAGTGCACTAGCCCCAAGCATCCAGTATCGTGCATTGAACCTGGACTGGCATCTCGTTTCATACATGATATTTTACATGTTTCAATGCCATTCTCCCAAATCTTCCCACCCTCTCCCTCTCCCACATATTCCATAGACTGTTCCATACATCAGCGTCACTTTTGCTGTCTCGTACACAGGGTTATTGTTATCATCTTTCTAAATTCCATATATATGCGTTGCCTCAAGGCTTCTCCGTCTATACAGCACTGATGATAAAACATCTAGGTTAATGATGAAAAGTTTCTCCATAGTGAGGGACACCTGGAGAGGTACACAGAGTTACATGGAGAAAAGAAGATGGAGGAGGGAGATAGAGGTGACCAGGAGGAGAAGAGAGGGAATCAAAAGGGGAGAGAGCAAGCTAGCCAGTAATCACTTCCCTATGTGCTCTCCACAGTCTGGACCCCTCAGAGATGTTCACAGAGTTACACGGAGAAGAGAAGAGGGAGGAAGGAGAGAGAGGTGGCCAGGAAGTTAAAAGGGGGAATCAAAAGGAGATAGATAGATCCAGCCAGTAATCAGTTCCCTAAGTGTTCTCCACAGCCCGGAGCACAGAAAGAGATTCCCAGAGTTGAGTAGAGAAGAGAAGAGGGAGGGAGGAGATAGAGGTGACCTGGTGGAGAAAAAGGAGAGTCCAAAGAGGGAGAGAGCAATCCAGGCAGTAATCTTGCTCCCAAACTAAAGACCTATATATAGAAAACTATAAAACACTGGTGAAAGAAATCAAAGAGGACACTAATAGATGGAGAAATATACCATGTTCATGGATTGCAAGAATCAATATAGTGAAAATGAGTATATGACCCAAAGCAATTTATAGATTCAGTGCAATCCCTATCAAGCTACCAACAGTATTCTTCACAGAGCTAGAACAAATAATTTCACAATTTGTATGGAAATACAAAAAACCTCGAATAGCCAAAGCTATCTTGAGAAAGAAGAATGGAACTGGAGGAATCAACCTACCTGACTTCAGGCTCTACTACAAAGCCACAGTTATCAAGACAGTATGGTACTGGCACAAAGACAGAAATATAGATCAGTGGAACAAAATAGAAAGCCCAGAGATAAATCCACGCACATATGGACACCTTATTTTTGACAAAGGAGGCAAGAATATACAATGGATTAAAGACAATCTCTTTAACAACTGGTGCTGGGAAAACTGGTCAACCACTTGTAAAAGAATGAAACTAGAACACTTTATAACACCATACACAAAAATAAACTCACAATGGATTAAAGATCTAAACATAAGACCAGAAACTATAATACTCCTAGAGGAGAACATAGGCAAAACACTCTCTGACATACATCACAGCAGGATCCTCTATGACCCACCTCCCAGAATATCAGAAATAAAAGCAAAAATAAACAAATGGGACCTAATTAACCTTAAAAGCTTCTGCACATCAAAGGAAACTATCAGCAAGGTGAAAAGACAGCCTTCAGAATGGGAGAAAATAATAGCAAATGAAGCAACTGACAAACAACTAATCTCAAAAATATACAAGCAACTCCTACAGCTCAACTCCAGAAAAATAAATGACCCAATCAAAAAATGGGCCAAAGAACTAAATAGACATTTCTCCAAAGAAGACATACAGATGGCTAACAAACACATGAAAAGATGCTGAACATCACTCATTATCAGAGAAATGCAAATCAAGACCACTATGAGGTACCATTTCACACCAGTCAGAATGGCTGCAATCCAAAAGTCTACAAATAATAAATGTTGGAGAGGGTGTGGAGAAAAGGGAACCCTCTTACACTGTTGGTGGGAATGCAAACTAGTACAGCCACTATGGAGAACAGTGGGAGATTCCTTAAAAAACTGGAAATAGAACTGCCTTATGATCCAGCAATCCCACTGCTGGGCATACACACTGAGGAAACCAGAAGGGAAAGAGACACGTGTACCCCAGTGTTCATCGCAGCACTGTTTATAATAGCCAGGACATGGAAGCAACCTAGATGTCCATCAGCAGATGAATGGATAAAGAAAGCAGTGGTACATATACACAACAGAATATTACTCAGCCATTAAAAAGAATTCATTTGAATCAGTTCTAATGAGGTGGATGAAACTGGAGCCTATTATACAGAGTGAAGTAAGCCAGAAGGAAAAACACCAATACAGTATACTAATGCATATATATGGAATTTATAAAGGCGATAACAATAACCCTGTGTACGAGACAGCAAAAGAGACAGTGATGTATGGAACAGTCTTATGGACTCTGTGGGAGAGCGAGAGGGTGGGATGATTTGGGAGAATGGCATTGAAACATGTAAAATATCATGTATGAAACGAGATGCCAGTCCAGGTTCAATGCACAATACAGGATGCTTGGGGCTGGTGCACTGGGACGACCCAGAGGGATGGTATGGGGAAGGAGGAGGGAGGAGGGTTCAGGATGTGGAGTACATGTATACCTGTGATGGATTCATTTTGATATTTGGCAAAACTAATACAATTATGTAAAGTTTAAAAATAAAATAAAATTAAAAAAAAATTGGTGCTGAATATTGGGTTCTTAAAACTACAAAATTGATAACAAATACCAAAAAGCAAAGATTAAAATCTAGAGTAGAGGTTATATTCTCAAAAATACAATATTTAAGAAAAAAACAGTCACAAAAATTATAATATATACATATATATGTATATATGTGTGTGTATATATATATATATATATATATATACACGAAGCTTGCTTTAAAAATAGGGCCTTTTTTCTGCAAAGTAATAGTAGGTTATAAAACTGAAAATTAAAGGAGTAATAGAGGAAATAAAAATTTAAAAAATGATAACACTAAAAATATATCTAGGACTTTGTCTGGTTTTGTTGTGGACAGTGTGGGATCAGTTCATTTTCAGAGAGTTCCTTGATCCAGCTTACACTTCTCAAGATCTATAGGCCCATTCTTAGGTAGTTGGTGCTAACACAGGGTTTCAGTCTATTGCAACTATCACTTCCAAGGCGGTTCCCTCTGTTTATTTTAACTTCTGTTTGCTGGCCTCTTCAGTGTCTAATTTCCACCCTGACACAAGGGGGCGGTGCTGGTCACTGTTTTTAGGCTCAGTTGTTCAGTCGTGCTGTGGGGAGGAAGGAATGCTGCAAACAAATATCACTGGCGTCTGTGAGGAGTGCTCCCAGTGTCTCTGCCACACTGGGTTTGCCCCCACTCACGGCGTGTGTGCTTTCCCAGTCTACACTGCTCAGGCGCTAGGTTGCTCTGCCGGGAACTGTCTGAGGCTGGCCCTGGGTTGAGTGCACTTCCCAGGTCTAAACCGCTCAGGTTCAGGTTCTCAGGTACTCCACAAAGGCACAGACTTGATTGAGCCTGCATTTTGTGCCCTTCCCAGGTCTAAGCAGCTCAGGTGACCAGGTGCTTGGAGAGCTGTGACTTATCACCTCCCCCGTCCCATCCACTCGGTTTTCTGGGTGTACAATGGGCTCGCCTTCTCAGGTGTGCTGTGTGTCTCCTCTGGGTAGCTGATCTCTAGCTGTGACCCTCCTGGTGGATGTCAACCGTCCAGAATCCCAAGGAGACTTGGTTAGCAATGAGGCCTGCTTGCAGTTTGGTAGAGGATGCCTCTCTGGGGCTGCGATTGCCCCCTTCTGGCTCTGGCTGCCCTCGCCTGCCTGTCTCCAGCGGGGGATGAGCCAATCCACAGCTGGCTAGCTCTGCTCAGTCCTTTGTTCTGTGAGCAGGCCTGGCAGTGTTTCAGGTTAGGGCTTTGCAAGGGATAGCTATTATTTATCTCTTATCCCTACTCTGTGACAGATATTTTATGCTAACATCAAAATTATACAATTGAATTCTCAAGACATATTTGTAAATTATGTATTATATAACCTTTTTTCATATGAAGAAATTGTGGCTGATAAAAGTTTAATAATTTTCTAAAGCTTACCTGGAATCAAGAGTCAAACCCACATGTCTATTTGCCAAGTCCCATGCACGTTATTTCTACTTATGGCCAGGTGTATCTGATGGGAAACTTAGATGACAGAATTGACATTGGAAATACAAGAGCAATGAATTAGAGGTAGTGCCATTTTGGCTCTGCATCAAACAAATTGGGACATTTTCAAAGCAAAAGGAAAGTTATGGGAAGCCCTTGCATATTGTTTTAGCATCTCTACTGTTCTTGCCTTTCCAAATGGAATCTGATGACCATGCCCATTTCCTCCTTCTCTGTTTTCTAAATACTCAGGATGGAAGATACTGGGATAGTCTATCAGTTATGACATTTCTGGAGAGCACTTGTGTGCCATGGGCTCAGGACATCCTCACGTGTTAGAACCAATTCCTCTGAAACTTCATTTGTCAATTGATAATCACACAAAATCCCAGATAAAGGGAATTGGAATAAAGTCAGAAAGAATATTGGAGGATATAAAACCACCAGAGCTAAGGCTGTGGCAGAATAAAGTCTGTAGTTCCTTCTATCTCTTGATCATTCTACCCTGAAACTCTACTTCTGGGTATGGTAAAACCCAGGGCTGGTTATACACATTTGCCTGTGACCTGAAACATGTATTCTGCTTCTAGTATTGAATAAATAGGGTCAAGAGAAGTAGACATATTACTCTTTCTTTGTATGTCATTGTTAGCTCTCAGACTGGAAGAAGAAAATGTGAACTGAGCTGGTAGAGGCAACTGTAAACTAGGAAGCAGTTTTCTAGTTTGGGAACAGGCTGACAGATGGATAATGAGGAAGTTGTCATTCAAGTAGAAAGACTTTGGCTAGCTCACCAAGGAGTTAAGCGAAACTCACAGTAGACACCAATATCAACATGTACACATAGTAGCACACTGGAGAAACAGGAAAGAATAACACTGAGCAAGAAAGGAGAGAATTTCAGCTGACTGATAAAGCATAACAACTTCATACATCAAACATGGCAATAGTAAACTTTGGGAGATGATTAGGTGTGAGTGAAGGGTGTTCATGGTCTTCAGAGGGACAAAAGGTCAGGATAAGAAAAAAGATGGTACTGGACTCAAGCTACAATTCCTGCACCAGCTTCCAAGTCCAAAGAGCCTTAGAGTGCCCAGTTTGTTATTGGCATTCAGCAAAGGATATTTATTACTAGTCTCATAAGATGAGACAGTCAGGAGTCATGAATCTTGGCAGGAAAACAAGACCAAAAGATTTGCTTTGACTAAAAGTCCTATAACTGGAAAGGTTTATTGCTGAACTGATTATGTAAGAGCAGCATTTAAGATAAAGATTTGAAGCCCTTAGGCATATTTGCAAAGAGAGTTGGGGAAAGGGCTGAATGTATTAATAGGCCATTTAAGAACTGCCTGCCTTTTAAACCTAGTTTCAGAGTATAACGGGGGAAGGCAGTGGGGCATGATAAAGGACACTAATTTGGAGTCAGAAGACCTGGAATCAGTCTTTCCCTTCTCTGTATGTATGCATCACATACATACTAGGTGGTGAAGAAGGAACAGGAGTTAGATTTGGGAATCATTAAACGGCCTTTTATATCTGACACCTTAGGTTTTAGAGTAACCCTACTTTCAACACCCAGGTGTTTGACTCCCTACAACCTCCAGAACCCTCCAAAGGACCTAACTGGATCAATTCTCCAGGTGGGCATTCCTCCATTCATCCCTTCTCCCTTAGTCATATCCAGTTTCTCTTGGCCTAACCCAGTAGTTTTCCACTCTGGCAGTACTCACACAGGAAACTTTAAAAAGGCCAAGGCTCAGGCCCCATTCCAGAGACTCTGACTTAAAAGCTCCCTGATTATTCCCATGTACAGCCAGGGTAAAGAACCACTGGCTTAGACAAACTATCTGGTGGACTTAATGTAAACAGCCTTAACTTCCTCAATCTTGATTTCTTGCCTCATTTGTTATTGTCTTCACATTTGCCCTGTGGCCCTTTGATCAGTCACAAACTATACAATTCTAATGCATTTTCTACTCATGGCTTATTGTTTTAACAATGATCAGTTCTTGAAACTAAGTCTCCTAATCACTCCACCAGGTGCTGATCCATTTTTAGGACTCTTATCTCTAGGCACTTAGGTAATTAATGTTAAATTAGTTGGCATTTGTTGATTCACAGCTTTGTAAAATACCTCACTCATGTCTAACGTATTAATTTGGATTTTGTGCTATTTGGCACAGGGCTGAACTTACATTCATCTCTAATTATCTAAATCTATTTAATTATTCATTAATTATTTATTTTAAGGATCTTTATAGAAACATAATTTACATACCATATAATTCATTCATTTAAAATATATAATTCAGTGTTTTTAAAATATATTTGCAGATATGTACAACAATCACCACAGTAAATTCTAGGACATTTTCATCATCTCGAGGAGAAATTCTATATCCTTTAACTATTGCCCACCTAGCACCTGCACCTCAACTTACATCCCTAAGCAACTACTATTCTACTTTCTGTCTCTATAGATTTCCCTATTTTAGAGTTTCATATGAATGAAATTATATAGTATGAGATCTTTTGTGGCTGATTTCTTTCACAAAATAATGTTTTCAAGAGATATCTATGTTAGCACATATTAGTGCTTTATTCATTTTTATGGCTGAATAATTCTCCTTTGTACAGATATGCCACATTTTCTTTATTCATTAGTTGATGGACGTTTGAGTTGTTTCCACCTAACTGAGCAAACAAGCATGCATGCACATTGTCTATTATAAATTATTATTAAAAATTTATGTCTGGGCATATACTTTCATTTCTTTTTATTATAGACCTAGGAGTGGAATTAATGAGTTATGTGGTATCTTTATGGTTAACAATTTGAGGAGCTGCCAGACTGTTTTCCAAAGTGGATGTATTACTTATATTTCCACCAACAGTGTATGAGTGTTCCAATTTCTCCACATCCTAGCCAACACTTCTTACTTCTGAGTTTTTGATTATTCTATTCATGCTGCTGCTACTGCTGCTAAGTCACTTTAGTCGTGTCTGACTCTGTGCGACCCCGCAGACAGCAGCTCGCCAGGCTCCTCTGTCCTTGGGATTCTCCAGGCAAGAATACTGGAGTGGGTTGCCCTTTCCTTCTCCTCTATTCATACTAATGTGTGTGAAATTTTATCTTGTTTAATTTGTATTTGCCAGGCCATGCTAAGTCACTTCAATCATGTCTGACTGTTCCCCTATGGACTATATAGCCCACCAGGTTTCTCTGTCCATGG
The DNA here is from genome assembly GCF_032452875.1 of Bos javanicus. NCBI lineage: Eukaryota > Metazoa > Chordata > Mammalia > Artiodactyla > Bovidae > Bos > Bos javanicus. Next base: position 86,054,797 of record NC_083897.1, on the reverse strand, counting down.
GATTCTCCAGGCAAGCACACTGGAGTGGGTTGTCATGCCCACCTCCAGGGGATCTTCCCAACCAGGGATTGAACCCACTTCTCTTATGTCTCCTGCATTGGCAAGTGTCTTCTTTACCACTAGTGCCACATAGGAATTTGTATTTACTAATTTGTATTTACCAGGTGACTAATGATGTTAAGCATCTATTCATTTATTTATTGGTCACTGATGTATCTTTGGATAAATGTATACTCAGATATTTGCCTAAAAGATCCATGTAGTCAAAGCTATGGTTTTTCCAGTAGTTGTGTACGCATGTGAGAGCTGGACAATAAAAAAGGCTGAACACCAAAGAATTTATGCCTTTGAACTGTGGTGTTGAAGAAGACTCTTGAAAGTCCCTTGGATAGCAAGGAGATCAAATCAGTTGATCCTAAAGGAAATCAACCCCGAATATTCACTGGAAGGACTGATGCTGAAGCTGAAGTTCCAATACTCTGTGTATTTGAAAACAATACACATCACTCTTCACTGGATGTGAAGAGCTGACTCATTGGAAAAGACCCTGATGCTGGCTAAGATTGAAGGCAGGAAGAGAAGGGGACGACAGAGGATGAGATGGTTGGATGACATCACCAAATCAATGGACACGAGTTTGAGCAAGCTCCAGAAGATGGTGAAGGACAGGGAACCCTGGCATGTTGCAGTACATGGGGTTGCAAAAAGTTGGACACAACTGAGTAATTGAACAACAGCAACAATACTCACATCTTTCACCAATTTTTAAATCTGGTTGTTTATTTTTCTATTATTGATTTTTAAGAATTCCTTATTATATTTGTAAACATGTGACAATTAGCTTTTTTATTATAATGTAAGCACCAGATATTAAGTTGTTGATTGCTAGACATCCATCTTGAATAAATACATTGTCTATACAACTAGATAAAGAGCCAGGCCATACTACCCATGATATTTCCCCCATTTAAGAATTCTCTGATTGACCTAAACAAGTGACTGTTTGACTGTTTACTTTTCTCTTTTCATGCTTTAATTCCCACTCTAATATTTTAAATTCACCAATAAAGAGTGAACCCGTAAAATCCTAGGTACTCCACTCTTGATTCTAATAAAGGCAGACCCCCAGGTTCACTCACTCTCCGTTTCTACCCATGACCATGCTTTGTGGCCCCAGGTGTGCTGTGTGCCTTTCAGAACCTGTGAGTAATAAACCTTCCCCCTCCTCAAAGTTTCCTGATGGTTGGTGCTGAGATGTGTCTAACAGTCATAAGAACCACAAGGGCTGGTTCAACCACAACACTGATTCTGTTCTAGGAAATATCTGTGGGAGGCTCACTCACAAATATTTAGTATGAGCCCAGGTGAGTGCTCCCAGGCATTACTAGCTAATAGCATCACTGGCCGGGTTTAGTCCATGGGGTTCCATGACAGAGCAACTTTCACTTTTAGCATCATTATCCATAGGCTGAAACCAACCCAAAATACTTACATATTCTAGATACAAGTCCCTTATCACATACATGGTTTAAAAATATTTTCTTCCGTTCTTTGGGCTGTCTTTTCATTTTCTTGGTGGTGTGTTTTGAAATTTAAAAAACAAGTTTTTTTTCTTTTTATAAAATTCAACTATCTGTGATAATCTATATGAGAAAAGTATCTGAAAAATAATGAATATATGTACATGTATGACTGAATTTCTTTGCTGTACACCTGAACCTAACACAACATTGTAAATCAACTATGCACCAATAAAAATTCAATTTATCTCTTTTTTTCTTTTGTAGCTAGTGCTTTGATGTCATCATGCTTTGGTGCCATATTTACAAACCCTTTGGCAAACCCAAAGTCATGAAGATTTATTGCCATTTATTCTTCTAAGAATTTTATAGGTTTTGAACTTACATTTAGGTCTTTGATCCATTTTGAGTTCTGTCATCCATTTGCACGTGGCTGTCCATTTTCTCACCATTATTTATTACAATGATTCTCTTTTTGTCAACCTTGTTGAAAATCAGTGTCAATTTATTTCTGGGCTCTCTATTTCATTCCATCAATCAATATATCTATCCATTTGTCACTTCCACGCTGTCTTGACTGCAACTGCATTGTAGTAAGTTGTGAAATAGGGACGTGTGATTGCTTGTGCTTCATTCTTTCTTTTCAAGACTATTTTGACCATTTTGAGTTCCTGCAATTCCACATGAATTCTAGAAACACCTTGTCAATTCTACAAGTAACTCCAGCTGTGAATCTAATAAGGATTGTGTTGAAATTGTAAATTAGCTTAGGAAACATTAGGGCTTCCCTGGTAGCTCAGCTGGTAAAGAATCCGCCTGCAATGCAGGATACCCCAGTTTGATTCCTGGGTCCAGAAGATCCGATGAAGAAGGGATAGGCTACCCACTCCAGTATTCTTGGGTTTCCCTGGTGCCTCAGCTGGTAAAGAATCTGCCTGTAATGTGGGAGACCTGGGTTCGATCTCTGGGTTGGGAAGATCTCCTGGAGAAGGGAAAGGCTACCCACTCCAGTATTCTGGCCTGGAGAATTCCTGGACTGTATAGTCCATGGGATCACAAAAAGTCAGACAAGGCTAACAGACTTTCACTTTCACTTTTTGCTTTAGGAAACATTGCCCTCTTAACAATGCTAAGTCTTCTGAAACATGCACACACATCACTTTTCCATTTATTTAGATAGTCTTTAATTTCTTTCAAGAACTTTCTGTGGTTTCCAGAGTATAAATTTTCTAGCTCATTAAATTTATTCCTAAGTATTTCACTCTTTTGACATCATCATGAATGATTTTTTTTCTCTTTATTTTATCTTTTAATGTTTTATTGCAGGTGTATATAAACACAAAATTTTGATTTCATTGATTTTCTGTATTGTTTTTCCATTTTCTATCTTATTAATTCCTATGCTATTCCATACTTTCTGCTTGTTTTAAGTTTCAGTTCAGTTCAGTCACTCAGTTGTTTCTGACTCTTTGCGACCTCATGGGCTGCAGCACGCCAGGCCTACCTGTTCATTGCCAACTCCCAGGATTTACTCAAGCTCATGTCCATTGAGTTGGTGATGCCATCCAACCATCTCATCCTCTGTCGTCCCATTCTCCTCCTGCCTTCAATCTTTCCCAGCATCAGTGTCTTCTCCAATGAGTCAGTTCTTTGCATGAGGTGGCCAAAATATTGGAGTTTCAGCTTCAGCATCAGTCCTTCCAGTGAGCACCCAGGACTGATCTCCTTTTGGATGGACTGTTTGGATCTCCTTGCAGTCCAAGGAACTCTCAAGAGTCTTCTTCAACACCATAGTTCAGAAGTATCAGTTCTTTGATGCTCAGCTTTTTTTTATAGACCAATTCTCACATCCATGCATGACTACTGGAAAAACCATAGCTTTGACTAGACTGATCTTTGTTTTAGGTTTAGTTTGCTATTGATTTAGGATCTTACTTCTTTCTTAATATAGGCAGCAACATGTATAATTTTGCATCTAAGCACTGCTTTAGCTATAACCCTTAAGTTTTGGTATGTAGTGCCTTCATTTTCATTCATCTCAAAGCATTTTCTCATTTTTCCTTTTGATTTCTTCTTTAATCCATTTATTGTTTATGAGTGTGTTATTTAATTTTCAAAATTTGAGAATTTCCCCAATTTTCCCCAATTATTGACTTCTAATTTCTTTTCATTTGGATCAAAAAAGACACTTTTATTATGCTATGTTTTAAATTTTATTGAGGTCATATGCTTAGAAATAGCATATGATTTACTTCTAAGAATGTTCCATGTGCACTTAAAAATAGTGTATTCTCTGCTGATGTTGGGTTTCTGGGTGGGATATTTTAGAGATCTATTAGGTCTAATTGCTTTATAGTATTGTTCAAGTATTTTATTTTCTTGTTGGCTTTGTCTTGGTGCTGCTGCTAAGTCATTTCAGTTGTGTCTGACTCTGAGTCACCCCATAGACAGCAGCCCACCATGCTCCTCTGTCCCTGGGATTCTCCAGGCAAGAATACTGGAGTGGGTTGCCATTTCCTTCTCCAGGCTTTGTCTTACTATTTTATAATTTATTGAAAGTAAAGTATTGAAGTCTCTAACTCTTTTTTTAGATTGTCTATACTTCTCTTCATTTCTGTCAATTATTGTTTCATGCAGTTTGGTGTGCTTTTATTCAGTGCACATATGTTTATAATAATATATATTCCTTATAGATTGACACTCTTGAGTGCATGCATGCTACTTTGCGACTCTATGGACAGTAAGTTGCCAGGTTTCTCTGTCCATGGGATTCTCTAGGCAAGAATACTGGAGTGGATTGCCATACCCGCCTCCTAGGGATCTTCCCATCCCAGAGATTGAATCGGCATCTCTTATATCATTTGCATTGGCTGGCAGGTTCCTTACCACTAGTGCCACCACAAAGTAGCTTAATTTATCTCTAGTTATATTTTTTGTTGTAAATTATATTTAACCTGACATTAACATAGTCTCTCCAGCTTTCCCATAGTTGCTGGTTTGCATATTGTATCTTTTCCTATCCTTTTAATTTCAATTTGTTTGCATCTTTGAATCTAAAATATGTGTTCTGTATACAATACACAGTTGAGATATTTTCAAGTCTGACAGTCTTAGTCTTTTGTTTGGATTAATACATTTATATTTATTTCTTGTATGTTTGGAATTATGTGTGACATTATACTTTTGTTGTCTATATGCCTTTTTGTTTCTTTATTCCTTCCTTACTGCTTTGTTTTGCTTGAACAATATTTTCTAAAGCAGCATTTTATTTATGTGAATGATTTGCACTTTATTGTAAAATTTATTTTTAGTCATTGGCCTGAGGTTTATCATATATATCTTAACTTATCAGAATCAGCTTCATCTTTGTACTTATATGATTCTAGCAATACATATTAGAAATGTAATTCCTGTATTTATCTAGTCTTTTTTTTTTTTACTAGTTTTTATGGTACTGTTAAAACTATTATATCTGTTAATGCAACAAACCAAACAGTACATTGTTATAATTATTATTTTTTCATTTGTTGTCATTTTTAGCCCATTACCACTTTTATTCCATATATTGATACTTCCTTTGTGCTATTATTTGCAAATACATTACCCATACATTGTTTTTCTATAGTTATAGGTCCAATTCATTCTATACATATTTTACACAATTGTTTCTTTAAAATCAGTTAAGAGGAAAAAGGAGAAAACCATATTTATTTGTAGTTTTAAAAATAATTATGTAATTACTTTTATGATATTTTTATTTATGTGGATTCAAATTATCATCCAGAGTCACTTGCTTTCAGCCTTAGGACTTTTTTTAGTATTTCATGTAAAGCAGGTCTGCAAGTATCAAATTATCTCAGTTTTTGTTTATTTACAAAATCTCAATTTTGCCTTAAGTTTTGAAAAATAGCTTTGCTAGATATAGAAATTTTGGTTAACAATTTATTTATTTAAGCATGGCTTATGTGTTATCTCAGTCTTCTGTCCTTCATTGCTTCTGCTGAGTGCTGAATTTCTAATCTTATTAGGTCTCCCTTGTAAATGGTATTTCATTTTTCTCTTGCTGTTTTCAAGATTACCTCATCAGCATTTTACTGTTTTGTGCTTATTTATGGGTTTCCTTGCATTTATCTTATTTGAAGCTTGTAGAGATTCCTGAATACTTAGGTTATTGTTTTTCAATAAATTTGAGATTACAGCTATTACTTTTTTTTATTGAAACAGAGTTGATTTAAAATATTGTGTTACTTTCAGGTGGAAAGCAAAGATATTCAGTTATATATATTCTTGTTGCTGTTGGGGTCCAAAGAGCTGGACATGACTGAGTGACTAACACACACACACGTGTGTGCGTGTGCATGTGTATTTGTATGTGTGTGTATGTGTGTTTGTGTGTGTGTGTGTGTATATATATATATATATATATATATACACATATATATATATATATATATTTTTCCTGGTTTCTCTGTGGCTCAGTGATAAATAATCTGCCTGGGGAGAACAAGATGGAGGAGGAGTAGGTGGACATGGAGTATATCTCTTTCCATGGGTACATTAGGAATACACCTTCAGACACAGAAGTGCATGCAGAACACCAGCTGAGAGCAGACAGGAGTACTTGACACAAAACTGGGTAGGAGGAAGGAACTAGGAGGAAAAACAGGAGTATTAGTAGGATTGGACCTGCCTTTGGTGGGTGGAGGAACTGAAGTGGAGATCTGATCCCCATATCGGGGCAACTGTCTGAGTCAGAGGAGAAACACTTAAGGCTGTGAGTGAAACAGCTGATCTGTGGCAGCCTAAATGGAATGAGAATCAAACAGTCCTTGCCACAGCCATACATACCCCAGACAGGGATGCAGATCCCCTGGAAGGGACAGTGGCTGGAAGCTGGATTTTAGGGGTTGTGGAGCAATCCCAGGGCGAGGGCTGCTGTTGACTGTGGAGAGACAGATCAAAGAGATGTAAGGGAAGAGATTGTGGTGGGAAATGCCTGTGGAGGAAAGCAGGGCAGCCATGGAAGCAGGGCAATACTGCTGAGTCATGCATAGGGGGTGGAGCCATCACCATAGCCTCTCTTCCCCACACACGCCAGTATTGGCAGCTGAACAACAGAGAGGCTGGCTCATCAAACACCTGTCACAGTGAACTACAGAGTAAGACCCCACCTAGGCTGCCTTTTACTTCCCTGATGCACTGATCTACAGAGTAGGGTCCCAGCCAGGGGGGGCCCCTCTATGCGCCTGATGTGCTGAACAACAGAAAGGACCCCAGGCAAGGGAGCCCTCTAAGTGCCTGAACGGAGGGAGCTATGGAGAAAGACTGGCCAAAGAGGCCTTCTGATCACAAGCTACAAGAGGCTTGAAAAAATACGATGGACCCGTAACTCCCGCAATGTAAGTAGTCCATGTCCCTGAACACTTGATGCAACCAAGGTCCCTGAAAGCCAAGCACCTGTGCCACCTTCATGCTCAACTCTCACCGTGGCAGAGCGGCCACAGGCTGAAAACGTCTTGCGTCTATGCCTGCAGGGTCTCTTCAGTAGTGTCTGACTCTTTGTGACCCTGTAAACTGTGGCCTGCCAGGCTTCTCTGTCAGGGAGAGGAGTATTCTCCAGGCAAGAATACTGGAGCATACTGGCAAATACTTGTTGCCCTCCCCTTCTAGAGCACTATATTTCCTGCTGCTCTAGCCTCCAAGCCCCCTGAGTACCTGGTGCTGCCAGAACCCCTGCAACCCAAGCAGCTGCACCACCTCCACACCTGGCCCTCACAGGGGCAAATCCAAGTCCTCCAGGCTGCCTCAGGAACAAACCCCAGTGGGTGACCCACATGCAGAGGTGGAATTAAAACCACAATTGAAACCCAGGGGCAGTGTGACTAAGGAAGAAGACCCCAAGCCTTCTGACCACCTGTACAAACTGCAGATCAAATCCACAAGATCAACTAGGCAGACTCTGTGTCTATGGAATATGTAAAAAGGCATTGAGAGCTTCCACAAAATAAAATGCACTATTTCTGAGAGCTGTGGACATTGGAGGCAAGAACATGGAGAAGTAGGGCCAAATTAGAATCTGAGCTGCCCCCACAACAGGTCCAGAGATCAGCACAGTGTTGGAGGGCATCTTAGGGAGGTGAGGTGGACTGTGACTCCCAGCGAGGGAAAGGACTCTGAGAACAGTGACTCAAGAAAAACATTTATTATTCTTATGTTTTGACTCGCTCTGTAGATTCTTTAGGATTTTTTCTTTTTCCCCTTTTCCCCCTTCTGTTGTAGTTGTTGATTTTATTAGCACTATGAAATCTAATTAAGCTTTTGAGCTTTTTTTTTTCCTTCTTTTTTTTTCCTTAGTCACATTTTTTATTATTATAACCCCCTGCCTCTATATTGGTCTTTTGCAGTTCTGTGGAGTTTTTATTTTTGTTTTATTTAATTTTAATTTTTTAAACTTATTATTTTTTTCTACACTTATTCCTTTGTTTGTTTTTCTTACTGTTCTTTCCCCCTTGCAGTTAAACTTTAATGTATATATGTTAACTTCATCTACCTCTATTTAGCTTTGGATAGCTATTCTTTCTTTCTTTCCTTTCCTCTCAACATATTTGGTGGTTTTATTTTCATTGCTTTGTTCTCCAGTTGGCACCTTGCTTTAGTTGTTTTCCAGTTTGTGCTTTAGTTAGTTTTGTTCTGGTAGATATGATTTTTTATTTCCTTTGTTCACCAGATTAATCTGTTGTACTTTATTTTTGTTGGACTGCTTTGATTCTGATTATGTGTGTATAGGTATACGTGTATATTCAGTCACAAATTTTATTGTTGTTATAAACCTCTGCCTCTACATTGGCCTTTTGCAGTCCTGTGGAGTTTTCTGTTTTTTTTTTTCCCTCTTTTCTTTCTTTTTCCATTTTTTTCTTTTCTCTTTTTAATAATTTAAAAAATTTAAAACCTATTGTATTTTTCTATATTTATTCCTTTGTTTGCCTTTCCTACTGTTCTTTCCCTTTTAAGTTAAACTTGAATATATATAAATCTTCTTCATCTACTTCTATTTAACTTTTCATATCTATTCTTCCTTTCTTTACTTTCTTTCTTTCCTCTAAACATATTTGTTAGTTTTGTTTTCATTGCTTTATTCTTCACTTGGTACCTTGGTTTAGTTTTACTTTCTACTTTCTGCTGTAGTTGTTTTTTTAATATAAATTTATTTATTTTAATTGGAGGTTAATTACTTTACAATATTTTATTGGTTTTGTCATACACAAACATGAATCCACCACAGGTTATACACGTGTTCCCCATCCCAAACCCCCCTCCTTCCTCCCTCCCCATACCGTCCCTCTGGGTCATCCCAGTGCACCAGCCCCAAGCAACCAGTATCATGCATCGAACTTGGACTGGAGATTCGTTTCATATATGATATTACACATGTTTCAATGCCATTCTCCCAAATCATCCCACCCTCTCCCTCTCCCACAGAGTCCAAAAGACTGTTCTATACATCTGTGTCTCTTTTGCTGTCTCGCATACAGGGTTATTGTTACCATCTTTTTAAATTCCATATATATGTGTTAGTATACTGTATTGGTATTTTTCTTTCTGGCTTACTTCACTCTGTATAATAGGCTCCAGTTTCATCCACCTCATTAGAACTGATTCAAATGTATTCTTTTTAATGGCAGAGTAATACTCCATTGTGTATATGTACCACAGCTTTCTTATCCATTCATCTGCTGATGGACATCTAGGTTGCTTCCATGTCCTGGCTATTATAAACAGTGCTGTGATGAACATTGGGGTACACGTGTCTCTTTCAATTCTGGTTTCATCGGTGTGTATGCCCAGCAGTGGGATTTCTGGGTCGTATGGCAGTTCTATTTCCAGTTTTTTAAGGAATCTCCACACTGTTCTCCACAGTGGTTGTACTAGTTTTCATTCCCACCAACAGTGTAAGAGGTTTCCCTTTTCTCCACACCCTCTCCAGCACTTATTGCTTGTAGACTTTTGGATCGCAGCCATTCTGACTGGCATGAAATGGTACCTGATTGTGCTTTTGATTTGCATTTCTCTGATAATGAGTGATGTTGAGCATCTTTTCATGTGTTTGTTGGTCATGTGTATGTCTTCTTTGGAGAAATGTTTATTTAGCTTTTTGGCGCATTTTTTGATTGGGTCATTTATTTTTCTGGAGTTGAGCTGTAGGAGTTGCTTGTATATTTTTGAGATTAGTTGTTTGTCAGTTGCTTCATTTGCTATTATTTTCTCCCATTCTGAAGGCTGTCTTTTCACCTTGCTGATAGTTTCCTTTGTTGTGCAGAAGCTTTTAACTTTAATTAGGTCCCATTTGTTTATTTTTGCTTTTATTTCCAATATTCTGGGAGGTGGGTCATAGAGGATCCTGCTGTGATGTATGTCGGAGAGTGTTTTGCCTATATTCTCCTCTAGGAGTTTTATAGTTTCTGGTCTTATGTTTAGGTCTTTAATCCATTTTGAGTTTATTTTTGTATATGGTGTTATAAAGTGTTCTAGTTTCATTCTTTTACAAGTGGTTGACCAGTTTTCCCAGCACCACTTGTTAAAGAGATTGTCTTTTTCCATTGTATATTCTTGCCTCCTTTGTCAAAGATAAGGTGTCCACAGGTGCGTGAATTTATCTCTGGGCTTTGTATTTTGTTCCATTGATCTATATTTCTGTCTTTGTGCCAGTACCATACTGTCTTGAAGACTGTGGCTTTGTAGTAGAGCCTGAAGTCAGGCAGGTTGATTCCTCCAGTTCCATTCTTCTTTCTCAAGATAGCTTTGGCTATTCGAGGTTTTTTGTATTTCCATACAAATCGTGAAATTATTTGTTCTAGTTCTGTGAAAAATACTGTTGGTAGCTTGATAGGGATTACATTGAATCTAGATTGCTTTGGGTAGTATACTCATTTTCACTATATTGATTCCTTAATTTCTCTTTCTATTTTCTCATTATTAGTGTATAGGAATGCAAGGGATTTCTGTGTGTTGATTTTATATCCTGCAACTTTACTATATTCATTGATTATCTCTAGTAATTTTCTGGTGGAGTCTTTAGGGTTTTCTATGTAGAGGATCATGTCACCTGCAAACAGTGAGAGCTTTACTTCTTCTTTTCCAATTTGGATTCCTTTTATTTATTTTTCTGCTCTGATTGCTGTGTCCAAAACTTCCAACACTATGTTTAGTAGTGGTGAAGTGGTAAATATAATTTTTGATTTCTTTTGTTCACTGGGTCAATCTACTGTACTTTATTTTTGTTGGACTGTTTTGACTTCGCTCATGGATGTATATGTGTATATTCCATTATTTTAAGTATTATTTGCCTGATTTTGTAACTGCCATTTGTCTGGGGTTCATCTTTGGTTTCTCATTTTTGGATATTTGTTTTAATCTCACTTAATGCCATAACAAACCACTTGTGGAATCTTCATTCCTAACCAGAGATCAAGCCCTGAGCCTATGGAGTGGGAGCACTGATTCTAAGACCCTAGACTACCAGAGAACTAACCCTCAAGTGAAGTGAAGTGAAGTCATGTCTGACTCTTTGCGACCCCATGGACTGTAGAGTACCAGGGTCCTCTGTCCATGGGATTTTCCAGGCAAGAGTACTGAAGTGGATTGCCATTTTCTTCTCCAGGGAATCTTCCCAATCCAAGGATTCAACCCAGGTCTCCCACATTGCAGGCAGATACTTTACCATCTGAAGCACCAGGGAAGCCCAAAACTAAACCTAGGGAGTATCAAATAGTGAGAATTCACACAAAGAAAACTACTTGAATACAAGACCCAGCATCACCCAACCACCAGTAGCACCCTTTGAAGGACACCTCATCTAAACAAAAACAAAAATACAAACTAAATCATCAGCAGACAGGATTACCACCTTACTCAGCCTTGCCCATCAGAGGAAAAACAGACAAACAAACAAACACTCAGCACAAATCTCACCCTATATTAAGCTTACACAAACCACTGGACCAACCTTAGGAATGCAGAAACCAAAGGGAAGAAATAATTCAACCTTGAAGCCTGGGAAAAGGAGATGTCCAACATAATAAGTTAAGAAAAATTATAATGTAAAGGCAGAGAAATACTACACAAATGAAGGAACAAAGTAGAAATACAGAAGTCCAAATAAATTAAGAGGAAATAGGCAAACTACCTGAAAAAAAAAAATCAGAATTATGATAGTAAAGATGGTCAAAAAACTTGAAAATAAAATGGAGAAATTGCAAGGATCAATTAACAAAGACCTAGAAGAATTAAATTATAAACATGCAGAGACAAACAACACAATTACTGAGATTAAAAATACTCTAGAAGGAATCAACAGCAGAATATCTGAAGCAGAAAAACTAATCAGCGAACTGGAAGATAAAAAGGTGGAAATAACTTCTGAAGATCAAAATAAAATAAAAAGGATTAAAATAACTGAGGATAGTCTCAGAGACCTCTGGGACAATATCAAACGCACCAATAATTCGAATGAATTATAGGCGTCCCAGAAGAAGAAGAGAAAGAGAAAGCATAGGAGAAATTTTTTGAAGAGATTAGAGTTGAAAATTTCCCCAACATGGAAAAAGAAATAGTCAATGAAGTCCAAGAGGCACAAAGAGTCCCATGCAGGAAAAACCCAAGGAAAAACATGCCAAGACACATACCAATCAAACTAACAAAGACTAAACAGAAAGAAAGAATATTAAAAGCAGCAAGGGAGAAGTAACAAGTAACATACAAGAGAAATCCAAGCTGATCTTTCAGCAGAAACTCTGCAGGCCAGAAGGGAATGGCAGGACATATTTAAAGTACTGAAAGGGAAAAATCTACAACTAAGATTACTGTACCCTGCAAAAATCTCATTCAAAACTGAGGTAGAAGTAAAAAGGTTTTCAGACAAGCAAAAGTTAAGAGAATTCAGTACCACCAAACCAGCTTTACAACACATGTTAAAGGGACTTATGAAGTCAAGAAATACAAGAGAGAAGGAAAAAAAATCTACAAAATCAACCCCAAACAATTAAGAAAATGGCAATGGGAACATATATATCAATAACTACTTTAAATGCAAATGGATTAAATGTTCCAGCAAAAAGGCAGACTGGCTGAATGGATACAAAAACAAGACCCATATACATGTTGTCTACAAGAAACCCTCTTGAGACCTAAAGACACACATAGACTGAAAGTGAGAGAGTACAAAATATATTCCATGCAAATGGAAAGCAAAAGAAAGCTAGAGTAACAATCCTCATATCAGACAAAATAGGCCTAAAGAATATTACAAGAGATAAGGAAGAACACTGTATAATGATCAAGGGATCAATCCAAGAGGTAGCCATAACTGTAAATTATCTATGCACCCAACACAGGAGCATCTCAATATGTAAGAAAACACTAACAGACATAGAAGGAGAAATTGACAGTAATGCAATAATAGCAGGAGATTTTAATAACACCCCCTCACAGCAATGGACAGGTCATCAAAACAGAAAATTAATAAGGAAATACAAGTCTTAAATGATACATTAGGGGAGATGGATGTTATTGATATCTTCAGGACATTCCATCCAAATGCAGAAGAATACACCTTCTTCTCAAGTGCATATGGAACATACTCCAGGATAGACCACATCTTGGGTCACAAATCAAACCTCAGTAAATTTAAGAAAACTGAAATCATATAAAGCATCTTCTCTGACCATGTTATGAGATTAGATATTAATTACAAGAAAAAAAAAACTGCAAGAAACACAAACACAAGAGATTAAACAGCATGTTTCTAAATAACCAACAGGTTGCTGAATAAATTTAAAAAAATTCTAGAAACAAATGACTATGAAAACATGACAACTCAAAACCTATGGGATTCAGCAAAAACACTTCTGAGGGAAGTTTATAGCAGTATAATCCTAACTCAAGAAACAAGAAAAACATCAAATAGACAACCTAACTTTACACTTAAAACAATTGGAAAAAGAAGAACAAAAACAATTAGTAGAAGGAAAGAAATCATAAAAATCTGAGCAGAAATAAGTGAAAAAGAAATGAAACAATAATAAAGATTAATAAAACTAAAAGCTGGTTCTTTGAGAAGATAAACAAAATTGACAAACCTTTAGCCAGACTCATCAAGAACAAAAGAGAGAAGAATCAAATCATCAAAATTAGAAGTGAAAAAGGAGAAGTTACAACAGAAAATGCAGAAATACAGAGGATTATAAGAGACTATTATGAACAACTATATAGCCATACAATGGATAACCTGGAAGAAATGGATAGATTCTTAGATAAGTTTAGTCTCCCAAGACTGAACTAGGAAGAAAGAGAAATTATGAATAACCCAATTATAAGCACTAAAATGGAAGCTGTGATCAAAAATCTCCCAAAAAACAAAAGCCTAGGATCAGATGGTTTCACAGGAGAATTCTATCAAATATTTAGAGAAGAGATAATGCCTATCCTTCTAAAACTCTTTCAGAAAATTGTAGAGGAAGGAACACTGCCAAACTTGTTCTACAAGGCCACCATCACGTTGATACCAAAACCAAACAACACAAAAGCAAACTATAGGCCAATATCACTGATGAACATAGATGAAAAAATCCTCAACAAAATTTTAGCAAACAGGGTTAAGCAACACATCAAGAAGCTCATACACAATGGTCAAGTTGGGTTCATTCCAGGAATGCAAGGATTCTTCAATAAATGCAAATTAATCAATGTGATACACTATATTAAACAATTGAAAGGTAAAAACCATGCGATAATCTCAATAGATGCAGAAAAAGCATTTGGTATGATTCAGCACCCATTTATGATTAAAACTCTTCAAAAAATGGGCATAGAAGGAACCTACCTCAACATAGTAAAGGTCGTATATGATCAGCTTACAGCAAACATTATTATCAGTGGTGAAAAACTGAAAGTATTTCCCCTAAGATCAGGAACAAGACAAGGATGTCCACTTTCACCGCTATTATTTAACATAGTTTTGGAAGTCCTAGCTATAGTAATCAGAGAAGAAGAAGAAAAAAAAAAAAAAAAAAAAAGGAATTCAGACCAGAAAAGAAGAAGTAAAGCCTCTCATTGTTTGTAGATGACTTGATACTGTACATAGAAAATCCTAAAGATAGTATCAGAAAATTACTCGAGCTAACCAGTGAATTTAGCAAAATTGCAGGATACAAAGGAGAAGGCGATGGCACCCCAGTCCAGTACTCTTGCCTGGAAAATCCCATGGACGGAGGAGCCTGGTAGGCTCCAGTCCATGGGGTCGCGAAGAGTCAGACATGACTGAGCGACTTCACTTTCACTTTTCACTTTCATGCATTGGAGAAGGAAATGGCAACCCACTCCAGTGTTCTTGCCTGGAGAATCCCAGGGACAGGGGAGCCTAGTGGGCTGCCATCTATGGGGTCGCACAGTGTTGGACATGACTGAAGTGACTTAGCAGCAGCAGCAGCAGGATACAAAATCAATACACAAAAATCACTTGCATTTCTATATACTAACAATCAAAAATCAGAAAGAGAAATTAAGGAATCAATCCCATTCACCATTGGAACAAAAAGAATTAAATATCTAGGAATAAACTTACCTAAGGAGAAAAAAGAACTGTACACAGAAAAGTATAAGACACTAATGAAAGAAATCAAAGATATTTCTCCAAAGAAGACATACAGTTGGATAACAAACAGATGAAAAGATGCTCAACACTGCTCATTATTAGAGAAATGCAAATCAAGACCACAATGAGCTATCACTTCAAACCAGTCAGAATGGCCATCATCAAAATGTCTACAAATAATAAATGGTGGAGGGGGTGTGCAGAAAAGGGAACACTCTTGCACTGATGATGGGAATGTTAATTGATATAGCCACTATGGAAGATGGTATGGAGATTCCTTTAAAAATCTAGGAATAAAACCACTATATGTCCCAGCTATCTCACTTCTAGGCATATAACCTGAGGAAACAGAAATTGAAAGAGACACATGCATCCCATTGTTCATTGCAGCACTATTTACAATAGCTAGAACATGGAAGCAACCTAGATGTCCATCGACAGATGAATGGATAAAGAAGTTGAGGTACATATACACAATGGAATGTTACTCAGCCATAAAAGGAACACACTTGAGTCAGTTCTGATGAAGTTGATGAACCTAGAGCCTATTATAGAGAGTGAAGTGAGTCAGAAAGATAAATATTGTATTCTAATGCACATATATGGAATCTAGAAAAATTCTACTGAAGAATTTCTTTACAGGGCATCAATGGAGAAACAGACATAGATAATAGACTTATGGACATGGGGAGAGGGGAGGAGAAAGTGAGATGTATGGAAAAAGTAACATGGAAACTTATATTACCATATGTAAAATAGATAGCCAATGGAATTTTCTGTATGGCTGAGGAAACTCAAACAGGGGCTCTGTATTAACCTGGAGGGGTAAGATGGAGAGGGAAATGGGAGGGAGTTTAAAATGGAGGGGATATTATTGATACCCAAGGCTGATTCATGCTGTGGTTTGACAGAAAACAACAAAATTCTGTAAAGCATTTATCCTCAATGAAAAATAAATTAAAAGAAAAAATAGCTTTTCCTTAACAGTTATCAAGTATTTACAGAAGAGACAAATTAATGGAAAAATTCAATGAGGCTTTGGGAATGTTGATTTGGAACAATGTTGTAATAGTCCCTTTGGTATGAACAAAGTGTGTAAACAATTACACATCAGTCACTTTGATATTGGAAATCTGGACCTCATGTTCATTATCTTTCTTTTGAAATACACATAATTACTGTATGTGTCCCTTCATTGGTGATTGAATAAACATAATTTGGCTATTTCCATATTTATTAATTGTACTATGTAGGGTGTTAAATGGTGTGTCTTTTTCAGCTATGAGACTGCTTACCAAAATAAATGCTTGACTTAAAAATATTTTAAAAAATAAATAAAGAAAGAATCTTCCCGCCAAGCAAGAGACGTGGGTTTGATCCCTGGGTCAAGTCAGGAACAGCCTCTGGAGGAGGAAATGGCAACTCACTTCAATAACAATATATGTTGTTGAACCCATTCCCTTCTCCAGTTCTCTTCTTTTTATTATAGGTTATTACAAGATATTGAGCATAAATCCCTGTGCATATAGTAAATCATTGTTGTTTTTCTATTTTATATATGGTAGTGTGTATCTGTTGATTACTTCTAATTTATCCCTCCCCACCCTTTCCCCTTTGGTAAAGGTAAGTTTGTTGTCTATTTTTTTGTTATTGTTCTGTCTCTAAGTTATTTCTAAATCTTTGTGACCCCATAAACAGCAGCACACCAGGCATACCTGTCCTTCACTATCTCCCAGAGTGGGCTCAAACTCATGTCCATTGAATCAGTGATGCCATCTAACTGTCTCATCCTCTGTCGCCCCCTTCTCCTTCTGCTCTCAATCTTTCCTAGCATCAGGGTCTTGTTCAGTGAGTTGGCTCTTCACAAAAGTGGCCAAAGTTTTGGAGCTTCAGCTTCAGTATCAGTCCTTCTAGTGAATATTCAAGGCTGATTTCCTTTAAGATTGTTTGTTTACAATGTGTAAATAAATTCATTTGTATATTTTGTAAATTCATATATAAGATATATAAATTCATATATAAGATTATAGTATATAATATTTGACTTTCTCTGTCTGACTTACTTCACTTAGTATGACATTCTATAGGTCCATCAATGTTGCTACAAATGGCAATATTTCATTATTGTTTAAGGCTGAGTAGTATTCCATTGTGTGTGTTTATGTGTGTGTGTGTGTATATATATATATATATATATATATATATACACATACACCATACCTTCTTTATTCATTCATCTCTTGATGAAAATTAGAGTTGCTTCCATTTCATTTTTATCATAAATATGTTGCTATGAACATTGGGGTGTGTGTATCTTTTAAAATCAGAGTTTCATCTTTTCTACATATATGCCCAGAAGTAGAACTGATTAATCATATCATATTATATCAGATCAGATCTGTCGCTCAGTCATGTCCGACTCTTTGCGACCCCATGAATTGCAGCATGACAGGCCTCCCTGTCCATCACCAACTCCTGGAATTAACTCAGACTCACGTCCATCGAGTCAGTGATGCCATCCAGCCATCTCATCCTCTGTTTTTCCCTTCTCCTCCTGCCCCCAATACCTCCCAGCATCAGAGTCTTTTCCAATGAGTCAACTCTTTGCATGAGGTGGCCAAAGAACTAGACTTTCAGCTTTAGCATCATTCCTTCCAAAGAAATCCCAGGGCTGATCTCCTTCAGAAAGGACTGGTTGGATCTCCTTGCAGTCCAAGGGACTCTCAAGAGTCTTCTCCAACACCACAGTTCAAAAGCATCAATTCTTCGGCACTCAGCCTTCTTCATAGTCCAACTCTCACATCCATACATGACCACAGGAAAAACCATAGCCTTGACTAGACGAACCTTTGTTGGCAAAGTAATGTCTCTGCTTTTGAATATGCTATCTAGGTTGGTCATAACTTTCCTTCCAGGGAGTAAGCGTCTTTTAATTTCATGGCTGCAGTCACCATCTGTAGTGATTTTGGAGCCCAGAAAAATAAAGTCTGATACTGTTTCCCCATCTATTTCCCATGAAGTGGTGGGACCGTATGCCATAATCTTCGTTTTCTGAATGTTGAGCTTTAAGCCACTTTTCCACTCTCCACTTTCACTTTCATCATAAGGTAGCCTTATTTTTAGCTTTTTTAAAACCTCAATACTGTTTTCCATAGTTGCTGCACTAATTTATATTCTCACCAACAGTGTACAAGAGCTCCCTTTTCTCCACACTCTCTCCGGTCTCTTTATTATTTGTAGACTTTTTGACAATAGCCATTCTAACTGATGTCAAGTCATACCTAATTGTAGTTTTGATTTTTATTTCTTTAATAATTAGCAGCATTGAGCATCTTTCCTTGTGTCTTTTGGCCATTTCTATGTCTTCTTTGAAGAGGAAGATGTCTTATTTGGTCTTCTGCCCATTTTCTATTGGGTTATTGTTTTATATTGAGTTGTACAAACCATTTGTTTATTTTAGATATTTAAGTTACTTGTCATTTCTTTTGCCAACACTTTCTCCCAATCCATAGGCTGCCTCTATACTTTGTTTATAGCTTCCTTTGCTTTGCAAAAGCTTTTAGGTTTGATTAGGTCCCATTTGTTTATTTTTGCTTTTATTTCTTTGGCCTTGGGAGACTGATCTAAAAAACATATTGCTAACATTTATATAAGATAATGTTTTGGTTATGTTCTTTTTTAAGACTTTCATAATGTCATGTTTCATATTTAGATCTTTAAACTTTTTGGGTTTCTTTTTATATATGGTGTGAGGGAGTGTTCTGATTTCACTGATTTACATGTGGCTGTCCAGCTGTCCCAAAAGCACTTCTTGAAGAGACTGTTTTCTCCATTGTATATTCTTGCATCATCTGTCTAAGATTAATTCACTGTAAGTTGATGGATTTATAAGCTTTTTATTTTTTCCATTGAGCTATATGTCTGTATTTGAGACAATGCCATGCTGTTTCAATTACTGTGACAATGAAAGTGAAGGTCTCTCAGTCGTGTCTGACTCTTTGCTACCCCATGGACTATACAGTCCATGGAATTCTCCAGGCCAGAATACTGGAGTGGGTAGCCTTTCCCTTCTCCAGGGGATCTTCCCAACCCAAGGATAAAGCCCAGGCCTCCTGCATTGCAGGCAGATTCTTTACCAGCTGAAGCACCAGGGAAACCCAAGAACACTGGAGTGGGTAGCCTATCCCTCCTCCATCAGGTCTTCCTGACCCAGAAATCAAACTGGGATCTCCTGCATTGCAGGTGGATTCTTTACCAAATGAGCTTCAGGGAAGTCTGCATTAAAGTCTGGGAGGTGTATGCCTCTAGCTTTCTTTTTTGGTCCTCAAGATGACTTTGGCAATTCTAGGCCTTTTGTAATCATAGTAATAGTTGTAAAAGTCGCTCAGCTGTGTCTGACTCTTTGCGACCCCATGGATGACTGTAACCTACCAGGCTCCTCTGTCTATGGAATTCTCCAGGCAAGAATACAGAAGTGGATTGCCATTCCCTTCTCCAGGGCATCTTCCCAACCCAGGGATAGAACCTGGGTTTCCTGAATTGCAGGCAGATTCTTTATCATCTGTGTCGCCAGGGAAGCCTTTGAGCCACCAGAGAAGCCAGGGTCTTTTGTGAGTCCTAAATATAATATTTAGGATCATTTGTTCTAGTTCTGTGAAAAATGTCATAGGGATTGCATTTAATTTGCCAATTTCTTTGTGTAGACCATTTTAACAATATTTTTTCTTCTCATCCCAGGGATATGGGATATCTTTCCATTTCTTTGAATCATCCCCAATTCCTTTATCAACATTTTATAGTTCTCAGGGCATACGTTTTTCAATCCTTGGTTTGGTTTATTCCTGGCTATTTTATTTTTTGACATAATATTACATGGGAATGCTTTTTATTCTCTTTCTGATATTTCATTGTTAGTGTAAAGAATGCAACAGATTTCTGTAAATTAATCTTGTATCCTACTGCCTTGCTGAAGTCATTTATTACTTCTAACAGTTTTTGTGTGGGGTTGCTAGGGTTTTCTATATACAGTATTATGTCATCTGCATATAATGACTATTTTACATCTTCCCTTATGATTTAGATATATTTTATTTATTTTTCTTATTTAATTGATATTGCCAGTACTTCTAATACTATGTTGAAAGAAATGGTGAGAGTGAATGCACATTCTTGTCTTGTTCCAGAATTTAGCAGTAAGACTGAGCTTTTCACAGGTGAGTAGGATATTGGCTATGGGCTTGTCATAAATGACTTTTATTGTGTTGAGCTATGTTTCCTCTATACTCACGTTGGTGAGAATTTTTATCATGAATGAATGTTGAATTTCATCAAAAGTTTTTTCTGCATCTATTGAGATGGTCATATGACTTTTGTCTTTTCTTTTGTTAATGCAAAATATCACATTGTTTCATTTGCACATAGTGAATGTTCCTCATGACCCTGAAATTAATGCAACCTGATCATGGTATATGACCTTCTTATGTATTGCTAGAATTGTATTGAGAATTTTTGCATCTGTATTTTGTCCTGTAATTTTCATTTCTTTAGTTTTTTTTTTTTTTTTTTTGTGGTGTCTGGTTTTGTTATCAAGATGATGGTGGTATCATAGAATTATTTTAGGAGAGTTTTCTCCTCTTCAATATTTTCAAACACTTTGAGAAGAATAGGACTTCCCTGGTGACTCAGATGATAAAGAATCTGCCTGTAATGAAGGAGACCCAGGTTCGACCTCAGGATCAGGAAGATTCCCTGGAGAAGGGGATGACTATCCACTCCAGTATTCTTGTTTGGAGAGTTCTATGGACAGAGGAGCCTGGCAGCCTACAGTCCATGGAATCACAAAGAGTCAAACATGACTGAGCGACTAACCTTTCACTTTCACTTTGAGAAAAATAGATATAAGTTCTTCATTGTATGCTTGGTATAATTCCTCAGAGAAGTCATCTGGTCCTGGACTTTTTTTTGTAAGGAATTTTTTAATTATAGATTTTATTTTGCTTCTAGTGATCAATGTGTTCAAACTTCTTTTTTTTTTCTTTTCTTTTTAAATTTATTTTTAATTGAAGGATAATTGTTTTACAGAAATTTGTTGTTTTCTGTCAAACCTCAACATGAATCAGCCATATGTACATATATGGCCCCTCCTTCCAGAAGCTCCCTCCTTTTTCCCACCCCATCTCACCCCTCTAGATTGATATAGAGCCCCTGTTTGAGTTTCCTAAGACATATGGGAAATTCCCATTGGCTACCTATTTTACATATGGTAATATAACTTTCCATGTTACTCTCTACATACATCTCACCATCTCCTCCCTTCTCCCATGTCCATAAGTCTGTTTATGTCTGTTTCTCCACTGCTGCCTTGCATATAATTTCATCAGTTCCATATTTCTAGATTTGATATATATGCATTAGTATATGAGGTGTATTTTTCTCTTTCTGACTGACTCCATTCTGTATAATAGCCTCTAGGTGCATCTACCTCAAATGCATTCCTTTTTTGGCCTCTTTTTTTAAAATAATTTTTTAATTGAAGGATTATTGCTTTACAGAATTTAAATATGTTCCTTTTTATGGCTGAGTAATATTCCATTGATGACAGGTGTGCTGTGGATTTTGCCAATGTCAGTAAGAGACTTTGCCCTTAAGGAAAGTGGTAGCTGATTTAATAGAGACACATTATCTGTGTTTCCAGAATGTGCTCTAGACTGTCAGAGATGCAGCAAATAAAAGGTGTCAAAGGATCATTTAATACGTCTGGATTATTCTGATGGCTACTTTCAAATACTAGAATTATTTCACCTTTTTGAGAAAAAGAAATTTCAGCATAATATTTCTCTGAGATGTCTTGGCCTAATAAATGGATAGTGTCAGAGGAACTAAGGCAAAAAAGAGCACAAGTCTTCCCTGCTGGTCCAGTGGTTAAGAATCCACCTTGCAATGCAGGGGACATAGGTTAGATCCCTGGTCCAGGAAGATCCCACATGCTAAGAAGCCTGTAGTAGCCACAATTAATAAAGCCTGTGCACCCTAGAGACGGTATTCTGCAACAAGAGAAGCTACTGCAATGAGAATCCTTGAAACCACAACTAGAGAGTAACCCCCCCTCTCCACAAGTAGGAAAAGCTCATGTGCGGCAACAAAATTCACCACAGCCAAACACTAAAATAGACACATAAATCTTTTTTTTTTTTTTTTAAAGTGTGTATCTAAGGGCCTGAATGAAGAGGAATAGGTTCAGAGACAAAAACCTCTTGAGGTTCATTAAAGATCCATACTGTTTGAATTGTTTTAGTACTTTGAGGCAGGGGCTATTTTATGGTAGTTTGGTTGAGCCCCAAGGGTTTTGTTCAGTGTCAGTTAGGACTGGAAGAAATCCATCTCCTATCTGGAATTATTTTCTGAACTGATTAAGAGATAGGATTGGGATGAGCTCCTAAGGTTCCTTGGAGACTCATTATTGAGAAGTAGGAGGACTTTGGAAAGCTTGTAACAGTGATGAGGGCACCCAAAGTACTTGCATTTGTGACAATCAGTTTTCCAATAATAGCAGAAACTATTAACAGGAAGGTTTTAGTTTTGTTTAGCTTTCATTTGCTAAAGTTGAAGATTAAGTTGAGGATTAAGAATTTTGGCAGCCTTCCTTGGAAGTGACTCATCTAGAATACAAGACAGCTGGATTACTAGATTAACTAAGTCTGGAATGGATATAGTTTCCCATTCTATACTGGTCTTTTTATACTAGAAAGGAAAGTGAAGTGAAAATTTCTCAGTTGTGTCTGACTGACTCTTTGTGACCCCACGGACTAAACAGCCCATTGAATTCTCTAAGCCAGAATACTGGAGTGGGTAGCCATTCCCTTCTCCAGGGATCCTTCCAAACCAGGGATTGAACCCAAGTCTCCCACATTGCAGGTGGATTCTTTACCAACTAAACTGTCAGGGAAGCTCCCTGTTCAATCCGTTTATAGACTTAAAAGCTTCTCAAGTAGAATCAGCATCTGAAGGAAGACCAGAATTTTCTTTAAAAGCAATCTGAAGACTCCCGACTGGTAAACACTAGTTTGTTCTCTGTATCTGTGAGTCTTCTTTTTTGTTGTTATATTAACTAGTTGTATTTTATAGATTCTACATATAAGTGATATAATATAGTATTTGTCTTTCTCTGACTTATTTCCCTTTTTATAAGGCAATATATGGATGAGCATTTGGGAGGTACAAAATATTAGGTGTAAGATAGGCTACAAGGCTGTATGGTACAACACAAGAAATATGGCTAATATTTTGTAACAACTGTAAGTGGAGTGTAACTTTTAAAATTGTATAAAGCATTTTTAAAAGGAAATTGTCAAAAAGTCAAAAAAATAAAATTAAAACAATCTGAAGTCAATCATAAAATTCATAACCAGGTTTGTCATATTTTTGTGTTCAAACTTGAATTTTGTACCATTCTAGAGTCTTTGGAAAAGCCTTTGGAATTGCTTAATAAAATCACTGAGTGAGCCTGACCATATAAATTAGTAGGCTGGTCTCCCAGTTCTAATTCCAGAGTCCTTTCAAGACTTTCTCAATTAACGATTTTCATCCAACGCTGGGCCTGACACTTGCCAACAAGCTTATGAACCATCTGATATAAGTCAGAGAAACCAGGTTGAATAAGTCTATTAAATTTCTCAGGAGATATGTTAGAATCTATGGTTACTGTGGGAAAATCTTTGATTATGGCTAGAATTCAGTCCAGGGAGTATCAGAAATGAAGCATTTAGCTTCCAGATCCTCTGAAGGTTTAATTTTAAAGGGGCAGGTTTTGACAAGGTCAGAAGAAAAGGAAGTAGAGAGTTTCAGAGAAAAGTGGAAGTTTGGTGGGAAAATTAGTATGAGCAATTTGAAGGTATAGTGGAGGGATAGGCAATGTAGAAGGAAAGGAGGAATATGGTGCTGGAGGTGGAACCTAGTCAGAAAGAGCTGAGGGAAAGAGACAAGTTGAGCTGGAGGCAGAGCCTGGGACAAAGAAGCTAAGGGAGAAGAACCATAAACTTTGGGATCCATTTTATCTTTCTTTAATCATTTGCTTCCTTAGGTAATCTTAAAACTTACTTTGCATACAAGCGGTTTTAGATTCCTAATAATATTGGGAAGCCTCAAAATGCCAATCAAAATAAATATTCTCCTCAGTTGTGGAAATTTTTCAGCCATTCTACTCCAATTCAATTTTGAGAAAATTAAATTTGGGTGTTTTGAAAGTTTCCCATAAAAGTTATTAATACTCTAAACTGCTTTTGTACAAGTAAGTCCATTTAATTAGACATAGATATAAGAAAGGATCTAAGTTTTTAAACATAAAATCAGTCTGGAGTCTCTGAAAAAGGGGTACCCTCAAGACACTGACAATTCAAGGGGTGGCTCAGAGGGTAAAGACTCTTCTTGCAACAAAGGAGGCCTGAGTTTGATCCCTGGGTCAGAAGGCTACCCTGGATAAGAGAATGGCTACCCATTGCTTGGGATTGGAATGAAAACTGACCTTTTCCAGTCCTGTGGCCACTGCTGAGCTTTCCAAATTTGCTGGCATATTGAGTACAGCACTTTCACAGCATCATCTTTCAGGATTTGAAATAGCTCCACTGGATTCCATAACCTCCACTAGCTTTGTTCGTAGTGATGCTTTCTAAGGCCCACTTGACTTCACATTCCAGGATGTCTGGCTCTAGGTGAGTGATCACACCATCGTGATTATCTGGGTCATGAAGATCTTTTTCGTACAGTTCTTCTGTGTATTCTTGCCACCTCTTCTTAATATCTTCTGCTTCTGTTAGATCCATACCATTTCTGTCCTTTATTGAGCCCATCGTTGCATGAAATGTTCCCTTGTTATCTCTAACTTTCTTGAAGAGATCTCTAGTCTTTCCCATTCTGTTGTGTTCCTCTATTTCTTTGCATTGATCCCTGAGGAAGGCTTTCTTATCTCTCCTTGATATTCTTTGGAACTCTGCATTCAGATGCTTATATCTTTCCTTTTCTCCTTTGCTGTTCACTTCTCTTCTTTTCTCAGCTATTTGTAAGGCCTCCCCAGATAGCCATTTTGCTTTTTTGCATTTCTTTTCCATGGGTATGGTCTTGATCCCTGTCTCCTGTACAATGGCACAAACCTCATTCCATAGTTCATCAGGCAATCTATCAGATCTAGGCCCTTAAATATATTTCACACTTCCACTGTATAATCATAAGTGATTTTATTTAGATCATACCTGAATGGTCTAGTGGTTTTTGCTACTTTCTTCAATTTAAGTCTGAATTTGGTAATAAGGAGTTCATGATCTGAGGCACAGTCAGCTCCTGGTCTTGTTTTTGTTGACTCTATAGAGCTTCTCCATCTTTGGCTGCAAAGAATATAATCAATTTGATTTGGTGTTGACCATCTGGTGATGTCAATGTGTAGAGTCTTCTCTTGTGTTGTTGGAAGAGGGTTGCTATGACCAGTGCATTTTCTTCACAAAACTCTATTAGTCTTTGCCCTGCTTCATTCTGTATTCTAAGGCCAAGTTTCATTCAAATCTCAAAGAAAGGCAATGCCAAAGAATGCTCAAACTACCGCACAATTGCACTTATCTCACATGCTAGTAAAGTAATGCTCAAAAAATCTCCAAGCCAGGCTTCAGCAATACATGAACCATGAACTTCCTGATGTTCAAGCTGGTTTTAGAAAAGGCAGAGGAATGAGAGATCAAATTGCCAACATCCGCTGGATCATGGAAAAAGCAAGAGAGTTCCAGAAAAACATCTATTTCTGCTTTATAGACTATGTCAAAGCCTTTGACTGTGTGGATCACAATAAACTGTGGAAAATTCTGAAAGAGATGGGAATACCAGAACACATGACTTGCCTCTCGAGAAATCTATATGCAGGTCAGGAAACAACAGTTAGAACTGGACGTGGAATAACAGATTGGTTCCAAATAGGAAAAGGAGTACGTCAAGGCTGTGTATTGTCACCCTGCTTATTTAACTTATATGCAGAGTACATCATGAGAAACGCTGGACTGGAAGAAGCACAAGCTGGAATCAAGATTGCCAGGAGACATAGCAATAACCTTGGATATGCAGATGACACCACCATTATGGCAGAAAGTGAAGAGGAACTTAAAAACCTCTTGATGAGAGTAAAAGTGGAGAGTGAAAAAGTTGGCTTAAAGCTCAATATTCAGAAAACCAAGATCATGACATCCAGTCCCATCACTTCATGGGAAATAGATGGGGAAACAGTGGAAACAGTGTCAGACTTTATTTTGGGGGCTCCAAAATCACTGCAGATGGTGATTGCAGCCATGAAATTAAAAGACGCTTACTCCTTGGAAGGAAAGTTATGACCAACCTAGATAGCATATTCAAAAGCAGAGACATTACTTTGCCAACAAAGGTCCGTCTAGTCAAGGCTATGGTTTTTCCAGTAATCATGTATGGATGTGAGAGTTGAACTGTGGAGAAAGCTGAGTGCAGAAGAATTGATGCTTTTGAACTGTGATGTTGGAGAAGACTCCTGAGAGTCCCTTGGACTGTAAGGAGATCCTACAAATCCTTTCTGAAGGAGATCAGACCTGGGATTTCTTTGGAAGGAATGATGCTGAAGCTGAAACTCCAGTACTTTGGCCACCTCATGCAAAGAGTTGACTCACTGGAAAAGACTCTGATGCTGGGAGGGATTGGGGGCAGTAGGAGAAGGGGACGACAGAGGATGAGATGGCTGGATGGCATCACTGACTCGATGGACATGAGTCTGAGTGAACTCTGGGAGTTGGTGATGGACATGGAGGCCTGGCGTGCTGCGACTCATGGGGTCGCAAAGAGTCGGGCACGACTGAGCAACTGAACTAACTGAACTGACCCATTGCTTGGAGAATTCCATGGACAGAAGAGCCTGGTGGGCTACAGTCTATGGGCTCACAAAGAGTCAGACACAATTGAATGACTAACACTTTCACTTACACTTTTCAAGATAGTTAAAGTGATCCCACTTCCTAGAGGTTTTCCCTCTAAGAATTTATTTTCAAACAACTTAAACAGCTTATAGCACAAATGGCTTGATTCACACTACTTTCAAGCCAGCCCCATCCAGTTTTAGGCAGTAGCTTGGTCCCAGAAGAACAAGGAAGAAGGGTTGTTTTTTGTTGTTGTTGTTTGTTTTAAGCCAGTGTCCAGAGAATCACATTTCCCAATGAATAGGCTAAAGGCTGAAAATGTCAACACCATTTCTGAGAGATAACCCCAGTTCTTAAACAAATGAGTAGAAGGATAGCCAGCTTCAGGAGAAGCAGCCCTTGTTCCAAAGTGAATAGTGTGAAGACTAGCCAGTTTCAGTGAAATAGTCTAAACTCAGATCAGACCAAAGTGCCAAATGAATACTTACATACAGAAAACAAGGCGTTGATCAGAAAGACAAAGCATTCTAATAGATCCCAAATAAGGCCTGGACAATTTCAATACAAAAAGGTCATTAACTCACATTCAGGAAAAAGACACAGATTTCAATTCCTTAATACAAAGGAAAAGACTAAGCACCTGGTGGCTCAGATGGAAAAGAACCTGCCTGCAATGCAGGAAACTCAGGTTTGATCCCTGGGTTGGGAAGATCCTCTGGAGAAAGGAATGGCTACCCACACCTGTATTCTTTCCTGGAGAATTCCACACACAGAGGAGCCTGACAGGCTACATTCCATGGAGTTGCAGAGTCAGACACGACTGAGAGATTAGCACAAACAAACAACAACGAGGTCACCTGTTTGCTCACCAGCCCAAGAGCTCTCAGGAGTCATCTCTGGTTTCTGTATCAGCCACAAAAATGTTAACCTGAAGCGTACTGCCAGGTATTTCCTAAGTATCTAGGATCAGCAGAGAATTGCAATTTGGGAGTCTGCAGCCATGATGAGCCACACAAAAGTCTGTGCATGCAAAGGAAAGAAGAACACCTTTGTAGAGAGGTAAAAATGTTGGGAGTGCTCTAGTAAACAAAAAGTCTGTGGCTTTTCATTGTCTGAGAACTTGTGAAGAAAGAAAAAGTTTTTTCTTCTTCCTGTTCAGTTCAGTTCAGTCACTCAGTCGTGTCCTACTCTTTGCGACCCCATGAACCATAGCACCAGGCTTCCCTGTCCATCACCAAATCCCGGAGTCTACCCAAACCCATGTCCATCGAGTCGGTGATGCCATCCAGTCATCTCATCCTCTGCCTTCCCCTTCTCCTCCTGCCCTCAATCTTTCCCAGCATCATGGTCTTTTCAAATGAGTCAGCTCTTCGCATCAGGTGGCCAAAGTATTGGAGCTTCAGCTTCAAAATCAGTCCTTCCAATGGACAACCAGGACTGATCTCCCCCCTAGAATGGACTGGTTGGATCTCCTTGCAATCCAAGGGACTCTCAAGAATCTTCCCCAACACCACAGTTCAAAAGCATCAATTCTTCAGCACTCAACTTTCTTTATAGTCCAACTCTCACACCATATATGACCACTGGGAAAACCATAGCCTTGACTAGACGAACCTTTGCTGGCAAAGTCATGTCTCTGCTTTTTAATATGCTGTCCAGGCTGGTCATAACTTTCCTTCCAAGGAGTAAGCGTCTTTTAATTTCATGGCTGCAATCACCATCTGCAGCAATCTTGGAGCCCAGAAAGATAAAGTCAGTCACTATTTCCAATGTTTCCCCATCTATTTGTCATAAAGTGATGGGACCGGATGACATGATCTTATTTTTCTGAATGTTGAGCTTTAAGCCAACTTTTTCACTCTCCTCTTTAGGGCACTATTATTTTTCAGGGTATGAGAGCTCCCCTTTCTGGTCTCCCAACTCTATTGTTTTTGTTTATTAAATTTAAATATGTATTTATATTTAGTTTATATCAAATATATAATTTATATCAATATATATTTATTTAGTGTTTCTATTTATTATTTTCCTTTATCTATTAATTCATCACAGACACTGAGATCATTTGTATGTCTTGACTATCACAAATAATAATGCAGTGAATTCAGGATTGTATATAGCTCCAAGATAGGTTTTACTTCCTTTGGATCTATACACAAGTGGAATTGCTGAATCACAAGGCAATTCTATTTTCAACTTTTGATGAAAATCCATACTCTTTTTCCATAATGTCTGCACCAATTTGCATTCTCACTAAAAATATATGAGCATTATTTTTCCACATCCTTGCTAAAGCTTATATATTCTCTTTTTGAGGATAACCATTCTATTAATTATGAGTGAAAATATATTATTAGAATTTTGATTTGCATTTCCCTGACAATTAGTGATGCTGAGCACCTTTTCATATACTTGGTAGCCATTTGTAGATTTTCTATGAAAAAAAAAGTTTATTCAAGCCTTCTGTCTAGTTTTTAACCTAGTTTTTAATTTGTTGGCTATTGAGTTACATGATTTCCTTACACATTTTGAATATAAACTCCTTATCAGATAGGCAGATTGCAAATATTTTCTCCCGTTCTGTAGGTTGCCTTTTCATTTTGTTGATTGTTTCTTTTTCTGTGCAAGAGCTTTTCAATTTGATGTAGACCCACTTGTTTAGCTTTTCTTTTCTTGCTTTTGCTGTCATATTCATAAAGTCATTGCTAAGAGCAATGTAAGGAAGCTTTTTCTGTAAATTTAATGGTTTCTGGTTTTACATTTAACACTTTGATCCATTTCAAGTTAGAGTGTTGTAATGTCCAGCTTCATTCTTTTACATGGCCAGTTTTCCCAGCACCATTTATTGAAGCAACTATTTTTATGCCATTGAGTATTCTTGACAAATATTAGTTCTCAAATATTGGTTTTCAAATATGGATTTATTTCTAGACTCCACTACTTTATCCTCCACTTTCTAGCTTCACCAGCACCCTAGTCTAAGCTACTATTATTTTTTGCCTGGTCTCTTTGCTTCTACTTTTGGCCCCATCCAAAATATTCTTCACACTTCTGCCGGAATAATCTTTGCATAGTACAAAAAAGGTCATGTCACTCCCCTGCTAAAATCTCTTCAATGCTTTCCCATTGTTAATCTGGAGACAGAAAATACTATTGCTTAGGACTGGAACAATGTTTCTTCATTGAAAATAATTCTATTCTACCTTTGGAACTCAATATTTCCTTCATAACTTTTTTAAGGTCAAATAAAGTTTAAAAGCCAGATGGAATTGAAGATATTAACCAGCTGACCTTGAAGTGGCAAGATTATCCTAGATAATCTAAGTGAGTCCAATGTAATCACAAAGGCTTTTATCAGTGGAAGATAGAGGCAGAAAAAGGAAAACCAGAGAGTTGGTAGTGTGAGAAGGACTTGGCCTGATAGTGCTGGCTCTGAAAATGGAGAGTGTCATGAGCCAAGGAATGTGGGTGGCTTCTAGAATATGTAAAAGTCAAGGAAACAGATTTTCTCCTAGATACTGCAGAAAGAAACTTAACCCTGTCAACATCTAGGTTTTAGCTTTGATGCTATAGATGCTCAAACACTCAGTCATGTCCAAATCTCTGTGATCCTATGGACCGTGGCCCACCAGTCTCCTCTGTCTGTGGAATTCTTCAGGCAAGAATACTGGAGTGGGTTGCCATTTCCTTCTCCAGTGGATCTTCCCTGCCCAGGGATTGAACCTGGGTCTCTTGCATTGAAGGTGGAGTCTGTACCAACTAAGCCACCAATTTAGCTTGGTAAAACTCAGTTCAGACTTCTGACATCCACAGCATATTACATTTGTATTGTTTTAAACAAACAATTTGTGACAATTTGTTACAGCAGCAACAGGAAACTCACACAAGTGGAAATACAAATAGTAATATAAATTTACAACTAAATATAATGACTTGGAAAAGATTCTGATGCTGGGAAAGATTGAAGGCAAATGGAGAAAGGGGTGGCAGAGGGTGCAATTCAATGGACATAAATTTGAGCAAACTCCATGAGATAATGGAGGACAGAAAAGCCTGGTGTGCTACAACCCATGAGATGCAAAGAGTCAGACAGGACTTAGTGACTGAATAACACAATCATAATTACTTGAGTGTGAATAATAAGCATGACTAAATATAGGCAGAACACTCTAACGTAAAACGAGGCAATATCTTTTTCAATCAGTCTCCCAGAATAATGGAAATGAAAACAAAAATTGAAAACTGGAATCTAATTAAACTGAAAAGATTTTGCACAGCAAAGGAAACAATAAAAAAAAGAAAAGACAACATACAGATTCAGTTGATTTCAGTTCAGTCGCTCAGTACTGTCCTAATATTTGTGACCCCATGTACTGCAGCACGCCATGCTCCCCTGTCCATCACCAATTCCCAGAGCTTGCTGAAACTCATCTCCATAGAGTTGGTGGTGCCATCCAGCCATCTCATCTTCTGTCATCCATTCTCCTCCTGCCTTCAATCTCTCCCAGCATGAGAATCTTTTCCAATGAGTCAGTTCTTCCCATCAGGTGGCCAAAGTATTGGAGTTTCAACTTCAGCATCAATCCTTCCAATGAATATTCAGGACTCCTTTCCTTTAGGATGGACTGGTTTGATCTCCTTGCAGTCCAAGAGACTCTCAATAGCCTTCTCCAATACCACAGTTCAAAAGCATCAATTCATTTTAGTCCGATTCTCACATCCATAGATGGCTACCAGAAAAACCATAGCACTGACTAGATGGAACTTTGTTGGCAAAGTAATGTATCTGCTTTTTAATATGTTGTAAAAGTTGGTCATAGCTTTTCTTCCAAGGAGAAAGTGTCTTTTAATATCATGGCTGCAGTCACCATCTGCAGTGATTTTGGAGCCCAAGAAAGTAAAGTCTGTCGCTGTTTCCATTGTTTCCCCATCTATTTGCCATGAACTGATGGGAATGGATGCCATGATCTTAGTTTTTAGAATGTTGAGTTTTAGACCAGCTTTTACTCTCCTCTTTCACTTTCATCAAGAGGCTCTTCAGTTCCTCTTCACTTTCTGCCATAAAGGTGGTGTTATCTGCGTTTCTGAGATTCTTGTATTTCTCCTGGCAATCTTGATTCCAGCTTGTGCTTCATCCAACCCAGAATTTTGTATGATGTACTCTGCATATAAGTTAAATAAGCAAGGTGGCAATATACATCCCTAATGTACTCCTTTCCCAATTTGGAACCAGTCTGTTGTTCCATCTCTGGTTCTAACTGTTGATTCTTGACCTACATACAGATTTCTCAGGAGGCAGGTATGGTGGTCTGGTACTCCCATCTCTTGAAAAATATTCCACAATTTGTTGTGATCTACACAGTCAAAGGCTGTGGCATAATCAATAAAGCAGAAGTAGATGTTTTTCTGGAATTCTCTTGCTTTTTCAATGATCCAACAGATGTTGAATTATAGAAAAACAGATTGGGAGAAAATACTTGCAAATGTGAATGACAAAGGATTAATCTCTGAAATTTGTAAACAGCTCATGAAGCTTAACTGCAAAAAAAAAAAAAAAAGAAAGAAAGAAAGAAAGAAAAGAAATGGACAGACTATCTGAATAGACATTTCTAAAAAGAAGATGTATTACAGATGGCCAAGAGGCACATGAAAAGATGTTCAACATTGCTAATTATTAGAGAAATGCAAATCAAAACTACAATGATATATCACCTCACACAAGCCAGAATTACTGTCATCAAAAATCCACAAACAATTAATGCTATAGAGGGTATGGAGAGAAGGAAATCCTTCAACACTGTTCGTGAGAATGTAAATTGGTACAGCCACCATGGAGAACAATATGGATGCTCTTTAAAAAATTGAAAATAGAGTTACCATATGACTCTGCAGTCCCACTCCTGGGCATGTATCCAGAGAAAAACATGATCCAAAAGGATACATGCACCTCAATGTTCCTTTCAACATTGTTTACAATAGCCAAGACATGGAACCAATCTAAATGTCCATCAATAGAAGAAAAGATAAAGAAGACATTATATATTTATACAATGGAATATTACTCAGTCATTAAAAAGAATGAATTAATGCCATTTGCAGCAACATAGATGGACCTAGACATTATCATACTGAGTGAAGTAAGTCAAGGCAGAGGAGGAGAAATATAATATGATATTCCTCATATGTGGAATCTAAAAAGAAATTACAAATGAACTTACAAAACAGAAAAAGAGAGTCACAGACTTAGAGAACCAATTTGGTTCCCTATGCACACTGCTATAATTAAAATGGATAACTAATAAAGACCTATTCTATGTATGTATGTATATATACATAGCTGAGTCCCTTTACTGTTCACTTGAAACTATCACAACTTTGTTAATTGGCTATACCCCAAAACAAAATTGAAAGTTGAAAAATCAACCTAAAACTGAAAACTATACTGTTGGAAGAAGTGAATATATTCCTACCACTCAAGCAGTTGTAAAATAAAATTTTGACCAGAAAGCAATATGGATATTCAAAAATTGAATTTCATTTAACTGTTAATACACTCTTTCTCACATCTCAGAGTGCTGTTATACACTGTTGGTGGGAATGCAAACTAGTACAGCCACTATGGAGAACAGTGTGGAGATTCCTTAAAAAACTGGAAATAGAACTGCCATACGACCCAGCAGTCACACTGCTGGGCATACACACCGAGGAAACCAGAATTGAAAGAGACACGTGTACCTCAATGTTCGTCACAGCACTGTTTATAATAGCCAGGACATGGAAGCAACCTAGATGTCCATCAGCAGATGAATGGATAAGAAAGCTGTGGTACATATACACAATGGAGTATTACTCAGCCATTAAAAAGAATACATTTGAATCAGTTCTAATGAGGTGGATGAAACTGGAGCCTATTATACAGAGTGAAGTAAGCCAGAAAGAGAAGCACCAATACAGTATACTAACACATAATATATGGAATTTAGAAAGATGGTAATGACAACCCTGTATGCGAGACAGCAAAAGAGACACAGATGTAAAAACAGTGTTTTGGACTCTATGGGAGAGGGAGGGGGAGATGATTTGGGATAATGGCATTAAAACATGTATGCTGCTGCTGCTGCTAAGTCGCTTCAGTCATGTCCGACTCTGTGTGACCCCATAGATGGCAGCCCACCAGGCTCAGCCATCCCTGGGATTCTCCAGGCAAGAACACCAGAGTGGGTTGCCATTTCCTTCTCCAATGCATGAAAGTGAAAGGTGAAAATGAAGTCGCTCAGTCGGTCTGACTCTTAGCGACCCCATGGACTGCAGCCTACCAGGCTCCTCTGTCCATAGGATTTTCCAGGCAAGAATACTGGAGTGGGGTGCCACTGCCTTCTCCTAAAACATGGATAATATCATATAAAAAATGAATCGCCAGTCCAGGTTTGATGCAGGATACAGGAAGCTTGGGGCTGGTGCACCAGGATGACCCAGAGGGATGGTATGGGGAGGGAGGTGGGAGGGGGCTTCAGGATGGGGAACATGTGTACACCTGTGGCAGATGCATGATGATGTATGGCAAAACCAATACAATATTGTAAAGTAAAAATAATAATAATAATAATAATAATTAAAAAAAAACTTTGTCAAGTGGTGGCATGAAGCCATATAAGATTTTGCACAATTTTCAAATAAAACACAAGAGTTTCCCTAGTAAGCCAATCACATATTCCCCAAATAAGTGCAAAACAGCACCTTGAAGTATTTTTTTTCCTGTAAATTTAGAGATCAAAAGTAAAAGGACACTATTCAAAGATGTAATATACATGAGTAATAGATTATACTATTACCAAGGAGCAACCAGCTGCAATGTTAACATAAACTGTCTCAAAGAGAAAGCAGAATGAGTTATTGGCAAACTCTCTTTAAAATTTGGTCAGTGGCATGTGATGTGGAAGATCACTTACTGTCTTCTATGTGCTTTTGCATTCTTTTTTCAAAATTAACTTTTAATTGAAGTATAATTGCTTAACAATAATGTGCTGGTTTCTGCCATACAACAACATGAATCAGCCATAAGTATACATATGTCCCCTCCCTCTTGAAACTCCATTACACTCCCCACTACCGACACTCCACTACGTTGTCACAGAGTACCAGGTTGAGCTCCCTCTGTTATAAGGCAACTTTCAACTATCTATTTTACATATGGTAATGTAGAGGTTTCAATGCTACTCTCTCAATTCTTCCCACTCTTTCTTTCCATCGCTGTGTCCATAAGTCTGTTCTCTATGTTTATGTTTCTATTCCTACACCGTGATTAGGTTGATCACAAATATTTTTCTAGATTTCATATATATGTGTTAATATACATTTTTTCTATTCTTTCTGACTTCCTTCACTCCATATAACAGGCTCTATGATCATCCACTTCACTAACACTTACTCAATTTGTTACTTTTTATGGCTGACTGTGGCTCAGATCATGAACACCTTATTGCCAAATTCAGAATTAAATTGAAGAAAGTAGGGAAAACCACTAGACCATTCAGGTATGACCTAAATCAAATCCCTTATGATTATGCAGTGGAAGTGAGAAATAGATTTAAGGGACTAGATCTGATAGACAGAGTGCCTGATGAACTATGGATGGAGGTTCGTGACATTGTACAAGAGACAGGAATCAAGACCATCCCCAAGAAAAATAAGTGCAAAAAAGCAAAATGGCTGTCAGAGGAGGCCTTACAAATAGCTGTTAAAAGAAGAGAAGCAAAAAGCAAAGTAGAAAAGGAAAGATATACTCATTTGAATGCAGAGTTGCAAAGAATAGCAAGGAGAGATAAGAAAGCCTTCCTCAGTGGTCAATGCAAAGAAGTAGAGGAAAACAGTAGAATGGGAAAGACTAGAGATCTGTTCAAGAAAATTAGAGATACCAAGGGAACATTTCATGCATAGATGGGCACAATTAAGGGCAGAAATGATATGGACCTAACAGAAGCAGAAGATATTAAGAAGAGGTGGCAAGAATACACAGAAGAACTCTACAAAAAATATCTTAATGACCTAGATAACCACGATGGTGTGTTCACTCACCTAGAGCCAGACATCCTGGAATGTGAAGTCAAATGGGCCTTAGGGAGCATCACTACGAACAAAGTTAGTGGAGGTGATGTAATTCCAGTTGATCTATTTCAAATCCTAAATTATGATGCTGTGAAAGTGATGCAATCAATATGTCGGCAAAAAATTGAAAACTCAGCAGTGGCCATAGGATTGGAAAAGGTCAGTTTTCCTTCCAATCCCAAAGAAAAGCAGTGCCAAAGAATGCTCAAAGTCCTCCACAATTGCACTCATCTCACACCCTAGTAAAGTAATGCTTAAAAATCTCCAAGCCAGGCTTTAGCAATATGTGAACCGTGAACTTCCAGATGTGCAAGCTGGTTTTAGAAAAGGCAGAGGAACCAGAGACCAAATTGCCAGCATCCACTGGATCATCACAAAAGCATGCATTGGAGAAGGAAATGACAACCTACTCTTGTATTCTTGCCTGGAGAATCCCAGGGACAGGGGAGCCTGATTGGGCTGCCGTCTATGGGGTCACACAGAGTCAGACATGAGTGAAGCGACTTAGCAGCAGCACCAGCATGTACGGACGTGAGAGTTGGACTATAAGGAAAGCTGAGCACTGAAGAATTGATGCTTTTGAACTGTGGTGTTG
Source organism: Bos javanicus (assembly GCF_032452875.1). Taxonomy (NCBI): domain Eukaryota; kingdom Metazoa; phylum Chordata; class Mammalia; order Artiodactyla; family Bovidae; genus Bos; species Bos javanicus. Next base: position 86,018,017 of record NC_083897.1, on the reverse strand, counting down.
AAGAATACTCTTGAGAGTCCCTTGGACTGCAAGGAGATTCAGCCCGTCCATCCTAAAGGAGATCAGTCCTGGGTGTTCATTGGAAGGACTGATGTTGAAGCTGAAACTCCAATACTTTGACCACCTGATGCAAAGAGCTGACTCATTTGAAAAGACCCTGATGTTGGGAAAGATTGAGGGCAGGAGGAGAAGGGGATGACGGAGGATAAGATGGTTGGATGGCATCACCGACTCAATGGACGTGAGTTTGGGTAAACTCCAAACTTTACTTTTGGAGTTGGTGATGGACGGAGGCTTGGCGTGCTATGGTTCATGGGATCACAAAGAGTCAGACACGACTGAGTGACTGGACTGAACTGATGGCTCAGTAACAGTCTTTTTATATATGCATCAAATCTTATTTAACCATTCATCTATAGATGGATGTCTAGGTTGGTTCCATGTCTTGGCTACTGTAAATAGTCCTTCAATGAATATTGGGGTACATGTGTTTTTTTAATTATGATTTTCTCAGGGTATATTTCTAATAATGGTATTGTTGGGTCATATGGTAGTTTTATTCCTAGTGTTTTTAAGGAATCTTCATACTTTTCTCCATAGTGGCTGTATCAATTTACATTTCCACCAACAGTGCAAGAGGGTTCCCTTTTCTTCACATCCTCTCCAGGATTTACTGTTTGTAGATTTTTAAAAATTATATCCATTCTGACAGGTGTGAGGTGATGCCTCATTGTAATTTTGATTTACATGTTTCTAATAATGTCAAGCATTATTTCATGTGTTTATTGGCCATCTGTATGTTTATTAGCCATCTATATGTGTTTATTGGCCATCGGTATTACACCACCTTTATGGCAGAAAGTGAAGGGAACTAAAGAATCTCTTGATGAAGGTGAAAGAGGAGAGTGAAAAAGTTGTCTTAAAACTGAACATTCAAGAGACTAAGATTGTGGCATCTGGTACCATCACTTCATGGCACATAGATGGGGAAACAATGGAAACAGTGACAGACTTTATTTTGGGGGGCTCCTAAATCACTGCAGATGGTGACTGTAGCCATGAAATTAAAAAGACGTATGCTCCTTGAGGAAAAGCTATGACCAACCTAGACAGCATATTAAAAAAGAGACATTACTTTGCCGACAAAGGTCTGTATAGTCAAAGGTATGGTTTTCCTAGTAGACATATATGGATGTGAGGGTTGTACCATAATTTCATCCAAAAAATAAAATACTTAGGAATAAACTTGACAAGGACATGAAAGAATTATATGCTGATGAATATAAAATATTAATAAAGGAAACTGAAGATAATTTAAAGAAATTGAAAGTTATCTCATGTTTTTGGATTGGAGGAGTTAACATTGTTAAAATGGCCATACTACCCAAAGAAATCTACTAATTCAGTGCTATCCTTATCAAATTACCCATGACATTTTTCACAGAACTAGAACAAATAATCCTAAAATTTATATGGAACCATAAAAGATTCAGAATTCCCAAAGCAATCCTGAGACAAGATAACAATGCAGGAGACATAACCCTCCTAGATTTCAAAACGTACTACAAAGCTACAGCAATCAAAACAGCTTGGTATTGGCACAAGATAGACATATGGATCAATGGAATAGAATAGAGAGTCCTAGAATAATTCCATATACCTACAGTCAACTAATCTTTGACAAAGGAGGCAAAAATATGCAATGGAAAAAAAGTCCCTTCACGAATTGGCATTGGGAAAATTAGAACCAGTTGTTCTAAATCAGTGAGGTTAGAACACACTTTCATACCACACAGAAAAATAAACTTAAAATGGCTTAAAGACTTAAATATAGGACAAGACACCACACAACTCCTAGAAGAGAACATGCATAAGATATTCTCAGACATATATTGTACCAGTGTTTTCTTAGGTTAGTCTTCCAAGGCAATAGAAATTAAAGCAAACATAAACATATGGGGTCTGATCAACCTTACACACTTTTACACAACAAAGGAAACCATAAACAAAACAAAGAGACAGCATACAGAATGGGAGAAAATATTTGTAAGTGATGTCATTGTTGTTGTTGTTCATCATCCAGTCATGTCCAATTCTTTGCAACCCCATGGACTGCAACACACCAGGGTTCCCTGTCCATCACCATCTCCCTGAGATTGCCCAAGTTCATGATCATTGCATCAGTGATGCTGTCCAGCCATCTCATTCTAGGATGCTCTCTTCTTCTTCCTTCAATCTTTCTCAGCATCAGAGACTTTTTCAATGTGTCGGCTGTTTGCATCAGATGACCAAAATACCAGAGCTTCAGGTTCAGCATTAGTCCTTCTAGTGGATATTCAGGTTTTATCTCCCTTAAGATTGACTGGTTTAATCTCCTTGCTGTCCAACGGTCTTTTAGTAGTCCTCTCCAGCATCACAGTTTGAAGGCATCAGTGCTTTGGCATTCTGCCTTCTTTACACTCCAGATCTCACAACCATATGTGACCGCTGGGAAGACCATAATCTTGATTATATAAACCTTTCTCGATAAAGTAATGTCTGCTTTTCAGCACACTGTCTAGGTTTGTCATCACTTTCCTGCCAAGAAGTAATGTTCTTCTGATTTCATGACTGCAGTCACTGTCCACCGTGGTTTTGGAGCCCAAGAAGAGGAAATCTGTCACTACTTCCACCAATTCTCCTGCTATTTGCCATGTAGTAATGGGGTCAGTTGCCATTATCTTAGTTTTTGTTAATACTTAGCCTTAAGCTGGATCTTTAACTCTCCTCCTTCACCCTCATCAAGAAGCTCTTTAGTACCTCTATGTTTTCTCCCATTAGAGTAATATCATCCACATCTCTGAGGTTGTTGATATTTCTCTGCCTATCTTGATTCCAGCTTGTAACTCATCCAGCCTGGCGTTTCTCATTATGTGCTCAGCAAACAGGTTAAACAAACATAGTGACAGCAGACAGCCCTGTCATACTCCTTTCTCGATCTTGAACCAATCAGTTATCCCATACAGGGTTCTAACTGTTGCTTCTTGACTCGCATACAGGTTTCTCAAGAGACAGGTAAGACCATCTGGTATTTCCATCTCTCTAAGAGCTTTCTACTGTTTGTCATGATCCACACAGTCAAAGGCTTTAACATAGTTAATGAAGCAGAGGTAGATGATTTTTCTGAAATTCCCTTGCTTTCTCTATAATCGGGAGAATGTTGGCAATTTGATCTCTAATTCCTCTTCCTTTTCTAAACCCAGCTTGGACATCTGGAAGTTCTTGGTTCACATAATGTTGACACCTAGCATGCACGATTTTGAACATAACCTTATTAACATGGGAGATAAGTGCAATTGTCTGATGGTTAGCACATTCATTGGTACTATCCTTCTTGGGAATTGGGATGAAGATTGAACTTTTCCAGCCCTGTGGCCACTTCTGGGTCTTCCAGATTTGCTGACATAATGAATGCAAAACCTTGATGGCATCATCCTTTAGGGATTTGAATAGTTCTTCTGTAATTTCATTGCATTAACTAGCTTTATTAACAGCAGTTCTTCTTAATGACCACTTGACTTCACATTCCAGAATGTCTGGCTCTGGGTGTCTAACCATACCATTGTAGTAATCTGGCTCATTAAGATCTTTTTTAGACAGTTCTTCCATGCATTCTTTCCATGTCTTCTTGATCTCTTCAGCACCTACTAGGTCCCTACCATTTTCATCATTTATTGTGTCCATATTTGAGTGGAATGCTCCCTTGATGTTTCCAATTTTCCTGAAGAGATCTCTAGGCTTTCCCCTTCTGTTGTTTTCTTATATTATTATGCATTGTTCATTGAAGAAGGCATTTTTGTCTCTTTTAGCTATTTTTTGGAACTCTACATTTAATTTGATGTACCTTTCCCTCTCTACCCGCTGTTAACTTCTCTTCATTCTCCCACTATTTGTAAGGCCTCCTCAGGTAACCACTTTGCCTTCTTGCCTTTCTTTTTCTTTGGGATGGTTTTGTTCACTGCTTCCTGTACAATATTTTGGACCTCTGACCATAGTTATTCAGGCACACTGTTAACTAGATCTGGTCCCTTGAATATATTTGTTACCTCTGCTGTGAATTCATACAGGATTTGGTTTAAGTCATACCTGGCTGGTCTATAATTTTTATCAATTTTCTTTAGTTTAAGCCTAAATTTTGCTATGAGAAACTGATGATCTGAGCCACAGTCAGCTCCAGGTATTGTTTTTTTCTGAGTTTATACAGCTTCTCCAGCTATGGCCACAAATAATGTAATCAGTTTGATATCAAGCCTTGTGACTGACAAGGGCTTAATTTCCAAAGTATTCATGTAGCTCATACAACTCAACAACAACAGAATAAGCAAACAACTGAATCTAAAAAAGTGGGTTAATAACTAAATAGACATTTCTCCAAGGAAGACATACACATGGCCAATGAGCACGTGAACAGAGGCTCAACATCATTATTTTTGGGGAATCTTTTTTCATTTTTGGAGGTTCCTCAAAAACTAAAAATAGATTTTCCATAATATCCAGTGATATCACTTCTCAGCATATATCTGGACAAACTACAATTGAAAAAGATATATGCATGCCTATGTTTATAGTAGCACTATTCACATTAGCCAAGGCATGGAAACAATCTATGTGTCCATTGACAGATGAATGGATAAAGCAGATGTGGTATATATATACACTAGAATATTACTGAGCCATGAACAACAATGAAATAATCCCATTTACAGTAATGTGCATGAACCTAGAGATTATCATACTAAGTGAATTAAGTCAGAAGTATAATGACAAATACCATATGGTATGACTTATATGTGGAATCTAAAATATCTAAAACAGATGACCTTATCTATAAAATAGAAAGAGACTCACAGACATAGAGAACAGACTTGTGTTTGCCAAAAGGGAGTGGAGGGGAATGAGGGAGCAATGAAATGGGCGTTTGGTGTTAGTTGATGCAAACCATTATATATAGAATGGATAAACAATAAGGTCCTACTGTATAACAGAGGATTTATATTTAATATCTTGTGATAAACCATAATCCAAAAGAATTTTACAGAGAATGTATATGTATGAATAACTTAGTTTGCTGTACAGCATAAATTAACAGAACATTGCAAATCAATAATACTTCATTGAAAAAAGACCACAAATAGCAAACATTGACAAGGATGTGCAGAAAAGAGAACACTGATACACTTTGGGACTTCCCCAGTGGTTCAGTGGTAAAGAATCCACATGCCAATGCAGAAGCTGCAGGAGACATTGGTTCAATCCCTGGGTTGGGGAGATCCCCTGGAGGAGGAAATGGCAACCCACTCCAGTATTCTTGCATGGAGAATCCCATGGATAGAGAAGCCTGGCGGGCTTCAGTCCTTGGGGTCACAAAGGGTCAGACATGACTGAGAAAGCACACAGGTATACAATTTGCAAGGAATGTACTTTGGTGCAGCCATCATAGAAAACAGTATGGAGGTTTGAAAACAACTAAAAATAGAACTACCATAAGACCCAGAAGTTCCACTCCTGGATATTTATTTGACAGAAAGAGAAACACTAATTAGAAAAGATGCACGCACCCCAATGTTCATAGTAACATTATTTACAATTGCCAAGATATGGAAGCAACCTAAATGTTCATCAAGAAATGAATGGATAAAGAAAATGTGAGATATAATTCTATATAAAAATGAAATTTTGCTACTTGCAGTATCATGGATGGACTTGTAGAGTATTATTCTAAGTGAAATAAGTCAGGCATGGAAAGACAAATACTATACACTATTAATTATTTATGGAATCTGAAAAATGAAACAGCCAAATGTAACAAAAAAGACTCACAGATATAGAGAACAAACTAATGATTACCAGTGGGGAAGAAGGGGAGGAGCAAGCTAAGGGTAGGGGAATAAGAGGTATAAACTACTGCATATAAAATAAATAAACTAAAAAAATATATTTTACAACATGGACAATAGCCAATATTTTATAATAAATATAAAATGGAATGTAACCTTTAAAAATTGTCAATCACTATGTTATATACCTGAAACATATAATACTGAACATCAACTATATCAATAAAAACACATCTACATGCATAAATGGATTTCATTATAATCCCATTTGAAGCATTTTTAGTTTTTAATTTTTTAAACTTTTAATTTCATATTGGAGTATGTAGCCAATTAACAATGTTGTGATCGTTTCAGATGGACAGCAAAGGGACTCAGCCATACATATACCGTTATCCAAATAGAAATGTAAACATTCAGGTGTGCTTTGTGCACAATATCAAGGGAAATGATGAGGAAATATGTTAGCAACCAACTATAGGGAGCCGAATTGAGGGTATATAAGCTGGTAAGAGACTTATCATACTTGAAAAAATGAAGTACTAAGCCAACAGAAGAGGGGAGTCCTGAAACAGAATAGTTCACACTACCAAACTTCCCAATGGTTAAGGAATTGAAGAAACCACTGCCTCAAGAAGTGAATGAGGGTAAAGATGAAAATGGAATTAAGAAAGAGTTCTACCCTGTGATCTTCCCTCACTTCATGGAGCCAGGTGATTTCTCTCATAGCAGCAGAAATCAAATGGTTTGTTTTCCCTCAAGGATAACATATAATATTTCTTCACTAAGAAACATTTGGGTCAGTTTGGAATTGATGAACTATTAGTTTTTGCTTTTCTAATTTCTTTGTCTCCACTTCAAATCTAAATGACAATCTTGTTGTACAGTGTCCTAGGTAATTTTTTTTTCTTTTCATCACTTTCCATGAACAAAGGAATGAATAAAGAACATGTGAAAAGTTATACAATGGAATAGTACTCAGATATAAAAAAGAATGAAATTCTGTCATTTGCATGGAAGCAATCTAGAGATTAATATGTTTAATGGAATAAGTCAACTAACTACTCCAAGCTATCACATGTGGTATCTAAAATATATAACATATATGCATATAACAAAACAAAATGGACTCACAGGTATAGAGAACAAGCTAGTGGTACTTACTAGGGAGATGGAAATAGGTGGAATGAGATATGGGCCTAAGAATCACAAAATACTATATATAAAGTAGATAAGCAACAAAGATATATAGCACAGAGAAGTAAAGACATTATTATTATAACTTTAATTGAATATAGTCTACAAAATATTGAATAAATGTGTTGTATATGTGAAACTAATACAGTATTACAGATCAACTATACTTCAGTAGGGCTTCCCTAGTGGATAAGATGATAAAGAATCTGCCGGCAATGAAGGACACATGGGTTTGATTCTTGGGTCATGAAGATACCCTTGAGAAGGGAATAGCTATACACTCTAGTATTCTTGGTTGGAGAATTCCATGGACAGAAGAGCCTGGTGGGTTATGTCCATGGGGTCGCAAATAACTGGACACAACTGAGCGGCTAACACTTTCACTTTTCATACTTCAAAAAAAAAGCAAATTATGCTTTAGATATAGTGAAAAACGAGAAGCAAAGACATCAACTAAAAATTTAAAAACTGAATGTTGAGCTTCCAACTGACTCCAAAGACTAATAACTAAACTTAGAGATCTTAAGGAGAGAAGATATTTACCTTGGGAATGTGACTGAATTAAGAGAAAATATCTGAAGATATCAGCATCAAATCTTTCCCAATGAAGCCTACATTATTCTGTGAAGCCCAGATTTGAAAATTTCCACACACTCATAGAACTTCTAAAGTCTCAGTTAACCATTTTTTCCCTATTTTTAGTTTTTTTAAGTATTTATTTTAATTGAAGGATAATTGTTTTACAATGTTGCATTGGTTTCTGCCATACATCAATATGAATTAGCTATAGGTACAAATATGTCCCCTTTCTTGAACCTCCCTCCCACCGCTTCCCACCCCTTTATGTTGCTACAGAGCCCTGGTTTGAGTTCCCTGAGTCATACAGCAAATTTCCATTGGCTATCTATTTTACATATGGTAGTCTATATGCTTTGGAGAAGGCAATGGCACCCCACTCCAGTACTCTTGCCTGGAAAATCCCATGGACAGAGGAGCCTGGTAGGCTGCAGTCCATGGGGTCGCTAGGAGTTGGACACGACTGAGCGACTTCACTTTTCACTTTTATGCATTGTAGAAGGAAATGGCAACCCACTCCAGTGTTCTTGCCTGGAGAATCCCAGGGACGGGGGAGCCTAGTGGGCTGCCGTCTCTGGGGTCGCACAGAGTTGGACACGACTGAAGCAACTTATCAGTAGCAGCAGCAGCAGCAGTGTATATGCTTACATGCTATTCTCTACATTTGTCCCACCCTCTCTTTCCTACCCCTGCCCATGTCCATAAGTCTGTTCTCTATGTTTGAGTCTCCATGGCTGCCCTGCCAATAGGTTCATCAGTACCATCATTTCAGATTCCATATAGATGCATTAATATATGATTTTTTTTTCTCTTTCTGACTTACTTCACTCTGTATTACAGGCTATAGGTTCATCTACCTCATTAGAACTGACTCAAATGAATTCCTTTTTATGGCCAAATAATATTCCATGTTATATATGTACCACAGTTTCTTTATCCATTTACCTGTCAATGGGCATCTAGGTTGCTTTCATGTTCTAGCTATTGTAAATAGTGCTGCAATGACATTGAGGTACATGTGTCTTTTTAAATTTTGGTTTCTTTAGGGTATATGACTAGTAGTGGGATTACTGGCTTCCCACATGGCACTAGTGGTAGAAAACCTACTTGCCAATGCAAGAGATATAAGATATGCAGACTCAATCCCTGGGTCACGAAGATCTCCTGAAGGAAGGCATACAAATCCACTCCAGTATTGTTGCCTGGAGAATCCCATGGACAGAGGAGTCCAATAGACCATGGTCTATAGGGTCACAAAGAGCTGGAAATGACTGAAGTGATGCAGCAGCAGCATGGTAGTTTTATTCCTAGTTTTTAAAGCAAACTCCATACTGTCTTCCATAGTGGATGTATCAATTTACATTCCCACCAACAATGCAAAGGGTTTGGTTCCCTCTTCCCTACACCCTCTCCAACATTTATTGTAGATTTTTTGATAATGGCCATTCTGACCAGTGTGAGGTGATACCTCCTTGTAGTTTCGATTTTCATTTCTCATGTGTTTATTAGCCATCTGTATGCCTTATTTGAAGAAATGTCTCTTTAGGTATTCTGCTTACTTTTTGATTGGGTTGTTTATGTGTTATTGAGTTGCATAAACCACTAGCATATTTAGGAAATTAATAATTTATCAGTTGTTTCATTTGATATTATTTTTTCCCATTTTGAGGGCTGTCTTTTCACCTTGTTTAGATGTTCATTTGCTGTGCAAAAGATTTTAAGTGTAATTATGTCCGAACTGTTTTCTTTTGCTTTTATTTCCATTACTCTAGAAGGTGAATCATGGAAGACCATGCTGTGATTTATGTCATACAATGTTCTGCCTCTGTTTTCCTCTAAATATTTTACTTTCTGGTCTCATATTTAGGTTTTAATCCATTTTGAGCTTATCTTTGTATATGGTGTTAGGAAACGTTCTAATTTCATTTTTTACACCTAGTTGTCCAGTTCTACCATAACCACATACTGAAGAAATGATATTTTCCGCATTGAATATTCTTGCCTCCTTTGTCAAAGACAAGGTACCCATAGGTGTGTGTGTGTTTATCTCTGGACTTTCTGTCTTGTTCCATTGGTCTATATATCTGCTTTTGTTCCAGTAACATACTGTCTTGATAACTGTAGCTTTGTAGTATAGTCTGAAGTCAGGAGGGTTGATTCCTCTAGCTCCATTCTTCTTTCTCAAGATTGCTTTGGCTATTCATGGTCATTTGTGTTTCCATGTAAGTTGTGAAATTTTTTTCTAGTTCTTTGAAAAATGCCATTGATAATTTGATAGTGATCACATTGAATCTGTAGATTATATTTGGTAGTGTAGTCATTTTCACAACATTGATTCTTCCAACCCAGGAGCATAGAATATCTCTCCATCTGCTCATGTTGTCTTTGATTTCTTTCATCAGTGTCTCATAGTTTTCTGTATATAACTCTTTTGTCTTTTTAGGTAGATTTATTCCTAGATATTTTATTCTTTTTGTTGCAATGGTAAATTGGATTGATTCCTTAATTTCTGTTTCTTATTTTTCATTGTTAGTATATAGGGAGGCAAGGGATTTCTGTGCATTGACTTTGTATATCACAACTTTACTAAATTCACTGATTAGCTCTAGCAATTTTGTGATAGTATCTTTAAGATTTTCTATTTATAGTATCCTGTCATCTGCAAATAGTGAGTGTTTTACTTCTTCTTTTCAAATCTGGATTTCTTTTATTTCTATTTCTTCTGATTGTCATAGCTAGGACTTCCAAATCTATGTTGAATAATAGTGATAAGAATGGACAAACTTTTCTTTTTCCTAATCTTACAGGGAATGCTTTAATTTTTTCACCATTGAGAATAATATTTCCTGTGGGTTTGTTGTTTATGGCCTTTATAATGTTCCTTCTATGCTTATTTTCTGAAAAGTTTTTTTTTTATCATAAATGAGCATTAATTTTTGTTGAAAGTTTTTCTGCATCTATTGAGATTATCATATGTTTTTTTAAATATAAATTTATTTATTTTAATTGGAGATTAATTACTTTACAATATTGTATTGGTTTTGCCATACATCAACATGAATCTGCCACAGGTATACACGTGTTCCCCATCCCAAACCCCCTCCCTCCTCCCTCCCTGTACCATCCCTCTGGGTCGTCTTAGTGCACCAGCCCCAAGCAACCAGTATCATGCATCAAACTTGGACTGGTGATTCATTTCATATTTGATATTATACATGTTTCAATGCCATTCTCCCAAATCATCCCACCCTCTCTCTCTCCCATAGAGTCCAAAAGACTGTTCTATACATCTGTGTCTCTTTTGCTGTCTTTTATCTTTTAATTTGCTAATATGGTGTGTCACATTGGCAGATTGGCATATACTGAAGAATCCATGCATCCCTGGAATAAACCTGACTTGGTCATGGTGTGTGATCTTTCTAACATGTTGAATTTTGTTTGCTAGAATTTTGTTGAGAATATTTGCATCTATGTTCATCAGTGATATTGACTTGCAATTTCATTTTTTGTGATGTCTTTGTCTTGTTTTTGCATCAGGTGGCCTTGTAGATTGAGTTTGGAAGTGCTCCTTCTTCTGCAATTTTTTGCAAAATTCTCTAGAGGTTTGATAGAATTTATTTGTAAAGCCATCTGGCCCTGGGATTTTGTTTTTAGGGATTTTTTTTTTTTTTAATCACAGTTGTGATTTCAGTGTTTGTAACTGGCTTGTTCGTAATTTATATTTCTTACTTGTTCAATCTTAGGTTGAACTTTTCTAAGAATCTATTTCCTCTAAGTTGTTCATTTTACTGACAGTTTATCATAATAGACTCTTTTGTTTTGCTTTGTTTTGTTTTTTGAAATTTTAATAATTTATTATTATTATTATTATTTACTTTACAATATTGTATTGGTTTTGCCATACATCAACATTCATCCATCACAGGTGTACACGTGTTCCCCATCCTGAACCCCCCTCCCACCTCCCTCCCCATACCATCCCTCTGGGTCATCCCAGTGCACCAGCCCCAAGCTTCCTGTATCCTGCACTGAAATCCACAAAACATAATAGACTCTTATGATCTTTTGACTTTCTGCATTGTCCATTGTAACCCCTCCTTTTGCATTCCTAATTTTGTTTATTTGATTTTAACCACTTTTAAATATAAACATTTTGATATTTGGCAAAACTAATACAATTATGTAAAGTTTAAAAATAAAATAAATAAATAAATATAAACAGACAAACAAGTTTACTACACATTTGAGAAAACCTCCAACATAACAGGCGAATACAGAAACAAACAAAAATAAGAAACATGAATAACTTTGTTGTTTTTGCAAAATGAAAAATTTAAGCTCAGAGAACAAGATGGTAGAGGAGTAGGTGGTTGTGGAGTACATCTCTCTCCATATATATATCAGGAATATACCTTCAGACACAAAAGTGCTTGCATAACACCAGCTGAGAGCATGCAGAAGTACCTGACCACTGGAAAATAATATATAGAACCGCACAAAACTCCATAAGATGAAGGAAATGGGGGGGAGGGGAAGAGGAGAGTTAGTAGGACTTGACCTGCCTTTGTTGGGTTGAGGAAACGAAGCAGGGGCCAGATCCCCACATCAGGGCAATTGTTTGGAACAGAGGAGAAACATTTGAGGCTGAACACCAGAGTAGGGCCCCAGCAAGGGGGGCGGGTCCCTTTATGTGCCTGATGTGCTGAGCAACAGATAAAGATGAGTCAAAGAGGCCTTCTGATCACCAGCTTCCAGAAGCTAGAAAAAGACTCTGATAGGGCCATAGCTCCTGTGGCTGAGGCAGCCCATGTCCTTGAACACTTGGCACCATCAGAGTCCCCTCGACCTAAAAAGCTGCACCACCTTCACTCTCAATCTTCATTGGGGCAGAGCTTCCACAGGCTAGAAAAAACCCTAATAGCACCATATCTCCCATGAAAATAGCCACCAGCACTCCTGCATAGCCAGCATTGCAGGGTCCCTGTGATCTAAGCAACTGTGCCACCTCCATGCATGATCCCCACAGGGACAAAACTGTCAGAGGCTAGAAAAAGTCCTGCATCTTGCATGCAGGGTTGCTTCAGTCATGTCCAACCCTTTGCAACCCTCTGGAATATGGCCTGCCAGGCTTCTCTGTCTGGGAGATTCTCCATGCAAGAATACTGGAGTGAATTGTCATGCCATTCTAGAGCACCGTATTTCCTGTTGTCCTAGTCACTGATTCCCCCGAGTACCTGGTGCTTCCAGGGCCCCTGTGAAACCCAAGCAGTTGTGCCATCTTCACACCTGGCCCTCACTGAGGCAGACCCAGGTCCTCCAGGGAAGCCTCAGGAGCAAACCCCTGTGGATGAGCACAGGCAAAGGTGGAGATAAAACCACAACTGAAATCCAGGAGCACTGTGGCTAAGGAAGAGGACTCAAAACCTTCCCACCAGATTAAATTCACATGATCAACTAGGCAGACTCTGTGTCTATGCAATATGTAAAAGGACAATGAGAGTTCACACAAAATAAAATGCACTACTTCTGACAGATGTGGGCATTGTAGGCAATAACTCAGAGGAGTAGGGCCAGATTAGTGTCTGAGTTGCCCCCACAGCAGGTACAGAGATCAGCCTAGTGCTGGAGAGCATATTGGGGAGGTGAGATGGACTGTGACTCCCAGCGAGGGAAAGGACTCTGATAGCAGAGACTCAATAAAAAACATTTATGATTTTTATATTTTGACTTGTTCTGTAGCTGCTTCTGAATTTTTTTTCTTTATTTTCTTCCCCTCTCTGTTGTTGTTGTAGTTATCAATCTTATGAGTAATATTTAATCTATTTAATCTTTTAGAATTTTTTAAATCATAATTTTCATTTCTGTTATATACTTCTGCCACTATGTTGGTCTTCTGTGGCTCTATGGGGTTTTCATTTCTATTTCTTTTCTCTCTCTTTTTTTCTTAATTTTAATTTTTAAATGTTTAAAATTTATTATTCTGTTTTTACACTTATTCCTTTGTTTGCTTTTCCTGCTGTTCTTTTCCCACTGAAGTTAATCTTGAATATATATACACCTTCTTTATCTATCTCTATTTATCTTTGAATTTCTGTTCTTTCTTTTCTTTCCTTTTCTCACCATATTTGTTAGTTTGCTTTGTTTTCATTGCTTTATTCCCCAGTTGGCACCTTGCTTTAGTTTTGTTTTCAGTTTGTGCTTTTAGTTAGTTTTGTTCTTAAGTGGTGGGTTTTTGGATTCCTTTGTTCAACAGGTTAATCTATTGTACTTTATTTATTTATTAATTTTTAGATTAATGTTTTGGTTTTGCTTATGAGTATATATGCATGTGTATATTCCATTATTTTAGTTGTTCTTTGCCTGTTTTGTAACTGACATTTGTCTGTGGTGCACCTTTTTTTCTTGTTTTTGTGTACTTGTTTTAATCCCATTTAATGCCATAACAAACCACATATGGAATCTCCATTCTCAGCCAGAGATCAAGCCTTGAGCTTTGGAATGGGTGCACTTACACCAAAAACTAGACTGCCAGAGAACTTCTAATACTAGGGAGTATCAAACAGTGAGAACTCCCACAAAGGCAACCACTTCTATATAAGACCTGGTATCATCCAACTGCCAGTAGCACCCTATGCAGGACGCCTCATTCAAACCACAAAAAGAGAAAAATACAAACCCAATCATAAGTAGACAGGATTGCCACCTCATTCAGCCATGCCCATGAGAGGAAAAGAAAACAAAAAGATCTCACCTCCTCACACCAGATCCAAAGCATAAGCAACACCCTACACAAAGCTTACACAAATCACTGGACCAACCTTATGAGGGCCGAAACCAAAAGACTAGGAAAAGGAGACCTCAAACCCAGTAAGTTAAACAAAATAATGAAAAGGCAGAGAAATACTGTTCAAATGACAGAACAACCTAGAAACACACAAGTCCAAATAAATGAAGAGGAAATAGGCAAACTATCTGAAAAAGAATTCAAAATAATGATAGTAAACATGATCCAAAACCACTAAAACAGAATGGAGAAAATGCAAGAATCAATAAACAAAGACCTAGAAGAAATAGAGAAGAAACATACAGAGTCAAACAACACAATTACTGAAATTAAAAAAAAAAAATACACTAGAAGGAATCGATAGCAGAATATCTGAGGCAGAAGAATGGATAACAGAGCTGGAAGATAGAATGGTAGAAATAACCATAGAAGAGCAGAATAAAGTAAAAAGAATGAAAAGAACTGAAGATAGTCTCAGAGACCACTGGGACAATATCAAACACACTAACATTCAATCTATGGGGGTCCCAGAAGAGAAAGAGAAAAAGAAATGGTTAAAGAAAAGCCTTGAAGATTTTATAGTTGAAAATTTCCCCAACATGGGAAAGGAAATAGTCAATCAAGTCCAAAAAATGCAAAAAGTCCTATACAGGATAAACCCAAGGAGAAACACATGAAGACACATACTAATCAAACTAAAAAAGACTAAACACAAAGAAAGAATATTAAATGCAGCAAGGGAAAAGCTACAAGTAACCTACAAGGGAAACCCCATATGCTTAACAATTGATCTTTCAGCAGAAACTCTTCAGGCTAGAAGGGAATGGCAGGATATATTTAAACTACTGAAAGGGAAAAATCTACAACCAAGATTACTCTACCCAGCAAGGATTTCATTCAAACTTGATGGAGAAATCATAAGATTTACACATAAGCAAAAATTAAGAGAATTAAGTACCACCAAACCAGCTTTACAACAAATGGTAAAGGGACTTATATAATAAGGAAATATAAGAGAAGAAAAAGATCTACAAAAACAAACCCCAAACAATTCAGAATAAAAGAGGTGTATATATATATATATATATATATTCACCTTAAATGTAAATGGGATAAATGCTCCTACCAAAAGATAAAGACTATTTGAATGGATATCAAAACAAGACCCATATATATTCTATCTACAAGAAACCCACTTCAGACCTAAAGACACATATAGACTGAAAGTGAAATGAAAGAAAGATATATTCCATGCAAATGGAAATCCAAAGAAAGCTGGAGTAGTAATCCTGATATCAGATAAAGGGAAAGTCACTCAGTCATGTCTGACTGTGACCAAATAGACTGTCCAGTCCATAGAATTCTCCAGGCTAGAATACTAGAGTGGGTAGCCATTTCTTTCTCAAGGGGATATTACTAACCCAGGGATCAATAATCCACCCAAGTCTCCCATACTGCGGGTGGATTCTTTACCAGCTAAGCCACCAGGGAAGGCCAAGTATACAGGAATGGGTAGACTATCCCTTCCCCAGCAGACCTTTCTGACTCAGAAATTGAACCAGGTTTCCTGCATTACAGGCTGATTCTTTATCAGCTGAGCTACCAGGGACCTTAAAACAGAGAACATTGCAAGAGACAAGGATGGACACTACGTAATGATCAAGGGATCAATCTAAGAGGAAGACATAACAATTGTAAATATCTATTCACCCAACATAGGAGCACTTCAATACCTAAGACAAACACTAACAAACATATAAAGAGAAATTGACAGTAACACAATAATAGTAGGAGACTTTAACACTCCACTTACATCAATGGACAGATCATCAAAAGAGAAAATTAATAAGGAAACACAAGCCTTAATGACACATTAGACCAGATGAATCTCATTGATGTCTTCAGGATATTCCATCCAAATGCATAAGAATAAACTTTCTTCTCAAGTGCACAGGGAAATTCTCCAGGATAGACCACATCTTGTGTCACAAATCAAACCTAAGTAAATTTAAGAAAATTGAAATCATATCAAACATCTTTTCTTATGACAATGTTACGAGGCTAGATATCAATTACAAGAAAAAAAAAACTGTAAAAGCACAAACACATGCAGATTAAACAATACGTTTCTAAATAATGAACAGGTAACTGAAGAAAACAGAAGGGAAATAAAAAATTTTCCAGAATAAATGACATTAAAAACAAGATGATTCAAAGCCTATTTGTTGTTACTGTTTAGTCTCTCAATCGTGTCTGACTAAAGCCTATTTGTTGTTACTGTTTAGTCTCTCAATCGTGTCTGACTCTTTGCGACTCCATGGATTGCAGCATGGCAGCCTTTGCTGTCATGCACCATCTCCAAGATCTCGTTCAAATTCGTGTCCATGGAGTCACTGATGCCATCCAATCATCTCGTCCTCTGTTGTCCCCTTCTCCTCCTGCCTTTAATAATTCCCAGAATCAGGGTTTTTTCTCACGTGTCGGCTCTTTGCATCAGGTGGCCAAAGCATTGGAGCTTCAGCATCAGACAGTCTAATGAATATTCAGCATTGGTTTATTTAGGATTGACTTCTTTGATCTCCTTGCAGTCCAAGGGACTCTCAAGAGTCTTTTCCAGCACCACAGTTCAAAAGGATCAATTCCTCAGTGCTCAGCTTTCTTTATAATCCAACTCTCACATCCATATATGAATACTGGAAAAACCATAGCTTTAAATAGATGGACCTGTGTCAGTAATGTTATGTCTATGCTTTTCAGTATGCTGACTAGGTTTGTCATAGCTTTTCTTCCAAGAAGCAAACATCTTTTAATTTCCTGGAGGCAGTCACCATCTTCAGTGACTTTGGAGACCAAGAAAATAAAGTCTGTCACTGTTTCCATTACTTTCCCTTCTATTTGCCATGAACTGATGGGACCGGATGCCATGATCTTAGTTTTTGAATGTTGAGTTTTAAGACAACATTTTCACTCTCCTCTTTCACGTTCATCAAGTGGCTCTTTAGTTCCCCTTTGCTTTCTGCCATAAAGGTGGCATCTGCTTATCTGAGGTTATTGATATTTCTCCTGGCAATCTTGATTCCATCTTGTGCTTCATCAAGCTCAGTATTTCTCATGATGTAATCTGCATATACCCATCAGAGGGCAGAGAGAATGAAAACCACAATCACAGAAAATTAACCAAATTGACCACATGGACTACAGCCTAACTCATTGAGCCTGTCTAACTCAATGAAACTATGAGCCATGCTATGCAGGGCCACCCAAGAAGAATGGGATATGGTGGAGAGTTCTGACAAAACATGGTCCACTGGAGAAGGGGATAGAAAACCATTTAAGTATTCATGCTTTTAGAAACCCATGAACAATATGGAAAGCAAAAAAGATAGGACACTGAAAGATGAGCTCCCCAAGTCAGTAAGTGCCCAGTATGCTACTGGAGATCAGTGGGGAAATAACTGTAGAAAGAATGAAGAGACAGAGACAAAGCAAAAACAATACCCAGTTGTGGATGTGACTGGTGATGGAAATAAAGTCCAATGTTGTAAAGAGCAATATTGCATAGGAACCTAGAATGTTATATCCATGAATCAAGGCAAATTGGAAGTGGTCAAACAGGAGATGGCAAGAGTGAACATCAACATTTTAGGAATCAGGAAACTAAAATGGACTGGAACGGGTGAATTTAATTCAGATGACCATTATATCTACTATTGTGGGAAATAATCCTTTAGGAGAAACGTAGAAGCCATCATAGTCAACAAAAGAGTCTGAAATGCAGTACTTGGATGCAATCTCAAAAACGACAGAATGATCTCTGTTCATTTCCAAGGCAAGCCATTCAGCATCACAGTAATCCAAGTCTATGCTCAACCAGTAATGCTGAGAAAGCTGACGTTGAATGGTACTATGAAGACCTACAAGACTTTGTAGAACTAACACTCAAAAAAGATGTTCTTTTCATTATAGGGGACTGGAATGCAAAACTAAGAAGTCAAGAGATACCTGGAGTAATGGGAAAATTTTGCCTTCAAGTATTAAATGAAGCAGGGCAAATGCTAACAGAGTTTTGCCAAGAGAATGCACTGGTCATAGCAAACACTACAGACATCACCAGATACTCAATACCGAAATCAGATTGATTAAATTCTTTGCAGCCAAAGACAGACAATATCTATATAGTTAGTGAAAACAAGACTGGGAGCTGACTGTGTTTCAGATCGTGGACTCCTTATTACCAAATTCCAACTTATTTTGAAGAAAGTAAGGAAAATCACTAGACAATTCAGGTATGACCTAAACTCTCTTTAGATTATACAATAGAAATGACACATAGATTCAAGGGATTAGCTCTGATAGATAGAGTGCCTGAAGAACTATGAACAGAGGTTCGTGACATTGTACAGGAGACAGTGATCAAGATCATACCCAAGAAAAAGAAATGCAAAAAGGAAAAATGGTTGTCTGAGGAGGCGTTACAAATAGCTGAGAAAAGAAGAGAAGCTGAAGGCAAAGGAGAAAAGGAAAGATATACCCATTTGAATGCAGAGTTCCAAATAGCAGGGAAAGATAAGAAAGCCTTCCTCAGTGGCCAATGCAAAGAAATAGAGGGAAAAAAATAGAATGGGAAAGACTAGAGATCTCTTCAAGAACATTAGAGATACCAAGGAAAGATGGGCAAAAGTTGGGCAAAGATGGGAATCATGCAAAGATGGGCACAATAAAGGACAAAATGGTATGGGCCCAACAGAAGCAGAAGATATTAAGAAAAGGTGGCAAAAATATACAGAAGAACTCTACAAAAAAGATCACAATGACTCAGATAATCACAATGCTGTGATCACTCACCTTGAGCCAGACTTCTTGGAGCATGAAGTCAAGTGGGCCTTAGGAAGCATCACTACAAACAAAGCTAGTGGAGGTGATGGAATTTCAGTTGAACTTTTTCAAATACTAAAAGATGATGTGAAAGTGATGCAATCAATATGTCAGCAAATTTGGAAAACTCAGCAGTGTCCACAGGACTGGAAAAGGTCAGTTTTCATTTCAATCCCAAGGAAAGGCGATGCCAAAAATGTTCAAACTACTGCACAATTGCACTAATTTGAACAAAGTAATGTTCAAAATTCTCTGAGCCATGCTTCAACAGTACTTGAACCATGAACTTCCAGATGTTCAAGCTGATTTTAGAAAAGGCAGAGGAACCAGAGATCAAATTGCCAACATCTGTTGGATCATAGAAGAAGCGAGAGAATTCCAGAAAAACATCTGCTTTATCGACTCTGCCAATGCCTTTGACTGTGTGGATAACAAGAAACTGGAAAATTCTTAAAGAGATAGGAATATCAGACCTCCTGATCTGCCTCCTGAGAAATCTGTATGCAGGTCACGAAGCAGCAGTTAGAACTGGAGATGGAACAGCAGACTGGTTCCACATCGGGAAAGGAGTGCACCAAGGTTGTGTATGGTCACTTTGCTTATTTAACTTATATGCAGAGTACACCATGCAAAATGCTGGGCTGAATGAAGCACAAGCTGGACTCAAGAGTTCTGGGAGAAATATCATTAACTTCAGATATGCAGATGACTCCACCCTTATGGTAGAAAGTGAACAAAATCTAAAGAGCCTCTTGATGAAAGTGAAAGTAGAAAGTGAAAAACTTGGCTTAAAACTCAACATTCAAAAAACTAAGATCACGGCACCCAGTCCTGTTACTTCATGGCAAGAGAATGGTATAACAGTGGAAATAGAGTGAGACTTTACTTTTTTTTTTTTGCGGGGGTGGGCTCCAAAATCACTTCATATGGTGACTGAAGCCCTGAAATTAAAAGATGCTTTCTACTTAGAAGAAAATCTATGACCAATTTAGAGAGCATATTAAAAAGTAGAGACATTATTTTGCCAACAAAGTTCTGTCTAATAAAAGCTATGGTTTTTCCAGTAGTCATGTATGGATGTGAGAGTTGGACTATAAAGAAAGCTGAGTGCCGAAGAATTGATGCTTTTGAACTGTGGTATTGGAGAAGACTCTTGAGAGTCCCTTGGACTGCACAGAGATCCAACCAATCCATCCTAAAGGAAATCAGTCCTGAATAGTCATTCCAATGACTGATGCTGAAGCTGAAACTCCAATAAGTTGGCCACATAAGGCGAAGAACTGACTCATTTGAAAAAACCCTGATGCTAGGAAAGATAGAAGGCATGAGAAGGAGATGACAGAGAATGAGATGTTTGGATGGCATCACCAACTTGATGGGCATGAATTTGAGTAAGCTCTGGGAGTTGGCGATGGACAGGGAAGCCTGGCATGCTGCAGTCCATGGGGTTGCAAAGAGTCAGGAAATGTTCTGAACTGAACTGAAAAGAACTGAATCTGCATAGAAGTTAAATAAGCAGAATGAAAATATACAGCTTGATGTAGTCCTACCCAACTTAGAACCAGTCCCTTGTTCCATGTCCGGTTCTAACTGTTGCTTCTTGACCTGCCTACAGTTTTGTGAGGAGGCAGGTCAGGTGGTCTGGTATTCCCATCTTTTTAAGGATTTTCGACAGTTTGTTGTGATACACATAGTCAAAGGCTTTAGCATAGTCAATGAAGTAGAATTAGATGGTTTTTTTTTTTTTTCTGGAATTCTCTTGCTTTTTCTATGATCCAAGAGATGTTGGCAGTCTGATCTCTGGTTCCTCTGCCTTTTCTAAGTTTAGCTTGAACATTTGGAAGTTCATGTTTCACGTACTGTTGAAGCCTACCTTGGAGAATTTTGATCATTACTTTGCTGACATGTGAAGTGATTTCAATTGTGCCATAGTCTGAACATTCTTTGGCATTGCCCCTCTTGAGATGGGAATGGAAACTAACCTTTTCCAGTCCTGTGGCCACTGTTGAGTTTTCCAAATTTGCTAGCATATTTAATGTTACACTTGCACAGCATCATCTTTCAGGATTTAAAATAGCTCAACTGGAATTCCATCACCTCCACTAGCTTTGTTCATAGTGACGCTTCCAAAGACCCACTTGACTTCACACTCCAGGATGTCTGGCTCTATGTGAGTGATCTCATCATAATGGTTATCTAGGTCATGAAGATCTTTTTTATGTATTGTTCTTCTGTGTATTCTTGCCTCCTCTTCTTAATATTCTCTGCTTCTGGTATGTCCATACTGTTTCTTTCCTTACTGTGCCCATCTTTAGATGAAATATACCCTTGGTATCTCTAATTTTCTTGAAGAGATCTCTAGTCGTTCCCATTCTATTGTTTTCCTCTTTTTTTTTTTTTTTTTTTTTTTGCATTGATAATTTAGAAAGGCTTTCTTACCTCTATTTGCTATTCTTTGGAACTCTACATTCAGATGAATGTATCTTTCCTTTTCTCCTTTGCCTTTTTCTTTTCTTTTTTTCAGCTCTTTGTTAGTCCTCCTAGACAACCATTTTGCTTTTTTGCATTTATTTTCTTTAGGATTGTTTTGGTCACTGCTTCCTTGCAATGTTATGAACCTCTGTCCATAGTTCTTTAGGCACTCTCTCTATCAGATCTAATCCCTTGAATCTATTTTTCACTTCCAATCTATAATCATAAGGGATTTAACTTAGGTCGTGCCTGAATGGTCTATTGGCTTTCCCTACTTTCTTCAATTTAAATGTGTATTTGGTAATATGGAGTTCATGATCTGAGCCACAGTCAGCTACCAGTCTTGATTTTTCTGACTGTATAGACTGTAAAATTGATAGCCAATGAGAATTTGCTGTATGACTCATGTAACTTATAAAGGGTTCTGTAACCACCTAGAGTGGTGGGATGAGGAGGGACATGGGAGGGAGGTTCAAGAGGGAGGGAATATATGTTTACCTATATCTGATTCATGTTGATATTTGGCAGAAAACAAAAAAATCCCTTAAAGCAATTATCCTTCAGTTAAATAAAAATAGGTAAAGTCAAATTTAAAAAATTAATTTACAGGGAGGAAAAAACTTAAAAATGCGAGAAGAGATCTTGGAAACTAGAAATTCATTAGTAATTATATATTTAAATTATCCATAAATTATTTATTTAAATGAAAGTTGTAAAACATATTTGAGAAAGTCTTCAAGAATATAGGGGAAAAGTCAGAAATGAAAAATAGTAGTGAAAATTTAAAATTAGATAAATATATCAGGATGCCCAACATTCAGTTCTTAGCAGTTCTAGGAAAAGAGATGAGACAAAGCATGGTGGGGTGAGTGCCAAATAAGTATTTCAAATTAACATAATAACTTGGATAGTATGGTATTCCTTATTTAAAGTGTCCATTTATTACTCAATACAATAGTGTATTTTATAGTAAAAAACATTGGTTACATGTGAAAATTGGAAATCAGAATTGGTTTGATAACACTAAGGTCTGAAAAGCAATGGATAAATGGTTTCAGAATTATTAATTAAACATTTTTTACAATTGAACCAAACTATAACAAGTGTGCAGGTTGTTTTAGATATTTTCAGACAATCAAAAGCCCTTAAGAAATTCCCATCACATTCCTGCTTTCGTAGGACATATCTAGGAAATTAGAAGACTAACACTACAGACAAATAAAGACAATTTCTAGGAAGATGGTGATGGAAACCTAAGTTTGTATCGTGCATCAGCAGAGAAAGAAAGTATTCTGGGTTAAAGATGATGATGATAGTCCAGGCAACAATAGAAAGTATAAGAATATCTGAAGTATTGAGATATATTTTACACAGACTTTGATTAATCTTGGTATAATTAGTTGCAAAAGTAAGTAAAGAAGAAAATTTTGAAAATGTTGCTGTCAAGCGGGGAAAATTAGGGCAAGAAAGAAAAATTAGTCTTTGCAAACAATATAATTCATTTCAATAACATTTACATAGTAATAAACATGTAAAGCATAATTATTGATCTAGCAAATTTATTGTATAACTATATTTAGAATATGATGAAACTGTTGGTGTATCCATATGTAGTGTGGAGCAGGGAAGTGACAAAGACCAACATATTCACTACGTTAATGGAAGTCAGTATGCCTAAAACTATCAAATGAAGAAGTGGTCAAATAAGGATCTTGTTAGAGATTTGTAGAGGCAAATACCAAAAGTAAAAGCTAACAGAGTTGGAAGTGATTGTCTTTTCAAGTAAGAAATGTGGCTTAAGTTTTATAGATTTTTTTTGACTTTTTAACATGTCTGTAAACTACTGAGAATAACTGCATGAACAATAAAACGAAAAGGGCCAAGAGAGTTTATGCTAACAAAAATATAGGTAAATTCATGACATAAGAATAAGTTAGAGTATTTCTACAAGACACTGGACAGCTGGGACAATGGGCAATATTCCTATTGCCATGATAAGCAGAATATTTTGACAGAGCTACCCAAAACAGTGTCCTACACACCAATACAATTAGGATCACTTAAAAACTATTCAGATATGTAAATATTTTCAGCTTTTTTGAGGTATAATTGGCAAATAAAAATTTAAGATATTTAAAGAAGAGTTAATTGTGATAATTTGATGTATGTATTTTGTTGTTCAGTAGCTAAGTTGTGTTCTACTCTTTGAGACTTCATGGACTGCAGCATGCCAGGCCTCCCTGTACTTCACTATCTCTGAGTTTATTCAAACTCATGTCCATTGAGTTGGTGATGCCATCCAACAATCTCATCCTCT
This sequence comes from Bos javanicus, assembly GCF_032452875.1. Taxonomy (NCBI): domain Eukaryota; kingdom Metazoa; phylum Chordata; class Mammalia; order Artiodactyla; family Bovidae; genus Bos; species Bos javanicus. The sequence continues at coordinate 85,993,923 of NC_083897.1, read as the reverse complement.
GTCAACCCCTTCTTCTCCTGCCCTCAATCTTTCCCAGCATAAGGGTCTTTTTCAGTGAGTCAGCACTTCACATCAGGTGGCCAGAGTACTGGAGCTTCAGCTTCAGCATCAGTCCTTCCAATGAATAGTCAGGACTGATTTCCTTTAAAATTTACTGGTTGGATCTCCTTGCTGTCCATCAGACTCTCAAGAGTCTTCTCCAGCACAATTTGAAAGCATCAATTCTTTGGACCTCAGCCTTCTTTATGGTCCAACTTTCTGATCTATATATGATTAATGGAAAAACCATAGCTTTGACTGTACGGACCTTTGTTGGCAAAGTGATGTCTCTGCTTTTTAATATGCTGTCTAGGTTGGTCATAGCTTTTCTTCCAAGGAGGTAGCATCTTTTAATTCATGGCTGCAGTCACTGTCCACAGTGATTTAGGAGTCCACAAAAGCAGTCTGTCACTGGTTCCATGTTTTACCCATCTATTTGTCATGAAGTGGTGGGACTGGGTGCCATGATGTTAGTTTCTTGAAAGTTGAGCTTTGAGCCAGCTTTTTTCCTCTCCTCTTTCACCTTCATTGAGAGACTTTTTAGTTTCTTTTTGTGTTCTTCCATCTGAGTGGCATCATTTGCATATCTGAAGTTATTGGTATTTCTCCTGGCAATCTTAATTCCAGTTAAAGATTCATTCAGTGTGGCATTCTGCAAGTTGTAATTTGCATATAAATTAAATAAGCAGGGTGACAGTATATGGCCTTGATGTACTCCTTTCCCAATTTTGAACCAGTCCTTTGTTCCATGTCCGGTTCTAACTGTTACTTGTTGACCTGTATAAAGGTGTCTCAGGAGGCAGGTGAGGTGTTCTGATATACTCATTTTTTAGAATTTTCCACAGTTTGTAGTGATCCACACAGTGAAGGGCTTTAGCATAGTCAATGAAGCATAAGTAGATATTTTTCTAGAATTCTCTTCCTTTTTCTTTGATCCAAAGAATGTTGACAGTTTGATCCCTGGTTTCTCTACCTTTTCTAAATCCAGCTTGTACATCTGGAAGTTCTCAGTTCACGTAATGTTGAAGCCTAGCTTGAAGGATTTTGAGCATTACCTTGCAAGAATTTGAAAGGAGTGCAGTTTTTCGGTAGTTTGAACATTGTTTGGCATTGCCCTTCTTTGACATATGTATACATTACGCCAGTATTCCCACCACTTATTTAATTAACATTACCTCACACGTTTGTCTTTTTTTTTTATGAATTCACAATAAGGGATAACATAATCTGTCTGGCTTATTTCACTTAGCATAATGCCCTTGAGGGCCACCCATTTTGCAAATGGCAGAATTTTCTTCTTTACCATAGTTGAATAATATTCCATATTACATATATACCACATCTTCTTTATCCATTCATCTGTTGACAGATACTTAGGTTGTTTCTACACCTTGGTTGTTGTGAATGGTACTGCGATAAATATGGAAGTGCAGATTTATCTCTGATATACTTTAAAACATTTTAATATAAATCCAGAATTTTAAATGCTGGATCATATTGTAGTTCTATTTTCAATTTCTGGAGAAATCTCTATACTGTTTTCTCTAGTGGCTTCATGAATTTCCATTCTTAAAAACACTGCCCAAGTGTTCCCTTTTCTTCACATTTTTGTCAACACTTTTAATCTCTTTTTGATGATAGCCATTCTGACAAGTATGAAGTGACATCTGTTGTGGTTTTGGTTTGCATTTCTCTGATCATTAGTAATGTTGGGCGCCTTTGCATGTACCTGTTGGCTATCTTGACACTATTCTAAATATAATTGTTTTATTAATTTCATTTTTGAAACATTCATTGCTAGAGTCAGTTCAGTTCAGTCGCTCAGTTGTGTCCTACTCTTTGTGACCCCATGAATCACAGTACGCCAGGCCTCCCTGTCCATCACCAACTCCCAGAGTTCACCCAGACTCATGTCCATTGAGTCAGTGATGCCATCCAGCCATCTCATCCTCTGTCGTCCCCTTCTCCTCCTGCCCCCAACCCCTCCCAGCATCAGAGTCTTTTCCAATGAGTCAACTCTTCGCATGAGGTGGCCAAAGTACTGGAGTTTCAGCTTTAGCATCATTCCTTCCAAATAAATCACAGGGCTGATCTCCTTCAGAATGGACTGGTTGGATCTCCTTGCAGTCCAATGGACTCTCAAGAGTTTTCTCCAACACCACAGCTCAAAAGCATCAATTCTTTGGCGCTCAGCTTTCTTCCCAGTCCAACTCTCACATCCATACATGACCATAGGAAAAACCATAGCCTTGACTAGATGGACCCTTGTTGGTAAAGTAATGTCTCTGCTTTTGAATATGCTATCTAGGATGGTCATAACTTTCCTTCCAAGAAGTGTCTTAATTTCCTGGCTGCAGTCACCATCTGCAGTGATTTTGGACCCCCCAAAAATAAAGTTAGAGTAGAGAAATACACTTGACTTTTATATTTTAATAATGTATCTTGCAAATTAGCTGAATTCATTTATTGTTACTAACAAATTATTAGTGTTGTGTTTTTAGGATTTTTCTCTATACAGTATTATATCTTCTATAGGTAGAGATAGTTTTACTTCTTCCACACTGGAAAGTTTTTTTCTCAATTTTTCTTTCTTGCCTAATTATCTTGTCTATAGAAAATAGCACAGTGCTAAATAAATTTGGGGAAAATGAATACCCTGTCTTGTTCCTATACTGGGAGGAAAAGTATTTTGTTTTCTTTTTTAGTATTAACTATAAGTTATATTTGGATTACTTCCATTTTTTTAAGTTTAATTAAGTCCCATTTGTTTATTTTGTTTTTATTTCCCTTACTCTTGTAGACAAATGCAAAAAGATACTTCTGTAATTTATGTCAAAAATGTCCTGTCTATACTTTCCTTTAGGAGTTTTATAGCATACTGTCTTACATTTAGGTATTTAACATATTTGAATTTGTTTTTGTATATTATATTAGAGAATGCACTAGTTTCATTCTTTAACAGGTAACTGTCCAGTATTCCCAGTGCCATTTATTGAAGAGACTGTCTTTTCTCCATTATATATTCTTATATCTTTTGGCATAGATTAATTGACCATAGGTAGATGGGTTTATTTCTGGACTTTCTACATGCTGCATTTTTGCTACAGAAGAGAAGCAAAAAGCAAAAAAGAATGGGAAAGGTACATTCAAGTGAATGCAAAGTTGCAAAGAATAGCATGGAAAGACAAGAAGGCCTTCTTCAATGAACAGTGCTTAAAGCTAGAAGAAAACAACAGAAGGGGAAAGACTAGAGATCTCTTCAGGAAGATTGGGGATATCAAGGGAACATTTCACCCAAAGATGGACACAATAAAGGACAGAAAAGGTAGAGACTTAGTAGATGCTGAAGAGATCAAGAGGGGATGGAAAGAATACATGGAAGAACTGTACTAAAAAGATCTTAATGAATCATATAACTACAATGGTGTGTTCAGTCACCCAGAGCCAGACATTTTGGAGAGCAAAGTCAAGTGGGCCTTGGGAAGCACTGTTATTAATAAGGATAGTGGATGTGATAGAATTCCAGTAGAACTATTCAAAACTCTAAAGAATGATGCCATCAGGTTGTCACATTCAATATGTCAGCAAATACGGAAAACCCAGCAGTAGCCACAGGACTGGAAAAGGTCAATCCTTATCCCAATTTCTAATAATGTGCTTACCATCTGGCAATTAGAATCATCTCCCATTTTAGTAAGTGAAGTGAAAGTTGCTCAGTCATGTCTGACTATTTGCGACCCCATGGACTGTGGCCTGCCAGGCTTGAAGTCCGTGAAATTCTCCAGACAAGAATACTGGAGTGTGTATTCATTCCCTTCTACAGGGGATCTTCCCAACCTATGGATCAAATCCAGGTATCCCACATTGCAAGTGGATTATTTACCATCTGAGCCACCAGGCAGCTCATGAATACTGGAGTGGATATCCTATCCATTCTCCAGGGGCTCTTCCTGTCCCAGGAGTCAAACTGAGATCTCCTGCATTGCAGGAAGATTCTTTACCAGCTAAGCTATCAGAGACATGCTAGTAAGGTCATGCTTAAAATCTTGCATGATAAGCTTCAGCATTATGTGAGCCAACAACTTCCAGATGTCCAAGCTTGGTTCAGAAAAGTAAGAGAAACCAGAGTTCAAATTTCCAACATTCACTGGATCATAAAGAAGGCAAGGGAATTCCAAAGGCTAAAGCTTTTGACTGTGTGTATCATAACAAACTGTGACAAGTTCTTAAAGAGATTGGAATACCAGATCATCTTAGCTGTCTCCTGAGAAACCTGCATGTGGTTCAAGAAGCAACAGTTAGAACCCTGTATGGAATAAGTGATTGCTTTAAGATCTAGAAAGGAGAACAACAGAGTTGTCTGCTGTCGTGCTGTTTGTTTAAACTATATGCTGAGCACATAATGAGAAATGCCAGCTAGATGAGTTTTAAGATAGAATCAAGAGAGGCAGGAGAAATATCAACAACCTCAGGTATGTGGATGATACCAATTTAATGGCAGGAAGTGAAGAGGAACTAAAGAGCCTCTTGATGAGGATGAAGGAGGAGCATGAAAGAACTGGCTTAGAACTAAAAAAAGAAAAAAAAAAAAAACTAGAATCATGGCATCTGACCCCATTCCTTCACGGAAAATAGAAGGGGGAAAGGTGACAGTCGTGACAGATTTCCTCTTCTTGGGCTCTAAAATCACTGAGGATGGTGACTTACAGCCATGAAATCAGAAGATGATTGCTTCCTGGTAGGAAAGTGATGAAAAACTTATACAGGGTGTTGAAAAGCAGAGACATTACTCTATCAACAAAGCTCTGTATATTCAAGACTATGATCTTCCCAGTGGTCATGTACAGTTGTGAGAGCTGGACCATAAAAAAGGCACAAGACCAAAGAATTGATGCCTTCAAACTTTGGTTCTGGAGAAGACTCCTAAAAGTCCCTTGGATAGCAAGGAGATAACACTAGTCAATCTCAAGGGAAATCAACCCCGAATACTCATTGGAAGGACTGATGTTGAAGCTTAAACTCCAACATTTTGTTAATCTAATGCAAATAGCCGACTCACTGAAAAGTCTTTGATGCTGGGAAAGATTGAGGGCAGAAGGAAAAGAGGGTGTCAGAAGATGAGACAGCTGGATGGCATTACCCTTGAAATGGACATGAACTTGGGCAAATTTTGGGAGGTGGTGGGGGACAGGGAGGCCTGGTGTACTGCAGTCCATGGGGTCACAAAGAGTCAGACATGACTAGGCGACTGAACAAAAACAACTGACTGTAGATACATGGGTTTATTTCTGGGCTGTCTGTCATTCTACATTGGTAAGTCTGTTTTGTGCCATACTGTAGCTTTTTAATAGAATCTGAATTCAGGGATCCTGATTCTTCCAGCTCTGTTCTTTCTCAAGTTAGCATTGACTTCTTGTGACTTATTGTGGTTCCATGCAAATTTTACATTTTTTTCTTCTAGTTCTGTGAAAATAATGCCATAGTAATTTAATAGAGATTGCATTCAATCTGTAGGTTGCTTTGGGTAATATAGTTATTTTAGTGGTATTTATTCAAGGGTGTATATTGTCATCCTGCTTATTTAATTTATATGCAGAGTACATCATGAGAAATGCTGGACTGGAAGAAGCACAAGCTAGAATCAAGATTGCCAGGAGAAATATCAATAACCTCATATATGCAGATGACACCACCCTTATGGCAGAAAGTGAAGAGGAACTAAAAAGCCTCTTGATGAGAGTGAAAGAGGAGAGTGAAAAAGTTGGCTTAAAGCTCAACATTCAGAAAACAAAGATCATGACATCCGGTCCCATCACTTCATGGGAAATAGTTGGGGAAACAATGGAAACAGTGTCAGACTTTATATTTTGGGGCTCCAAAATCACTGCAGATGGTGACTGCAGCCATGAAATTTAAAGACGCTTACTGCTTGGAAGGAAAGTTATGACCAACCTAGATAGCATATTCAAAAGCAGAAACACTACATTGTCAACAAAGGTCCGTCTAGTCAAGGCTATGGTTGGATGTGAGAGTTGGACTGTGAAGAAAGCTGAGCACCAAATAATTGATGCTTTTGAACTGTGGTGTTGGAGAAGACTCTTGAGAGTCCCTTGGATTGCAGAGATCCAACCAGTCCATTCTGAAGGAGATCAGCCCTTGGATTTATTTGGAAGGAATGATGCTAAAGCTGAAACTCCAGTACTTTGGCCACCTCATGCAAAGAGTTGACTCATTGGAAAAGACTCTGATGCTGGGAGGGGTTGGGGACAGGAGGAGAAGGGGACGACAGAGGATGAGATGGCTGGATGGCATCACTGACTCGATGAACGTGAGTCTCAGTGAACTGCGGGAGTTGGTGATGGACAGGGAGGCCTGGCGTGCTGCGATTCATGGGGTCGCAAAGAATCGGACACGACTGAGCAACTGAACTGACTGAACTGATTCCTCCAAACCAAGAACACAGTACATCTTTCAATTTGTTTGCATCATCTTAATTGTCTTTCACGAGCATCTTTTAGTTTTCATAGCATAGTCTTTTTGCCTCCCTAGTCAGGTTTATTCTTAGGTATTTTATTCTTTCATATGTACTGGTAAAAGGGACTCTTTCCTTAATTTCCTTTTCTGATATTTCATTGTTAATGTACAGAAATGCAACAGATTTCTGTATATTAATTTTGTATCTTACAATTTTACCAAATTTATTAATGAGTGCTAGATGTTTTTTTGTTAGCCTCTTCATGTTTTCTACCTATAGTATCATGCCATTTGCAAATAGTGAGTTTTGCTTCTTCTTTATCAATTTGGATTATTTATATTTATTTTCCTTCTCTGATTATTACAGCTAGAACTTCTAAAACTATGTTTAATAAAGGTGGAAAAAAACGGGCATCGTTGTTCTATCCCTGATTTTAGAGGAGATGTTTTCAGCTTTTCACTATTGAGTATGATGTTAGCTATGGGTTTGTTATATATGGCCTTTACTACTTTGAGGTAGGTTCCCTCTATTCCTACTTTCTGGAGTTTTTTTCTTTACCATAAATGGATGGTGAAGTTTATTCAAAGATTTTTCTGCATCTATGTGATGATCATATGATTTCATTATTCTATTTGTTAATGTAGTATATCACATTGATCTGCAAATATGGAAAAAAAAATGCTTACGTCCTTGGGATAATTCCCACTTGATCATGGTGTATGACCTTTTAATGCATGTTAAATACATTATGCTAGTATTATGTTGATGACTTTTGTGTCTATGTTCATCAGGGATACTGGCCTGTAGATTTTTGAGGTATCTTTGTCTGGTTTTGGTATTAGCATGATTGTGGTCTCATAAAATAAGGTTAAGATTGTTCTTTTCTCTACAAATTTTTTGGAATTTTTTCAGAAGGATATGTGCAAATTCTTTTCTAACACTTTGTTACAATTTAGCTGTGAAGCCATCTGGTCTTGGACTTTTGTTTGTTAGATTTTAATCAGTTTCAATTTCAATACTTGTGATTGTTCTATTCATGTTTTCTATTTTTTTTTTTTTTTTTTCTGATTCAATCTTGGGAGATTGAACCTTTCTAAGAATTTGTCCATTTCTTCTGGATATCCGTTGTTTTTTTTTTTTTTTTCTTTGTTTGTAATATAGTTGCTTGTAATAGTCTCTTATGGTCCTTTACGTTTCTGTGGTGTCATTTATAACAACTACCTTTTTATTTATAAACTTATTGATTTGGTTGGTCCCTATGCCTATTTCTTATATGAGTTTGGCTGAAGATCTATCCATTTAGTTTATCTTTTCTAAGAATAAGCTTTTAGTTTTATTGACCTTTTATATTGTTTTATGATTCTCTAATTTATTCCTGCTCTGATTTTTATCATTTATTTCCTTCTACTAGCTTCCAGTTTTGTTTATTCTTCTTTCTGTAGTTGCTTTAGATATAAGTTAAGTTGTTTATTTGATACTTTTCTTGATTGCTGAGTTAGGCTTGTATGGCTATAAACTTCCCTCTTAGATGTGATTTTACTGAGTCCAATAGGTTTTGGAGAGTCAAGTTTTTTCTTCTTTTCAATTGAGGTGTAATTACAGTGCTGTGTTGGTTTCTGCCACACATCAACATGAATTAGCCATGCATATACACACATCCAATTCCTTTTGAACTTCTCTCCCACCACCCACACCATCCCACCCCTCTAGGTTGTCACAGAGCACATGTTGAGCTCTCTGCACTGTACAACAATTTCCCATGTGTTATTTTATACATGGTAATGCATATATTTCAGTGCTACTTTCTCAATTATCTCATCCTTTTCTTCCCCTTCTGTACCCATGTCTATTATCTATGTCTGAGTCTCTATTTCTGCCCTGGAAATAGGTTCATCTGTAACATTTTTATGGTTTCCATATATGCATTAACATATAACATTTGCTTTTCTCTTTCTGACTTACTCTATTCTGTATAACTTCACTACCACTGACTCGAGTTTGCCTGTATGTCTTGACTATTGTAAATAGTTCTGCAATGAACATTGGTGTGAATGTGTCTTTTTGAATTAGGGTTTTCTTAGGGTATATGCTCCCTAGTAGGATTGCTGGGCCATATGGTAGATTTGTTCCTAGTTTCTAAAGAAAGCTCCATACTGTTCTCCATAGTGGCTGTATCAACTTACATTCCTACCAACAGTGCAAGGGGGTTCCCTTTTCTTCACATCCTCTCCGTATTTACTGATTCTTCGATGATGGCCATTCAGACCAGTGTGAGGTGACACCTCATTGTAGTTTTGATTTGCATTTCTCTAATAATCAGAAAATCTGTATGCAGGTCAGGAAGCAACAGTTAGAATTGTACATGGAAAAACAAACTGTTTCCAAATCAGGAAAGGAGTACATCAAGGCTTTATGTTGTCACGCTGCATATTTCACTTATATGCAGAGTATGTCATGAGAAATGCTGGGTTGGATGAAGCACAAGCTGGAATCAAGATTTCCAGGAGAACTATCAATAACCTGAGATATGTAGATGACACCACCCTTATGGCAGAAAGCGAAGAAGAAATAAAGGGCCTCCTGATGAAAGTGAAAGAGGAAAGTGAAAAAGTTGGCTTAAAGCGCAACATTCAGAAAACTAAGATCATGGCATCTGGCCCCACGACTTCATGGTAAATAGAAGGGAAAAAGTGGAAGCAGTGACAAAGTTCACTTTATTGGGCTCCAAAATCATTGTGGATGGCGACTGCAGCCATGAAATTAAAAGATGCTTGCTCCTTGAAAGAAAACCTATGACAAACCAATAAAACATGTTAAAAAGCAGACACATCACTTTGCTGACAAAGATCCATATAGTCAAGCCTATGGTATTTACAATAGTCATGTACAGTTGTGAGAGTTGGACCATAAAGAATGGACCAAAGAATTGATGCTTTAGAATTGTGGTGCTAGAGAAGACTCTTGTGAGTCCCTTGGACTGCAAGGAGATCAAACCAGTCAATCCTAAATGAAATCAACCCTGAATATTCATTGAAAGGACTGATGCTGAAGCTGAATACTTTGGCCACCTGATTCCAAGAGCTGACTCATTGGAAAAGACCCTGATGCTGGAAATGTTTGAAGCCAAAAAGAGAAGGGGGCAGCAGAGGATGAGATGGTTAGATAGAATCCCCAATTCAATGGACATGAATTTGAGCAAACTACAATAGATAGTAAAGGATAGAGGAACCTGGCTTGTTGCACTCCATGGTGCCACAAAGAGTCAAATACCACTTAGTAACTGAACAGCTACAACAGAGCTATGTGCTTGTGCTTCCCTTTACCAATGAGTTTTCCCATTTCATAATCTTAATGTTTTTTTTTTTTTTTCATGACCTTGACTTTTTTGCCTAGAGAAGTGCCTTTAGTATTTGTCATAAAATTGTTTTTTGGTGGTACTGAATTTGTTTAGCTTTTGTTTTCTGTAAAACTTTTGTTTTTCCTCATTGAATTTGAATGAGATTCTTTGTAGGTAGAGTAGTCTTGGTTGTAAGTTTTTCCTTTCATAAATTTAAATATATTGTGAAACTCCCTTCAGGTTTGCAGAGTTTGTAACCCTTACCCTAACCCTAACCCTAACCCTAACTGATACACATATTGTGATTTTCTTCTATGTTATTTGTTGCTTTTGTCTTGTTTTTAATATTTTTTCTTAGTCTTTAATTTTTGTCATGTTGATTATTGTGTGTTTTAGTGAATTCCTCCTTTGATTAATCCTGTATTGGATTCTGTGTGCTTCCTGGACTTGTTTTACTGTTTCTTTTCCCACAGTAGAGTAGTTTTCATCTATTATGTCTTCAGTATGTTCTCAGGTCATTTTTTCTCTTTCTGGGACACCTAATTTGCAAATGCTGGTGCATTTGACATTGTCCCAGAAGTTTCTTAAACTGTCCACATTTATTTTCATACTCTTTTCTTTATTCTGTTCTGCAGCAGTAATTTCCATCACTTTTTCTTACAACTCACTGATCTTTTCTTCTTCATCAATTATTCTGTATTTATTCCTTCTAGTTTATTTTTCATTTCTGTTATTTTAGTCTTCAACTCTGTTTTGTTGTTCTTTATATTTTCTAATTCTTGCTAAAATTTTCTTATAGCCTGTCTTTCTGTAAACACATCCATTTCCTGAGTTCTTAGGTCACACAATCATTACTCTAAAATCTTTCTCAGATAGATTATCTTTCTCCACATTACTTACTTATTCTTATGAGGTGTTATCTTTTCTCTTCTTCTGGATCATGTTTTTTGCTATCTCATTTTGTTCAAATATCTATTGCATTTTTTTGCATGTAGTAGCTTATTTATATTTTTAACTTTGGAGAAGTGACTATGTATTGCAGTTGTTCACTTCCATCTTCTCACCTAAGATCCAGGGACCATTTTGTCCCAGGTTGGGTTCTGACATTTGTTTGCAGATTCAGATCTGTAGAATGAAAGATTATAGTTTTCTCCTTTTTGGTGTCTGCCCCCTAATGTGTTAGGTTGCTCTAGAGATTTGTGCTAGCATCCTGGTTGAAGGGGCTGGGTCCTGTTCCCTGGTGTTTGGAGCTGTGTTTTGGCCTTTTGGTGGGCAGAGCCATGTCAAGGAATATGTGTAGAAGTTTGTTCAGAAAAAGTTAAGGTAGCTTGTCTGCTGATGGGTGGGGCTATGTTCTCACCATTTCATTTATTTGGCCTGATGTGTCCCAGCATTGGAACCTAAAGATTGTGACATGAGGCTGGTCAAGGTGGTAATGATGAAGCAATATATCTGCTAACAGGAAGAATTCACAGAGATGAATACTCCTTGATACATCTGCCACCAGCTTTTATGACCCTGAGAGAGCCAGAGCTGCCCCCTGAGTCACCAGAAATTCCATCAAGACTATCAGGTAAGTCTGGCCGAGGCTCCTGTGAAGTCACTGCTTTTGCTCTGAGTCCTGGTATACATGAAACCTTTTGTGTACCCTCAAAGAGCAGAGAACATGGTATCCAGTCCCATCCCTTCATGGCAAACAGATGAGGTAAAAATGGAAACTGGCAGATTTTAGTTTCTTGGGTTTCAAAATCACTGCAGATGGTGACTACAACTGTGAAATTAAAAGATGCTTGCTCCTTGGAAGAAAAACTATGAGAAACCTATATAGCATATTAAAAAGCAGAGATATTACTTTACTGACAAAGGTCAATATAGTCAAAGCTATGGTTTTTCCAGTCGTCATGTGTGGATGTAAAAGTTGAACCATAAAGAATGCTGAACACCGAAAAATTGATACTTTCTAACTGTGGTGCTGAAGATGACTCTTGAGAGTCCCTTGGACAGCAAGTAGATGAAACCAGTCATTCCTAAAAGAAATCAACCCTGAATATTCATTGGAAGGACTGATGCTTAAGCTGAAGCTCCAATACTTCAGCTACCTGATGAGAAGTGCCAACTCACTGGAAAAGACTCTGATGCTGTGAAACGTTGAGGGCAGGAAAAGAAGGTGACAGAGAATGAGATGGTTGGATGGCATCACTGACTCAATGGACATGAACTTGAGCAAACTCTGGGAGATAGTGAAAGACAGGGAAGACTGTCCATGGGGTTACAAAAAGTCAGACACGACTTAGCAACTGAACAACAACAAAGAGTGGAGTCTGTTCTCCCCAGTCCTGTGGAGCACCTGTGATCAATCCTCAGTGCCCTTCAAAACGTCATGCTTTGGGGGTTCCTCCTCCTGATGCCAGACTCCTAGGTTGTGATGCTGGGCTCAGAGCTCTCACTCCTTTGGCAAAACTTCTGCAATATAATTATTCTCTAGCATGTTCATTGTCCACACAAGGTTATGGGACTTAACTATATTCCAAGTGCACCTCTCCTATCATCTTTGGACTTAGAACATCGTTTTTGATAAGTTCCAATATTTTTTTTATAGATGGTTGTTCGGTAATTAGTTTTGATTTCGGTATAGTCATATGAGGTGGTGAGCTCAAGGTCCTTATACTCCACCATCTTGTTTCCCTATATTTGATCTACTTTTTGTGTTGTTTTTGACATTTGATTCACATGCTACACAAGTCACCCATTTGAAGCAGGTGGGTTAAAATATATTCACAGAGATGTGCAATTATCACCACATAAAACATTTTGGTCACTTAAAAAAAAAAAAAAAACTGGGATCCTTTAACTATAATCTATTTAGCACACTGAGTGCCCACATAACACACACAATGCAAACACATACACACACAAAAGCACAAATAGGTTACCAGCCACTAAACTAAATAATTTCTGTATCTACGGCATCCTTATTCTGGATATTTTACATAAATGGAAGCACAATTTATTCTCTTTTGTTACTGGCTTCCTTCACTTAGGAGATGTTTTAAACTTTCATCTGTGGTGCAGCATGTATCAGTACTTTATTTCCTTTTTATGGATAAATAATAATAATAATATTCCATTGCGTGCTTACACTGCTGTCATTCATTGATAACTATTTTTTCTACCTTTTGATGATTATTGATAATTTGTCCATGCTAATTCATATATAATTGTTTATGTGAACATAATTTTTTAGTATTTTGGAAGTATATACTTAGAAATAGAATTACTAGACCATATACTAACTTTATGTTTGTTTAACAAACAATCAGACTATGTTACAAAATGACTACATTATGCTTATTCCCACCAGCAATACATGAGATTTTAGATTTTTCCACTTCCTCATCAACACTTACTATTGTTATTTTTTATAATATTCATTCTGTAGCCATTCTAGGGTGGTGTGATTTGGTATTATATTGTGATTTTGAGTTGCATTTCCCTGATGACTGATGATATCAAATATCATTTTATGTACTTGTTAAGCTGTCTGTATACCTTACCTGGAGAAGTGTCTATTCAGATCCTTTGCCAAGTTTTAAACAGATTGTCTTTTCAACAAGTTATAAGCATTCCTTATATATGCTGGATACAAGTCCTTTATACAATTTATGATTTGCAATTATTTTCTTCTATTACATGGGTCGTCTTCTTACTTTGTTAATGGTAAAATAAACATTTTAATAAAGTCCAATTTATCTACTTCTTTCTTTTATTCATATGTTTTGTTCTGCTTTTTTTTGTTAAAAGCATTCCTAGGTATGAAGGCTTTGAGATTTTGAAAAATTGAAGTATACTTAATTTACAATGATGTCTTAAATTCAAGTGTATAGGAAAATAAATTCAGTCTATATGTATGTATATTCTTTTTCACATTCTTTTGCATTTTAGCTTATTAAAAATATTGAATATAGTTCCTTGTGCTTAACAGTAAGTCTTCTTTTTTAATTTATTTTATATATAGTAGTGTATATAAATTAATTCCATCTTTCTAATTTATTTATCCCTCAAAACCTCTTCGGAACCATAATTTCCTTTCTATGGTTGTGAGTATATTTCATTTTTGTAAGTTCATTTGTATCACTTTTATAGATTACACATGTACATGATATCATATGACATTTGTATTTGTCTGCCTTACTTCACTTAGTATGATAATCAGTAAGATCATCCACGCTACTGAAAATTACATTATTTCATTCATTCAATGGATGAGCAATCAGTCATGTCCGACTCTTTGCAATGCTCTGGACTGTATCCCACCAGGCTCCTCTGTCCATGGGATTCTCCAGGCAAGAATACTGGAATGGATTGCCATGCCCTTCTCCAGGGGGTCTTCCAGGAACCAATATCTCCTACATTGCAGGCAGATATGTTACTGCTGAGCCACTGAGGAAATAATTTTTATATATAAATAATTATATATATATAAATAAAACTACAAATAATAAATGATGAAGCTGTGGAGAAAAAGGAATCATTTACTGATGGTGAGAATGTGAATTTTGTTCAGCTACTGTGGAGAACAGTACGGAGATTGCTTAAAAACTCAAAAGAGAGTTACTATATGATACTGCAAGCCCACTTCTTGGCATATATCCAGAGAAAGTTATAATTCAAAAGGACACATAACACTCAGTATTCATAGCAGCACTATCTACAGGAGTGATTTGGAAGCAGTCTAAATATACATCGATAGATGAATGGATAAAGACGATTATATATATATATATATATATATATCCCAGCAAATCTGATTGAAGCAATTGCCTTTTCTCCATTGTATAGTTTTGCTTCTTTTGTTGTATATTAATTGAAGACAAGTGCATATGTTTTGAGGGGAAGTTTTTGTTCTGTTCCAATATCATACTCTTTTGATGACTGTAGCTTTGTAGTATAGACTGAGGACAATAAAGTTGATTCCCCCATCTCCATTCTTTCTCAAGATTGTTTTGTCTAATCATGGTCTTTTGAGTTTTCATACAAATTATGAATTTTTTTGTTCTTGTTCTATGAAAAATATCACTGGTAGTTTGATAGGAATTGCATTCAATCTGTAGATTGCTTTGAGTAGTATGGTTATTTTCACAATATTGATTCTTCCAATCCAGGAACATAATATATCTCTCCATTTGTTTGTGCCAACTTTGGCTTCTTTCATAGGTGTCCCATAATTTTCTGCATATAAGTCTTTTGTCTCTTGAGGTAGACTTATTCCTAGGTATTTTACTTTTTGAATGGGGTTGTTTCCTTAATTTCTCTTTCTTTTTATTTTCAATGTGTAAGACTGCAAGGGATTTATGTGTATGAATTTTATATTCTGTGACTTTACTATATTCATTGATTTTTTTTGTTATTCAGTCACTCAGTAGTGCCCAACTCTTTGTGACCTTATATACTTCAGCACACCAGGCTTTCCTGTCCTTCACAGTCTCCTCAGTTCAGTTCAGTTCAGTTCAGTCACTCAGTCGTGTCTGACTCTGCAATCCCATGAATCGCAGCATGCCAGGCCTCCCTGTCCATCACCAACTCCCGGATTTCACCCAGATTCACGTCCGTTGAGTCAGTGATGCCATCCAGCCATCTCATCCTCTGTCGTCCCCTTCTCCTCCTGCTCCCAATCCCTCCCAGCATCAGAGACTTTCCCAATGAGTCAACTCTTCACATGAGGTGGCCAAAGTACTGGAGTTTCAGCTTTAGCATCATTCCTTCCAAAGATGTCCATTGAGTCAGAGACGCCATGCAACCATTTCATCCTCTGTCGTCCCCTTGTCTTCCTGCTTTCAATCTTTCCCAGCATCAGGGTTTATTCCCATGAGTCAGCTCTTTGCATCAGCTAATGAAATTCACTGATTATCTCTAGTAATTTTCTGTGGCATCTTTAGGGTTTTCCATGTATAATATCATGTCATCTGCAAACAGTGAGAATTTTGCTTCTTATTTTTTAACGTGGATCCCTTTTCTTTCTTTTTCTTCTCTGATTACCATGGCTAGGACTCAAAAAATTATGCTGAATAATAGTGGGGAGAGTGAGCACAATCTTTGTCCTGTTTCTGATCTTAGAGGAAGTGCTTTTAGTTTTTCACCATTGAGAATAATGTTTGCTGTGTTTGTCATATATGGCCTTTATTATGTTGAGACAATCTCCTTCTATGCCTACTTTCTAGAGAGTTTTTTTTATCATAAGTATGTGCTGATTTTTGTCAAAAGTTTTCTCTGTATCAGTTTATATGATCATATGATTTTTATCTTTCAATTTATTAATATGGTGTATGACTGATTTGCATATATTGATGAATCCTTACATCTCTGGGATAAATCCCACTTGATTATGATGCATGATCCTTTTAATGTGTTGCTGGATTCTGTTTGCTAAAATTTTGTTGAGGATTTTTGCATCTATGTTCTTCAGTGATATTGGCCTGTAATTTACTTTTTTTGTGGCTTCTTTATCTGATTTTCGTATCAGGGATTATATGGCCTTATATAATGTATTTGGGAGCTTTTTTTCCCTGAAATTTTCTGGAAGAGTTTGAGCAAGATAGATGTTAACTTTTTTCTAAACTTTTGGTAGAATTTGCCTATTAAGCCATCTGACACTGGGCTTCTGTTTTTGGGAGATTAGTTTATCACAGTTTTGATTTCTGTGCTTGTGATTGATCTGTGCATATTTTCTATTTCTTCCAGGTTCAGTTTTGGAAGATTATACTTTTCTAAGATTTTTCCCTTTCTTCCAGGTTATCCATTTTGTTGGCACATAGTTCTTTATAGTAGTCTCTTATGATCCTCTGTATTTCTGTGTTTTCTGTTTTAACTTCTCCTTTTTTATTTATGATTTTATTAACTTGGGTCTCCTCTCTATTTTTCTTGATTTGTCTGGCTAATGGTCTTTAGAGACTAGGAAAAATCTACTAGCACCATGTTCCCTCTACCCATGACTGCTGACTCCCCTCCATACCTTGGGCTGCCAGGGTTCCCTTGATCCAAGCAGCCACACCACCTCCATTCCTGGTCTTCACTGGAGCAGATACAAATTATCCAGGGAAGCCTCAGGAGCAAACTCCTGTGGATGACCCACATTCAAAGGTAGAGATAAAACCACAATTGATCTCCAGGGGCAAAGTGGCTAAAGAAGAGGATCTAAAACTTTTCTGTTAGCTATGCAAGCTGCAGATTAAATCCACACAATCAACTAGGTAGACACTGTGTTTATGGAATATATAAAAGTATAATGAGTATTCACATAAAAGAAAAACCCCTAATTCTGGCAACCTCCAAAGCAAGTACAAGCAGGAGTAGGCCTGGATTAGAATCTGAGCTGCCCACATAGCTGATCCAGAGAGCAGTCCAGTATTGGAGGGCCCCCTTGGGAGATGGAGGTAATGCTACCACTCATATATATTGTTCTCCTTTCCTCCCCCTTCCCCCCTTATTTTCTTTCCTTTTTCATATTGCTATCATGTTCCTTCTTTATTATTCCTTTAATTTTTATTTTTATACCTATTTTTCCCATTTTTTAAATGTCTTGTTTTTTTAATAATTTAATTTTTTTCTATTTTTAGAGTCTTAATTGCCCATTATCTTTTTGCTCCTGTTTTTGTCTTTTATTTTTTCTCTTTTATCTATCTTTCTTTCTCTTGGAATGTGTGTAAGTATCTTTGGGTGATCTTAGCTATTGACTGTTGCTATCACCATTAGACTTGGAGTTTTGTCTTCTGTCCTGTGAGGTCTGTGAAGTCTTGGTGCTACAGTAGGGTGTCAGGTCTGAAACCGCAAGATAAGAGACCCAAGTAGCACTTTGGACCACCAGAGGAATTTTGACCTCGTGGAACATTAATTGATGAGAGCTCTCCCAAAGGCATCCATCTCAACACTAACACCAAGCCCCTACCAAAGGCCAGAAAGCTCCAGTGCTGGATGCCTCATGACAAACCACTTACAAAACAGAAACACAGTCCTGCCCATTGGCAAAAAGCCTGCCCAAAGCCATACAAAGCCCATAGACACTGCAAAACAGACTACTTGTTGATGTCACTGCCCTTCAGAGAGACAAGATCTAGCGCCATCCACCAGAGCATAGACAAGTCCTCCAAGCCAGGAAACCTTCACAGGGCACTGGTCCAAACTGACTCACAGGTGCCATACTCCATAAATAAGAGGGACTATGACTCTCCAGCCTACAGAAAGGAGATCCCAAACACAGTAAAGTAAACAAAGTGAAGAGACAGAGAAACATGCAGCAGGGGAAGGAACATGGTAAAAACCGACAAGACCAAACAAATGAAGAGGAAATAAGCAGCATACCTGAAAAAGAACTCAGAATAATTATGGTAGAGATGAATCAAAATCTTGGGGAAAAAATGGAGGTATAGATAAAGTGACAAGAAGTATATATCAGGAATACACAAGAAATGTTTAACAAGGACATAGAATAATTAAATAATAGGCAATCAGCAATGAACAGCACAATAACTGAGATTAAAAATATCCTAGAGGGAAACAATAGAATACTAATTGAAGCAAAAGAATAGATAAGTGAGCTGAAAGATAGAATAGTGGAAATAACTTAAGTAGAGCAGAATTAAAAATAAAGAGAAATAAGAATAGTCTCTGAGATCTCTAGGATAACATTAAGGATAACAACATTAGAATTATAGGGGTCCAAGAAGTAGAAGACAAAAAGAAAGGGTATGCGAAAAGATCTGAGGAGATTATACTTGAAAACTTCCCTAACAAGGGAAAGGAAATAGCCACTCAAATCCAGTAAGCCCAGAGTCTCCCATACAGGAAAAACACAAGGAAAAATACAAGACACATATTAATCAAACTAATTAAAATTAAACACAAAGAATAAATATTAAAAGCAGCAAGGAGACAGCCTCTTCAATAAATGGCTCTACATTTAAAAGAATGAAATTAGAACACTTCCTAACCATACACAGATAAGCTTAAAAGGGATTAAAGACCTAAATTTAAGACCAGAAACTATAAAACTCCCAGAGGAAAACATAGGTAGAACACTCAATGACATAAAGCAAGACCCTCTATGACCCACCTTCTAGAGTAATGGAAATTAAAAAAAAAAAAAGTAAATAAGCTGGACCTGATTAATCTTAAAAGCTTTTGCACAGCAAAGGAAACTATAAGCAAGGTGAAAAGACAACCCTCAGAATGAGAGAAAACAATAACCAACGAAACAACTGACAAAGGATTAATTTTCAAAATAAGCAGCTCATACAACTCAATACCAGGGGGGCGGGGGGAAACCAGTCAAAAAGTGGACAGAAGACCTAAACAGACATTTCTCCAAAGAAGACATACAGATGACTAACAAACACATAAAAAGATGCTCAACATTGCTCATGATTAGATAAATGCAAATCAAAACTACAATGAGATATCACCTCATACAGGTCAGAATGGGCATAATTAAAAAGTCTACAAACAGTAAATGCTGGAGAGGGTGTGGAGAAAAGGTAACGCTCTTGCACTATTGGTGGGAATGTAAATTGATACAGCCACTATGGGAGGCAGTATGGAGATTCCTTAAAATGCTAGGAATAAAAGCACTATATCACCCAGTGATCCCATGCCTAGGCATATACCCTAAGGAAATAAAAATTGAAAGAGACACATGTATCCCATTGTTCACTGCAGCACTATTTACAACAGCTAGAAAATGGAAGCAACCTAGATGTCCATCGACAGATGAATAGATAAAGAAGTTGTGATACATATACACAATAGAATATTACTCAGCCATTAAAAAGAAACACATTTGAGTCAGTTCTAATGAGGTGAATGAACCTAGAGAATACAGAGGGAAATAATCAGAAAGAGAAAGATAAATATCATATACTAATGCATATATGTGGAATCTAAAAAATGGTACTGAAGAATTTATTTACAGCCCAGAAATGGAGAAACAGATGTAGAGAATAGACTTACGGACATGGGGAGACAGGAGGAGACGATGAGATGTATGGAGAGAGCAACATGGAAAAGTACATTACCATATATAAAAGAGATAGTCATCGGAAATTTGCCATATGTCTCAGGAAACACAAACAGGGGCTCTGTATCAGCCTAGAGGGGTTGGATGGGGAGGAATATTTAAAAAGGAGGGGATAAATGTATACCTATGGCTGATTCATGTTGAGGTTTGACAGAAAACAACAAAATTCTTTGAAACAACTATCCTTCAATTAAAACATATTTTTTTAAAGCAATGAAAAGCAAAAAAGAGCATACAAAGAGATTCCCCATAAGGCTAACAGATGATGTTTCAACAGAAACACTGCAGGCTAGGAGGGAGTGGCAAGATACACTTAGAGTGATGAAAGTAAAAAGCCTACAATCAAGATTAATTTTCAGTTCAGTTTAGTCGCTCAATCATGTCTGCCTCTTTGTGACCCCATGAATCCCAGCACGCCAGACCTCTCTGTCCATCACCAACTCTCGGAGTTCACTCAGACTCACGTCCATCAAGTCAGTGATGCCATCCAGCCATCTCATCCTCTGTCGTCCCCAACTCTTCCTGCCCCCAATCCCTGCCAGCAGCAGAGTCTTTTCCAATGAGTCAACTCTTTGCATGAGTTGGCCAAAGTACTGGAGTTTCAGCTTTAGCATCATTCCTTACAAAGAAATCCCAGGGCTGAACTCCTTCAGAATGGACTGGTTGGATCTCCTTGCTGTCCAAAGGACTCTCAAGAGTCTTCTCCAACACCACAGTTCAAAAGCATCAATCCTTCTTCACAGCCCAACTCTCATATCTGTACACGACGATAGGAAAAACCATAGCCTTGACTAGATGGACCTTTGTTGGCAAAGAAATTTCTCTGCTTTTGAATATGCTATCTAGGTTGGTCATAACTTTCCTTCCAAGGAGTAAGCGTCTTTTAATTTCATGGCTGTAGTAACCATCTGCAGTGATTTTGGAGCCCAGAAAAATAAACTCTGACACTGTTTCCACTGTTTCCCCATCTATTTCTCATGAAGTGATGGGACCAGATGCCATGATCTTCGTTTTTTGAATGTTGAGCTTTAAGAAAACTTTTTCACTCTCCTCTTTCACTTTAATCAAGAGGCTTTTTAGTTCCTCTTCAATTTTTGCCATAAGGATGGTGTCATCTGCATATCTGAGGTTATTGATATTTCTTCCAGCAATCTTGATTCCAGCTTGTGCTTCTTCCAGCCCAGCGTTTCCATGATGCACTCTGCATATAAGTTAAATAAGCAGGATGACAATATACAGCCTTGATGTACTCCTTTTCCTATTTGGAACCAGTCTGTTGTTCCATGTCCAGTTAACTGTTGCTTCCTGACCTGCATATAGGTTTCTCAAGAGGCAGGTCATGTGTTCTGGTATTCCCATCTCTTCAGAATTTTCCACAGTTTATTGTGATCCACACAGTCAAAGGCTTTGGCATAGTCAATAAAGCAGAAATATATGTTTTTCTGGAACTCTCTTGCTTTTCCCATGATCCAGCGGATGTTGGCAATTTGATCTCTGGTTCCTCTGCCTTTTCTAAATCCAGCTTGAACATCAGGAAGTTCACGGTTTGTGTATTGCTGAAGCCTGGCTTGGAGAATTTTGAGCATTACTTTACTAGCATGTTAGATGAGTGCAATTGTGCGGTAGTTTGAGCATTCTTTGGCATTGCCTTTATTTGGGATTGGAATGAAAACCGACCTTTTCCAGTCCTGTGGCCAATGCTGAGTTTTCCAAATTTGCTGGCATATTGAGTGCAGCACTTTCATAGCATCATCTTTCAGGATTTGAAATAGCTCCCCTGGAATTCCATCACCCCCAGTAGCTTTGTTCATAGTGATGTTTTCTAAGGCCCACTTGACTTCACATTCCAGAATGTCTGGCTCTAGGAGAGTGATCATACCATCCTGATTATCTGGGTCAAGAAGCTCTTTTTTGTACAGTTCTTTTGTGTATTCTTGCCACCTCTTCTTAATATCTTCTGCTTCTGTTAGGTCCATGCCATTTCTGTCCTTTATTGAGCCCATCTTTGCATGAAATGTTCCCTTGGTATCTAATTTTCTTGAAAAGATCTCTAGTCTTTCCCATTCTGTTGTTTTCCTCTATTTCTTTGCACTGATCGCTGAGGAAGGCTTTCTTATCTCTCGTTGCTATTCTTTGGAACTCTGCATTCAGATGCTTATATATTTCCTTTTCTCCTTTGCTTTTCCCTTCTCTTCTTTTCACAGCTATTTGTAAGGCCTCCTCAGACAGCCATTTTGCTTTTTTGCATTTCTTTTCCATGGGGATGGTCTTGATTCCTGTCTCCTGTACAATGTCACAAACCTCTGTCGATAGTTCTTCAGGCACTCTATCTATCAGATCTAGTCCCTAAATCGATTTCTCACTTCCACTGTATAATCAAAAGGGATTTGATTCAGGTCATACCTGAATGGTCTAGTGCTTTTCCCTACTTTCTTCAATTTAAGTCTGAATTTGGCAATAAGGAGTACATAATCTGAGCTACAGTCAGCTCCTGGTCTTGTTTTTGTTGACTGTATAGAGCTTCTCCATCTTTGGTGCAAAGAATGTAATGAATCTAATTTGGTGTTGACCATCTGCTGATGTCCATGTGTACAGTCTTCTCTTGTGTTGTTGGAAGAGGGTGTTTCCTATGACCTGTGCATTTTCTTGGCAAAACTGTATTAGTCTTTGCCCTGCTTCATTCTGCATTCCAAGGCCAAATTTGTCTGTTACTGCAGGTGTTTCTTGATTTCCTACTTTTGCATTCTAGTCCTCTATAATGAAAAGGACATCTTTTTTTGGGTGTTAGTTCTAAAAGGTTATGTAGGTCTTCATAGAACCATTCATCTTCAGCTTCTTCAGCGTTACTGGTTGGGGCATAGACTTGGATTACTGTGATATTGAATGGTTTGCCTTGGAAATGAACAGAGATCATTCTGTCGTTTTTGAGATTGCATCCGAGTACTGCATTTCAAACTCTTTTTTTGACCATGATGGCTACTTCATTTCTTCTAAGGGATTCCTGCCTGCGGTAGTAGATATAATGGTCATCTGAGTTAAATTCACCCATTCCAGTCCATTTTAGTTTGCTGATTCCTAGAATGTCGACATTCACTCTTGCCATCTCCTGTTCGACCACTTCCAATTTGCCTTGATTCATGGACCAAGGACATAGGAACAATCCAGTTTCCTATCCAATGTTGCTCTTTACAGCATCAGACCTTGCTTCTATCACCAGTCACATCCACAACTGGGTGTTGTTTTTGCTTTGGCTCCATCCCTTCATCCTTTCTGGAGTTATTTCTCCACTGATCTCCAGTAGCATATTCAGCACCTACCAACCTAGTGAGTTCCTCTTTCAGTATCTTATCATTTTGCCTTTTCATACTGTTCATAGAGTTCTCAAGGCAAGAATACTGAAGTGGTTTGCTATTCCCTTCTCCAGTAGACCACATTCTGTCAGACCTCTCCACCATGACCCACCCGTCTTGGGTGGCCCCTCAGGGCAAGGCTTAGTTTCACTGAGTTAGACAAGGTTGTGGTCCTAGTGTGATTAGATTGACTACTTTTCTGTGATTATGGTTTCAGTGTGTCTACCCTCTGATGCCATCTTGCAACACCTACCGTCTTACTTGGGTTTCTCTTACCTTGGATGTGGGGTATCTCTTCACAGCTGCTCCAGCAAAGCACAGCCACTGCTCCTTACCTTGGATGAGGGCTATCTCCTCACTGCTGACCCTCCTGATCTTGAATGTGGAATAGCTCCTCTAGGCCCTCCTGCACCCGCACAGCCACTGCTCCTTGGACTGCAAGAATTTTATTCAGATTCAAAGGAGAAATAAAATGCTTTACAGACAAGCAAAATTTAAGAGGAATCCTCACCACCAAGCCAGGTTTACAACAAATGCTAAAGGAATTCTCTGGACAGGAAATATAATAGAAATGAAAGCAAAACAATAAAGTAAATGGTAGAAGGATTACACATATCAATAATTACTTAAATATAAATGGACTAAATGCTCCAACCAAGACATAGATTGACTGAATGGATATATAAAAAAAGATCCCTATATATGCTGTCTAAAAGAGACCCACCTCAGACCTAGGGACACACAAGACTGAAAGTGGGGGCTGGAAAAATATATTCCATGCAAAAAAAATCAAGAGAAAGTGGGAGTAGTAATACTGACATCAGATAAAACAGACATTAAAATAAAGGTCATTACAACAGACAAGGATGAACACTAACTACATGATGATCAAGAATTCAATCCAAGAAGAATATATAATTATAAATATATATGTACCCAACACAGGAGCATCTCAATGCATAAGACAAATCCTGACAACTATTAAAGGGAGATTTGACAGTAACACAGTAATAGTGGGGGACTTTAATACCTCACTCATACCAATGGATAGATCATCCAGACAGAAAATGAAATGAAAGCTTTTAAACTATCTGTTGGACCAGTTGGACCTAATCGATATCTACAATGCATTTCATCAAAAACAGTAGATTTAACTTTTTTTCTCAAGCACACATGTAAATTTCTCCAGGATAGAAACCATCTTGGGCCACAAAGCCAGACCTGTCAAGTTTAAATTTTAAAAAAATTGAAGTAATTTCAAGTATCTTTTTTAACTACAATGCTATAATATTAGACATAAGTTATAGGGAAAAAGCAACAAAAAACATAACACGTGGAGGCTAAACAATATGCTTCTGAATAACCAACAGATCACTGAATAAATAATGAAGAAAATCAAAGTATACCTCAAAACAAATGACTATGAGAACATGATAACTCAGAACTTATCAGTTCAGTTCAGTCGCTCAGTCGTGTCCGATTCTTGCAACCCCATGAACCACAGCACGCCAGGCCTCCCTGTCCATCACCAACTCCCAAATTCCACCCAAACCCATATCCATTGAGTTGGTGATGACAACCAACCATCTTATCCTCTGCCTTCCCCTTCTCCTCCTGCCCTCAATCTTTCCCATCATCAGTGTCTCTTCATATGAGTCAGCTCTTTGCATCAGGTGGCCAAAGTATTGGAGCTTCAACTTCAACATCAGTCCTTCCAATGAACACCCAGAACTGATCTCCTTTAGGATGGACTGGTTGGACCTCCTTGCAGTCCAAGGGACCCTCAAGAGTCTTCTCTCAGAACTTATAGGATGCACTAAAAGCAGTCCTAAGAGGAATTTTATAGCAATGCAAGCCTACCTCAAGAATCAAGAAAAACATTGAATATCTTAACCTTATACCTAAAGCAACTGGAAAAAGAACAAAACCCCCAAAGTTTGTAGAAGGAAATAAATAACAAAAATCAGAGCAGAAGTAAAGGAAAACAAATTAAGGAGGCAATAGTAAAGATGAATAAAACTAAAAGCTGGCTCTTTGAGAAGATTAAAAAATGTACAAACCATTAGCTTTGGTGTTTTTGATAGAATTGTTCACATCATTTTATTTCAAATGGCTCATTGCAAGTCTGTAGAAATATAATTTATTTTTTAATGTTGATCTTGTAACCTGTAATTTTTCTAATTTCATTTATTACTTTTTAATTTTGGTTTATACTTTTCTACCACAGAATTTTTATTTAAAACTTTTAATTTCTTCCCTTCTACTATATTTCTGAGACGTTATCATTATATCTTACTTCAATTCTTACACATAGTTTTCTATAGCTCATTAAAGATATTTTTTAGAGCTGCTTTGAAGTCTTTGTATTGTTTGCCATAAAATATTTTCTGTTGCCTACTTTTTTCCTTTGTTTATGAGGCACTCTAATCTTATTCATTCCTAGGTCATTTTTGTTGTTGTTTAATCTTGAGTGTTTTAGATAATATATGTAACCAATTCTGTATACTGATACCACACCCCCATAGCCCAGCCAAATTGTTGTTTTTGTTTATTTGTTTATCGACTAAGTTGAATTAATCCTGCATATACCATTTTTTCCTGGAGCATATTGCCTCTGATATCTCTGCTCAGAATTTTCCCTCTTTTAAATTTTTTAGTCAGGTTACATCAATCAGTTCAGTTCAGTCTCTCAGTTGTGTCCGACTCTTTGCAACCTCATGAATTGCAGCACGCCAGGCCTCCCTGTCCATCACCAACCCCCGGAGTTCATTCAGACTCACGTCCATAGAGTCAGTGATGCCATCCAGCCATCTCATCCTCTGTCATCTCCTTTTCCTTCTGCCCCCAATCCCTCCCAGCATCAGAGTCTTTTCCAATGAGTCAACTCTTCCCATGATGTGGCCAAAGTACTGGAGTTTCAGCTTTAGCATCATTCCTTCCAAAGAACACCCAGGGCTGATCTCCTTTAGAATGGACTGGTTGGATCTCCTTGCAGTCCAAGGGATTCTCAAGAGTCTTCTCCAACACCACAGTTCAAAAGCATCAATTCTTCAGTGTTCAGGTTTCTTCACAGTCCAACTGTCGCATCCGTACATGACCACTGGAAAAACCATAGCCTTGACTAGATGGACCTTTGTTGGCAAAGAAATGTCGCTGCTTTTCAATATGCTATCTAGGTTGGTCATAACTTTTCTTCCAAGGAGTAAGCATCTTTTAATTTCATGCCTGCAATCACCATCTACATAGGTTTTGTCAAAGTTACCAATGCAGCCTGTTACCTTGTCAGTTAAATTTCTATCCTTTATTATTTGATATGTGTGTATGTTGCCTGGAGGCTTTTATCATAGTTCAGAGAATTTACTTTTTTGTTCCAAATTCAGCCATGGAACTGTAGTTTGGGAGTTCACTCCCTTACTATCCCAGAGGGGACACAGGTACAGCCTTGGGTTGTACACAACCTTCCAGACTGTCAGGGATGAGTGTAATAGTATTTTTATACCTGACTTTCTAGGAGTAACTCTTGAGTCAGAGAATCTTATTGTTCGTTCATTCAGTGTTTAATTAAAGGCTGTATTTAAACCCCAGTGAAGCTTCTTCACTGTCTTAATGGGTCTGTGTGTGGCTGGGGAATGCTTTCAAGTGGGCCTCCTGTCTCTTTCTGATTGCTTCTGTGTGGGTTACAGCTTAGAGGATACACACAACCATTCAATAGCCAGAGTTAATTGTGCTCCCATCAGGATTTTCCTTATTTGTCTCTTTTTCTGATTTTCAGTATTAAATTTCTGACTACCCTGCTCTTTTTCTTTTAATCAAGGAACTACCAGTCTCCTCTTAATTGCTTTTCACCAAGATCTCCATTGTTTTTGAATATATTCATAAGCAGGGAGTTCTCTCTTCTCTGTTTTAAATAAAGTCAGTCCCCTAAGGCAGAGCTGGTAAACCCCTTGCTCTTATGACTTGCCTTTATCCCTAGGCAAAAATTATATGCTGTTGTTCTATGGCTGGGGGTGGACACCCATATTTCCCAGAGTGAAACCTCTGGCCTTTAAATAGGCATTTATATGAGAAGGGATAGTGACCCCTGATTTTCTCACCCTGTCTCTCTCCGTATGACACCTTCATTCTATGGGCAAAGTGGGGAAAGAGGGATTATCAGGGCCCCAGTAGCCTCTACCTGTGATAGATCTCCCATCTTATGAGTGAAGAATGTGTGGGGAAAGAGACACTGAATCTTGTCATGCCTGTTTGAAACAGTGCTTCAGTGACTTAGGTCAGAGGTCTGAGAAATGCCACTGATAACCTACCCCTGCCATGGTAAAACTATAGCCTCAGTCTGGGAACTAGAAAGAGAAGAAACTCCCACCTTCTTGGTAGTACATGACCAGCATAGAGTATGTAGGTTAAGGCTTCTGTAAAATGGAGCTAGAGGATTAAACTAGAGGGTAAGAGACAGTCATGGTTCAAATACCAGACTCTCATTCTTATCAAAATTTTGTAGATTTCTGTGAATAAGTTTCTCTATTTTACTGTACATTCTTAGAACTATATTCAGAGACTTCTATTATCAATTTAAAAAATCGTTTTCACCAGTTAAATTGTTGTTTTGCTGAAAACGTCTACCAAACTCTTTACTCTGTCATTCTAGAAGTCCTCATAAACAATATATGATCACACTTCTTAAAAATAAAATAAAATTTTAAAAAATAAATAAATAAATAAAAATATCATTAAACACACACAAAAATAAAAAATAAAAAGACTGTTAATTTAAAAATTATAAATTTTTAATAAATTACATATATTAATAGTTACAAAAATATTAATCAACATGGTAATTTTAAAAAATATTATTCACTATTATGCAAATATTCAAATTTTGTATTATGTTAGAAATGCTCTTTAGAGAGGTTCTTTATAAATTTTAAATAAATACGTTGTGTTGTGTTAAAAAATTATAGAAAGTTTATTTAATGAATATGCTTTTCTAACTCAACATGTTTGTCACTATGGTTTATTCACATTGTACGTAACTAGTACATTTATTTTCACAGTTGTTTGTGTGAATATTAAAAAACAATTCTCTAATAGTATTATCTGACTTTAAAATTTTCCCAGTTGAAGGTGTACAAGATGGTATTCTTTTGTAATTTTGGTTTAATGGACAGGTTTATTTTTGGTTTTATGGCCACATGGACGAAATAACTTCTGGAGAAGTTGAGAACAAGAGTAAGGAATTTACTACATAATTTCTAATTTTCAATGCCACATGAGCTGGTTTCCACATCACGATATTCTCCCTATTTCTAAAATGTCTATACTCTACTACCACTACTTCAGAAAACCATCCCCATGAGGGCTTGACATTGCGTACCTCTTTCCTTCTTTTGGGAAGTGTCATAATAGTGCTTCCTCTCTGCTTCCTGACTATCTCCAATAGGAGCGAGGACTCTGAAAAGTGGTCAGACACCATATTAGACTGGGTTTTCTAGCACATCCCAGCGTTTCTGCAGCCCTTTATCCAGCTCACCAACACTGCTTTTTATTGATATTTTATGTGTTAATTTCTAATTTTAATATTTCAGTTTATAAAAATATAAGTGCACATATTAATTTTAAAAAGCTAAAATCTTTATATAAATTAAATTTGAATATGTACCCCACAATATATTAATGTTTAAATGTGCATCACATCCTTCAAGTTAAGCCAACAGCAGCAAGTACCATCAAGGTAGTTCTAAGCCATGAATGGGAATGTCTTCTATGGACTGTTTCATATAAGGTTTTCCTCTAAACTCAATATATGCTGTATTTCTGTCTTATTTTTCAAGCACTGCTTTTACTTTTAATATTTCAATCAGCAAGTCTCCAAATTGAGTACACATTTGAATTACTTAAAGAACTTTTTAAAATGCAAATATCCAGGACCTACTTCCAAAGATTCAGATTCAGTAGATCTGGAGGAGCTGGGAATCTGCATTTTAACAAGCACTCTAGGGAATTATATACATTCACATTTCAGAACCATAGCTCTTAAGGAAGAAATTCACAATACAAAAAAACAACCTTTCTAACACAGTTGAGATTCTTCTATACTGGTCATAAGGCACCTATCCCACTCCAGTACTCTTGCCTGCAAAAATCCCATGGATGGAGGAGCCTGGTAGGCTGCAGTCCATAGGGTCGCTAAGACACGACTGAGCGACTTCACTTTCACTTTTCACTTTCATGCATTGGAAAAGGAAATGGCAACCCACTCCAGTATTCTTGCCTGGAGAATCCCAGGGACAGGGGAGCCTGTTGGGCTGCAGTCTATGGGGTCACACACAGTCAGACATGACTGAAGTGACTTAGCAGCAGCAGCAGCAGCAATTTCAGATTTGATGCAAGGCATTGCTAAGTCCAGTCGTAGTTACTAAACTAGTCTTCTCTCACTATGCCCACTGCTATTCAGCCTCTAATCTCGAACACTTCCTGTCAGCTTCACCGCCTCCCCGCCCCCCCCACCAGTTTTCCAGGTAGCAGAAACTCAAAGATATAGAGTTTTCTCATTTATATCATATAAATAAATTACAGTATGAAATTATTTATTCCAGAAAGTTCAACTGTGTCTGACAGTAATATTTTTGGTTGCATGAGAGTTGACTTAACTAGTTTGAGAATCTTCTTTTAATGTTTTATTTTTAAATTTTATTTATTTTAATTGAAAGCTAGTTACTTTACAATATTGTGGTGGTTTTTGCAATACACTGATGTGAATGAGCAATGGGTATACATGTGTCTTGCTATCTTGAAACCCCCTCCCACCTCCCTCCTCGCTCTATCCCTCTGGGTTGTCCTAGAGCACTAGCTTTGGGTGCCCTGCTTCATGCATCAAACTTGCACTGGTCATCTATTTTACATATGATGATATACAGGTTTCAATGCTATTCTCTCATCTCATCTCACCCTCACCTTCTCCCACCAAAGTCCAAAAGTCTGTTATTTACATCTGTGTCTCTTTTGCTGTCTTGCATATAGGGTCATCATTACCGTCTTTCTAAATTCCATATATACGCGTTAATATACTCTATTGGTGTTTCTCTTTCTGCCTTACTTCACTCTGTATAATAGACTTCATCCACCTCATAGTTTCATCCACTTCATTAGAACCGACTCAAATGTATTCTTTTTTTATAGCTGAATAATATTCCATTGGGTATATGTACCACAACTTCTTTATCCACTCATCTGTCAATGGACATCTAAGTTGCTTCCATGTCCCAGCTATTGTAAACAGTGCTGCAATGAGCACTGGGGTACACGTGTCTCTTACAATTCTGGTTTCCTCAGTGTGTGTGCCCAGAAGTAAGGTTTCTGGGTCATATGGCAGTTCTATTTCTATTTAAGGAATCTCCACACTGTTCTCCATAATGGCTGTACTAGTTTGTATTCCCACCAACAGTGTAAGAGGATTCCCTTTCCTCCACACACTCTCCAGCATTTATTATTTGTAGACTTTTTGATGGCAGCCATTGTGACCAGCGTGAGATGGTACCTCACTGTGGTTTCGATTTGCATTTCTCTGATAATGAGTGATGTTGAGCATCTTTTCATGTGTTTGTTAGCCATCTGTATGCCTTTTTTGGAGAAATGTCTGTTTAGTTCTTTAGCCCATTTTTTTATTGGGCCGTTTTTTTTTTTTGTTTGTTTTTTTTTTTTTTCATATTGAGCTGCATGAGCTGCTTGTATATTTTGGAAATTAATTCTTTATCAGTTGCTTTGTTTGTTATTATTTTGTCCCATTCTGAAGGCTGCCTTTTCACCTTGCTTATAGTTTTCTTTGTTGTTCCTGTCAGCTTTTGAAGAGGGGTAAGCCAGAGCTACTTTCAATCCATCCCTGGAAGGAAAACCTATAAAATCCTAAGTTTCAGGCTTCCTATTCCATACCTGTTTCATTCTGTTGACATGCTTCACTACACTAGTCACAGCCTCCACATAACTCTGGTACTCACAGCTTCCA
Source organism: Bos javanicus (assembly GCF_032452875.1). Lineage (NCBI taxonomy): Eukaryota > Metazoa > Chordata > Mammalia > Artiodactyla > Bovidae > Bos > Bos javanicus. The sequence continues at coordinate 85,962,657 of NC_083897.1, read as the reverse complement.
ACTAAAAATTAGCAGAATGGGAACAGAAAATAAGGAAGAACAAAAAGCTATTTCTTTGAAGTTTGCTGATTTTTTTTTTAAACTTGGGCAATTTGGGTACTAGCTTTTTTATTCCCTTGGTTAACAACCTACGCCTAGCTTGGCTGAGTTTCTGGTGGGGAAAAATTAGTGAAGAGGAATATTTAAAAGGGATACATTGAATTTTCTGTACCTGGAGAAATTGGATGTTAAGAAAAGATAAATCACAATTTGGAGGTATTCTCATACTGTTGCTTCAGAACTTGGGGGCAAGAAGTGAGATTTTAGTTCATTCATGGAATGAACTAAATGGATATAGCTTATGCTACATCCATTCCAAACTGTGTGTCACTACCAGCTTCCTTATTCCAAGTGATGATGGGGTCATTCTCTCTGATACTACTCAATGATAGCTCTGATTGAGAGGAAAGTTATTCTTTGTGTTGAGGTGATAAAATCTATATTTCTTATGGCTTTCTAAAGTCTTCCTCTGAGAACACCCTGAAAATATTTGTCTCTTCTGCCTTTTGATAGCCTTTCAGAAATTTGCTGTCTAAGACTAAGTTCTCTTCAGTTCAGTTCAGTCACTCAGTCGTGTCCGACTTTTGCGACCCCATGAATCGCAGCACGCCAGGCCTCCCTGTCCATCACCAACTCCTGGAGTTCACTCAGACTCACGTCCATCGAGTCAGTGATGCCATCCAGCCATCTCATCCTCTGTCGTCCCCTTCTCCTCCTGCCCCCAATCCCTCCCAGCATCAGAGTCTTTTCCAATGAGTCAACTCTTTGCATGACATGGCCAAAGTACTGGAGTTTCAGCTTTAGCATCATTCCTTCCAGAGAAATCCCAGGGCTGATCTCCTTCAGAATGGACTGGTTGGATCTCCTTGCAGTCCAAGGGACTCTCAAGAATCTTCTCCAACACCACAGTTTAAAAGCATCAATTCTTTGGCACTCAGCTTTCTTCACAGTCCAACTCTCACATCCATACATGACCACAGGAAAAACCATAGCCTTGACTAGACGAACCTTTGCTGGCAATGTAATGTCTCTGTTTTTGAATATGCTATCTAGGTTGGTCATATCTTTCCTTCCAAGAACTTCTCTTAATTCTTCTCAAAAACAAATAACCCCGTAAACTTCAACTGTTCTTCATTAGATTTTCCTACTACTCCTGAATGTATCCCCTCAGACTTCAAATACTGAAGCCCCACTGTGGCTATATTAAGATTAAGAAAGCAATTAAAGTTTAAGTGTGAGGCCTTGAGAAAATAAGGTTAATATTCTTTTAAGAGGTTTCTCTCTCTCTCTCTCTCTTTCCCTATCTCTCTCCCTCCCTCCATTCCCCCTCTTTCACTTTCTCTCCCTGTGTGTACATACTAAGAAATGGCCATATATGAACATTTACAATCTGGGAAGACAGGTCTCATCAGAAATCAAATTGATTTTGGACCCTGATCATGGACTTCTAGCTCCCAAAACTGTGCAAAAATAAATTTATGGTGTTTCAGCCATTCAGTTTGTGGTATTTTGTTATGGCAGACTAAACAGACTAATACACCTTACCAGACTTGTCTCACTGCTATTTGGACAGGACTCAGTTTGTTTGTGTCCCTTTTCATGTGTGGGGTCAAGAGCTATTATGCTGATATGAACCTGATCAGTAGAAAATAGATCCAAATTAACAATTTTTGTAATTAACTGCCTTTGGTATTTTGTTTTTACTTGATTCACAGTCATCTCTCTTAACACAATCCAGTCTGCCCTGTATGCCTCTCAGAGTGACCCCACCCTGACCCAAGGGCACTGATTCCTAAAGCAGTTAGGCTTTTCCCCTTTCTGCTCTACTACTGTATTAATTTATTCAATAAATATTTACTATACTGTATATTTTTGAGTTCATTTATTAAGAACAGTTTTATATTCACAGAAACAATGGTATGAAAGTACATAGATTTTTGATATATACCCTTCTTCCCCAACACACAAAGCCTCCTTCATTATAAGCAGATGTATCAGAGTGGTACATTTTTTTTTTTTTTTACAATCGATGAACTTCCATTGATACATCCTAATCACTGAATATTCATAGTTTACACTAGGGGTCACTCTCGTTGTTCTACTTCTATGGGTTTGGACAAATCTATAATGCCATAGTAAAAAAAAAAAAAAAAAAAAAACGTGTATTAAAAAGCAGAGACATAACTTTGCTTACAAAGGTCTGTATAGTCAAAGCTATGGTTTTCCAGTGGTGATGTATGGATGTGAGAGTTGGACCATAAAGAAGGTTGAGTGCTGAAGAGTTGACACTTTCAAACTGTGGTGCTGGAGAAAACTATTGAGAGTCCCTTGAACAGCAAAATCAGACCAGTCAATTAAAGGAAACCAACCTTGAATATTCACTGGAAAGACTGATGCTGAAGCTGCAATAATTTGGCCACCTGATGAGAAAAAAATGAGTTCATTAGAGAAAAGTTTGATTCTGGGAACTATTGAGGGCAAGAGGAGAAGTGGGTGACAGAGGATGAGATAGTTGGATGGCATCATCAACTCAGTGCACATGAGTATGAGAAAACTTGGGGAGATAGTGAAGGACAGGGATGCCTGGCATGCTGCAGTCTGTGGGGTCATAAAGAGTTGGACATGACTGAGAAACTGAACAATAGCATAATGACATGTATCTATCATTACAGTACTTCATAGTGTTTCAGCTGCAGCAAAAGTCCTCTATGCTTCACCTACTCATCCCTTTCCCCACCCTAATCTCTGGTAAGCACTGGTCTTTTTATTGACTTTGTTGTATTGTCTTTTCCAGAATGTCATATATTGGAATCATGCAGTATGTAGCCTTCTAAGATTTGTTTCTTTCACCAATCAATTTCATAAGATTGGAGCTTGTGAATTTAAAGTCCTGCCATGTATTTTCATGGCTTAATATCTCATTTATTTTTATTTATTTTTAATTGAATGATAATTGCTTTAGAATATTGTGTTGATTTCTGCCATACATCAACATGAATCAGCCATAAGTATGCATGTCATCTCATTTATTTTTAGTGCTGAATAATATTCCATTGTCTGAATGTATTTCAGTTTATACATCCATTAGCCTACTGAAGAATATCTTGCTTGTCTCTAAGTCTTGGCAATTATGAATAAAGCTGTTGTAAATATCTGTGTGCAGGTTTTGTATGGACATAAGTTTTCAACTCCTTTAGGTGAATACCAAGAAACACAATTTCTGGATTATATGATAAGAGTGTATGTAGCTTATTTTTTCAGTTTTATTTGAGATGTAATTGACATACAACATTATAAAAAATTCAAGGTATAAAGCATCATGATTTCACTTACATATATTATAAAATATCATAAGTTTAGTTAACATTTATCATCGGATGTAGACATAAACTAACATGAAAAATGTTTTTTTCCCGACTGAAAGAATTCCTTAGACCTACTCTCTTAATAACTTTCAAAACAGCAGTGTTGTATGCTGCCCCCCAGGTCGGGGCTGGGTGCTGAGGATCAGGCTTTGGGGGTTAGACACCAGGACTGGAATTGACTGCAGTGAAGATACTCTGAATGTGCTAGTACAACACAACTCAGGGATTCTAGGAAAAAGTTTGGGCCTCCAACAGAGGCAAGAGATCATTGCTATGAAAAGGACTCCACCTTCATGAGTGCTAGAGGTGGAACGAGCTATGGCTGTGGACTGTGACACCAGAGGTAGATATGCCAAAGCCCACATGAGTACCAGAGAGGGACTGCCTGTGACTGAAGTTTGCAATCACAGAGGAGGGAACACATGCCAGTTGGCTGCCACCAGGGATGGTGTGGGTTCCAGAGGTGGGGGACAGGAGGTCCCTATAGTCCCAATTTCAGGGATCAAAGCTACTGCCAAGTTGTGAGTGGGCAAAGATCATTGCCCACACTTTCCTTCTGTACTGTGAAGCTTGCCTCTGCTGAGGGACCCAAGACACAAAGCTTACTCCCTTGGGGAAACACAGAAAGTGCCTCAGACCATGGCGAATTCCCACAGGCCTCGACCACAGCTGGTACTCCATACACACCCCAACTGTCTATGCCTTACTCCTCCCTCTTGCCAGCCTGACTGAGCAAGTGAGCCCTGCTATGTCATTACTCTTGTCTGAGTAGGGAATAGAAACCAGAAGATGACCTACAAACAGAGGTGGAGCCAACATCAAAGCTGAGAACCAGGGGTTGTGTGATTAAAGAAGAGGAAGGGAATTCACTCCTGCAGCAGCAGGTGAAACAGATTAAATCCTCATAATTTTCCTAAGATTGTGGATTTTGGGGTGCAATTATGAACTTTGGAAGCAAGTACAAGCTTGAGTGAGGTCAGATCTGAGTCTGAGCTGACCTCACAGCACTCACAGCAGGTCCAGAGACCTTTGTAGAAATATTGGAGGACTTCCTGAGTAAGCAGACTAACTGGTGCTCACTTTGTTGCAAGGACAACAGAGGACACAGGAAGACATATTTCTCACTATGACTCTCTATGTACATATACTTTATTTGGCGGTGGGGGGGGGGGTTCTTTTTCATATTGTGTTATTGCTGTTCTTTTTTAATTCTTTTAATTATTATTTTTAACATTTTTTTCTTTTCTAAAAAGCTTCTATCTTTAAATAATTTTACTTTATTATTTTTTTTCCAAATTTGCAGTACAATTTTGTTATATTCCATTTTCTCCATGTTTTCTATTTTGTGTTTTTGCTAGTCTAGTTCTTAGTATTCATTTTCACATATGGTTTATTTATTGTCTTGATTGCTGTTTTCTTTTTTAATTCCTATTTTTATTTTATTTTTTAGTTCTTTTTGCTCTCTTTTCTCTTTGTGAGTCTGAGTTTCCTTGGATGTTGCTTCCACCATTTGTCTTAGGGTTTTGTCTATCCATTCTATTTTGTGTGTATGTGTGTTTAGCTTCCATTTTTCTTTCTTTGTCTATCTCTTTCTATCGTGTGTGTGTGTGTGTGTGTGTGTTTGGCTCCCCCCCCACTTTTTTTTGCCTATCTCTTTCTATCTTTTTATCTTCTGTGTTGTGTGGCTTGTGTAGTATTGGAGCTATTGTAAGTGGTTGAATCTAAACCTCTGAGATGGGAGATTTAAGTCTAAGATGTTGGGCCACAAGAGAACTAATACCTCATGGGATATTAACTGGTGAGAGCTCTGTCAAAGGTCTCTGTCTCAACATTCAGACCAACTTCACCCAAGGCTAGCAAGTTCCAGTGCTAGGCACCTCACACCAAATCATCAGTAAAGCAGGAACAGAATAACTATGACCTTGCACCTGCAGAAAGAAGACCCAAACACAGTAAATCAAACAAAATGAAAATACAGAAAAACTTGAAGTAGATGAAGTAATGTGGTAAAAACACAATATCAACTGAATGAAGAGGAAATAGGCAATCTACCTGAAAAAGAATTCAGAGTAATAATAGTAAAGATTATCTAAAATCTTAGAAATAGAGTGGAGGCACAGATAATTAACATAGAGGCATGGATGGAGAAGATACAGGCAATGTTTAACAAGATCCTAAAAAGAATACAGAATAGACAATCAACAATAAGCATCAAAATGGCCATGCCATGTCACTTCAGTAGTGTTCAACTCTTTGTGACCCTAGGGACCTTAGCCTGCAAGGAACCTTTGTCCATGGGATTCTACAGGCAAGAATAGTGGAGTGGGTAGCCATTCCCTTCTTCAGGGGATCTTCTAAATCCAATGATTGAACCCACATCTCTTACATCTCCTGCATTGACAGGAAGGTTCTTTACCACTAGCACAACCTGGGAAGCCCGAAGAGCACAATAACTGATATTAAAAGCACGTTAGAGGAAACCAATAGAAAAATAACTGAGGCAGAAGAATGCATAAGTGAGCTGGAATATAAAACGTTGAAAATAAACATAGCAGAAAAAGAAAAGATCATGGAAATAAATGAAGACAGCCTCAGAGACCTCTGGGAAAACATTAAGTGTATCAGCATTAAAATGATAGGGGTACCAGAAGAAGAGAATAAGAAAGGGTATGAGGAAATATTTGAGGAGATTATAGTTGAAAAATTCCCTAACATGGGAAAGGAAATAGCAACCCAAGTCCAGAAAGCTTAGAGACTCCTATACAGGATTAAACCAGTGAGAAACATACCAAGACATATATTAATCAAACTAATGAAACTCAACCACGAATAAAAAGTATTAAAAGCAGCAAGAGAAAAGCAACAAATAACATACAATGGGATCCCCATAGGGTTAAAAGGTTATTTTTCAACAGAAACTCTGAAGGCCAAAGGGAGTGGTAGGATATACTTAAAGTGATGAAAGGAAAAATCCTACAACTAAGATTACTCTACCCAGCAAGGAACTCATGCAGATTTGATTGAGAATTCAAAAGCTTTACAGATAAGCAAAAGTTAAGAGAATTCAACACCACCAAGCCAGCTTTATAACAAATGTTAAAGAAACTTCCCTAGACAGAAAATACAAGAGAGAGAGAGAAAAAAAAAAAAAGACCCACAAAAACAAAGCAAAAACAATAAAGTAAATGGTAATAGGTTCATACATATCAATAAGTACCTTAAATGTAAATGGACTAAATATTCCAACCAAAAGTAATAGACTGGCTGAATGGATACAAAAACAAGACCCCTATATACACTGTCTAAAAGAGACCCATTTCAGACCTAGGGACACATACAGACTGAAAGTGAGGAGATGCCAAAAGGTATTTCATGCAAATTAAAATCCAAAGAAAGTTGCAGTAGCAATATTCACATGAGAAAAAAATAGACTTTAAAATGAAGACCATTACAAGAGACAAGGAAGGACACTACATAATGATCAAGGGATCAATTCAAGGAGATATAATAATTATAAATGTATAAACTCTGGACATATGAGGACCTCAATACATAAAGCAAATGCTAACAACTATATAAAGGGAAATCAATGGTACGCAACAATAGTGGAGGACTTTAACACTCCACTCAAACCAATGGACAGATATTTCGGACAGAAAATTATGGAAAAACAAGACTTGAAGGACACACTGGGCCAGACGGATCTAATCAATATCTATAAACATTTCATTCAAAAAGGTAGATTTTACTTTTTTCTCAAGTGCACATGGAACTTCCACCAGATAGATGATATCTCCAGTCAGAAATCAATTCTGGAAAAATTTTAAAAATTGAAATTGTATCAAGAATTTTTTCTGACCAAAATGCTGTAAGATTAGATATAAAGTAAAGAAATAAAATTGTAAAAACACAAATATAAGGAGCCTAAAAAATACACTTCTGAATAATAAAAGAGGTTGCTGAAAAAATTAAAGGGGAAATAAAAAAAATAACTAGAAGCAAATGACAATGAAAACATAACAATTCAAAACCTATGGCATGCAGTAAAAGCAGATTCAAAAATCCTCATCAAAATTCTAGCAAATGGAATCCAATAACACATTAAGAGGATTATATAACATGATTAAGTGGGCTTTATCTCAGGGATGCAAAGACTCTTCAAAATACTCAAATAGAAAATTTGTATGTGATACACCATATTAACAAACTGACAAAACAAAAACAAATGATCTTCTCAATAGATGCAGTGAAAACCTTCAAAAAATTCAATATAGATTTATAATAAAAAATCTACAGAAGGCAGGCATAGAAGGAATTTACATCAACATAATAAAGGTCATATATGAGAAATCCATAACAAATATTAATCTCAATGATGAAAAATTTTAAGCATTTCTTCTAAGATTAGGAACAAGACAAGGGTGCCCACTATTACCACTATTATTCAACATGGTTTTGGAAGTCCCAGCCACGGCAATCAGAGAATAAAAATAAATAGATAAACAGAATCCAGATTGAAAAAGACATAAAACTATCATTGTTTGCTGTTGACATGATATTATACATAAAAAAAACCCTAAAGATGCCACCAAAAAGTTACTAGAACTATTCAATGAATATAGTAAATTTTTAGGATATGAAATTAATAAACAGAAATCCTTTGCATTCCAATATATAAACAATAAAAATAAATCAGAAAGAGAAATTAAGAAAACAATCTTATTCACCATAAATTGCAACAAAAAGAATGAAATACCTAGAAATGAACCTACTTAGAGAGACAAAAGACTTGCATGCAGAAAAATAAAGACTCTGATGAAAGAAACCAAAAACAAACAGATGGGGAGATACACCATGTTCTTGGATTGGAAGAAGCAATATTGTGCAAATAACTATATTACTGAAAACAGTTTACAGATTCAATTCAATCCCTATCAAGCTACCAGTGGTATTTTTCACAGATAGAATAAAAAATTTCAAAATCTGTATGAAAACACAAAAGGCTCCAAATAGCTAAAGCAACCTTAAGAAAGAAAAAACAGAGATCAAGGAATCAACCTGCCTGACTTAACCCTATCCTACAAAGCTACAGTCATTAAGACAGTATGGTACTGGCACCAAGACAGAAATACAGGCAAGCGAAACAAGATAGAAAGTCCACAGATAAATTCATACAACTACAGGCACCTTATTTATTTACAAAGGAGACAAGAGTATACAGTGAAGAAAAGACAGACTCTTCAATAAGTGGTGCTGGGAAACCTGGACAGCTACATGTGAAAAAAAAAAAAAAAAAGAAGCTAGAACACTGCCTAACATCATACATAAAAATAAACTCAAAATGGATTAATGACTTAAATGTAAGGCCAGAAATTATAAAGCTCTTAGGGGAAAACACAGGCAATACACTCTTTGACAGAAATCACAGCAAAATATTCTTTAACTGACCCCTTAAAGTAATGAAAATAAAAACAAAAGTAAACAAATTAGAAGGAAACAATAAACAAGATTAAAGTACAACCCTCAGAATGGGAAAAAATAAGTGCAAACAAAGCAGTCAACAAATGATTAGTCGCCAAAATATACAAGCAGAACACACAGCTCAATATCAGAAAAAGAAAGAGCCCAATAAAAAATGGACAGAAGACTTAGACATTTCTCCAAAGAAGACATACGACTGGCCAATAAACCCATGAAAAGATGCTCAACACTGCTCATTATTAGAGAAATTCAAGTCAAAACTACAATGAGTTATCATCTCACACCAGTCACAATAGCCATCATCAAAAACCTAAAAACATTAAATGCTGGAGAGGATGTAGAGAAAAAGGAACCCTCTTGCACTGTAGGTGGGAAGGCAAATTGATATAGCCATTAGGGAGAACAGTATAGAGACTCCTTTTAAAAAACTAAGAAAATAACTACTATACGACCCAGAAATCCCACTAATGGCCACAATTCTGAGAAAATCATAATTCTAAAAGACGCATGTACCCCAATGTCCATTGCAGCACTATTATAATTAGCCAAGACATGGAATCAACCTAAATGTCCATTGACAGATAAATGGATAAAGAAGATGTGGTACATACCTACTATGGGTTATTTAGAATATTACTCTGCCATAAAAAGGAATGAATTTGAGAGAGTTGTAGTGAGAAAGAGGAAAAAAAAACAAATATCATGTTAATGCATACACATGGAATTTAGAAAAAAATATTGATGAACCTATTTTAAAAGAATGGAGATGCAGATGTAGAGAACAGATTTGTACATCCAGTGGGGGAAGGAAAGGATGAGATGCATGGAAAAAGTAGCATTGACATATACACACTATCATGTGTAAAACAGATAGCTGGTGGGAAGTTCCTATAAAACACAGGAAGACCAATCTGGCACTCAATGAAGAACTAGAAAAGTGGAATGGGGGGATGAGAGGGGAGGCTCCATAGGGAGAGGATATACACATATTTACAGGTGATTCACATTGTTATATGGCAAAAACCAATAAAATATTGTAAAGGAATCTTCCTGCGTTTAAAAAATAAATTGACCCAGAGGGATGGTACGGGGAGGGAGGATGGAGGGGGATTTGGGATGGGGAACACGTGTATATCTGTGGCGGATTCATGTTGATGTATGGCAAAAACAATACAATATTTTAAAGTAATTAACCTCCAATTAAAATAAATAAATTTATTTAAAAAAATAGCTCTTTTAACCATAGTTACTGTACTGTATATAGCATCCCTAGTATTTATTTATTTTGTGACTTGAACTTTGTACACTTTGACAACTTTCATTATATTTCCCCTCCCCCTAATCTTGCCTCTTTGTTGTTTTTTAGCCACTTACTACTGTCTAACTCTTTGCCACCCCATGAACTGCAGCACACCAGGCTTCCCTCTCCTTCACTATCTCCCAGAGTTTGTCCAAATTCATGTCCATCGAGTCACTGATGCCATCCAACCATCTCATTCTCTGGGCCCCCTTTCTCCTCCTGCCCTCTGTTTTTCCCAGCATCAGGGTCTTTTCCAATGAGTCAGTCCTTCGCATCAGGTGGCCCAAGTATTGGAGTTTCAGCTTCAGCATCAGTCCTTCCAATGAATATTCAGGATTGATCTCCTTTAGGATGGACTGGTTGGATGTCCTTGCAGTCCAAGGGACTCTCAAGAGTCTTCTCCAACACCACAGTTTAAAAGCATCAATTCTTCAGCTGCCAGCCTTATTTATGGTCCAACTTTCACATCCGTACATGTCTACTGGAAAAAATCATAGCTTTGACTAGATGGACCTTTGTCAGCAAAGTGATGCCTCTGCTTTTTAATATGCTAAGTTGGTCAATGCTATCTTTCTAAGAAGCAAGTATCCTTTCATTTCATGGCTGCAGTCAGCATCCACAGTGACTGGAACCCATGAAAATAGTCTGTCATTGTTTCCATTTTTTCCCATCTATTGGTCATGAAGTGATGGGGCCAGATGCCATGATGGTGAGTTTTAAGCCAGCTTTTTCACTCACCTCTTTCACCTTCATCAAAAGGCTCTTCTTTAGTTTCTCTTCACTTTCTGCCATTAGGGTGATTTCATCTGCATATCTGAGGTTATTGATATTCTCCTGCAATCTTGATTCCAGCTTGTGCTTCATCCAGTGCAGAATTTAGAATGATGAACTCTGCATGTTAAATAAGCAGGGTGACAATATACAGCGTTAATGTACTCCTTTCCCAATTTTGAACCAGTCCATTATTCCATGTCTGGTTCTAACAGTTGCTACTTGACCTGCATACAGGTTTCTCAGGGTGCAGGTAAGGTGGCCTGGTATTCCCACCTCTAAGAATTTTCCACAGTTTGCTGTAATCCACACAGTCAAAGGCTTTAGCAGAGTCAAAGAAGCAGAAGTAGATGCTTTTCTGGAACTCCATTGCTTTTTCTATGATCCAATGGATCATTGGCAATGTGATCTCTGGTTCCTCTGCCATTTCTAAATCCAGCTTGTATGGATAGAAGTTCTTGGCTCATGTATTGTTGAAGCCTACCTTGAAGGATTTTGAGCATTACCTTGCTAGCATGTGAGATGAGTGCAATTTTGTGGTAAGTTGAACATTCTTTTGCATTGCCCTGCTTTGAGAATGGAGTGAGAACTGATCTTTCCTAGTTAGTCCTGTGGCCACTGCTGAGTTTTCCAAATGAGCTTGCATATTGAGTGCAGCACTTTATCAGCATCACATTTTAGGATTTGAAGTAGCTCAGCTGGAGTTCTATCACCTCCATCAGCTTTGTTCATAGTGATGCTTCAAGATCCACTTGACTTTGCACTCCAGGATGTCTGGTTCTAGGTGAGTGATCATACCATTTAGCACAGTAAGGTGGTTACATACCACATAACATTAGCATTGTGGTTATGTAGTCCATTAAGACCTTTTTTCTACAGTTCTTCTGTATATTCTTGCCACCTCATATTAATATATTCTGTTTCTGTTAGATCCATATCGTTTATGTCCTTCATTGTGCCCATCTTTGCATGAAATGTTCCTTTGATATCTCTAATTTTCTTGAAGAGATCTCTAGTCTTTCCCATTCTAACTTTCCCCTCTATTTCTTTACCCGGTTCACTTAAGAAGGGTTTCTTTTCTCTACTTTCTATGCTCTGGAACTCTGCATTCGGATGGGTATATCTTTCTTTTCTCCTTTGCTTTCACTTTTCTTCTCAGCTATTTGTAAGGCCTCCTCAGACAACCATTTTGCCTTGCTGCATTTCTTTTCCCCTTTCCTCTGCTAAGCATAAATCTTATCTCTTTTTATATACTTTGTGTTTTGCTAAGTCGCTTCAGTCGTGTCCAACTCTGTGCAACCCCATAGACGGCAGCCCACCAGGCTTCCCCGTCCCTGGGATTCTCCAGGCAAGAACACTGGAGTGGCTTGCCATTTCCTTCTCCAATGCATGAAAGTGAAAAGTGAAAGTGAAGTCGCTCAGTCATGTCCGACTCTTCGCAACCCCATGGACTGCAGCCTACCAGGCTCTTCCGTCCATGGGATTTTCTAGGCAAAAGTACTGGAGTGGGGTGCCATTGCCTTCTCCATTTTGTGTTTTAGATTCTACAAATAACTGAGATCACGTAGTATTTGTCTTTCTCAATCAAGCTTACTTCACTTAGTATAGTGCACCCCAAGGTTCACCCATATTGTGGCAGATCATAAGATTTTTTTTTTATGGTTGAATAATTTTGTTATTCAATGGCTAAGTAATGTCCGACTCTGTGACCCTATGGATTGCAGCATGCCAGACTCCTTTATCTTTCACTATCTTCTGGAGTTTGCTCAAATTCGTGTCCATTGAGTCAGTGATGCTATCTAACCATCTCATCCTCTACCACCCATTTCTCCTTTTTCCTTTAATCTTTCCCATCATCAAGGTCTTTTCCAATGCATTAGCTCTTCCCAAAAGGTGGCCAAAGTATTAGAGCTTCAGTCATCATCAGTCCCTCCAATTTAGATTTGATGTCCTTTAGGATTGACTGGTTGATCACTTTGCAGTCCAAGGGACTTTCAAGAGTCTTCTCCAACACCACAATTAGAAAGCATCAATTTTTCAGTGCTCAGCCTTCTTTATGAACCAACTCTCACATTTGCACATGACTACTGGAAAAACCACATGGTTGAATAAGTTTCCATTGTATACTCCACAAGTTATTTGTTCATTCCTCCATCAGTAGACACATAGACTATTTCCATGTCCCTGCTGTTGTAGCTAATGCTGCTGTGATCATGAGTGGAGATATCTTTTCAACATAGGTTTTGTTTCCCTTGAATATATTCCAGAAGTGAAATTGTTAAATCATATGGTTATTCTATTTTTAATTATTGAGAAACCTCCATATTCTTTTACCTGGTGAGTGTATCAATTTTCAATCCCAACAGTGTAAAAGTGTTCCCTTCTCTTCACATCCTCACTAACTTTTGTTATACGCCCTCTTTTTTAAAATTATAGCCATTCTAACAGATCTTAGGTGATATTGTGGTTTTGATGTATATTTACCTTATGATTAGTGATGCTGAGCAACATTCCACGTTCTTGTAAATCCATTTTATGACTTCTTTGAAAAAATGGCTATTAACATACTTTAATCATTTTTTGAAATTAGATTGTTTGATTTTGCTCTTGATTACTGTGAGATCTTTATATATTTTTTGTATTAACCCTTTAGGAGATATGGTTTGCAAGTAATTTCCCATTCTGTAGGTTGTCTTTTTGTTTTGTTGATCATTTCATTTTGTTGGGCAGGAACTTTAGCTTCCAATTAAAAAAAAAAAAAACTTTTTTTTTTTTTTTTTTGTACTTTAGGCATTATCCAAAAATCATGGCCAAGACCCACATCAAAGAATTTCTTTTCTATGTTTTCTTTAGGGGTTTTGTTTTCCAGTTCACTTTTACAGCTTTAAACCATTTTGAATTAAAAAAATAATAATTGTGTAAGATGAGTCTAGTTTCATTTTCTTAAATGACAATATCCAATTTTCCCAAGTTCATTTATTGAAGAGACTGTAATTTCTCCATTGAGTGGCCTTGGCTCCATTGTCAGTTGTCTGTTGGCTGTATAGTACATGGAATTGTTTCTGGCCTCTCAATATTATCGTATTTGTGTGTGTGTGTGTGTGTGTGTGTGTGTGTGTGTGCTTATGGCAGTAGCATTCAGGTTTGGTTACTGTAGCTTAATATGACTTGAAATCAGAAACTGTAATGTCTCCTCTCATTTCATTCTTATTTTTCAGGATTGCTTTTACTATTTGGGATCTTTTGTGGTTCCATATAAATTTTAGGATTTTTTTTCTCATGTAAAGGTGGCCATTGGACTCTTGATAGGGATTGTATTGAATCTATTCATGGCTTTGGGCTGTATGGAACTATTAACAATATTAATTTTCCAGTACTTGAGCATGGAATATTATTTCATTTATTTTGAGTTGCCTTCAACTTATTTTATCAATGTCTTATGACGTTTCAGTGTACAAAAATTTTTCATCACCTCAGTAAAATTTATTTCTAAGTATTTTATTCTTTTTGATGGTATCATAGATGGGATTTTTTCAGCTTCAGATAATTCATTGTCGAGTTACAGATATGTCAGTAATTTTGTATGTTAATTTTCTATCCTGCAACTTTACTGAATTTGTTGATTAAATCTGAAAAGATTTTGGGAGGGAATCTTTAGGATATTCAATAAATAAAATTATTTCATCTGCTAATAGAGCCAACTTTAAAATTTCCTTTACAGTTCTGATGGCTTTTATCACTATTTCTATTTCTTCCCTGATTCCTTTGTCTAGGACCTGCAGTACTATTAACAGGTTGAGTAGGAATGATGAGAGCAAGCACTCTTGTCTTTTTCCTTATCTTGGAGGAATATCCTGCAAACTTTCACCACTGACTATGATGTTGGCTGTGAACTCAACATATATGGTCAATATTATGTTGAAGCAAATTCCTTTTATAAAATATTTGTTAAGGGTTTTTATCATGACCTCATGACAAATGTTTTTCAGATAATTTAATTTCATTTATTGAGATTATCTTTTGATTTTTTTTCTTTTATTCTATAGATGGGATCAGTTCAGTTCAGTCCAGTCAGTCAGTCAGGACCGACTCGTTGCAAACCCATGGACTGTAGCACACCAGTCTTCCCTGTCCATCAGCAAATCCCAGAGCTTGCTCAAACTCATGTCCATTAACTTGTTGATGGCATTCAACCATCTCATCCTCTGTCATCCCTTTCTCCTCCTGCCTTCAATCGTTCCCAGGGTCTTTTCCAATGAGTCAGTTCTTCCCATAAGGTGGCCAAAATATTGGAGTTTCAGCTTCAGCATCTGTCCTTCCAATAAATATTCAGGACTGATCTCCTTTAGGATGGACTGGTTTGATCTCCACGCAGTCCAAGGGACTCTCAAGAGTCTTATCCAACAACACAGTTCAAAAGCATCAATTTTTTGGTGCTCAGCTTTCTTTATAGCCCAACTCTCACATCCATACATGACTACTGGAAAAACCATAGCTTTGAATAGAAGGACCTTTGTCAGCAAAGTAATGTTTCTAGTTTTTAATAGGCTGTCTAGGTTGGTCATGCTGTCTTTGCCAACAAAGGTCCATCTAGTCAGGGCTATGGTTTTCCAGTGGTCCTGTATGGATATGAGAGTTGGATTATAAAGAAAGCTGAGCACCGAAGAATTGATGCTTTTGAACTGTGGTGTTGGAGAAGACTCTTGAGAGTCCCTTGGACTGCAAGGAGATCAAACCAGTCCATCCTAAAGGAGATCAGTCCTGGGTGTTCATTGGAAGGACTGATGTTGAAGCTGTAACTCCAATACTTTGGCCACCTGATACAAAGAGCTGACTCATTTGAAAAGTCCCTAGTGCTGGGAAAGATTGAGGGCAGGAGAAGGGGATGACAGAAGATGAGATGTTTGGATGGCATCACTGACTCGATGGACATGGGTTTGGGTGAACTCTGGGAGTTGGTAATGGGCAGGGAGGCCTGGCATTCTGTGGTTCATGGGGTTGCAAAGAGGTGGACACAACTGAATGACTGAATTGAACTAGGTTGGTCATAACTTTTCTTCCAAGGAGCAAGCATCTTTTAATTTCATGGCTGCAGTCACCATCTGCAGTGATTTTGGAGCCCAAGAAAATTAAATCTGTGTTTCAATTGTTTCCCCATTTATTTACCATGAAATCATGGGACAGGATGCCATGATCTTAGTTTTTTGAACGTTGAGTTTTAAGCCAGCTTTTTCACTCTCCTCTTTCACTTTCATCAAGAGGCTCTTTACTTCCTCTTCACTTTCTGCCATAAGGGTGGTTTCTTCCGCATATCTGAGGTTATTGATATTTCTCCTGGAAATCTTGATTCAAATTTGTGCTTCATCCAGCCCAGAATTTCACATGACTTACTCTGCATAGAAGCTAAATAAGCGAGGTGACAATACATAGCCTTGACATACTCCTTTCCCAATTTCAAACCAGTCTGCTGTTCCATGTCCAGTTCTAACTGTTGCTTCATGACCTGCATACAAATTTCTCAGGAGGCAGGCCAGGTGGTCTGGTATTCCCATCTCTCGAAGAATTTTCCACACTTTGTTGTGACCCACACAGTCAAAGGCTTTGTCATAGTCAATGAAGCTGAAGTAGATGTTTTTCTGGAATTCTCTTGCTTTTTCTATGATCCAACATATGTTGGCAATTTGATTTCTGGTTCCTCTGCCTTTTCTAAATACAGCTTAAACATCTGAAAGTTTACGGTTCATGTATTGTTGAAGCACAGCCTGGAAAATTTTGAGCATTACTTTGCTAGCAGGTGAGATGAGTGCAATTGTGCAGTAGCTTGAATATTTTTGGCGTTGCCTTTCCTTGGGACTGGAATGAAAACTGACCTTTCCAGCCCTGTGGCCACTGCTGAGCTTTCCAACTTTGCTGGCATACTGAGTGCAGGACTTTCACAGCATCATTTTTTTAGGGTTTGAAATAGCACAGCTGGAATTCAATCACCTCAACTAGCTATGTTTGTAGTGATGCTTCCTAAGGCCCTCTTGACTTCACATTCCAGGATGTCTGGCTCTAGGTGAGTGATCACACCATCATAGTTATCTGTGTCATTAAGATATTTTTTTGTAGAGTTCTTCTGTATATTCTTGTCACCTCTTCTTAATATCTTCTGCTTCTGTTAGGTCTATAACATTTCTGCCTTTTATTTTGTCCATCTATGCATGAAATGTTCCCTTGGTATCTGTAATTTTCTTGAAGAGATCTCTAGTCTTTACCATTCTATTGTTTTCCTCTATTTTTTTGCACTGATCACTGAGGAAGGCTTTCTTATCTCACACTGCTATTCTTTGGAACTCTGCATTCAAATGGGTATATCTTTCCCTTTCTCCTTTGCCTTTCATTTCTCTTCTTTTCTCAGCTATTTGTAAGGGCTTCTCAGACAACCATCTTGCCTTTTTTGCATTTATTTTTCTTGGCAATGGTCTTTATCACTACCTCCTGTATAATGTGTTGAACCTCCAGCCATAGTTCTTCAGGCACTCTATCAAATCTAATCCCTTGACTCTATTTGTCACTTTCACTGTATAATCATAACGGCTTTGATTTAGGTGATACCAGAATGGTCTAGTGGTTTTCCCTACTTTGTTCAATTTAAGTCTGAATTTGGCAATAAGCAGTTCATTATTTGAGCCACAACAGCTCTCCATCTTGTTTTTGCTGTCTATATAGAGCTTCTCCATCTTTGATTGCAAAGAATATAATCAAGCTGATTTTGTTATTGACCATCTGGTGATGTCCATGTGTCGAGTATTCTCTTGTGTTTTTGAAAGAGGGTGTTTGCTATGACCAGTGTGTTCTCTTGTTAAAACCCTGTTAGCTTCATTTTGTACTCCATGGCCGAATTTGCCTGTTATTCCAGGTATCTCTTGACTTCCTACTTTTGCACTCCAGTTCCCTATGGTGAACAGGACATCTTTTTTTTGTGTTAGTTCTACAAGGTCTTGTAGGTCTTCATAGAACCATTCAACTTTGGGTTCTTCAGCATTACTGGTTGGGACATAGAGTTGGATTACTGTGATATTGAATGATTTGATTGGAAATTAACAGAGACCATTCTGTCATGTTTGAGATTGCACCCAGGTACTTTATTTCAGACTCTTTTGTTAACTATTAAGGTTACTCAATTTCTTCTAAGGGATTCTTGCCCACAGTAGTAGATGTATCATAGTAGTAGATGTAACAGTAGTGGTATTGATGGGATATATCACATTTACTGATTTTCATATGTTGAAGCTTTTTTGCATCTCACAAATATATCTCATGTCATCATGGTGAATGATCCTTTTAATGAGCTGCTGAATTTGGTTTGATAGAACTTAAATGAGAATTTTGCATCATATTCATCAGGGATATTGCCCTGTATTTTTATTTTCTTGTAATGTACTTTTCTGGTTTTGATATCAGGATAAGGCTAGCCCCATGAAGTGAGTTTGGGAGTGTTCCTTCCTTTTTTATTTTTTGAAGGCGTTTCAGAAGGATTAATGTTGCTGCTTTAAATATTTGGTAAAATTTACCAATGAAGCCACCTGGTTCTATGCTTCTATTTATTGAGAAACATTTGATTGTTGATTCAGTCTTTTTACTGGTAATTTGTTTTTCAGAATTTTTAGGTCTTTCTGGGTTAATTCTGGTATGTTTCTAAAATTTTTTCCTAGGTTGTCTTAATTTTTTGCACATAGTTATAGATGATTCTTTTTATGTCAGTGTTGTGAGATGTAATACACCTTTTCACATTTTAGGTTGCTTATTTGGGCTTTCTCTCTTTTTTCTGAACTTAGTGTAGCTAAAATTTGTCAATTTTGATTATCATTGCTGAGAAATATGTTAGCTTTGTTAGTATTTTCTATTATTTTCCTGTTTTCTATTCCATTTATGTCTGCTTGATCTTTATTATTTTCTTGTTTCTGTTAAATTTGAGTTCCATTTGTTTTTTCTTTTCTTAGTTTATTAAGGCCTGTGTGTGCATGCTAAGTTCCTTCTGTCATGTCCAACTCTTTGTGACCCTATGAACTGTAGCCCACCAGGCTCCTCTGCCCATCGGATTCTCCAGACATGAATACTGGAGTGATTTTCCATGCCCTCATCCAGGTGATCTTCCTGGCCCAGGCATCCAACCTTCATCTCTCACATTTCCTGCACTGGCAGGTGGGCTCTTTACCACTAGTGCCAACTGGGAAGACCTCATTAAGGCTTAGAGTTAGATTATTTGAAATCTTTTTTTTTTTTTTTTAATATAGGCATTTATTACTATTAGCTTCTTCCTTACAACTGCTTTTGCTGCATCCCAACAACCTGGTGGGCTACAGTCTATGGGGTCAGAGAAGAATTAGACATTACTTAGCAACTAAACAATAACAACTAGTCTTGGCATTGTGTTTCCATTTTTAATTTGAATATGCTATTAATATTTCACCATCGTTTTGATTTCTTCCTTGATCCATTGGTTGTTAAGGAGAGTTGTTTTATTTTCATGCATTGTAATTGCTCCAATTTTTTCTCCTGCTATTAATTTCTGGTTTCATACCATTGTGGTCACAGAAGATATTTGATATGATTGCAATGTTCTTGAATTTGTTAATAATTGTTTTGTGCCCTAACAAATCATCTGTGCTACAAAATGTTCCATGTGTCCTTGAGAAGAATGTGTATTCTGCTTTTGTTGGATTGAATGTTATATATATGTCTCTTAATTCCTTTTTATCTATAGCATTGTTCAAATCCTCTATTCCCTTATTGATTTTTTCTCTGGATGATATATATTCATTATTGAGAGTAGGTTGTTAAATTCTGAAACTATTCTTACATTGTCATTTATTTCTCTTTTTGGCTCTGTTTATTTTTGCTTTATATATTTAAGTGTTCCAATGTTGAGTGCACAAATATTTGCAATTGTATCTTCTTGAGAGAGTGACACCTTTAATCATTATATAATGACCTTCTTTGACTCATTTTACTATTTCTAGTTTAAAGTCCAGTTTTCCTGATATAAGAAAACTACCCCTGTTTTTTTCTGTGTGAGAAATATTTACTTGAAATATCTTTTGCATACTTTGACTCTTGAGCAGTATGTGTCTTTAAGGATAATGTGAGTCTCCTGTAGGCAGAATACTTTTAGATCTTTTTTATTGAAATTCATTCAGTCATTTAATATTATTTGACTGCATAAATTGATCCATTTATA
Organism: Bos javanicus; assembly: GCF_032452875.1. Lineage (NCBI taxonomy): Eukaryota > Metazoa > Chordata > Mammalia > Artiodactyla > Bovidae > Bos > Bos javanicus. Next base: position 85,942,478 of record NC_083897.1, on the reverse strand, counting down.
AATTGTTTATAGGTTTCTGCCCATTTTTAATTGGGTTGTTTGGGTTTTTTGATGTTGAGTTGTATGAGCTGATTATATATTTTGGAAATTAACCCTTTACTGGTCATATCATTTGCAAATACTTTTTTCCTTATTCAATAGATTGTCTTTTCATTTTGTTGATGATTTATTTTGCTCTGCAAAATATTTTATGCTTAATTAGATACAATTTATTTATTTTTGCTTTTATTTTCTTTCCTTTAAAAGATAGATTAAAAAATATTACTACAATTTATGTCAAAGCGTGTTCATGTATGTTTTCCTTTAGGAGTTATAATCCCTTCCCAAGTTCCCTGAACAAATTGTGTCACTATGTTATGCAAATGACCAGCTCTACCTGCTGTGTTCTCTTTGAATGTTGCTGAAGGTACACATCTTCCATCTGTGCTAACCCTGCAGGGTCAGGAACTATGCTTAGCAGTAAGCAAGTCTAACTCAGCTTCCTTGTCCTGGCAAGGGAAGACCAGTGTCAAGAAGGCTCTAAGTTTGGGGACATCAATCAAGCAGACCTGCACCATGCCAAATTTCCTGTTCACACTGTACCACTGTCTTTGATCTGCAGATGAGCAAAGCTGCAGTCTGGGACTGCTACTTGGACACTGCAGGTAAAAACTTGGTCTGCCAAGATCCAAGTGCTGGTTGTTAAAAGTCATTTCTCTGTCACAATCAAATGTCCAGAGGTCAAGTCCCACAGATTATTATGCAATTTCCATAGGCTGAAACTGGGGCTTGCAAAACCGACAATACTAAGAGAGTTGGATATTTCATCTTGGGTTCTCCTTCCTTAATGGAAAATCTATAACCTCAAAAGAGACCTCTTAATGTGGTGCTGCACTGGCCTTGGGAGGTGGGGGAGAGTTCATTTGGCATACAGCTACTTTTCTTATCCTTCTAATGCAGTGGATTGGACTCTATTGCTCTAGGGAGTGCTTCCACCTCAGCCCTGTGTTCTAGGATTTTTTTCAGTGCTGGTTTGGTCATGAATAGTTGTTAGTTGTTCTTGTGGAGGCAGTGAAGTCAGGAATTCCCTATTTGCCATCTCTCTTGAGTATGTTTAGTTTTGTAAGAGCTCATTGAACTGTCTTACAAGCGGTTTGTACCACTTTGCATTCTTATCATGAATAAATGAGAGCTCCTGCTGCTCCACATCCTTGTCAGTATTTGTTGTGGTCAGTGTTTTGGATTTTGATCATTCTAGTAAGTGTGTAGTGATTTCATTGTTCTTTTACTTTACATTCCTCTTGTTCCATATGGTATGCAGTATATTTTCATATGCTTAATTTGTTATCAATATATCTTCTTTAGTGAGGTGTCTTTTAAGGCCTTTGTCTCATTTTATCTGTTGGATCTTTATTTTTATACCGTGAGTTATAAATATTTTTGGTATAGTTTGGATAATAGTCCTTTATTAGATATGCCTTTTTCAAACTTTTGTCCAAGTCTATGACTTAACTTATTATTCTCTTGTTAGTGCCTTCTGCAAATAACAAGAGTTAGCTTTGATAATGTCCAGCTTATCATTTTTTTCACAGACTATGCCTTTAATTGTTGTATCTAAAAAGCCACTTATACACCTACAGTCATCTAGATTTTTTTCTGTTATAGAAATAACATAATTTTGCATTTTACGTTTAGGCCTATGGTCTATTCTTAGTTAATTCTTGTGAAGAATGTAAGGTATAGATATACTTTTAAAAAGAGAAAATAATAGCAAATGAAGCAACTGACAAACAACTAATCTCAAAAATATACAAGCAACTCCTACAGCTCAACTCCAGAAAAATAAATGACCCAATCAAAAAATGGGCCAAAGAACTAAATAGACATTTCTCCAAAGAAGACATAGAGATGGCTAACAAACACATGAAAAGATGCTCAACATCACTCATTATCAGAGAAATGCAAATCAAGACCACTATGAGGTACCATTTCACACCAGTCAGAATGGCTGCGATCCAAAAGTCTACAAATAATAAATGCTGGAGAGGGTGTGGAGAAAAGGGAACCCTCTTACACTGTTGGTGGGAATGCAAACTAGTACAGCCACTATGGAGAACAGTGTGGAGATTCCTTCAAAAAACTGGAAATAGAACTGCCTTATGATCCAGCAATCCCACTGCTGGGCATACACACTGAGGAAACCAGAAGGGAAAGAGACACGTGTACCCCAATGTTCATCGCAGCACTGTTTATAATAACCAGGGCATGGAAGCAACCTAGATGTCCATCAGAAGATGAATGGATAAGAAAGCTGTGGTACATATACACAATGGAGTATTACTCAGCCATTAAAAAGAATACATTTGAATCAGTCCTAATGAGGTGGATGAAACTGGAGCCTATTATACAGAGTGAAGTAAGCCAGAAGGAAAAACACCAATACAGTATACTAACGCATATATATGGAATTTAGAAAGATGGTAACAATAACCCTGTGTACGAGACAGCAAAAGAGACACTGATGTATAGAACAGTCTTATGGACTCTGTGGGAGAGGGAGAGGGTGGGAAGATTTGGGAGAATGGCATTGAAACATGTAAAATATCATGTATGAAACGAGATGCCAGTCCAGGTTCGATGCACGATACTGGATGCTTGGGGCTGGTGCACTGGGACGACCCAGAGGGATGGTATGGGGAGGGAGGAGGGAGGAGGGTTCAGGATGGGGAACACATGTATACCTGTGGCGGATTCATTTTGATATTTGGCAAAACTAATACAATTATGTAAAGTTTAAAAATAAAAATAAAAAATAATAAAAACAACAACAAAAAAAATAATATCCAGTTGCATACTTTTTGATGTCCAAATTTTCCAGCATCATTTGCTGAAAAAACTATCTTTACCGCATTATATTATCTTTGTTCAGTTGTAGAAAATGAATTGACTGCAATCATATACATCTCTTTCTGGCCTCTCCATTTTGTTCCACTTATCTATATGTCTTTTATTTCAACAATATCACACTGTCTTGATTACTGTAGCTTTATATTAATATTAAGTTTTGACACTGTTACTAATATTAATTAATAGTGTCAGTCATATAACTTGTTTTCCATATTGTGTAGACTCTTCTGAGTCTACTTCCTCTCCATATAAACTTTATAATCAATTTGTCTATATCCAAAAAATAAGTTGCTCGAATTTTTATTGGGATTGCATTGAATCTATAGATTAGATGGGGAAAAAATTACATCTTGACCATATTGAGTCTTTCTAGCCATGATAATGAAATAACTCAATCTATTTAGCTTTTGTGTTTATGTTCATCAGTGTTGTCATTTTCCTCATATAGATCTTATACATATTTGGCTAGATTTATACCTAAGTATTTCATTTTTTGTGCTAAGTCACTTCAGCCATATCCGACTCTTTGCAACCCCATGGACTATAGCCTGCCAGTCTCCTCTGTCCTTAGGATTCTCTAGGCAAGACTAATGGAATGGGTTGTCATGCCCTCCTCCAGGGAGTATTTCACTTTAAGGGGTGCTAATGTGGATGGTATTTTTTTTTCTTAATTTCAAATTCTCCTCGTCTATTGTTGGTATATAAAGCAATTAATTTTTGTATATAAACTTTGTATCCTGTCACCCTGCTACAATCAATCATTAGTTCCAGGAATATTTTGTCTATTGAATTTTCATGTAATCTGTGAACAAAGATAGTTTTCTTTATTTCTTCTGAATTTGTATACCTTTTATTTCCTCTTCTTTTCTTATTACATTAACAAGTATGTCCAGTATGGTTTTAAAAAGGAGTGATCAGAGAGGGCATCTTTATCTGTCTTCTATTAATACTGGGAAAGTGTCTGGTATCTCATCATTAAAAATGATGTTAATTGTAGATATTTTGTAGATACTCCTTATCAAATTGACAAAGTACTTTTTTATTCCAAATATACTGAGAGGATTTTTAAAATCATAAATAAGTGCTTGATTGTGTCATATGCTTTTCCTGAATCTATCAATATGATTATGTGAGTTTTCTTTTACTATCTTGTTGATTTGATAGATTGTGTAAAATGATTTTCAAAAGTTGAACCAGTCTTGCATACCAAGCATATGTCCCTTCTGGTCCTGGTGTACAATTATTGTGTGTGTGTGTGTGTAATTTGATTTGATTTGTTAATATTTTTTAGGATTTTTGCATCATATTCATGAGAGATATGTTTTTAGTTTTATTTTCTCGTGTGTCTTTGTTGATTTTGGTATCAGAGTCATACTTGCCTCATAGAATGAGTTAAAAAGTATTCTCTCTACTTCTGTCCTCTGAAAGATTAAGAGTATTGGTGTAATTTCTCCCTTAAAGAGTTCAGTGAACACATCTGGACATGGTGCTTTCTGTTCTGGAAGGTTATTACTTAGTGATTCAAGTTCTTTAATAAATGTAGGTTTATTCAGATTCCCTTTTTCCTTTGTGGATTTTCAGGAAATTGTGTCTTTCAAGTAATTGATCGATTTCATCTAGGTTATCAATTGGGTGAACACAGAGTTGTTCAGAGTATTCCTTTATTATACATTTAAAGCTGATAGTATTTGGCACATGTTCTATCTTACATTTCTAATATTAATAATTTGTGTCCACTTTATTTTTCTCTTGATTAGTCTGACTAGATGCTTATCATTTTTTCAAATAACCAGACATTGATTTTATTGACATTTTTCTATTGAGTTTGGTTTCAATTTCATTGATTTATGCTCTAATTTCTTACTATGTTTTTCTGCTTACTTTGAATTTAATTTTCTCTTCCTAGTTTATGAAGTTGGGAGCCTAGATTATTGATTGTAGCTCTTTCTTCTTTTCTAATATATGCATTTACTACTATAAATTTCCCTATAAGCACTGCTTTTGTTAGACCCCACAAATTTTGTAAAGTTTTGTATTAATTTTCATATAGCTTAAATTTTCTATTGAGATTCCTTCTTTGTATTATTTAAAAGTGTTGTTTTAAAATATTTTTCAATTGTCCAGTTATCTGTAATTGGTTTCTATTTAATTCCACTGTGGTCTTAAAACAGATATTGTATGATTCATATTATTTTATATATGTTAAGGTGTGTCTTATGGCCAGAATATGATCTGCCTTTGTGAATATATCATATGAACTTGAAAAGAATTTATATTCTGCCATTCTTCGATGAAAGAGCCATTACCTTTTCCAGGAGAGCTTCCAAACCCAGGGATCACACCTGCGTTTCATGCATTGCAGTCAGATTCTTTTCTATATGAGCCACCAGGGAGGCCCAAAATAGCCTAAATATATCAATTACATACTGTTACTTGTTGGTTTTGTTGAGTTAAACTATGTCCTTTATGGTGAGTCTGTCCACTTCTGACAGAGGGATATTGAAGTCTCCAACAATGATAGTGGCTTCATCTGTATTTTTTTTTTTTTCCTGAAGATATACCAGTTTTTCCCTCATATAGTTTGGTGCTCTGTTATTTGGCATTAGGCACATATATATTAAGAACTGTTATACCTTCTTGGAGAATTGACCCCTTTATCATAATGTAATACTTTTCTATATTCCTGGTAATTTTCCTTGCTTTTAAGTTCACTATGTCTGAAATTAATAAAATTACTCCAGTACACTTTTTTTTAGAAAAATGAAGTATAGTAAGTTTACAATATTATATTAGTTTCAGGTGTACAAACATAGTGATTTAATCGTACACACTTAAACTATTGACTGTATTCCTTGTGCTGTACAAGTGCATCTTATTTATTTTATACATAGTAGTTTGTACCTCTTAATCCCCTACCCCTGTCTTATCTCTAACCTTTCGCTTTCCACACTGGTAACCACTAGTTTGTTAGTTTGTTCTTCATATCTATATTTCTGTTTCTATTTTTTATATTTTATTAATTAATTTTATTTTTTAGATTCCACAGATAAGTGATAGCATACAGCATTTATGTTTTTCTGTATGACTTATTTCACTAAGTATAGTACCCTTCAGGTCCATCCATTTTGTTCCAAATCCTGTATCTTTTTGATTAGTGTAAGCATAGTATATTTTTCTCTTTAAATTTTCCTTTTACCTACATGTGTCCTTATATTTATCATGGGTTTCTTATACACAACATATAGTTGAGTCTTCTAATATACTCTGACTACCTCTGTCTTTAATTGACACAGTAAGACTATTGATACTCAAAGTGATTATTGATATAACAGGATTAATACCTAAAATATTTGTTACTGTTTTGTTTTCCATTGTCTTGTTCCTTGTTCTTATTTTTGCCTAAATATTTTGCCTTTGTGATTTAAATTAATCATTTTATATAATTTAATTTCCTCTCCATTTTTACCAGATGATATTTAAAATATTTTAGTGGATACCCTAGACTTTGCAATATATATTGACAACTAATCCAAGTCCACTTTCAAATAACACCATGCCACTTAGTGTGTAGTGTAACATATAATAATGAAATAACTCTAACTCGTTTCTCTTTCATGCCTTGCATCATTACAGTAATTCAATTTAATAATGTGATGATACTGTGTGAGGCTAGAGGCATTCTATAGACCTATGAGTAGATCAAAGTCTTTTTATGAGATAATGCCTCTAAAGTAAGTATCTCAGTTTTTCTCCCTTATGTTAGAGAGGGTGGCTAGAGTTGACTGGAGTTGCTTATTTCCCTTTCCCCTGGTCACTTAGACTCTGGCAATACCCCAGTAGGTTAGGATGTGGTTAAATAGGTGTTTCTGAAGGCAGGTCTTGTCAAGAAGAATAAAGTGCTCTGATATATAAATATTTTTTTAATTTCTATTTTTTAATATAAATTTATTTATTTTAATTGGAGGTTAATTACTTTACAATATTGTATTGGTTTTGCCATACATCAACATGAATCCGCCACAGGTATACACGTGTTCCCCATCCCGAACCCTCCTCCCTCCCCCATTCCCCTACCATCCCTCTGGGTCGTCTCAGTGCACGAGCCCCAAACATCCAGTATCATGCATCAAGCCTGGACTGGCGACTCGTTTCATATATGATATTATACATGTTTCAATGCCATTCTCCCAAATCATCCCACCCTCTCTCTCTCCCACAGAGTCCAAAAGACTGTTCTATACATCAGTGTCTCTTTTGCTGTCTCGCATACAGAGTTATCATTACCATCTTTCTAAATTCCATATATATGCATTAGTATACTGTATTGGTGTTTTTCTTTCTGGCTTAATTCACTCTGTATAATAGGCTCCAGTTTCATCCACCTCATTAGAACTGATTCAAATGTATTCTTTTTAATGGCAGAGTAATACTCCATTGTGTATATGTACCACAGCTTTCTTATCCATTCATCTGCTGATGGACATCTAGGTTGCTTCCGTGTCCTGGTTATTATAAACAGTGCTGTGATGAACATTGGGGTACACGTGTCTCTTTCAATTCTGGTTTCCTCAGTGTGTATGCCCAACAATGGGACTGCTGGATCATAAGGCAGTTCTATTTCCAGTTTTTTAAGGAATCGCCACACTGTTCTCCATAGTGGCTGTACTAGTTTGCATTTCCACCAACAGTGTAAGAGGTTTCCCTTTTCTCCACACTCTCTCCAGTGTTTATTGCTTGTAGACTTTTGGATAGCAGCCATTCTGAATGGTGTGAAATGGTACCTCATTGTTGTTTTGGTTTGCATTTCTCTGATAATGAGTGATGTTGAGCATCTTTTCATGTGTTTGTTAGCCATCTGTATGTCTTCTTTGGAGAAATGTCTATTTAGTTCTTTGGCCCATTTTTTGATTGGGTCATTTATTTTTCTAGAATTGAGCTGCAGGAGTTGCTTGTATATTTTTGAGATTAGTTGTTTGTCAGTTGCTTCATGCTTCAAAAAATCTACTAAAAAGAAATTGGAATTTTAAATAATGTACAAAATATTACCTATTTTAGGTATTTCCCAAATTTGAAGGCTTGTATGATTTTGTTTAATATACCCATTATTATGTGTATTTTTAAAAACTTTATGTTATGTAGCAGTGTATAGCCAATTAACAATGTTGTGATATTTTCAGGTGAACAATGAAGAAACTTAGCCACACATATACATATTCATTCTCCCTTAAACAATGCCCCTACCCCATCTACACTACCACATAATTTTGGGCAGAATTCCATGTGCTATACAGTAGGTCCTTGTTGTTTATCCATTTTAAATATAGCAGTACATATATGTCCACAACAAACTCTCTAACTCCTTTCCTCCCATTCTTCCCCATGGGGCTCATAAGTTCATTTTCTAAGTCTGTGATTCTGTTTCTGTATTATAAGTAGATTCATTTGTATCATTTATTTTTAGGTTCTGCATATAAAATATGCCACATAATATTTCTCCTTCTCTGACTTAATTCAATTCACTCATTATGACAGTCTCTAGGTACATCTATATTGCTGCAAATGGCATTATTTCATTGTTTTTAATGGCTGAGTAATATTCCATTGCACATATGTATAACATCTTTATCCATTTCCCTGTTGATGGCCATTTAAATGGGTTCCCTGTCTTGGCTATTGCAAGCAGTGCTACAATGAACATTGAGGTGCATATATTCTTTTGGATCATGTTTTTCTCTGGATATATGCTCAGGAGTGGAATTGAAGAGTCATATGGTAGTTCTATTTTTAGATTTCTAAGGAACCTCCATGTTGCTCTTCATAGTAGCTGTACCAATTTACATTCCCACCAACAGCATAGGAGGATTCTCTTCTCTCAGTACCCTGTCCAGGATTTATTCTTTGTGAATGATTTGGTGATAGTCATTCTGACTGATGTGAAGTAATATATCATTGTAGTTTTGATGTGCATTTCTCTAATAATTAGTGATATTGAGCATCTTTGAATGTGCCTTTTGCCCATCTGTTTGTCTTTGGATAAATGTTGGTTTAGGTCTTCTTCTGCCCATTTTTAGTGGGTTGTTTGCTTTGATGCTGTTAAGAATCATGAGCTGCTTGTAAGTTTGAGAGACTAATCCTTTGTTGGTTACATCATTTGCAAATATTTCCCTCAATATGTGGGTTGTCTTTTTGTTTTGTTTATTGTTTCCTTTTACGTGCAAAAGCTTTTGAGTCTAAGTAGGTCCCATCTGCTTATTGTTGCTTTTATTTCCATTATTCTGAGAAACAGATCAAAAAAAGATATTGCTGCAATTTATGTCAGAAAGTGTTTGGTCTACATTTTCCTTTAGGAGTTTTATAGTTTTCGATCTCATATTTAGGTCTTTAATAATTTTGAGCTTATTTTTCTGTAAGACTTTAAAGGATGATCTAATTTAGTTTTTTTTTTTTTTTTTACATCTAGCTGTCCAATTTTTCCAGCACCATTTGTTGAAGAGTTTGTCTTTCCATCATTGTATAGTCTTATCTCTTTTGTCATAGATTAATTTACCATAGATGCATAGTTTTATTTCTGAGTTTTCTATCTTGTTTCATTAATCTATATATCTGTTTCTGTGCCAATACTATACTGTTTTGATGACTGTAGCTTTGCAGTATAGTCTGAGTCAGGGAGCCTGAATCCTCCAGTTTAATTTTTCTTTCTCAAGATAGCTTTGGCTACTTAGGGTCTTTTGTTTCTCCCTACAAATTTTAAGATTTTTGTTTGTTTGTTTGTTTGTTTTAGTTCTGTGAAAAATGCTATTGATAATTTGAGAGGGATTACGTTGAATTGGTCAGAGAGGGCAATGGCACCCCACTCCAGTACTCTTGCCTGGAAAATCCCATGGATGGAGGAGCCTGGTAGGCTGCAGTCCTTGGGGTCGCTAAGAGTCGGACACGACTGAAGTGACTTAGCACTTAGCACATTGAATCGGTAGATTTCCTTGAGTAGCAGAGTCATTTTGACAACATTGGTTCTTACGATCCACAAACATGGCATATCTTCTTATTTGTTTGTGTCTTCTTTGATTTCTTTCATCAACAGCTTAGAGTTTTTGGAGTATATATCTTTTTGTATATATACAAACAGGCAGTCTTGTTCCTCAGTATTTTACTCTCCTTGATGCAATAGTAAATGGAATTGTTTCTTGAATTTCTATTTATCTTTAGTTATTAGCATAAAGAAATGCAACAGATTTGTGTGTATAATTTTGAACCTGCAACTTTACCAAATTTATTGATGAGTTCTAGTAGTTTTCTGGTAGTATCTTTAAGATCTTCTATGTATAGTAACATGTTATCTGCAAATAGTGACAGTTTTACTTCTTTTCCAATTTGGACTCCCTTTACTTTGTCTCCTCTGATTGCTGCATCTAGGACTTTCAAAACTATGCTGAATAAAAGTGATGAGAGTGGACGTTTTTGTCTTGCTCCTCATCTTAGAGGAAATGTTTTCAGCTTTTCATCATTGAGTATGATGTTAGCTGTAGGTTTGCCATATATGGCCTTTATTATGTTGAGGTATGTTCCCTCTATGCCCACTTTCTGGGGAGCTTTTATCATAAATGAGTGCTGAATTTTGTCATAAGTTTTTTTCTGCATGTATTGAGATGTTGATATGGTCTTTATTCTTCATTTTGTTCATGTGGCTTATCACAGTGATTGATTTGTGGATATTAAAATCCTTGCATCTCAGGATGAATCCCATTTGATCATGGTGTATGATCTTTTAAATGTACTATTAGTTTCAGATTGATAGATTAATATTTTTGAGGATTTTTGCATTTATGTTCATCTATATTACTGACTGGTAGTTTTCTTCTTTTGTGGTATCTTTGTCTGGTTTTGGTAATATGGTGATGGTGCTCTCAGAATGAGTTTGGAAGTTTTCCTTCCTCTAGAATTCTTTTGAACAGTTTCAGAGGGATAAGTGTTAACTCTTCTCTAAATGTTTTATGAAATTTGCCTGTGAAGCCATCCATTCCTGGACTTTATTGGAAATTTTAAAGTCATAGTTTCATTTTCAGTGATTGTGAAATGCTTGTGATTGGCTTGCTCATATTCCCTATTTCTTCCTGGTTCATACTTTGGAGATCATACCTTTCTAAGAATTTGTCCATTTCATCCAGGTTGTTCATTTTATTCACATACATTTTGCTCATAGTAGTCTTTTTGTAGTACTACTACAAAAGTAGTACTTTTGTGAGGTCAGTTATAAATTCTCCTTTTCCATTTTTAATTTTATTGATTTGAATCCTTTTCTATTTTTATAGATGAGCCTAGCTCAAGGTTTATACATTTTGTTTATATTTTCAAAGAAACAACTTTCAGTTTCACTGGTCTCTAAAATTTTGTCTCCAATTCATTTCTTCTGTTCAGATCTTTATGATTTATTTCTTTCTACTAACTTTAGGTTTTGCTTTTTCTTCTTTCTCTAGTTGTTTTAGGTGCAATGTTAGGATGTTTATTTGAGATTTTCTTGCTTCTTGAGGTAAGATTGGATTGCTATAAACTGTCTTAGAACTACATTCTGCATTCCATAGGTTTTGGACTGTTGTGCTTTCATTTTCATTTGTTTCTAGGTATTTTTTATTTCCCCTTTTATTTCTTCAATTAGCAATTGGTTTTTAATAGCATATTGTTTAGCCACCACATGCTTGTGTATTTTGCTTTTTTTCTTGAGGTTATTTCAAATCACATACCATTGTGATCAGAATAGATATAAATACTTTATATAATTTAAATTTTATTATATTTTCCAAGGCTCAACTTGTGGCCCAGCATGTAGTCAATCCTGGAGAATGTTCTGTGTGCACTTATGGAGAATGTGTATTCTGGCTCGGAGGTTTCTTAGTCAGTCTTCATTTGCTTTGAATGGAGTGTCCTATGAATACAAATTAAGTCTATTTTATCTAAAGGGTCATTTAAGGCCTGTGTTTCCATATCAATTCTCTTTATGGATAATTTGTCCATTGATGAAAGTGGGGTGTTAAAATCTTCCACTCTTATTGTATTAATAGTACTGCTGATTTATCACTTTACAGTTTTAGTATATGCCTTACATATTGTGGTGCTCCTATGTTGGGTGTATATATATTTATAATTATTATGTCTTGTGGGAGTGAACCCTTGATCATTATGTAGTGTCCTTGGTTTCATCTTATAAATGTCTTTGTTTTAAAGTCTATTTTGTATGTTATGAGTATTCTTACTCCTATTTCCTTTGATTTCCATTTGCATGGAATGCCTTCTCCCATCCTATTACTTTAAGATTGCAAATATCTATAGGTCTGAGGTCGGTCTCTTGTAGACAGAGCACATATAGGCCTTACTTTTGTATTTGTATTTATCCAGCCAGTCTATGTGGTTTGGTTGGTGCATTTAATCCATTTACATATAAGGTACTTATTGATACGTATGATCCTATTACCATTTTCTTAGTTGTTTGGTGTTTATTTTTGTTGGTCCTTTCCTTCTCTGTGTTTATTGTCTAGAGAAGTTCCTTTAACATGTGTTGCAAAGTTGGTTTGGTGGTGCTGAATGGTTTTAACTTTTGCTTGATTGAAAAACTTATCTTCATCAAATCTGAATGAGAGTCATGCTGAGTAGAGTATTTTTGGTTGCAGATTCTTCCCTTTCATCACCTAAAATATATCATGTCATTCCCTTCTTGCTTGTAGAGTTTCTGTTAAGAAATCACTGGATAACCTTATGGGAGTTCTCCTGTATGCTATTTGTCACTTTTCACTTGCTACATTTAATATTTATCTGTTTTTAATTTTAGTCAGTTTGATTACTATATGTCTCAGTGTGTTCCTCAATGGATTATCCTGCTTGGGTCTCTATGTTCTTCCTGGACTTGGTTGAATCTTCCCTTTCCCATGTTAGGGAATTTTTCAGCTATTATCTCTTCAGGTATTGTCTTGAGGCCTCTCTCTCTCTCTTCTCCTTCTGAGACATGTATAATGTGAATGTTGGTGCATTTACTGTTGTCTCAGAGGTTTCTTAGGCTGTCTTTGTTTTCATTCTTTCTTCTATATTCTGCTCTGCCAGTGATTTCCATCATCTTGCCTTAACCATTTTTATGCCCCAGTTATCCTGCTCTTGATTCCTATTGTATTCTTCATGTCTATTTGTTTGTTTTTTTAGTTCTTCTAGGTCTTTGGTAAACATTTCTTGAAACTTCTTCATTCTTTCTCCAAGAACCTGAATCATCTTCATTATCATTATTCAGAATTCTTTTTTTCTGGAAGGTTGCCTATCTTCACTTCATTTAGTTGTTTTTTTTCTGGAGTTTTGTCTTGCTCCTTCTTCTGGTACATACTCCTCTGCCTTTTCATTTGATTAACTTTTGTGATTGTGTTTTCTTTTCCTGGTTGTTGTTGTTGCTTAGTCTCTAAGTCATGTCTGAGTCTTTTGTGAACCCATGGACTGTAGCCTGCCAGACTCCTCTGTCTGTGGGATTTCCCAGGAAAGAATACTGAAATGAGTTGCCATTTCCTTCTCCAGGGGATTTTCCTGACTCAGAGATTGAACTCGCATCACGTTCATTGGCAGGCTGATCCTTTACCACTGAGCCACCAGGGAAGCACTGGTTCTGGAGTCTCTGGAATTGAAGTTCTCGCTTCTTTTGTCTTCTCTCTGGTTAATGAGGCTAAGAGGCTTGTGCAATCTTCCTAATGGGAGGACCAGCAGTGGGAAAAACTGAGTCTTGTTCTGATGTTCAAGGCTGTGTTCAGTAAAACTTTAATCCAGTTTTCTGTGTGAGTCTGTGCTCTCTTCCTGTTATTTTTTTGGCCTGAGGAAACCAAACCCTGGAGTCTGCAGTTTCAATGGTAGGGCTAATGGTGATGTTTAAAAAGACTCCTGCCAAGGGGCACCTTCCTGGACTGCTTCTGCCAGTGCTACCATCCCTGAAGTGAGCCACTGCTGACCCAGATGTCTGCAGGAGACCCTCCAAAAATTGCAGGCATGTTTGTTTCATTCTCCTGTGGGATCATTGTGATACTCCTTTTCCCTGGGTCCTTTTTCACATAAGATTTTGTTTGTGCTCTCTAAGAATGGAGTCTCTCTTTCCCCCAGTCCTGTGAAAGTCCTACAATCAAATCCCAACACGCTTCAAAGTTAGATTCACTTGGGATTCCTAGTCCCTTTGCCAGATTCCTAGGCTGGGAAGCCTGTTGTGGGGTTCAGAAACTTCACAACAGTGAGAGAACTTCTTTGGTATTATCATTCTCCAATTTGTAGATCATCCAGCTGTTAGGTATATTATTTAAGTTTATCGTGATTATGTCCCTCCTACCATCTCTTTGCAGCTTCTCCTTTGGCTTTAGTTATGGAGTACCTTTTTTCTTTTGGTGGGTTCTGGCATCCTCCTGTCAATGGTTGTTCAATAGCTAGTTGATATTTCAGTGCTTTCACAGGAAGAATTGGGTTCATGTTTTTTATTCTTCCATCTTGAACCAATATCTCTGGTATATTTTTAAATAATTCATTTTCCCCTTTATTGCTGATAATAGGAGGGGATTGTTTTTTCTAGATTTACTGAATTATAATTGACATATAACATTGCAAATTGAGGATGCACACTGTGATAATTTGATTGTTGTTATTTAGTCTCCAAGTCAAGTCTGACTCTTTGGGACACCATGGACTGCAGCATGCCCAGCCTTCCTGTCCTTCACCATCTCCTGGAATCTGCCCAAGTTCACGTCCATTGAATCAGTGATGCTATCCAATCAACTCATCCTCGGGAATCCCTTTCTCTTCCTGCCCTCAATCTTTTCCAGAATCAGGGTCTTTTCCAATGAGTTGGCTCTTCACATCAGGTGGCCAAAGTATTGAAGCTTCAGCATCAGTCCTTCCAATGAGTATACAGGACTGATTTCCTTTAGAATTGACTGGTTTGATCTCCTTGCTGTCCAAGGTACTCTCAAGAATCTTCTCCAGAATCACAGTTTGAAAGTATCAATTCTTTGGTGTTCTGCCTTCTTTATGGTCCAATTCTCACATCCATACATGACTATTGGATAGACCATAGCCTTGACTATATGGACCTTTTTCAGCAAAGTGATGTCTTTGCTTTTTAATACACTGTCTAAATTTGTCATAGCTTTCCTGCCAGCAAGCACTTGTCTTCTAATTTCATGGTTTCAGTCACCATCTACAGTGATTTCTATCACTGCTTCCACCTTTTCCCCTTCTACTTGACACAAAGTGATGGGACCAGATACCATGATCTTAAATTTTTAATATTGAGTTTTAAGCTAGCTTTTTCACTCTCCTTTTTCACCCTCATCAAGAGGCTCTTTAGTTCCTTCCCTAACACATAACATTCCAAGTTAAAGGGGTTGTAGGTGGTGATTTAGTCACTAAGTCATGTCCAACTCTTGAAACCCTGCCAGGCTCCTCCATCCATGGAACTCTCCAGGCAAGAATACTGGAGTGGGCTTCCATTTCCTTCTCCAGAGTAAAGGTGTACATTGTGATTATATATATATATATATATATATATATATATATATATATATATATATAGAAAGAGAGAGAGAGAGAGAGAAAGGTTAAGACATTCTTTATTACAGATAATTACCATTATTGGTATGATGCGTGATGAGAAGATTAAAGATCCACTCTCATAAAACTATAATTGTATAATGTAGTATTATTAATTATAGTCACCATGATATATATTAGATTCCCTAGAACTTATTAATCTTATAACTAAATTTTCTACACTTTGATCAGCATCTCCCTATTTTCCACATGCCTCAAGTTCTGGTAATCACCATTTTACTCTCTGTGAGTTTGATGTTTTTAGATATCACATGTATGTGAGATCATTATTTGTCCTCTTCTGTGTGACTTATTTCATTTAGCATAAGGCTATTGAAGACCATTCATATTGTCACAAAAGGAAGGATTTCATTCTTTCTGTAGTTAAATAATATTCCATGTGTACACACATACATATTTTATTTCTCCATTTATTTGTTAATGGACACAAGTCATTTCATGTCTTGGCTATTGTGAATAATGCTGCAATAAACAAAGAAGTGAAGATAGCTCTTCGAGATAGTGATTTCATCCTCTTCAGATTTACACCCAGAAGTGAGATTGTCAGATCATATGACAATTCTATTTTTAATTTTTTAAGAAATCTCTTCAATTCACATTCCAAACAACAGCGAGTTCACAAATGTTCCCTTTTTTTCCATATCTTTACTAGAACTTATTATCTTTTCTTTTTGATAATATCCTTTTTAACAGTTATTAGATAGTATATCATTTGTGATTTTGATTTGCATTCTTCTGATTAGTGATATTGAGCTCTTTTTCACGTACTTGTTGACAATTTGTATGTCTTCTTTGGAAAAATGTCTGTTCAAGTCTTCTGCCCTTTTAGAAACTCAAGTTGTTTGCTATTGAATTGTATGAGTTGCTTATTAAGTTTTAATAGAAACAGCTTATAAGACATATGATTTGCAATTTTTTTTCTTTCATTCCATAGGTTGCCTTTTCATTTTGTTGACTGTGTCTTTTCTAATTTATTTATTTTTTATTCTTTTATTATTCTTTTATTTTTTTATTTACTTTACAATCTTGTATTGGTTTAGCCATACATCAACATGCATCTGCCACAGGTATACACATGTTCTCCATCCTGAACCTCTCTCCCACCTCCCTCCCCATACCATCCCTCTAGGTTATCCAAGTGCACCAGCCCCAAGCTTCCTGTATCCTGCATTATACAGAGTGAAGTAAGCTAGAAAGAAAAACACCAATACAGTATACTAAAGCATATATATGGAATTTGGAAAGATGGTAACAACAACCCTGTATGCGAGACAGCAAAAGAGACACAGTTGTATAGAATAATCTTTTGGACTCTGTGGGAGAGGGAGGAGGGATGATTTGGGAGAATGGCATTAAAACGTGTATAATATCATATAAGAAATGAATTGCCAGTCCAGGTTCGATGCAGGACTGTGTCTTTTCTTGAACAAAAATTTAGTTTGATGTAGTCCTACTTGTTAATTTTTGCTTTTATGTTATGATTTTGGTATCATATCCAAGAAAGCATTGCTAAAATGAATGTTAAGAACTTTCCTCCGTTTTTTTCTTCTAGAAATTTTAAAGGTTTAAATCTTATGCTAAGTCCTTAATCCAAGTCAAATTTTTTGTGAGTGGTATAAGATTGGGCCAAATTTCATCCTTTTGCAAGTAGATATTCAGTTTTCCCAATGCCATTTATTTATTGAAGAGATTATCATTTTCCATTGAGTATTTTTGGCTGTTTCTTGTCAAATCTCAGTTTACCATATATGTGTGGGTTTATTCCTAGGATTTCAATTCTGTTTTGTTAGGAAAATTTTCTCCATTATTTACTGTGAGAACCTGGTTAACTAAATTTCACAAAATCATGTACCCCTCTTCCCAAGTCCTTCTGAAGTGTTTAATTGCAAAAGTTGTCCACACCGAGCTTTCAGCAAATTGTCAATAACAGTTCCAGTTTTCTTATGTTGGCAATGATTCCTGTCAGTTGTGCTGTGAACCTCTGCTTTAGTAAGCTATGATTCTCTATATTTGCCTTTCTCTCCTGTTGTGCTGGCGACAGTTTTCTCTGTGTCCTCCCCTCTTACAGATTCAAGAAGAGATGCTTTTTCAGTGTGTTCAGCTTTTTACTCATTAGGACAGAGTGGAGACTTCTAAGGTCCTTACATGCAAAAATAGATCTAATATATGTTCTAATATTCATACGGTAAATGTTGCTATTATCCGCCAACTAGTGCTCTGAAAACTGAATATAGAGCCCTAAATAAGGCAGATGCTTTTCTTCTCTACTTATATTCTAGTGGGAAGAAGCTGATAATAAAATGCTGTTTTCATGCCTTCTGGCAAGAAAATAATAGTGGTCAGCCAGAGTCTCAAAGAGATGCTTGTAATACTTCTGCCTCAGAACTCAGACTTAACAGAGTTCTTCTCATGCTTAAGGGAGCCAAGATTTCTCCTGATCCTCAAATGGGTCTATGGAATTTCAGCTGGACTGCAAACTAAGGGCTGGTAGCCTGGGTCCTGTGATAGTCTCAAAAACTTCCTTGGATCCTAGGAGCTGGAGGAACCCATACTAAAGAAAAGGAACATAAGTACTTATACAGGTTTCTCTTAAGGGCTTTAAGCCTTCCAGGATGAAAGTCCCACAGCAATATATTGCTATGGTTATCAATAATAACTATTACAACATTATGAATATTATTACAATATTATTAATTAATAATGAACAGACACCTCAGGCCAGCTCTGGTGTTTGCAGAGCATCCCAACTTATTTTTCCACATGCTTGGGGTTCAATGTTAGTCCTTCTATTTTGCCCTAAGTCCTTTACTCTGAGGTTGAGGGAAGGGAAATACATGCCTGTGTACTTTAAGGCAATTGCAGCCTGTATGTTGTTCAATTAATCTTCATTTAAATAATTTGAGATGGTCTCTTATAAGAATGTCCTTGAACCCAGGAAGGATTTGAATCTTTCAAATAAGTTTTCTGGGTTATTTTCCCCCTTTCCTTATAAATAGTAAATTATCTTCAATTGAGGCACATACTGAGGTTAGGTGAGGGAGAGTGTGGAAACATACTATATTCTGAAGTTTCATTCTGAAGATCTCTTCTTACAACTATTATCTTTCAAGGTGTCTAATTTTTTTAAACTATGGTCTTATTTTTCAATGTAGCTGAATCTTGAATAAGTCCAATATGAACCTTGCAGGTACCCTTTCAGGATATAATAATGAGATAGCAGGGAGACAGAAATCATTGGGTCAGTAGTTTATAAAAAATACCCCAATCCAGATGGTGGCAACAACAAGAAAGGAAGTTACTGCCACTTCAGGCTCCAAGACTGATCAGTTTCCAAATTGATATATACTCCTCTGCCACAATCTTAAAATTTTACATTTATTTTCATCTACTATAATGTACTATAGTGATGCAATGAAACTGTGCTTTGGAACTAAGCAGATCTGGGTTCAAATCACAGCCTCATCTTCTGTGTCACACAGCTTGTGGCCTTAGGCAAGTTAGTGAACACTCTGAATCCTGCTGTCATTGCCTATTACATGGGTTGCTGTCAGCAGGTAATGGAGACATGCCTTCAATGGGCTCAACTTCTTTGATCTTCTTCAGCAATTTCATTTTTGTTTAAAGTTCACATCTATTGCCTTTTACATCTATTGCCACAGGAAGTCACATCTCTTACCAGAGTTTCCTCCCCAGGTTATTTCTGGCTTTTACTTAGGAAAGAGCACATATTATACAGGTATATTCTGGTATTTTTCTTCTGATAGCCTCAGCCAACATTCCCACTCCAGACCACTACTCTACTCAAAGTTGGTCTTTTCTTGCTCTCTCTACTGCTTTCTCCAGTCTCCTGATAGTCCTTGTGGTGCTTTCAAGTTCTACTTCCCATCACACCCTCAAAGATGTATTTAAGCCTACTGAATATTTTGTGTAGATTTCAAAGGTTCCAGAGACAATTTAGGAGGTGATAAAGGTCAGAGAACCTGAGATTCCTATTTTCTGAGGAGTCTTTATGACACAAAAGTTCTTAAGCCTATGGCCTAAGCCTGTGGGTTCAAGGCTGATATAGGAGGAAAGAAAAGCTTCCTCTGTCTGTCAAAACAAATCTCAAGGAATGTGACTATTCTTGTTCTGGTTCTAGATGAAACATATCTGGCATATCTTTGCTGGCACTAGGGCAGGCATGGAGAAAGAGAAGAAGGGAGACATCCAGAGAGAAGTAATACATATTCCCTAACATAGAATTTTGTAGGGGAGGAAAACATATTTACAAGTGAAATATGCATTTGCAAGATTACCTTTGCATTGAAAACCTGAGTTACATTGTAGATAGAAAGGGTATCAAGTTCTTCCATTTGCCCTCTGTGGAAATAACCCTGATTAGACTTTTGACCGGCAAACTTGCTGATATCACCCACGCTTTTTAAAGAATATTGGCCTGCAGGTGTCTTCTTGTGTCTGAAGATCTCCAATTTGCTAAGATCTTTTGCATGTCTCCTCTAGATTACTATTTTGACTCAAGGAGAAGGATATTCCAATCTCAGGACCCCAAAGGTCCTGAACAACATTATCAGTACATAAGCTGTGTTTCTGAAAAACCTTTAGCTTTAAGCTTTCCCATAATATTTTCCTGAAATGATGGCCTTTACGAGATACTGTTATGCCACTGCACCTTTCCTGGTAGAACCATTAGGCCAAGCATGAAAGATATCGTCTGAACAGAGCATTTCTGTTCTTTTTGTTTCTATATAATAAAGTACCACAAACCTAAAGAACTAAAACCACATCCATTTATTAGCTCACCATTCTTTAGCTAAGAAGTATGGTAATTCTACAGCAGGGTTCTCTGCTCAGAGTATCATGAAACTAGAAGTGGCAGCTGGGCTAAGTTCTCATCTGGAGGCTCTAGGGAAAGATTCCCTTCCAAGTTCATTCTCATATTTAGAAGAATTCAATTTCTTATCATCATAAGACTATTGAAGGACTGTTTTATTCCCTGCTGTTAACCAGGGGCCAGTCTCAGCTTCGTCCATTTTATGTCAGCAAGAGCACATCAAATAAATCTTGACTTTAAAATTTTGCTTTCTCTTCTACCACTAGTGAAGAAAATTCTGCTTTCAAAGATTCATATCATGTCTGCCTGGATAATCTCCCTACCTTAATGTAAACTAATTTAGGACAGCAACTAACAATAAAATTCCTCCTCAGTATGACCTAAGTTAGTGTTTTATTGAATAACTGTACACCAAAAGGATTTTAAATAGCTCAGCTGGAATTCTATTACCTCTACTAGCTTTGTTCATAGTAACACTTCTTAAGGCCCACTTGATCCACACTTCAGGATATCTGGCTCTAGGTGAGTGACTGCACCATCGTGGTTATTTGGGTCATTAAGACCTTTTCTTGTACAGTTCTTCTGTGTATTCTTGCCACCTCTTCTTAATCTCTTCTGCTTCTGTTAAGTCCTTACCATTTCTATCCCTTTTTTAAAATATAAATTTATTTATTTTAATTGGATGCTAATTACTTTACAGTATTGTATTGGTTTTGCCATACATCAACATGAATTCACCACAGGTGTGTGCGTGTTCCCCATCCTGAACCCCCTCCCACCTCCCTCCCCATACCATCCCTCTAGTGCCCATCTTTGCATGAACTATTCCCTTGGTATCTCCAATTTTCTTGAAGAGATCTCTTGTTTTTCCCATACTACTGTTTTTCTTTGCATTTTCACTTAGGAAAGCTTTCTTATCCCTCCTTGCTTTTCTTTTGAACTCTGCATTCAGTTGAGCATATCTTTCCATTTTACCTTTGCTTTTCACTTCTGTTCTTTACTCACCTATTTGTAAGGTTTCCAGACAACAACTTTGCCTTCTTGCATTTCTTTTTTTGGGAGGGGGGATGCACAGCCTCCTATACAATGTTACAAACCTCTCTCCATAGTTTTTCAGGCACTCTCTCTACCATATCTAATCCCTTGAATCTATTCATTATCTGTATAATCATAAAGGATTTGATTTAGGTCATATCTATACAGATGTGAGGGGTGAACCATAAAGAAAGCTGAGCCTTGAAGAATTGATGCTTTTGAACTGTGGTGTTGGAGAAGACTCTTGAGAGTCCATTGGACAGCAAGGAGATCTAACCAGACCATCCTAAAGGAAAATACTCCTGAATATTCTTTGGAAGGACTGACGCTGAGGCTGAAGCTCCAATGCTGAGGCTGAAGCTCCAGTACTTTGGCTACCTGATGCAAAAAAACTGACTCATTGGAAAAGATCCTGATGCTGGGAAAGATTGGAATGGGAGGAGAAGGGGAAGACAGAGCATGAGGTGATTAGTGGCATCACTGACTCAATGGACATGAGTTTGAGCAAGCTCCAGGAGTTGGTGATGGACAGGGATGCATGGCATGCTACAGTCCATGGGGTCGCAAATAGTCAGACATAACTGAGAGACTGAACTGAACTGAACTGAATGGCCTAGTGGTTTTCCCTACTTTCTTTAATTTAAGGGTGAATTATTCAATAAGGAGCTAATGATCTGAACCACAGTCAGATCCAGCTCTTGTTTTTGCTGACTGTATAGAGCTTCTCCATCTTCAGCTGCAAAGAATAAATTCAATCTGATTTCAATATTGACCATCCAGTGATGTCCTTATATACAGTCGTCTCTTCTATTGTTTGAAGAGGGTCTTTGCTATGACCTCCTGCTGTGTTCTCTTGACAAAGCTCTGTTAACCTTTACCCTACTTCATTTTGTCCTCCAAGGCCAAACTTGCCTGGTACTCCAGTTATCTCTAGGCTTCCTATTTTGCATTCCAATCCCCTATGATGAAAAGGATATCTTTCTTTGGTGTTAGTTCTAGAAGGTGTTGTTCTGTGTTTGTTCTAGAAGATCTTCATAAAACTTCAGCTTCTTGAGTATCAGTTGGGGCATAGACATGGACTACTGTGGTGTTGAATGGTTTGCCTTGGAAATGAGCTGAGATCATTCTGTCGTTTTTGAGATTGCACCTAAGTACTACATTCAGGACTCTTGTTGACAGATTTTATTTTCTTGGGCTCCAAAATCACTGTGGATGGTGACTTTAAATGAAATTAAAAGATGCTTTCTCCTTCAAAGAAAAGCTATGACAAATCTAGACAGTGTACTAAGAAGCAGGGACATCACTTTGCCAACAAAGGTCTGCATACTCAAAGCTATGTTTTGTTTTATTTTGTTTTGTTTTGTTTTTTTTTTTTCCCAAAAGTCATGTACAGATATGAAAGTTGAACCATAAAGAAGGCTGGGTGCTGAGGAATTGATGCTTTTAAACTATGGTGTTGGAGAAGACTCTTGAGAGTCCCTTGGACTGCAAGGAGATCCAACCAGTCTATCCTAAAAGAGATCAGTCCTGAGTATTCATTGGAAAGACTTTTGTTGAAGCTGAAACTCCAATCATTTGGCCACCTGATGCAAAGAACTGACTCATTTGAAAAGACCCTGATGCTGGGAAAGATTGAGGGCAGGAGGAGAAGGGGACAACAGAAGATGAGATGATTGGATAGCATCACCAACTCAATGGACATGAATTTGAGCAAACTCTGGGAGATACTGAAAGACAGGGAAGCCTGACATGCTACAGTTCATGGGGTCAGAAAAAGTCAGACATGGTTTAGCAACTGAACAGCACCACCACCAAAAGACAGTAATCTTTGTAGGCCATTTTGGAATTTTCTCTACCACAAATATCAATTTTATTAGGCATTTCAACATTGGGACTGCCACATTGAACAACATACCCAAAAATCATGACTTTCAAGGACTTTGTATCCTAGCACAATGGGATAGACAGTATGGAAGTGAATAAGAAATATGTATCCCAGATGGTGATAAATAGTATAGAAAAAATAATGCAGAAGAGAAGAATTGGGAATGCCTGGCAAAAATATCATTTCTATTATAAATAGGATTATCAAGAAAGTTCTCACTTAAAAACATGAAATTTAAGCAAAGATCTTAAGGAACTGAAGAGTGAAGCCTGAAAATATCTAGGGGAAGAACATTCCAGGCTGAAAGAACAGCCAGTCCAAAGGCTGTTTGCAGGAAAACAAAATTCTTATTCTGTCCTCATCCCTGGCTCCTGTCTCCCTCTCCAGATTCATCTCAGTCTGATAACTCCTCATTTTCTGAGCTTCAGTATATTTCCTCTCTTTCTTTTAATACTTTTCTCCAGGTTCTTACTTGGCTGGCTTTTATTTCAGACATTGGCTCATGGGATTACTTGGTGGTCCAGTGGTTAGAACTCTGTGCTTCCACTATAGGAGGCACAAATTCGATACCTGGTCAGGGAACTGATATCCTGCAATCATTCAGCACAGCAAAACAAACAAGCAAGCAAACAAACATAAAACAAGAAAAATGCAGATATTGGCTCATGTAATTTCCCTGTTCCATCGTCTTGCTTTGGTTTTTAAACATTTGGACACATGCCTTCTCCATGCCTTCTATACTGGATGGTAAATTTCATTTGTATATGGGCCATATCTGCTTTGTGTTCCACTATATTCCCTGTCGGAGAAGGCAATGGCACCCCACTCCAGTACTCTTGCCTGGAAAATCCCAGGGATGGGGGAGCCTGGTAGGCTGCCGTCTATGGGGTCGCACAGAGTCAGACACGACTGAAGTGACTTAGCAGCAGCATATTCCCTGTATCTAGTAGAGTGCCTGTCACATAAGTTGTGCTCCACTGGATAAGGTAAACAAAACACATTGCAGGGATACATTGGTTATGTGGTTTAATATACAACTGATATCAGCAAATCCTGATTTAAAATGCTTCTGATCATCCAGAAAATCCATGACTTAATTATTGAATTTGTATGTAAACACCACACTTTCATCTATAAGAATGTATTAAATCAATGACTCCCCTGGTGTCTCAGACAGTAAAGAAATTGCCTGCAATGAACGAGACCTATATCATTCATTTTTTATACAGTTATTTTTTGGTAAACTTTGAATAAAGACATATATTTTATAAAAAAAAATGTTTCAAAACACTGATTTTACCCAACCACTTAATTATACAAGATGGGAAACAGACCACAGAGGGAAAGAAAAGATTTGTTCAGAGTTATATGGTGAGTCAGTAGCAGTATTAACCTCCTGAATTAGGTTCTCTAATTCCTTGTCTTGTTATCTCCCTTATTTATCCTCTGAGTACATTCAGGTGAAATGTGACATAGTAGGAGATATGAAGGATAGGGTTTAAGATGACAGCTGAGCTCCTCTGACCATCTTGACTCAGAAGGAGGCAGTGGGAAATATGGCTGAAATCAAAATGGAGCCTGTAAATCCAGACTGGAACCCAGAGCAAAGTGTTCAAAGACTCCAGAAATGGGTTGCATAACTGCACCCTAGTCCCAAGAGTGTGTGTATTTTTCTATAACATGATTTGTTCACTTAACCATATATTTTAAAGCTCTTTTCAGGTCAGTGTGTACATAAAACTGCTTATTTTTAAAAGCTCTATAATAATCTCCAGAATTGCTGTTTTTTGACTCTTTATACCTTCCCTCTGGTGAAGTTTCAGAGCTCATTCTATTGTACAGAGCTACTCTTGGCTTTCTTACTTTCTTTGAAGTTCACTCAGCCCTTAGCTGCTATGAAATATTTTGTGTATTTCTAGAACTTTGAAAGCTAGTGGGCAGCTGTATAGAGGCTTGTGTCTAGAAAGGTAGTGAGATAAAAATCTTTGGAGTTGTTAAAAATTTTGGACAATCACTGAGCAAAGATAATATGTAAGAATGAACTACACATGACTCAGACTGACCTCTATCATAGTTCTTGTCACATTTCCTTTCTGTTTCTTTGTCTAATTACTAGATTGTGACTTCTTTGAGAGTAGTGACCCAGTGTTGTTCAACATTGAATCCCCAACACCCAACACGGTGTTGTTGGGTATAAGTCAAAGCTCCATCAATATTTATGAATTCATGATCTATATAATATTAAAATTTTGATTATCTTGTCTGCAAATATTCTGAAAAGAAGAACCCAGCTCTACAGACACATTAGCATCCACCACACTCTTCAAGTACAATGAACATATGACTATACATTCAGAGAACTTCGATGATTTTCATTTCTCTAATAATTAATGTTGAGCTTCTTTCATACATATAAATTATCCAATAGGATGTCTTCTTCGGAAAAATGTCTGTTCAAGTCTTTTGCTTATTTTTATTGGAATTATTTGAGAGTTTTTGATATTGAATTATAGGAGTTCCTTATATAATTTGGAAATTAACCTCTTTTCAAATATATACTTTGCAAATATTTTTTCACATTCTGGAGATTGCCTTCTCATTCTGTTGATTTTTTTTTTTTTTTCTGTGCAGGAACTTCTTAGTTTGATGTAGTCCCACTTCTCTATTTTTGAATTTGTTTCCTGTGTTTTGATATCATAAACAAGAAATCCTTGCTGAAATAAATAGCAAGAAACTTTCTCCCTTTGTTTACCTCTAGAAATTTTAGTTTCTAGTCTCATATTTCAATCTTTTATTAATTTTGAGTTGGTATTTTGTGTATGATGAAAAGTAGCAGGCCGTTTTTTTTTTTTTTTTTTTGCACATTGTTATCCAGTTTTCCCAATACCATTTGTTGAAAAGGTTAACTTTTCCCCTTTGTGCATTCTTGAAACCCTTGTCAAAGATTGGTTAACTATTCATGTGTGAGATTGTTTCCAAGCTTTCTTTTTATTGGAATATAGCTGATTTACAATATTGTGTTCATTTCATGTTTACAGCAAGGTGATTCAGTTATTTCATTCATACTATATTCCATTACAGATTATTATAGGATAGTGAATATAATTCCCAGTGCTATACAGTAAATCTCTGTTTTTTATTTATTTCCTGAATAGTATTTTATATTTGTTAATCCCACACCCTTAATTTGTCCCTCTCTCCCTCTTCCTTATGGTTTTCATGTTTGCCTTCTAGGTCTGTGAGTCTGTTTCTTTTTTATATACAAATTAATTTGAATTATTCTTAGATTCCACATGTAAATTATATCATATAGTATTTTCTTTCTCTGATTTTCTTCACTAAGTGTAATATTATCTAGATCCATCCATGTTGCTACAATCAATAATGTTTCATTATTTTGTTATAGTTGGGCAATATCTGTATATTGCCCAATCATTTTCTTAAGCCAATCAATCATCTTTTGATAGACACTTGGGTTGCTTCCGTATCTTAGTTATGTTAAGTAGTGCCATTATGAAATTGGGATGTATGTCTCT
Source organism: Bos javanicus (assembly GCF_032452875.1). Lineage (NCBI taxonomy): Eukaryota > Metazoa > Chordata > Mammalia > Artiodactyla > Bovidae > Bos > Bos javanicus. The sequence goes on along the minus strand of NC_083897.1, from coordinate 85,915,693 downwards.
TTTGAAAATAGTGTTTTCCATTTTTCTGAATATATACCCAGGAGTGGGATAGCTGGCTCATATGGTACCTCTATTTTTAGTTTACTAAGGAATCTCCTTTCTGTTTTCTATCATAGTATCTGCACTAATTTACATTCCCACCGAAGTGTACAAGGGTTCCCTTTTTCCACACCTTCTGTAGCATTTATAATTTGTAGATATTTTGATGATGAGCATTAGCACCAGTGTGAGGTAATACTTCAGAGTGGTTTTGATTTGTATGTCCTCTAATAATTAGAGATGCTGAACGTTTTTCATGTGCCTGTTGGGCATCTGTATGTCTTCTATGGCAAAATGTCTGTTTAGGTCTTCTGCTGAGTTCTGATTTAATTATATGAGCTTACTGTATATTTGGGGTATTAACCCCTTGTTGGTTGCATTGTTTGTCAATATTTTCTCCTAGGCTGTACGTTGTCTTTTGTGTTGATGATGGTTTACTTAGCTGTGAAAAAGCCTTTAAGCTTCATTAGATCCCATTTATTTTTTTTTTTTCTTTTGTTTCTTTTGCCTTGGGAGATTGACCTAAGAAAATACTGTTATTAATATGATTTACACCAGAAAATGTTTTGTCTATGTTCTCTTCTGGGAGTTTTATTATATCATGTCTTATATTTAGGTCTTTAAATGATTTTGAGTTTATTTTTGTCTAGGAAGGACATGTGACATGATGTGAAGGAGTATTTTAATTTCATTGATTTACATGTAGCAGTCCATGGGACTTTCCTAGAGGCCTAGTGGTTAACTCTCCATTCTTATACTGCAGGGGGCAAGGCTTTGATCCCTGGCCTGGGAATTAAGGTCTCACATGCTGTGCTGTGCAACCATAACAAACAACAATAACAACAACAACAACAACAAAAAAAAAAAACATAAGGCTGTCCAGTTTCCCCAACACAATTTGTTGAAGAGACTTTTATCCATTGTATATTCTTGCTTCCTTTGTCTAAAATTAATTGGCCATAGGTGTGTGCATTTATTTATAGGCTCTATATTCTGTTCCATTAATTAATATATTTATTTTTATGAAAATACCATGTTGATTTGATTACTACAACTTTGTAGTAGAGTCTTAAGTCTGAAAGGGTTATGTCTACAGTTTTGCTCTTTTTTACCCAGGATGGCTTGGCAATTCTCAATTTTGGGTGCTTCCATATAAATTTTAGGATTAATTGTTTTGCTTCTGTGAAAAAAAAGTCATGGGTAATTTATTAAGGATTATATTATATACATAGATTTTTTTTGTGTAGTATGACCATTTTAACAATATTAATTCTTCCAATTCAAGAGCATTTTCATTTATTTGAATTATATTTAACTTTCCTAGGAATGTGTAATAATTTTCAGCATATAGATCTTTCACCTTTTTGGTTAAGTTTATTCCTGGGTTTTTTTGATGTGATTTTAAATGAGATTTTTAAAAAATTTTGTCTGTTATTTCCTTATTAGTACAAAGAAATGCAACAGATTTTTGCAAATTAATCTTAAATTTGACCACTTTTTAAAATTTTAACAGTTTTTGTGTAGTGATTTTGTTGTTGTTGTTGTTGTCATTCAGTTGCTAAGTTGTGTCACTCTTTGCAACCCATAGACTACAGCGCATCAAGCTCATCTGTCCTCTGTCTCCCAGAGTTTGCTCAAATTCATATCCACTGAACTTGTGATGCTATCTAACCATCTCATTCTCTGCCATCCTTTTCCCTTTTTGCTTTCAGTCTTTCCCAGCACCAGGGTCTTTACCAATGAGTCAGTTCTTCATATCAGGAAGCCAAAGTATTGGAGCTTCAGGTTTAGCAACAGTTCTTCCAAATAATATTCAGAGTTGATTTCCTTTAGGATTGACTGGTTTGATCTCCTTGTTGTTTAAGGCAATCCTAAGAGTCTTCCCAGCACCACAATTCAAAAGCATAAAGAAGGTGCTAAGACTTCCCTATGGTCCAACTTTCACAACCATACATGACCTCTGAAAAAATCGTAGCTGTGACTAAATGGACCATTGTCAGCAAGGTGTGTGTTTCTGCTTTTCAATACACTAAGTTTGTCATGGCTTTACTCCCAAATTTCATGGGTGTGGTACCATCCGCAGTGATATTGGAGCCCAAGAAAATGAAATCTGTGACTGCTTCCACTTTTTCCCCTTATATTTGTCATAAAGTGATGGAATCAGATGCCATGATCTTAGTTTTTTGAACACTGAGTTTCAAGCAAGCTTTTTCACTCTCCTTTTCCATCTTCATCAAAAGGCCCTTTAGTTCCTCTTCACTTTCTACCATTAGAGTGGTATCATCTGCATAATAGAGGTTTTTTTATTCCAACTGCAATTATTCCATCTTGTGATTCATCCAGCCAGGATTTCCCATAATGTTCCATTTAGTTGCTCAGTCGTGTCCGACTCTTTGCGACCCCATGGACTGCAGCAGGCCAGGTCTCCTAATCCATCATCAACTCCTGGAGCCTACTCAAACTCATGTACATTGCGTCTGTGATGCCATTCAAACATCTCATCCTCTATCGTCCCCTTCTCCTCCCACCTTCAGTCTTTCTTAGCATTAGGGTCTTTTCCAATGAGCCAATTCTTTGCATCAGGTGGACAAAGTATTGGGGTTTCAGCTTCAGCCTCAGTCCTTTCAATGAGCATTCAGGACTGATTTCCTTTAGGATTGACTGGATGGATCTCCTTGCAGTCCAAGGAACTCTCAAGAGTCTTCTCCAACACCACAGTTCAAAAACATTGATTCTTCGGCTCTCAGCTTTCTTTATAGTCCAACTCTCATGTCCATACATGAATACTGCAAAAACCATAGCTTGACTAGATGGACCTTTGTTGGTAAAGTAATGTCTCTGCTTTTTAATATGCTGTCTAGGTTGGTCATAGCTTTTCTTCCAAGGAGCAAACATCTTCAGATTTCATGGCTGTAGTCACCATCTGCAGTGATTTTGAAGCCCCAAAATAAATTATGTTACTGTTTCCATTGTTTCCCCATCTATTTCCCATGAAATGATGGGACCAGATGCCATGATCTTAGTTTTCTGAAAGTTGAGCTTTAAGCCAACTTTTTCACTCTCCTCTTGCACTTTCATCAAGTGTCTCTTTAGATCTTCTACTCTTTCTGCCACAAGGGTGGTGTCGTCTGTGTATCTGAGGTTACTGATATTTCTCCCAGCAATCTTGATTCCAGCTTACGCTTCATCCAGCCCAGCATTTTGCATGATGTACTCTGCATATAACTTAAATAAGCCAGGTGGCAATATACAGCCTTAATATATTCGTTTCCTGATTTGGAACCAGTCTGTTGTTCCATATCCAATTCTAACCGTTGCATCTTGACTTACACACAGATTTCTCAGGAGGCAGATCACGTGGTCTGATAATCCCATCTCTTTGAGAATTTTCCATAGAGTCAAAGGATTTGGCATAAACAATAAAGCAAAAGTAGATGTTTTTTCTGGAACTCTCTTGCTTTTACAATGATCCAGCTGATGTTGGCAAGTTGTGGATGTGATGGGTGATGGAAGTAAAGTCTGATGCAGTAAAGAACAATTTTGCATAGGAACCTGGAATGTTATATCCATGATTCAAGACAAATTGGAAGTAGTCAAACTGGAGATGACAAAAGTGAACATTGACATTTTAGGAATTTCTAAACTAAAATGGACTGGAATAGATGAATTTAATTTAGATGACCATTATATCTACTACTGTGGGCAAATCCCTTAGAAGAAATGGAGTAGCCATCATGGTCAGCAAAAGAGCCCCAAAAGTGGTACTTGGATGCAATCTCTAAAATGACAGAATGATCCCTATTCATTTTCAAGGCAAACCATTCAGTATCACAGTAATCCAAATCTATGCCTCAACCAGTAATGCTGAAGAAGCTGAAGTTGAATGGTTCTTTGAAGACCTACAAGACTTTCTAGAAGTAACACCCAAAAAAGATGTCCTCTTTATTATAGGGGAGTGGAATGCAAAAGTAGAAAGTCAAGAGATAACTGGAGTAACAGGCAAATTTAGCCTTGGAGTACAAAATTAATTGGGGGCAAAGGCTAACAGAGTTTTTCCAAGAGAACACACTGGTCATAGCAAACACCTTCTACCAAAAACACAAGAGAAGACTCAACACATGGACATCACCAGATGGTTAATACTGAAATCAGATTGATTATGTTCTTCACAGCCAGAGATGGAGAAGCTCTATATAGTCAGCAAAAACAGGATCAGGTGCTGACTGTGGCTCAGATCATGAACTCCTTATTGCAAAATTCAGACTTAAATTTAAGGAAGTAGGGAAAACCATTAAGACCATTAAGGTATGAAATAAATCAAGTCCCTTACAATTATAGAGTGGAAGTGACACGTAGATTCAAAGGATTAGACCTGATAGACAGGGTGCCTGAATAACTATGGACAAAGGTTCATTACATTGTACAGGAGTCAGGGATCAAGACCATCCCCAAGAAAAAGAAATGCAAAAAGGCAAAATAGTTGTCTGAGGAGGCCTTACAAATAGCTGAGGAAAGAAGAGAAGCTAAAGGCAAAGGAAAAAAAAAAGGAAAGATATACCCATTTTAATGCAGAGTTCCAAAGAATAGCAAGGAAAGGTAAGAAAGCCTTCCGAAGTGAGCAATGTAAAGAAATAGAGGAAAAGAGTAGAATGGGAAAGACTAGAGATCTCTTCAAGAAAATTAGAGATACCAAGGGAACACTTCCTGCAAAGATGAGCACAATAAAGGACAGAAATGATATGGACCTAATGGAAGCAGAATATATTAAGAAGAGGTGGCAAGGAGACAGAAAAAAGCTATACAAAAAACATCTTAATGACCCAGATAACCACGATGGTGTGATCACTCACCTAGAGCAATACATCCTAGAATGTGAAGTCAAGTGGGCTTTAGGAAGCATCACAAGAACAAAGCTAGTGGAGGTGATGGAATTCCAGCTGAGCTATTTCAAATCCTAAAAGATGATGCTGTGAAAGTGCTGCACTAAATATGCCAGGTAATCTAGAAAATGCATCAGTGGCCACAGGGCTGGAAAAGATCAGTTTTCATTCCAATCTTAAAGGCAATATCAAAGAATGTTCAAACTACCACAGAATTGCACTCATCTCACATGCTAGCAAAGTAATACTCAAAATTCTCCAATCCAGGCTTCAACAGTATGTGAACAATGAACTTCCAGATACTCAAGCTGGATTTAGAAATGGCAAGGAACCAGAGATGAAATTGCCAATATTTGCATGATGTACTCTGCATATAAGTTAAATAAGCAGAGTGACAATATATAGGCTTGAAGTACTCTTTTCCTTATTTTGAACCAGTCCATTGTTCCATATGCAGTTGTAATTGCTGCTTCTCACCCCACATACAAGTTTCTCAGGAGGCAGGTAAGGTGGTCTGTTATATTAATCTGTAAGTATTTTCCACAGTTTGTTATGATCCACGCAGTCAAAGGATTTAACATAGTCAATGAATCAGACGTAGATGTTTTTTCTGAAACTCCCTTGCTTTCTCTATGATCCAGCAAATGTTGACAATTTGATCTCTGGTTCCTCTGGCTCTATGAAACCCAGTGTGTACATCTGAAATTTCTCAGTTTACTTACTGCTGAATCCTAACTTGACAGATTGTGAGCATAGCCTTGCTAGCATGTGAAATGAGTGCAATTTTATGACAGTTTGCATTTTTTGGCATTACCCTTCTTTAACATTGTAGTGAAAGTGACCTTTTCTAGTCCTGTGGCCATTGCTGATTTTTACCAATTTGCTGACATACTGAGTGCAAATTTTTAAAAACATCAACTATTAGGATTTGAAATAGCTCACTGGAATTCTGTCAACACCATTAGCTGTGTTCATAGTAATGCTTCCAAAGGCCCACTTGACTTCACACTCCAATATGTTGTGCTTTATTTATTTGTGGTTTCTCTCTTTCTTCCTTGGTGTGCCTGACTAGAGGTTTTTCAATTTTTTAAATCGTTTTAATAAAATAGCTCTTAGTTTTACCGATCGTTTCTCTTTCTTATTTTATGTATTTCTTCTCTTATTTCTTATTACTTCCTTCCTTGTTTTGGCTTTGGGTTTTATTCTTTCCTAGGTGTTGGCATAATTTGTTTATTTAAATTTTTCTTTCTATTTTGAGGAATGCTTTATTTTTCTGAACTTCTCCCTTAGAACTTCTTTAGTTGTCTCTCATAGATTTTGTGATCTGTGTGCTTTCATTTTTCTCAAGATATTTTCTGATTTCTTCTTTGATTTTATTGTTGATCCCTTTTATTTGTGATCAAAGTTTTCAGTGAGATTTTATTATAGAAAAGGAAATGATGAAAGTAAACTAAAGGGCTTCATTGAGGTTGTATTATACAAATGAAATTGTGAAACTGTACATAATACAAAATTATTGGTATATTTTTCATAGCATGTTGTATAACCTCCATATGTTTGTTCTTTCCTCATTTTTTTCCTATGGAGAGTTTCTAGTCTTATAGTGTTGTAAGCAGAAAAGATGCTTGAGATAATTTCTATCCTCTTAAATTTGTTGAGAATTTCTTTGTAATCTAATATGTGGTCTACCTTAGGGAATGTTCACTGTATGCTTGAAAAGAATTTTTATTCTTTTTTTAATTTAATTTAATTTTATTTAACTTTACAATGTTGTATTGGTTTTGCCATATATCAAAATGAATCTGCCACAGGTATACATGTGTCCCCTATCCTGAACCCTCCTCCCTCCTCCCTCCCCATACCATCCCTCTGGGTCGTCCCAGTGCACCAGCCCCAAGCATCCAGTATCATGCATCGAACATGGACTGGCAACTTGTTTCTTACATGATATTTTACATATTTCAATTCCATTCTCCCAAATCATCCCACCCTCTCCCTCTCCCACAGAGTCCAAAAGACTGTTCTATACATCTTTGTCTCTTTTGCTGTCTCGCATACAGGGTTATTGTTACCATCTTTCTAAATTCCATATATATGCGTTAGTATACTGTATTGGTGTTTTTCTTTCTGGCTTACTTCACTCTGTATAATAGGCTCGTTTCATCCACCTCATAAGAACTGATTCAAATGTATTTTTTTTAATGGTGGAGTAATACTCCATTGTGTATATGTACCACAGCTTTCTTATCCATTCATCTGCTGATGGACATCTAGGTTGCTTCCATGTCCTGACTATTATAAACAGTGCTGCGATGAACATTGGGGTACACGTGTCTCTTTCAATTCTGGTTTCCTCAGTGTGTATGCCCAACAGTGGGACTGCTGGATCATAAGGCAGTTCTATTTCTAGTTTTTTAAGGAATCGCCACACTATTATCCATAGTGGCTGTACTAGTTTTCATTCCCACCAACAGTGTAAGAGGGTTCCCTTTTCTCCACAGCCTCTCCAGCATTTATTGCTTGTAGACTTTTGGATCGCAGCCATTCTGACTGGCGTGAAATAGTACCTCATAGTGGTTTTTTTTTTTTTTTATTCTTCCAATTTTATTTTATTTTTAAACTTTACATAATTGTATTAGTTTTGCCAAATATCAAAATGAATCCGCCACAGGTATACATGTGTTCCCCATCCCGAACCCTCCTCCCTCCTCCCTCCCCATACCATCCCTCTGGGCCGTCCCAGTGCACCAGCCCCAAGCATCCAGCATCATGCATTGAACCTGGACTGGCAACTCGTTTCCTACATGATATTTTACATGTTTCATTGCCATTCTCATAGTGGTTTTGATTTGCATTTCTCTGATAATGAGTGATGTTGAGCATCTTTTCAAGTGTTTGTTAGCCATATGTATGTCCTCTTTGGATAAATGTCTATTTAGTTCCTTGGCCCATTTATTGATTGGGTCATTTATTTTTATTGAAATTGAGCTGTAGGAGTTGCTAGTATATTTTTGAGATTAGTTGTTTGTCTTTTGCTTCATTTGCTATTATTTTCTCTCATTCTGAAGGCTGTCTTTTCACCTTGATTATAGTTTCCTTTGTTGTGCAGAAGCTTTTAACTTTAATTAGGTCCCATTTGTTTATTTTTGCTTTTATTTCCAATATTCTGGGAGGTGGGTCATAGAGGATCCTGCTGTGATGTATGTCAGAGAGTGTTTTGCCTATGTTATCCTCTAGGAGTTTTATAGTTTTTGGTCTTACGTTTAGATATTTAATCCATTTTGAGTTTATTGTTGTGTATGGTGTTAGAAAGTGTTCTAGTTTCATTCTGTTACAAGTGGTTGACCAGTTTTCCCAGCACCACTTGTTAAAGAGATTGTCTTTAATCCATTGTATATTCTTGCCTCCTTTGTCAAAGTTAAGGTGTCCGTATGTGTGTGGACTTATCTCTGGGCTTTCTATTTTTTTCCACTGATGTATATTTCTGTCTTTGTGCCAGTACCATACCGTCTTGCTGACTGTGGCTTTGTAGTAGAGCCTGAAGTCAGGTAGGTTGATTCCTCCAGTTCCATTCTTCTTTCTCAAGATAGCTTTGGCTATTCAAGGTTTTTTGTATTTCCATACAAATTGTGAAATTATTTGTTCTAACTCTGTGAAGAATACTGTTCGTAGCTTGATAGGGATTGCATTGAATCTATAAATTGCTTTGGGTAGTATACTCATTTTCACTATATTGATTCTTCCAATCTATGAACATGGTATATTTCTCCATCTATTAGTGTCCACTTTGATTTCTTTCACCAGGGTTTTATAGTTTTCTATATATATAGGTCTTTAGTTTCTTTAGGTAGATATATTCCTAAGTATTTTATTCTTTCCATTGCAATGGTGAATGGAATTGTTTCCTTAATTTCTCCTTCTATTTTCTCATTATTAGTGTATAGGAATGCAAGGGATTTCTGTGTGTTGATTTTACATCCTGCAACTTTACTATATTCATTGATTAGTTCCAGTAATTTTCTGGTGGAGTCTTTAGGGTTTTCTATGTAGAGGATCATGTCATCTGCAAACAGTGAAAGTTTTACTTCTTCTTTTCCAATTTGGATTCCATTTTCTTGTTTTTCTGCTCTGATTGCTGTGGCCAAAACTTCCAAACCTATGTTGAATAGTAATGGTGAAAGTTGGCACCCTTGTCTTCTTCCTGACTTTAGAGGAAATGCTTTCAGTTTTTCACCATTGAGGATGATGTTTGCTGTGGGTTTGTCATATATAGCTTTTATTTTGTTGAGGTATGTTCCTTCTCTTCCTGCTTTCTGGAGAGTTTTTATCATAAATGGATGTTGAATTTTGTCAAAGGCTTTCCCTGTATCTATTGAGATAATCATACGGTTTTTATTTTTCAATTTGTTAATGTGGTGTATTACATTGATTGATTTGTGGATATTGAAGAATCCTTGCATCCCTGGGATAAAGCCCACTTGGTCATGGTGTATGATCTTTTTAATGTGTTGTTGGATTCTGTTTGCTAGAATTTTGTTAAGGATTTTTGCATCTATGTTCATCAGTGATATTGGTCTGTAGTTTTCTTTTTTTGTGGCATCTTTGCCAGGTTTTGGTATTAGGGTGATGGTGGCCTCATAGAATGAGTTTGGAAGTTTACCTTCCTCTGCAATTTTCTGGAAAAGTTTGAGTAGGTTAGGTGTTAGCTCTTCTCTAAATTTTTGGTAGAATTCAGCTGTGAAACCGTCTGGACCTGGGCTTTTGTTTGCTGGAAGATTTCTGATTACAGTTTCAATTTCTGTGCTTGTGATGGGTCTGTTAAGATTTTCTATTTCTTCCTGGTCGAGTTTTGGAAAGTTGTACTTTTCTAAGAATTTGTCCATTTCTTCCATGTTGTCCATTTTATTGGCATATAATTGTTGATAGTAGTCTCTTATGATCCTTTGTATTTCTGTGTTGTCTGTTGTGATCTCTCCATTTTCAGTTCTAATTTTACTGATTTGAGTTTTCTCCCTTTGTTTCTTGATGAGTCTGGCTAATGGTTTGTCAATTGTATTCATCCTTTCAAAGAACCAGCTTTTGGCCTTGTTGATTTTTCCTATGGTCTCTTTTGTTTCTTTTGCATTTATTTCTGCCCTAATTTTTAAGATTTCTTTCCTTCTACTAACCCTGGGGTTCTTCATTTCTTCCTTTCTAGTTGCTTTAGGTGTAGAGTTAGGTTATTTATAAAGAAATGTTTGTTTAGGTGTTTTTCCCACTTTTTGATTGGTTTATTTGTTTTTCTTGTATATTTTGGGAATTAATCCTTTGTCAGTTTGCTATTATTTTCTCCCATTCTGCATATTGTCTTTTCAGCTGTTTTTACAGGCTCCTTTGCTGTATAAAAGCTTTTATGTTCAATTAGTTCCCACATGTTTATTTTGCTTTTATTTCCATTACTCTAGGAGGTGTGTCATAGAGGATCTTGATGTGATTTATTTCAAAGGATGTTCTACCAATGTTTTCCTCTAAGAGTTTTATACTTCCTGGTCTTAGATCTAGGTCTTTAATCTATTTTGAGTTTATCTTTGTGTATAGTTAAGGGCTTCCTATGTGTAGTATCATTTCTTCTGCAAATAGTGAGAGTTCTACTCCTTTTCCAATCTGGATTCATTTTATTTTTCTTTCTTCTTTGATTATATCAAGACATTTTCTAATTTACTTTTTTATTTCCTTCTTGACTCATTTGTATTTATAGTACAATGTAATTTACTTTTCATGAATTGTGTGGTGTTTATTTTCTCATTTTTCCCTATTATTAGCATATATTTTCATATTTTAGGCTAGAAAATATTTTTGATATGATTTCTACACTTTTAAGTTTATTGAGACTTGTTTTGTGGCCTAGCATGTGACCAATCCTGAAGAATGTTCCATGGGCACTTGAAATGATGTGCATTCTGCAGTTTGGGTATGGAATGCCCTGATTACATCTATTAAATTCAATTGATATGATGTGTCATTCACAGACACTTGATTGGAGATGTGACGAAGGCTTGAGGGCTTGGAGCTGCATTTCTATTGTGATTTCACTATTTCCCAAATGTGGGCACCTTGGATAGAGTCATGTTCAGGGTTTGGGGGTGTTGATGCCATACCACTGAGCTGCCCTCACCCCCTTCCAAGTGCACACAAGGATGCACACTCAACAATGGCATTCTCCAATCTGAAGTTAGCTTTGCTCCCACAAGAGCATGTTGCAGGGATGCAAGAGTTGGCACTGGAGGTTTCTGGCTTTTTAGAAGAAGAACTGGAGTCTGAGACAGCTCTGTTCTCTTCAAATGTGTGTACTCACATTTGTAATGGCAGCCTCTTAATTAAGATCTCCAGAGCAAGAGAAGCTGGAGAAGCAGCCTGGTATCAACTGGGAGGTGTGATGTTATGGTCCTAGAAAGCTGGCCAGAGTCCCAGGCTATTTTTCAGCATGTCTCTGTGCTATGATGGGGAATAAAATATCTGTGAGTGAGTACCTTACTTCACAGTTGTCAGAATGGCCATCATCAAAAATACATCCTGGAGAGGGTATGGAGAAAAAGAAAACCTCTTACACTATTACTGGGAATGTAATTTGGTGCAGCCACTATGGAGAAGAGTATGGAAGTTTCTTAAAAAAATAAAAATCGACCTACCATATTATCCTTAAACCCCACTCCTTGACATATTTCTGGAGAAAACTATAATTTGAAAAGATACATGCACCCCAGTGTTCATTACAGCACTGTTTACAATAGCCAAGATATGCAAGCAAGCTAAATGTCCATTAGATGAAAGGATAAAGAAGAAATGATGTGTGTGCATGCACGCGCACACACACACACACACACACACACACACACACACAATGGGATATTACTTGGTCATAAAAAAAAGAATAAAATAATGTCATTTGCAGTAACATGGATGAGTCTAGAGATCATCATACTAAGTTAAGTAAGTCAGACAAAGAAAGACAAATATTGTATGAAATTATAATCTAAAGGAAAAAAAAAAAGACATCTAAATTTATTTCCAAAACAAAAAGAGACTCACGACACAGAAATCAAATTTATGTTTACCAAAGGGGAAAGGGCAGTGGGGGGATGGATAAATTTAGAGGCTGGAATTAACATACACACACTAGGATATATAACATATATCACCAACAAGGACCTACTATATACCACAAGGAATTATGCTCAGTATTACATGCTAACCTTATAAGGGAAAATAATCTGAAAAAAAAATTTACATGATATTGCAAATAAACTGTTTTTCAGCCGTCCAGTTGTCTTTGACTCTTTGTGACCCTATGGAATACAGAACACTGTCCCTCGCCATCTCCCAAAGTTTGCCCAAGTTCCTGTCCATTGTATCAGTGATGCCATCCAACCATCTCATCCTCTGATGCCCTCTTCTCCTTCTGCCCTTAATCTATCCCAGCATCAGGGACTTTTCCAATGACTCAGCTGTTTTTATCAGATGACCAAAATACTGGAGCTTAGGGTTCAGCATCAGTCCTTCCGATGAGTATTCAGGGTTGATTTTCCTTAAGATTGACTGATTTGATCTTGCTGTCCAAGAGACTCTCAGGAGTCTTCTCCAGCACCACAATTCGAAGGCATCAATTCTTTGGCACTCTGCCTTATTTACGGTCCAGCTTTCACAATTGTATGTGACCACTGGCAAGATCATAGCCTTGACTATATGGGCCTTTGTTGGCAGAGTAATGTCTCTGCCTTTTAACACACTGTCTAGGTTTTTTTTTTTGTCTAGGTTTGTCATAGCTTTCCTGCCAATAAACAATCATCTTCTGATTTCGTGCTTGCAGAATAAACTACAAATAATAAACTCTAAATATACTATAGAATACAGTATATTTTATAGAATAAACTATACTTTAATTTTAAAAAGCACAGTGTAGCAGTTTATTATATCCTCCCAGTAAGCCCCACTGATTTTCAAACCAGCTAGAAGATCTGGTACAGGTAGTGTTAGACTTATGGCTGGGATTCCCAATTATTTGACTGAAATCTCTTTAAGTTCAGTTCAGTCGCTCAGTGGTGTCTAACTCTTTGCGACCCCATGAATCGCAGCACACCAGGCCTCCCTTTCCATCACCAACTCCCGGAGTTCACTCAGACTCACGTCCATCGAGTCAGTGATGCCATCCAGCCATCTCATCCTCTGTCGTCCCCTTCTCCTCCTGCCTCCAATCCCTGCCAGCATCAGAGTCTTTTCCAATGAGTCAACTTCTCATGAGGTGGTCATAGTACTGGAGTTTCAGCTTTAGCATCATTTTTTCCAAAGAAATCCCAGGGCTGATCTCCTTTAGAATGGACTGGTTGGATCTCCTTGCAGTCCAAGGGACTCTCAAGAGTCTTCTCCAACACCACAGTTCAAAAGCATCAATTTTTGGCACTCAGCTTTCTTCACAGTCCAACTCTCACATCCATACATGACCACTGGAAAAACCATGGCCTTGACTAGACCAACCTTTGTTGGCAAAGTAATGTTTCTGCTTTTGAATATGCTATCTAGGTTGGTCATAACTTTCCTTCCAAGGAGTAAGCGTCTTTTAGTTTCGTTACCCAGTGACAATTCTCTTGCGTATGTTATCCCCCTCCTCTTCTATGTCTCCTGTTATTGGTGCGTGCATGCCCTGGCCAGATCAATTCCCCTTTCCTACCAGACTCTGCAGATCTTTATTTATAGCCTTCATTATTAAAGAGATGCTCTGGTATCCCCAGGTATATTTCAGCAAGATTTGCTCTATATGTAGTGGTAAAGTTTTATGTGTTTCTTAAACATCCTCCTACAACACCATCTTTCTCTTTCTGGTAGTTCTATTTGTTATTTTTGCAGAATCTCCATAGTTTATTTGAAACTGGCTGAATCAATTTACACCCCATCCAGCATTGCATGATGGTTCATTTTTCTCCACATCTTTACCTATAATTGTTATCATTTTGAATAGAGCTTAACACGTGTGAGGTGGCAATCTCATTGTGATTTTGAATTGCAGTTCCCTGATGGTTAGTGGTATTGAGCATATTTTCATGTATATAATGGGTGTATGTATGTTTTCTTTAGAAAAATGTGTATTAATGCCACTTGCCCATTTTGTGGTCATGTTTCTTGGTGTTGTATTGAAATTTTTTTTTTTTTGTATATTTTGTATTCAATCCTTTATCAGATACTGTTTGCAAATATCTTCTTTATTTATTTATTTTTTTAATTTTATTTTATTTTTAAACTTTACATAATTGTATTAGTTTTGCCAAATATCAAAATGAATCCGCCACAGGTACTTCTATTTAGTTTGCTGTCTTTTGTTTTATTGATGGTTTCCTTAACTTCACAAAAGCCTTATAATTTTATGTAGTCCCATTTGCTTAAGTTTTCTTTCTTTTCTTCTTCTTTTTTTTTTTTTGCTCTTGCCTGAGGAAATAAAACACCCAAAATATTGTGAAGACAGATATCAAAGAGCGTATCTATGCCTCTGTTTTCTTTCAGATGTTATGATTTCAGATCTTTCATTTAAGTCTTTAATTAAACTGAGTTTCTTTTGCATTCACATATAGTTTCAGAAAGTGGCCCTGTTTCATTCTTTTATATATAGCATCCAATTCTCCAAACATAATTTATTGAAGAGCCTGTCTTTTTCCTGATGCAGCCTTGCTTCTTTTGCCAAAGATAAATTAATCATATGTGTGTGGGTTTATTTGGTTGCTCTCTATTTTGTTTTATATGTGTTTTCTTTTATTCCAGGGTCATAGTGTTTTGATTAATATAGCTATATATTATAGTCTGAAGCTTGGGACCATGATACCTCTGGCTTTCTTCTTAACATCAAGATTACTTTTAATATTTCAGGACTTTTTGGTTTTGTACTAACTGAAGGATTTTTTTTTGTTCTAGTTCTGTGAAAAATAGGTATTTTGATAAGTATTGAATTAAAACTGTAGACAGCCTTGGAGATTGTGTTCATTATAACAATATTAATTCATCCTGTGATGGCAGTATATCTCTTCATTTCTTTGTGTTGTCTTCAATTTCTTTCATAAATGTCTTATAGTTTTCCAAGTAGAGTTTCTTGCATCTCCTTGGTTAGATTTATCCTTAGGTAATATATTATTTTTGATGCATTTTATATCAAATATTTATTTATTTTTTAATATAAATTTATTTATTTTAATTGGAGGCTAATTACTTTACAATATTGTATTGGTTTTGCCATAAATCAACATGAATCCACCACAGGTATACACGTGATCCCCATCCTGAACCCACCTTCCACCTCCCTCCCCATAGCATCCCTCTGGGTCATCCAAGTGCATCAGCCCCGAGAATCCTGTATCCTGCATAGAACCTGAACTGGTGATTCATTCCACATATGAAGTTATACATGTTTCAATGCCATTCTCCCAAATCTCCCCACCCTCTCCCTCTCACACAGAGTCCAAAAGACTGTTCTATACATCTCCATCTCTTTTGCTGTCTCACACACAGGGCTATCATTACCATCTTTCTAAATTCCATATATATGTGTTAATATACTGTATCAGTGTTTTTCTTTCTGGCTTACTTCATTCTGTATAATAGGCTCCAGTTTCATCCACCTCATAAGAACTGATTCAAATGTATTCTTTTTAATGGCTGAATAATACTCCATTGTGTATTTGTATCACAGATTTCTTATCTATTCATCTGCTGATGGACATCTAGGTTGCTTCCATGTCCTGGCTATTATAAACAGTGCTGCAATGAACACTGGGGTACACGTGTCTCTTTCCCTTCTGGTTTCCTCAGTGTGTATGCCCAGCAGTGGGATTGCTGGATCATAAGGCAGTTCTATTTCCAGTTTTTTAAGGAATCGCCACACTGTTCTCCATAGTGGGTGTACTAGTTTGCATTCCCACCAACAGTGTAAGAGAGTTCCCTTTTCTCCACACCCTCTCCAGCATTTATTATTTGTAGACTTTTGGATCGCAGCCATTCTGACTGGTGTGAAATGGTACCTCAGAGTGGTTTTGATTTGCATTTCTCTGATAATGAGTGATGTTGAGCATCTTTTCATGTGTTTGTTAGCCATCTGTATGTCTTCTTTGGAGAAATGTCTATTTAGTTCTTTGGCCCATTTTTTGATTGGGTCATTTATTTTTCTGGAGTTGAGCTGTAGGAGTTGCTTGTATATTTTTGAGATTAGTTGTTTGTCAGTTGCTTCATTTGCTATTATTTTCTCCCATTCTGAAGGCTGTCTTTTCACCTTGCTGATAGTTTCCTTTGATGTGCAGAAGCTTTTAAGGTTAATTAGGTCCCATTTGTTTATTTTTGCTTTTATTTCCAATATTCTGGGAGGTGGGTCATAGAGGATCCTGCTGTGATGTATGTCAGAGAGTGTTTTGCCTATGTTCTCCTCTAGGAGTTTTATAGTTTCTGGTCTTACGTTTAGATCTTTAATCCATTTTGAGTTTATTTTTGTGTATGGTGTTAGAAAGTGTTCTAGTTTCATTCTTTCACAAGTGGTTGACCAGATTTCCCAGCATCACTTGTTAAAGAGGTTGTCTTTAATCCATTGTATATTCTTGCCTCCTTTGTCAAAGATAAGGGGTCCATATGTGCATGGATTTCTCTCTGGGCTTTCTATTTTTTCCATTGATCTATATTTCTGTCTTTGTGCCAGTACCATACTGTCTTGATAACTGTGGCTTTGTAGTAGAGCCTGAAGTCAGGCAGGTTGATTCCTCCAGTTCCATTCTTCCTTCTCAGGATCGCTTTGGCTATTAGAGGTTTTTTGTATTTCCATACAAATTGTGAAATTATTTGTTCTAGCTCTGTGAAGAATACTGTTCGTAGCTTGATAGGGATTGCATTGAATCTATAAATTGCTTTGGGTAGTATACTCATTTTCGCTATATTGATTCTTCCAATCTATGAACATGGAATATTTTTCCATCTATTAGTGTCCACTTTGATTTCTTTCACCAGTATTATAGTTTTCTATATATAGGTCTTTAGTTTCTTTAAGTAGATATATTCCTAAGTAATTTATTCTTTCCGTTGCAATGGTGAATGGAATTGTTTCCTTAATTTCTTCTTCTGTTTTCTCATTATTAGTGTATAGGAATGCAAGGGATTTCTGTGTGTTGATTTTACATCCTGCAACTTTACTATATTCATTGATTAGTTCTAGTAATTTTCTGGTGGAGTCTTTAGGGTTTTCTATGTAGAGGATCATGTCATCTGCAAATAGTGAGAGTTTTACTTCTTCTTTTCCAATTTGGATTCCGTTTATTTTTTTTTTCTGCTCTGATTGCTGTGGCCAAAACTTCCAAAACTATGTTGAATAGTAATGCTGAAAGTTGGCACCCTTGTCTTGTTCCTGACTTTAGAGGAAATGCTTTCAATTTTTCACCATTGAGGATAATGTTTGCTGTGGGTTTGTCATATATAGCTTTTATTATGTTGAGGTATGTTCCTTCTCTTCCTGCTTTCTGGAGAGTTTTTATCATAAATGGATGTTGAATTTTGTCAAAGGCTTTCTCTGCATCTATTGAGATAATCATATGGTTTTTATTTTTCAATTTGTTAATGTGGTGTATTACATTGATTGATTTGTGGATACTAAAGAATCCTTGCATCCCTGGGATAAAGCCCACTTGGTCATGGTGTATGATCTTTTTAATGTGTTGTTGGATTCTGATTGCTAGCATTTTGTTAAGGATTTTTGCATCTATGTTCATCAGTGATATTGGCCTGTAGTTTTCTTTGTTTGTGGCGTCTTTGTCAGGTTTTGGTATTAGGGTGATGGTGGCTTCATAGAATGAGTTTGGAAGTTTTCCTTCCTCTGCAATTTTCTGGATGAGTTTGAGTAGGATAGGTGTTAGCTCTTCTCTAAATTTTTGGTAGAATTCAGCTGTGAAACCGTCTGGACCTGGGCTTTTGTTTGCTGGAAGATTTTTGATTACAGTTTCAATTTCCATGCTTGTGATGGGTCTGTTAAGATTTTCTATTTCTTCCTGGTCGAGTTTTGGAAAGTTGTTCTTTTCTAAGAATTTGTCCATTTCTTCCACGTTGTCCATTTTATTGGCATATAATTGTTGATAGTAGTCTCTTATGATCCTTTGTATTTCTGTGTTTTCTGTTGTGATCTCTCCATTTTCATTTCTAATTTTATTGATTTGATTTTTCTCCCTTTGTTTCTTGATGAGTCTGGCTAATGGTTTGTCAATTGTATTCATCCTTTCAAAGAACCAGCTTTTGGCTTTGTTGATTTTTGCTATGGTTGGTTTTGTTTCTTTTTGCATTTATTTCTGCTCTAATTTTTAAGATTTCTTTCCTTCTACTAATCCTGGGGTTCTTCATTTCTTCCTTTTCTAGTTGCTTTAGGTGTAGAGTTAGGTTATTTATTTGACTTTTTTTTGTTTCTTGAGGTGTGCCTGTATTGCTATGAACTTTCCCCTTAGGACTGCTTTTACCGTGTCCCACAGGTTTTGGGTTGTTGTGTTTTCATTTTCATTCGTTTCTATGCAAATTTTGATTTCTTTTCTGATTTCTTCTGTGATTTGTTGGTTATTCAGCAGCGTGTTGTTCAGCCTCCATATGTTGGAATTTTTAATAGTTTTTCTCCTGTAATTGATATCTAATCTTACTGCATTGTGGTCAGAAAAGATGCTTGGAATGATTTCAATTTTTTTGAATTTACCAAGGCTAGCTTTATGGCCCAGGATGTGATCTATCCTGGAGAAGGTTCCATGTGCACTTGAGAAAAAGGTGAAATTCATTGTTTTGGGATGAAATGTCCTATAGATATCAATTAGGTCTAACTGGTCTATTGTAACATTTAAAGTTTGTGTTTCCTTGTTAATTTTCTGTTTAGTTGATCTATCCATAGGTGTGAGTGGGGTATCAAAGTCTCCCACTATTATTGTGTTATTGTTAATTTCTCCTTTCATACTTGTTAGCATTTGTCTTACATACTGCAGTGCTCCTGTGTTGGGTGCATATATATTTATAATTGTTATATCTTCTTCTTGGATTGATTCTTTGATCATTATGTAGTGACCTTCTTTGTCTCTTTTCACAGCCTTTGTTTTAAAGTCTATTTTATCTGATATATGACTATTGCTACTCCTACTTTCTTTTGGTCTCTATTTGCATGGAAAATCTTTTTCCAGCCCTTCACTTTCAGTCTGTTTGTGTCCCCCGTTTTGAGGTGGGTCTCTTGTAGACAACATATGTAGGGGTCTTGTTTTTGTATCCATTCAGCCAGTCTTTGTCTTTTGGTTGGGGCATTCAACCCATTTACGTTTAAGGTAATTACTGATAAGTATGATCCCGTTGCCATTTATTTTATTGTTTTGGGTTCGAATTTATACACCGTTTTTGTGTTTCCTGTCTAGAGAATATCCTTTAGTATTTGTTGGAGAGCTGGTTTGTTGGTGCAGAATTCTCTCAGCTTTTGCTTGTTCTGAAAAGCTTTTGATTTCTCCTTCATACTTGAATGAAATCCTTGCTGGGTACAATAATCTAGGCTGTAGGTTATTTTCTTTCATCACTTTAAGTATGTCCTGCCATTCCCTCCTGGCCTGAAGAGTTTCTATTGAAAGATCAGCTGTTATCCTTATGGGGATTCCCTTGTGTGTTATTTGTTGTTTTTCCCTTGCTGCTTTTAATATTTGTTCTTTGTGTTTGATCTTTGTTAATTTGATTAATATGTGTCTTGGGGTGTTTTGCCTTGGATTTATCCTGTTTGGGACTCTCTGGGTTTCTTGGACTTGAGTCATTATTTCTTCCCCATTTTAGGGAAGTTTTCAACTATTATCTCCTCAAGTATTTTCTCACGGTCTTTCTTTTTGTCTTCTTCTTCTGGAACCCCTATGATTCGAATGTTGTAGCATTTAATATTATCCTGGAGGTTTCTGAGATTGTCCTCATTTCTTTTAATTTGTTTTTCTTTTATCCTCTCTGATTCATTTATTTCTACCATTCTATCTTCTAATTCACTAATCCTATCTTCTGCCTCTGTTATTCTACTATTTGTTGCCTCCAGAGTGTTTTTAATTTCATTTATTGCATTATTCATTATATATTGACTCTCTTTTATTTCTTCTAGGTCCTTGTTAAACCTTTCTTGAATCTTTTCAATCCTTGTCTCCAGGCTATTTATCTGTGATTCCATTTTAATTTCAAGATTTTTGATCAATTTCACTATCATTCGGAATTCTTTATCAGGTAGATTCCCTATCTCTTCCTCTTTTGTTTGGTTTGGTGGGCATTTATCCTGTTCCTTTATCTGCTGGGTATTCCTCTGTCTCTTCATCTTGTTTAAATTGCTGAGTTTGGGGTGTCCTTTCTGTATTCTGGCAGTTTGTGGAGTTCTCTTTATTGTGGCTTTTCCTTGCTCTTTGTGGGTTTGTACAGGTGGCTTGTCAAGGTTTCCTGGTTAGGGAAGCTTGTGTCGGTGTTCTGGTGGGTGGAGCTGTTTTTGTTCTCTCTGGAGTACAATGAAATGTCCAGTAATACGTTATGAGATGTCTATGGTTTTGGGGTGACGTTGGGCAGCTTGTATCTTGAAGCTCAGGGCTGTGTTCCTTTGTTGCTGGAGAATTTGCTTGGTATGTCTTGCCCTGGAACTTGTTGGCCCTTGTGTGGTGCTTGGTTTCAGTGTCAGTATGGAGGCGTTTGATGAGCTCCTGTCAATTAATGTTCCTTGGAGTCAGGAGTTCCCTGGAGTCAGGGTTTGGACTTAAGCCTCCTGCTTCCAGTTATTGGTCTTATTTTTACAGTAGTTTCAAAACTTCTCCTTCTATATAGCACCATTGATAAAACATCTACATTAAAGATGAAAAGTTTCTTTACTCTGAGGGTCACTCAGAGAGGTTCCCTGCATTACATGGAGAAGAGAAGAGGGAGGAGGGAGTTAGAGGTGACCCAAATGAGATGAGGTGGAATCAATAGTGTAGAGAGTGGGGTAGCCAGTAGTCACTTCCTTATGTACACTCCACAACTGGACCACTCAGAGATGTTCACAGAGTTATACAGAGAAGAGAAGAAGGAGGAAGGAGACAGAGGTGACCAGAAGAATAAAAGGGGGGAATGAAAAGGAGGGAGACAGATCCAGCCAGTAATCAGTTCCCTAAGTGTTCTCCACTGTCTGGAACACACAGAAACTCACAGAGTTGGGTAGAGTAGAGAGGGGTTAGGGAGGAGACACAGGCGACCTGGTGGAGAAGAAGGAGAGTCCAAAGGGAGAGAGAGCAGTCAAGCCAGTAATCTCGCTCCCTAGTGAAAAATGGGTCCTGAGGGTTGGGTTCTTAAAGGTACAAAATTGGTAACAAATACATAAAAGCAAAAATTAAAAATCTAGAGTAAAGTTTGGAATTTCAAAAATACGATGTTAAAGAAAAGAAGAAGGAAAAGAAAGAGAGAAAAAATGAACAAAGAAAAACAAACAAGGTTGCAAAAATTATAAAGAAAATACAGGTACAAAATTGATAACTAATACCAAAAAGCAAAAATTAAAAATCTAGAGTAGAGTTTGGAATTTCAAAAACACAATGTTAAAAAAAAGGAAGAAGAGACATAAAGAGAGAAAAAAACAAACAAAAACAAACAATGTCGCAAAAATTATAAAGAAAATACAGGTACAAAATTAATATCAAATACCAAAAAGCATAAATTAAAAATGTAGAGTTTGGAATTTCAGATATACAATGTTATATAAAAGAAGAAGAGAAAGAAACAAACAATAAGAAAAAGTCACAGAAATTATAAAAAAAAAATGTAGGTACAAAATTGATAACATATACCAAAAAGCTAAAATTAAAAAACTAGAGTAGAGTTTGGAATTTCAAAAATACAATGTTTAAGAAAAGAAGGGAAAAAAAAGGTCAAAAAATTATAAAATATATATATATGAAGTTTGCTGAAGAAGAAAAAAAATAGGTTTTTTTTTTTTTTTTTTGCAAAGTAATAGGTTATAAAAGTGAAAATTAAAGGAACAATAGAGGACTTAAAAATTTTTTTTAATTAAAAAAGAAAGAAAGAAAGAATGAATGATCATAAAAATAGTAAAAATATATCTAGGACTTTTTCTGGTTTTGTTGTGAGTATTGTGGGTTCAGTTCATTTTTGGCTAGTTCCTTAGTCCGACTTATATTTCTCAAGATCTATAGGCCCCTTCTTATGTAGTCCATAGTAACCACGGGGTTTTAATCTATTGCCTGTAGCTTCCAAGGCGTTTCCCTCTGTTATAACTTCTTCTGTTTGCTGGTCTCTTCAGTGTCTGGTTACCGCCCTGACACAAAGGGGACGGTGGGGGAAACTTTTTTTTTTTTTTTAGGCTCACTTGTTCAGTCGCGCTGTGGGGAGGGAGGGAGGGATGCTGCAAACAAATAACACTGGCGTGTGCTCGCAGTGCCTCAGCCACACTGGGTCTGCCCCCGCTCACGGCGCGTGTAGCCTCCCTGCCCACACTGCTCGGGCTCTAGGTTGTTCTGCCGGGAACAATTCGAGGCCGGCCCTGGGCTGCATGCACCTCCCAGGTCCAAGCCGCTCAGGTTCAGGCACTCGGGTAGTCCTCAGAGGCGCAGACTCGGTTGGACCTGCGTTTTGTGCTCTTCCCAGGTCCAAGCAGCTCAGGTGATGAGGTGTTTGGCGAGCGCCATTGCTGCGACTTATCGCCTCCCCGCCACTCGGTTATCTGGGTGTAAAACCGGTGCACCTTCTCAGGCAGATGTTGACCGTCCAGACCCCCAATAAGTTTTAGTTAGCAAAGAAGCCTGCTTACAGTTTTATAGATAATGTCTCTCTGGGGCTGCGATTGCCCCCTTCAGGCTCTGGCTACCTGTCACAGGAGGGGGAAGGTCTGCAGCCGGCTATCTCTGTTCAGTCCTTTGTTACGTGCGCGGGCCTGGCGGTGTCTTAGGTTGGGGCTGGCTTTTTGCGTGGTAGATATCCCACAGTCTGGTTTGCTAGCCCAAATTATTTCGCTCAGATAGTGCTCAGGGTATTCAGGCCAGATTCTTACTCTGAGCGATGCAGCCCGGGCCGCGCCTCCCTGCCCAGCCCCCGCTTGCCAATGGCGTGTGCAGGCATCTGCGCTGCTTCTCCTCTGGGGGAGTTACCGTAGGGCTCACAATCTGCAGGTTTTAATTGTTTATTTATTTTTTCTCCCTGTTATGCTGCCCTCTGTGCTTCCAAAGCTCGACACAGATTCGTCACTGAGAAGGTTTCCTGGTGTTTGGAAACTTCTCTCTTTTTAAGACTCCCTTCCCCGGACGGAACTCCGTCCCTCCCTCTTTTGTCTCTTTTTTTGTCCTTTATATTTTTTCCTACCTCCTTTCGAAGAATTGGGTTGCTTTTCTGGGTGCCTTATGTCCTCTGCCAGCATTCAGAAGTTGTTTTGTGGAATTTACTCGACGTTTAAATGCTCTTTTGATGAATTTGTGGGGGAGAAAGTGTTCTCCCCGTCCTACTCCTCCGCCATCTTGGCTCCTCCCCTTACTTTCTCCCATTCTGAAGGCTGTCTTTTCACCTTGCTTATAGTTTCCTTTGTTGTGCAGAAGCTTTTAATTTTAATTAGGTCCCATTTGTTTATTTTTGCTTTTATTTCCAATATTCTGGGAGGTGGGTCATAGAGGATCCTGCTGTGATTTATGTCGGAGAGTGTTTTGTCTGTATTCTCCTCTAGGAGTTTTATAGTTTCCAGTTTTACATTTAGATCTTTAATCCATTTTGAGTTTATTTTTGTGTATTGTGTTAGAAAGTGTTCTAATTTTATTCTTTTATAAGTGGTTGACCAGTTTTCGCAGTACCACTTGTTAAAGAGATTGTCTTATCTCCATTGTATATTCTTGCCTCCTTTGTCAAAGATAAGGGGTCCATAGGTGCATGGATTTCTCTCTGGGCTTTCTATTTTTTTCCATTGATCTATATTTCTGTCTTTGTGCCAGTACCAAACTGTCTTGATGACTGTGGCTTTGTAGTAGAGCCTGAAGTCAGGCAGGTTGATTCCTCCAGTTCCATTCTTCTTTCTCAAGATAGCTTTGGCTATTCGAGGTTTTTTGTATTTCCATACAAATTATGAAATTATTTGTTCTAGCTCTGTGAAGAATACTGTTGGTAGCTTGACAGGGATTGCATTGAATCTATAGATTGCTTTGGGTAGTATACTCATTTTCACTATATTGATTCTTCTGATCAATGAACACAGTGTATTTCTCCATGTATTTGTGTCCTCTTTGATTTCTTTCACCAGTGTTTCATAGTTTAGTTTCTTTTGATAGTTACATTCCTAAGTATTTTATTCTTTTTGTTGCAATGGTGAATGGAATTGTTTCCTTAATTTCTCTACTTTCTCATTATTAGTGTATAGGAATGCAAGGGATTTCTGTGTGTTGATTTTATATCCTGCAACTTTACTATATTCATTGATTAGTTCTAGTAATTTTCTGGTGGAGTCTTTAGGGTTTTCTATGTAGAGGATCATACAGTGACAGTTTTACTTGTTACTTTTCAATTTGGTTTGCTTTTATTTCTTTTTATTGCCTAATTACTATGGCTGGAATTTCCAATGAAAAAAAGAAGTGAAAATGTTAGTTGCTCAGTCATGTCTGACTCTTTGTGACCCCGTGGACTATACGCTTCCAGGCTCCTCTGTTCATGAAATTCTACAGGCAAGCTTATTGGAGTGAGTAGCCATTCCCTTCTCCAGGGGATCTTCCTGACCTAGAGATTGAATCCAGGTTTCCTGTATTACAGGCAGATTCTTTACCATTTGTGCCATCAGGGAAATTCAAGATTTCCAATACTCTGTTGGAAAAAACTGTCAAGAATGGCACTCTTGCCTTTTTACTTATAGGTAAGATTTTCATCTTTTCATTGTTGAGTCTGATGTTGACTTTGGCTTTGTCATATATATATACATATATATTATTATTTTGAGTTATTATTCTTTTATACCAAATTTGTTGAGAGTTTTTTTTTTAATATATCATAAATGGATGTTGAATTTTGCCAAAAGATTTTTCCATCTAGTGGGAATATCATATTTTTGTCTTCAATTTATTCATGTCATGTATCACATTGATTTGTGAACATTGACCATCCTTGCATCCCAGGGATAAACACCACTTACTCATGGTGCATGATTCTATGTGTCATTTAATTTGATTTCTTAAAGCTTTGTTCAGGATTTTTTTGTATCTATATTAATCAGAAATATTAACATGTAATGATTTTTGTGTGGTCTGATTTTGGTATCAACATGATGCTAGCATCATAGAATGAGTTCAGAAGAGTTCATTTCTCTTCAAATTTTGAAAGTTTCAGAAGAAAAGGTAGTAATTCTTCTTTAAGTTTTTGGTAAGATTCACTTGTCAAGATATTTGTTACAGGACTTTTGTTTCTTGGGAGGCTTTTACTTAATTAACTGATTTAATTTTATTTCTGGTAATCAATCTTCATATTTTCTATTTCTTTCTGATTCAGTTTTGGAAGACTGTAGACTTCTATACATTTGTTCATTTCTTTGAGGTTGTCCAATTATTCAGATGGTCAATACTGAAAGCAGATTGATTATATTATTTGCAGCTAAAGATGGAGAAGCTCTATACAGTCAGCAAAAACAAGACTGGGAGCTGACTGTGGCTCAGATCATGAACTCTTTATTGCAAAATTCAGACTTAAATTGAAGAAAGTGGAGAAAACCACTGCCATTCAGGTATGACCTAAATCAAATCCCTTATGATTATACAGTGGAAGGGACATATAGAGTCAAGGGATTAGACCTGATAGAGTGCCTGAAGAACTATGGATGGAGGTTCATGACATTGTACAGGAGGCAGTAATCAAGACCATCCCCAAAACAAAGAAAAGCAAAATGGTTGTCTGAGGAGGCCTTACAAATAGTTGAGAAAAGAAGAGCAGCTAAAGGCAAAGGAGAAAAGGAAAGACATACCCATTAGAATATGGAGTTCCAAAGAATAACCAGGAGAGATAAGAAAGACTTCCTCAGTGATCAATGAAAATAAACAGAAGAAAAAATAGAATGGGAAAGACTAGAGATCTCTTCAAGAAAATCAGAGATGCCAAGCGAACTTTTCAACAATGAAGGGCACAATAAAGGACAGAAATGGTATGGATCTAACAGAAACAGAAGATATTAAGAAGAGGTGGTGAGAATACACAGAAAAACTGTACAAAAAATATCTTCATGATCCAGATAATCACGATGGTGGGATCACTCACTTAGAGCTAGATATCCTGGAATGTGAAGTCAAGTGGGCCTTAGGAAGCATCATTGTGAACAAAGCTAAGGGAGGTGATGGAATTCCAGTTGAGTTATTTCAAATCCTAAAAGAAGATGCTGTGAAAGTGCTGCACTAAATACACCAGAAAATTTAGAAAACTCAGCAGTGGCCACAGGATTGGAAAACATCAGTTCTCGTTCCAATCCCAAACAAGAGCAATGCCAAAGAATGTTCAAACTGTGGCACAATTGAACTCATTTCACATGCTATCAAAGTAATGCTCAAAATTTTCCAAGCCATTCTTCAAGAGTACATGAACCATGAAATTCCAGATATTCAAGCTGGATTTAGAAAAGGCAGAGGAACCAGAGATCAAATTGCCAATATCCATTGGATCATCAAAAAAGCAAGAGAGTTCCAGAAAAACATCTGCTTCTGATTTATTCAGTTCAGTTCAGTTTAGTCGCTCAGCCGTGTCCCACTCTTTGCAACCCCTTGAATTGCAGCACCTGATTTATTGGCTATGCCAAATCCTTTGACTGTGTGGATCACAACAATCTGTGGGACATTCTTAAAGAGATGGAATATCAGACTACCTAACCTGCCTCCTGAGAAATCTGTATCCAGGTCACGAAGCAACAGTTAGAACTGGATATGGAACAACAGACTGGTTCCAAACCAGGAGAGGTGTACGTCAAAGCTGTATGTTGTTACCCTGCTTATTTAACTTATATGTCGAGTACATCATGAGAAATGATGGGCTGGATGAAGCACAAGCTGGAATCAAGATTGCCAGGAGAAATATCAATAACCTCAGACATGCAGATGACACCACCCTTATGGCAGAAAGCAAAGAAGAACTAAATATCCTCTTGATGAAAGTGAAAGAGGAGAGTGAAAATGTTGACTTAAAGCTCAACATTCAGAAAAGTAAGATCATGGCATCTGGTCCCATCACTTCATGGCAAATAGTTGGGGAAACAGTGGAAACAGTGTCAGACTTTATTTTGGGGGGCTGCAAAATCACTGCAGATGGTAACTGCAGCCATGAAATTAAAATACACTTACTTCTTGGAAGAAAAATTATGACCAAACTTGACAGCATATTCAAAAGCAGAGACATTACTCTGCCAACAAAGGTCTGTCTAGTCAAAAGTACAGTTTTTCCAGTAGTCATGTATGGATGTGAGAGTTGGACTATAAAGCAAGCTGAGCTCTGAATAATCGATGCTTTTGAACTGTGGTGTTGGAGAAGACTCTTGAAAGTCACTTGAACAGCAAAGTGATCCAACCAGTTCATCCTAAAGGAAATCAGCTCTGAATATTCATTGGAAAGACTGATGTTGAGCCTGGTACTCCAATACTTTGGCCACCTGATGCAAAGAACTGACTCCTTTGAAAAGATCCTAATGCTGGGAAAGATTGAAGGCAGGAGGAGAAAGGGACAACATAGGATAAGATGGTTGGATGGCATCACCGACTCAATGGAAATGAGTTTGAGTAAACTCAGAGAGTTGATGATGGAAAGGGAGGCCTGGTGGGCTGCTGTCCTTGGGGTCACAAAGAGTTAGACATGATTGAGCGACTGAACTGCACTGAACTGAATTTTTGAGTTGTAATTGTCCATAGTAGTGATTAACTCCAATACATGGGGAAAGTCTCTGATGCTGGGAAAGATTGTAGGCAGGAGGAGGAGACAACAGAGGATGAGATGGTTGGATGGTATTACTGACTTGATTGACATGTGTTTGAACAAGTTCTGGCAGTTAGTGATGTACAGGGAAGCCTGGTGTGCTGCATTCCTTGGAGTCGCAGAGTCAGACACAACTGAACAACTGAACTGAAAGTTTTGTTACCCTTTGTATTTCTGTGATGTCATAATTTATTTTCTTTCTTTTTTATTTTATTTACTTTGGCTCTTTTCCTTTTTTTTTCTCTTTATTACCCTCATTTAAAAGTTTATCAATTTTGTTTATCTTTTCAAAGAATCCATTCTTATTTTCATTTGTCTTTTCTATTGCTTTGTATCCATTAAAAAATTTCTACATTGATCTCCATTATTTCCTTCCTTCTTCTAACTTTGTTTTTTATTTTAGTTTTATTTATTTAAGTGTGAGTTTTGATTTTTTATTTTGACTTTTTTTTAAAGGAAGTAGACCTATATCACTATAAACTTCCCTCTGATTGCTGATTTTGCTGCATTCCATATATGTTGTATCACTGTGCTTCTATTTTCATTTGTCTCCAGGTATCTTTTTATTTTATTTTGTTTTATTTTTTATTTCATAAGTGACCCTCTGACTGCTTGATAGCACATTGTTTAGACTTCACATCTTTTGTGGATTTGTAGTTTCTATATAGTTGGTTTTTATTTTCATACTCCTGTAGTTGGAAAAATTCCTTGATATGATTTTAATCTTCTTAAATTTTTTGAATCATTTTTTGCAGTCTAGCATGAAGTCTATCCTGGAGAATGTACCATGTGCAGTTGAAATGAAAGTGTTTTCCAATTATTTTGGATGGAATGTTCTATAATATATATCTACCTATCTATCTATCTAAAATCCATCTACTCTAATGCATCATTCAAGGTCAATGATATTCTGTCCATTGATGTAAGATGTCCATATCTTCTTGATATTCTGTCCATTTATATAATGTGGTATTAAAGTCCCTTATTTTTGTTGCATTGTTATCAATTTCTTATTTTGTAATTGCTAATATTTGCTTTATATATTTAGATGGTCATCTACTAGGTGAAAATACATTTATAGTTGTCTTGGTTTCTTGTTTGATTACCCCCCCCCACCCCCTGTTTATCATCAGTTAATGCCTTTTATTTTTTATTGCTCTAATCGTTTTTTAAAGTCTATTTTTTTCTGATTAAGTATTGGTACCAGAGTTGTTTTCTGATTTTTTTTAAAAAAGATTTCCATTTGCATGGAATATCTTTTCTACTCCGTCTCTTTCAATCTGTGTGTATTTTTAGTTCTGAAGTAAGTCTTTTGTAGGCAGCATAGACATTTTTTTAAAAATCACTTCATCTCTTTTAGGTCTTTTAACATGCAAAGTTAGTATGATTTACATTGTTTCAGAGGTCTGTTAAACTGTTCTCATTTTTAAAAATTATTTTCCCCATTTTTTCTGTTTAAGTAATTCCCACTAATCTGTCTTCCAGATCACTGAACCATTTCTGTGTATCATATAATTTACTGTTGATTCTTTCTGGTGTATTTTTAATTTTGTTTATTATATTCTTCATCTCTGTTTTTTTTTTTTTTTTAATTTTCTAGCTATGTCAAAATATTCACCGTGTTCTACTCTTCTTATCTCAACTTAGTTAAGCTTGTTTTTGATCATTATTTTAATCTCTTTATCATGTAAATTGTTTTCATCCACTTTTTTTAGTCTTTTGCAGAGGTTTTGTATATTCTTTCATTTGAAACGTATTCCTCTGTCTCTTCATTTTGCTCAATTCTCTCTGTTCTTTTTTGTGTATTAGGTAGATTGGTTTCATCTCCTGATCTTAGAGAAGTAGCTTTTTCTAGGAGACACCTACATGCACCAGCAGCATGCTTCACTGTATTCACCAGAGATCTATGTTCTAAGAATGTGCTATAAATGGGCTGCATGCATCCTTCTGTTGTGGCAAGAATAATTACTGTGGATGTACTATAGGTGGAGCTGACCCTTAGTCAGGTAGGCTGAAGGCCTTATCTCATATGGTGGCTGTGGGCCTATTTGCCATTCAGACCAGGTCTCCATGTGACCATCCATGCAATCTAGTTGTGTGTCACTGCTTCAAGACAACTGGTGTGTTTTGGGGGTGGTTAAGCCCCCGTTTCTAATAAGCTTCTAATAGGCAGTGGTACAAGTTTCTCATCATAGCTTCTGCCAGCATCCATATCTGCAGGGAGGAAATCAGTTGCCTCCTGCCTCTCTGGGAGGCTGTCCAAAATCAGCAAGTGGGTCTGACCCAGGCTCCTTTTAAGTTATTGCCTCTGTGCTGGAACTTAGTGTTGTGAGATTTGTGCATACTCTTTCAGAGTGGAAGCTGTTTCCAATTGCCCTCTGGCTCTCCTGAATATAACCTTCACTGATTTTCAAATCTGAATGTTCTGGGACTTATCTTCCAGCAACAGAATCCCAGAATGCGAACTCTGATGTGAGGCTTGGATGCCTTGCTCTTCAAGTAAGACAACTACAGTTTTAATATCTCTAACATATTTGGAACTTTGGGGTATGGATCATGATTATACTGCATTTTTGCCACTCTACCTGTCTTGCTGTGGTTCCTTGTTTATATCTTTAGTTTTGGAAAATATTTCCTACTTGTCTTCAAGTTGTTCTCATAGATAGTTGCTCTATAAATAGTAATGGTGTTCAATTCACTCAGTAATGTCTGACTCTTTGCAACCTCATAGACTGCAGCATGCCGAGCTTCCTTGTCCTTCACTATCTCCCAGGGTTTGCTCAAACTCATGTCCATTGAGTCGATGATTCAATCCAACCATCTCATCCTCTTTGAAACATTGTGAGGTGTTTTATACTGATTTAATCTCCAGATTCATTATTAGTCTATTCAAATTTTCTATATCTTCATTATTCAGCCTTGGTAGTGAGAGGGTAACAGGCAGGAAGGCTAGGGTTCCCCAAGTGGAGGAAATAGACTGCAAGTGTCAGATTTTTTTTTTTTTCCTCTTCTCTATACAAAATTAAAAGGAGAAGGCAATGGCAGCCCACTCCAGTACTATTGCCTGGAAAATCCCAAGGATGAAGGAGCCTGGTAGGCTGCAGTCCATGAGGTCGCTAAGAGTGGGACAGTAGGCTACAGTCCATGAGGTCGCTAAGAGTTGGACAGGACTGAGTGACTTCCCTTTCACTTTTCACTTTCATGCATTGGAGAAGGAAATGGCAACCCACTCAAGTGTTCTTGCCTGGAGAATCCCAGGGATGGAGGAGCCTGGTGGGCTGCTGTCTACGGGGTTGCACAGAGTCGGACATGACTGAAGCGACTTAGCAGCAGATACAAAATTAAAAGGAGGTTTCTTTTAAAACTCTGTGTTGCCATGATGACACCTGGTTCCACCTGAAGTTAAGTTTTCTCAAACCTTGAGCTGACTAATGCATTCTTCTTATGGAAATGTTTTTCTTAAGCTATGTTAATGAAATATGTATTTACCTTAGAATTTGCCTTCCTTCAAGATTCATGTCAATTGTTTAATGGCCCTGATGACTCAGCTTGTGCCAACATAACCTCAAAATGCATGTTTGGGTGAGGGGCCTGGTGACACTCTGAGTTTTGAGACATTTCCTTTCTCTAATTAGCAGCTTGCTAATAGGTATACAACTTCTTGCTAAAAACTAGCAAGGGGACACTTTCTGCCCTCTTCTGATGTGTATGTCAGAAGCTTTCTTTATCTTTTTTACACTTTAATAAGACTTTATTACACAAAAGCTCCGAGTGATCAAACCTCATCACTGGCCCCATATCGAATTTCTCTTCTCTAGAGGCCAAGAATCCCTGCATCATTTATGGCTCATAGCAACAACCTTTCAGTTGATAATATAAATATAAAAATTTATCCATTTCTTCTAGTGTATTTATTTTTATATGGCAAGTGTTGAATTAATCATATTTCTCAGTTTGTTACACTTATTACCATTGATCCATGAAAGATTCCTGTTTTGTTTTTATTTACTTATCTATTTATTCCTCTCTTTTATCCCCATTACCAACTCCCATATCTATTTTCCATATGGTAAGGGCTGTATTAGTCATATATCTCAGTTGGTTACAGTATTATCACTGGTCCATGAAATATTTGTATTTTGTTTTTGTTTATTTGCATATCTATTTATTTCTCTCTTTTCTCCCCATTACCAACTCCCATTCCTTCTTCTAACCATCCCATCCAGCAAGTGCTTATTTTATTTCTGAATCTCCAATAATCTCTGCTCTAAAGTCATCTTTTAGAGAAGACTTTCCTAATTCCCCTCTCTGAAATATTAGCTCCCTGTCATTCTCCATCCTCTTACCCTGCTTATTTTCCCTTTACATAATGCAGCATCACCTAAACTTCAGTTATTTATTTCATTTAATCAAATGTAAGTTATTTTATTTTTTTCGCAAAGATACCCTTGCTAAATTCAGTCCTGGAAGAATGATATACTCAGTTCACTTCAGTCGCTCAGTCGTGTCCAACTCTTTGCGACCCCATGAATCGCAGCACGCCAGGCCTCCCCGTCCATCACCATTTCCTGGAGTTCACTCAGACTCACGTCCATCGAGTCAGTGATGCCATCCAGCCATCTCATCCTCTGTCGTCCCCTTCTCCTCCTGCCCCCAATCCCTCCCAGCATCAGAGTCTTTTCCAATGAGTCAGCTCTTCGCATGAGGTGGCCAAAGTACTGGAGTTTCAGCTTCAGCATCATTCCCTCCAAAGAAATCCCAGTGCTGATATCCTTCAGAATGGACTGGTTGGATCTCCTTGCAATCCAAGGGACTCTCAAGAGTCTTCTCCAACACCACAGTTCAAAAGCATCAATTCTTTGGTGCTCAGCCTTCTTTACAGTCCAACTGTCACATCCATACATGACCACAGGAAAAACCACACTAGCAGAATTCAAATTGTACTTTAGAAGGTGTTTTGATTATGATGATCTGTAAACTTTCAAGAATATTTTAAAAGGCTCTTTTAAACTATAGACTCTGATTTGTTCGTTAGAAGAATTTTTGAAATGGCTCTTCACCTCTGCCTGTGTTATCTATGTTTAAAGGTGTCAGAACCCTGGGATTTCCAGGATCAGACTTACTGATCATTCTCTGCGTGAAATTCTCTCTTTTGTTGGTTATCCTGGTCTTTGTGGGATTCATCCACTTCCAGAGAACAAATGATTGCAGGTAGGAAATGAAAAGTGAAAATTGTAGATCCATTAGAAAAAAACATTATCAGAAGACTTTGAGTTTACAATGTCCCGGGGAAAGCCTGACCCATTTTTTTTTTGGGGGGGGGGCACATTGTTTGTATCTTGGCTCATTCTTTGATATAAAAGCCTTGTTAACAGTTGAGAGCCCAGGCAGAAGTGCCTGCAGCACTAGGGCAAGACAATGAAAAACTACTACTTCACTGTGGTTTTTTCCTGAGAGAGACTTGCCTAGTCCATGCTTTGAGAATTCTGTGGGGGAAATGAAGTTTTACTGGCGCTCCTTCAGTGTTTGCTTCCCAGTTTCTATACTTCTGAAGGCTTATATTCATTTCTGCTTACTTAACAAATGTAAGTTCTTAAGGGTGAAAAGTCTTTATTCACACCACTGTATTCTTAGAGCCTTAGAATAGTGCTGCCTGTCAAAAACTGGATGCCCAAGCAATATTTGAAGGATGAATGTATGAGGGAATGAAAAAAGGAAACAAAGATCAGTGATAATAGGATGTTGAGAAGTCTCTGTAGATGACCCATAAATCTCTGAAGTGTTGTATGTGTTTATAATTAAACCCATGCATTATTTGTAGTTTTAATGATATGTTCTTTCAAAAAACACTACCTACTGTGCTATGCCCTGAAGAAACCAAGGCAAAGAAGAAAATTCTTTCTCAGGTGTTTTCAGTCTAACGTGTTAACAAATATGTAAATGGACACTTAATGTGGTGTAATAAGAGCATTAATACACATATGTATTATGCACCATTATTGCTCAGGGAAGAAAGCAATGCATTTCAGACAGGCCAGAGATGAATTAATGTACAAAATGACATTTAATTCATCCTTAAATAAATATCTATGGGACAATTACCATGCACCTACAGTATGCTAGGTTTCAGTGACATGGCATCAACTGTAACTGAGGCCCAAAATGAGAAATAGCTGAGCACCAAAAAAGAAACAATCAACTCCACAACAGATGAAATTGAAGTATAATTTAGGACTCATATTATTTCTGATGCAAGAGGTTCTTCTCATGCAGTTAAAAAGTTCAGCAAAAAGAACTTTTGACAATCACTTGTAAGGAGACATTCTCCGGAGAGAAAGAAAAACGGACAGAAATTTCAAGCAAAATGAAATAGACTCTGCTAAGTAATCCAACATTGCTCTAGTTCCCTGAAATGGAAAGGTGATCCTAAGAGTACACTCTGTCCTAATGGGTAGGTCATGTTGGAGCCAGCTTCTGGGATACCAAAGCCCAGAAGACTGAATTTGTGGAGTACATTTGGATTGCAGACAATTTAAAAAAAGTTAAAAACAGGGACTACACCATTTCAAAATGGTATATTAAATGGTGTAAATAACAAAGAGATATCACCTCACATCAGTCAGAATGGCCATCATCAAAAAACCTACAAATAAATACTGGAGAGGATGTGGAGAAAAGGGAACCCTCTTGTACTGTTGATGGGAATATGAGTTGATACAGCCAGTATGGAGAACAGTATGGAGAGCCATTCAAAGCTAGGGATAAAACTACCATATGACCAAGCAATGCCGCAACTGGGTATATACCCTGAGAAAACCACAATGCTAAAAGACACATGCACCCCAGTGTTTACTGCAGCAGTATTTTACAATAGCCAGGACATGGAAGCAGATGTCCAACAATAGATAAATGGATGAAGAAGTTGTGATACATATATACAATGCAATATTACTCAGCCATAAAATGGAACAAATTTGAGTCATTTGAACTGAGGTGAAGGAAACTACAGCCTGTTATACGGAATGAAGTAAATCAGGAAGAGAAAAGCAAATATTGTATATTAATGCATATATATGGAATCTAGAAAAATGGTATGATGAACCTACTTGCAGGTCAGGAATAAACACAGACATAGAGAATGGACTTGTGGACACAGCAGGAGAAGGAGAGGGTGGGACGAATTGAGAGAGTAGCATTGAAATAATTACCACATTTAAAATAGATAGCTAGTGGGATTGTGCTAT
Source organism: Bos javanicus (assembly GCF_032452875.1). NCBI lineage: Eukaryota > Metazoa > Chordata > Mammalia > Artiodactyla > Bovidae > Bos > Bos javanicus. Next base: position 85,880,565 of record NC_083897.1, on the reverse strand, counting down.
ATAACACAGGGAGCTCAGCCCTGTGCTATTAATATTTGATGACTTAGAAGGGTGGGATGGGGGGAGTGAGTGGGAGGGAGATTCAAGAGGGAGGGAATATATATATATATATATACTTATGGCTGATTCACATTGTTGTATGGCAGAAACCAATACAACATTATAAAGCAAATATCCTCCAATTAAAAATAAATTAAAAAAACATGAAAAACATGGTGTGAAAATAAGTCTCCCAGCTACCTTTGAATGACTTTACATGCTTTCAAAATCTATAATTCCTAGTAGCATTATTCTTTATGCCACAACCACCAGTATAAGTTACAATAGTAAATGCTCCAAAGGCAGGCATTACCTTGGCATGGAGCTACTTCTTGAACTGGGTAACCCTATATAACACTCTTTTCATTATAGGGGACTGGAATGCAAAAAGTAGGAAGTCAAGAAACACCTGGAGTAACAGGCAAATTTGGCCTTGGAATACGGAATGAAGCAGGGCAAAGACTAATAGAGTTTTGTCAAGAAAATGCACTGGTCATAACAAACACTCTCTTCCAACAACACAAGAGAAGACTCTACACATGGACATCACCAGATGGTCAACACCGAAATCAGATTGATTATATTTTTTGCAGCCAAAGATGGAGAAGCTCTATACAGTCAGCAAAAACAAGACCAGGAGCTGACTGTGGCTCAGACCATGAACTCCTTATTGCCAAATTCAGACTTAAATTGAAGAAAGTAGGGAAAACCACTAGACCATTCAGGTATGACCTAAATCAAATCCCTTATGATTATATAGTGGAAGTGAGAAATAGATTTAAGGGCCTAGAATCTGATAGATAGAGTGCCTGATGAACTATGGAATGAGGTTCGTGACATTGTACAGGAGACAGGGATCAAGACCATTCCCATAGAAAAGAAATGCAAAAAAAGCAAAATGGCTGTCTGAGGAGGCCTTACAAATAGCTGTGAAAAGAAGAGACATGAAAAGCAAAGGAGAAAAGGAAAGATATAAACATCTGAATGCAGAGTTCCAAAGAATAGCAAGAAGAGATAAGAAAGCCTTCTTCAGCGATCAATGCAAAGAAATAGAGGAAAACGACAGAATGGGAAAGACTAGGGATCTCTTCAAGAAAATCAGAGATACCAAAGGAACATTTCATGCAAAGATGAGCTCGATAAAGGACAGAAATGGTATGGACCTAACAGAAGCAGAATATATTAAGAAGAGATGGCAAGAATACACAGAAGAACTGTACAAAAAAGATCTTCATGACCCAGATAATCACGATGGTGTGATCACTCACCTAGAGCCAGACATCCTGGAATGTGAAGTCAAGTGGGCCTTAGAAAGCATCACTACGAACAAAGCTAGTGGAGGTGATGGAATTCCAGGTGAGCTATTCCAAATCCTGAAAGATGATGCTGTGAAAGTGCTGCACTCAATATGCCAGCAAATTTGGAAAACTCAGCAGTGGCCACAGGCCTGGAAAAGGTCAGTTTTCATTCCAATCCCAAAGAAAGGCAATGCCAAAGAATACTCAAACTACTGCACAATTGCACTTATCTCACACGCTAGTAAAGTAATGCTCAAAATTCTCTAAGACAGGCTTCAGCAATATGTGAACCGTGAACTTCCTGATGTTCAAGCTGGTTTTAGAAAAGGCAGAGGAACCAGAGATCAAATTGCTAACATCTGCTAGATCACAGAAAAAGCAAGAGAGTTCCAGAAAAGCATCTATTTCTGCTTTACTGACTATGCCAAAGCTTTTGACTGTGTGGATCACAATAAACTGTGGAAAATTCTGAAAGAGATGGGAATACCAGACCACCTGACCTGCCTCTTGAGAAATCTGTATGCAGGTCAGGAAGCAACAGTTAGAACTGGACATGGAACAACAGACTGGTTCCAAATAGGAAAAGGAGTACATCAAGGCTGTATATTGTCACCCTGTTTATTTAATTTATATGCAGAGTACATCATGAGAAATGCTGGACTGGAAGAAACACAAGGTGGAATCAAGATTGCCGGGAGAAATATCAATAACCTCAGATATGCAGATGACACCACCTTTATGGCAGAAAGTGAAGAGGAACTCAAAAGCCTCTTGATGGAAGTGAAAGTGGAGAGTGAAAAAGTTGGCTTAAAGCTCAACATTCAGAAAACGAAGATCATGGCATCCGGTCCCACCACTTCATGGGAAATAGATGGGGAAACAGTGGAAACAGTGTCAGACTTTATTTTTCTGGGCTCCAAAATCAGTGCAGATGGTGACTGCAGCCATGAAATTAAAAGACGCTTACTCCTTGAAAGGAAAATTATGACCAACCTAGATAGCATATTCAAAAGCAGAGACAGTACTTTGCCAACAGAGGTTCGTCTAGTCAAGGCTATGGTTTTTCCTGTGGTCATGTATGGATGTGGGAGTTGGACTGTGAAGAAGGCTGAGTGCCGAAGACTTGATGCTTTTGAACTGTGGTGTTGGAGAAGACTTTTGAGAGTCCCTTGGGCTGAAAGGAGATCCAACCAGTCCATTCTGAAGGAGATCAGCCCTGGGATTTCTTTGGAAGGAATGATTCTAAAGCTGAAACTCCAGTACTTTGGCCACCTCATGCGAAGACTTGATTCATTGGAAAAGACCCTGATGCTGGGAGGGATTGTGGGCAGGAGGATAAGGTGATGACAGAGGATGAGATGGCTGGATGGCATCACTGACTCGATGGACATGAGTCTGAGTGAACTCCGGGAGTTGTTGATGGACACAGAGGCCTGGTGTGCTGCGATTCATGGGGTCGCAAAGAGTCGGACACGACTGAGAGACTGATCTTATCTGATCTGATATAGCAGTCTGTAGAGTGAGGAGCTTCAGATATTTATAGTAGAAAACCAGAGCTGGTTTATGAAGTATTTTGTTTCAAAGTTTAAAATTATCATGGTTTTTCATTAATTATAACAGATAAAATTAATAGTATTAATCCAATTAAACCAGACTGACCTTGTTGCTTAATCTCAGCCTCTTATTACACCCTCTCATAAACAAACTACAGCCATTCTTGTCTTCGAGACTTTGCCCCCCACCAGCTCTCTTGCCTAGAGTGCCATTTATCTCTTCTGTGCCTGTTTTTCTTGTTGTTCAGTTGCCCAGTCTTGTTGGACTCTTTGTGGCCCATGGACTGCAGCACACCAGGCCTCTCTGTCCCTCACCATCTTCCAGAGTTTGCCAAAATTCATGTTCTATCCAGCCATCTCATTCTCTGACGCCTTTTCTCCTGCTGTTTTCATTTTTTCCCAGGATCAGGGACTTTCCCAATAATTCGTTTGTTTCAGATAACCAAAATACTGGAGTTTCAACATTAACCCTTCCAGTGAATATTCAACGTTGATCTCTTTTAAGATTGACTGGTTTGATTTCTTTGCTGTCCATCAGACTTTCAGGAGTCTTCTCCAGCACCACAGTTTGAAGGCATAAATTCTTTGGCATTCTGTCTTCTTTATGGTACAGCTCTCACAACTATATGTGACCACAGGAAAGACCTTGACTATACAGACCTTTGTTGGCAGAGTAATGTTTCTGCTTTTCAGCACACTGTCTAGGTTTTTCATCACTTTCCTGCCAAGAAACAATCATCTCCTGATATCATGGCTACAGTCACAGTCTGCAGTGATTTTGGAGCCCGAGAAGAGGAAATCTGTCACTGCTTCCACCATTTCTCCTTCTATTTGACATGAAGTAATGGGGAGGAATGTAAAAATTTTATTTTTTTTTAAATTTTTAAAAATATTTAGTCCTCAGCCAGCTCTTTCACTCTCCTCCTTCACCCTCATCAAGAAGCTCTTTAGTTCCTCCTCACTTTCTGCCATTAGAGTGGTATCATCCACATAGCTGAGACTGTTGATATTTTTTCTGCCTATCTTGGTTCCAGCTTGTAATTCATTCAGGCCAGCATTTCTCATTATATGCTCAGAGTATAGGTTAAACAAAAATGGTGACAGCTGACAGCCTTGTAGTATGCCTTTCTTGATCTTGAATCAATCAGTTGTTCCATATCAGGTTCTAACTGTTGATTCTTGACTTGCCTACAGGTTTCTCAGGAAACAGGTAAGATGGTCTGGTACTCCCATCTCTCTAAGAGCTTTCCACAGTTTGTCATGATCCACACAGTCAAAGGCTTTAGCGTAGTCAATGAAAAATAGATGTCTTTCTGAAATTCCCTAGCTTTCTCTATAATCCAGTAGATGTTGGCAATTTGGTCTCTAGTTCCTTTTATAAACCAAGCTTGGACATCTGGAAGTTCATGGTTCATATAATGCTTAAGCCTAGCATGCAAGATTTTGAGCATGTCCTTGGTAGCATGGGAGATGAGTGCAATTGTCCAAGGGTTAGCAGATTCTTTGGTACTGCCTTTCTTGGGAATTGGCATGAAGATTGAACTTTTCTCATCCTGTGGCCACTGCTCTGTCTTCCAGATTTGCTGACATAATGAATGCAAAACCTTGATGGCATTATCCTTTAGGGATTTGAATAGTTCTACTGGAATTTCATTGCATCCACTAGCTTTATTAACAGCAATGCTTCTTAAAGCCCACTTAACTTCACATTCCAGAATGTCTGGCTCTGGATTACTAACCACACCATGATAGTAATCTGGTTCATTAAGATATTTTCTATAGAGTTCTTTTGTCTATTTTTTCCATCTCTTTTTGATCTCTTCAGCATCTACTAGGTCTCTACCATTTTTATCATTCATTTTGTCCCTCTTTGGACAGAATGCTCCCTTGATGTTTCCAATTTTCCTGAAGAGTTCTCTAGGCTTTCCCCTTTTGTTGTTTTCTTCTTTTATTATGCATTCTTCATTGAAGAAGACCTTCTTTGGGACTCTGCATGTAAGTGGAAGTACCATTCCCTCCCTCCTTTGCTTTTCACTTCTCTTCATTATTCCTCTATTTGTGAAGCCTCCTTAGATAACCACTTTGCCTTCTTGCTTTTCTTTTTCTTTGGGATGGTTTTGATCACCACCTCCTGTACTTATGGACTTCTGTTCATAGTTCTTCAAGCACACTGTTAACTGGATCTAGTCGTTGAATACCCTCATTACTGTTACTGTGAATTTCATACAGTATTTGATTTAAGTAATACTTGGCTGGCAGAGTGATTTTCTGGGTTTTCTTTAGCTTAAGCCTGAATTTTGTTATGAGAAGCTGATAATCTGAGCCACAGTAACCTCCAAGTCTTGTTTTTGTTGATTCTATACAGCTTCTCCACCTTTGGCTACAAATAATGTAATGAATTTGATTTCAATATTTACCATTTGGTGATTTCCAGATGTTCAAGCTAGTTTTAGAAAAGACAGAGGAATCAGAGATCAAATTGCCAACATCCAGTGGATCATTGAAAAAGCAAGAGAGCTCCAGAAAAAACATCTATTTCTGCTTTATTGACTATGCCAGAGCCTTTGACTGTGTGGATCACAATAAACTGTGGAAAATTCTGAAAGAAATGGGAAAACCAGACCACATGACCTGCCTCTTGAGAAACCTATATGCAGGTCAGGAAGCAACAGTTAGAACTGGATATGGAACAACAGACTGGTTCCAAATAGGAAAAGGAGTACATCAAGGCTGTATATTGTCACTCTGCTTATTTAACTGATATGCAGTGTGCATCATGAGAAACGCTGGGCTGGAAGAAGCACAAGCTGGAATCAAGATTGCCAGGAGAAATATCAATAACCTCGGATATGCAGATGACACCACCCTTATGGCAGAAAGTGAAGAGGAACTAAAAAGCCTCTTGATGAGAGTGAAAGAGGAGAGTGAAAAAGTTGGCTTACAGCTCAACATTCAGAAAACGAAGACCATGGCATCTGGTCCCATCACTTCATGGGAAATAGACGGGGAAACAGTGGAAACAGTGTCAGACTTTATTTTTCTGGGCTCCAAAATCACTTCACATGTTGACTGCAGCCATAAAACTAAAAGACACTTAATCCTTCGAAGGAGTGTTCTGACCAACCTAGATAGCATATTCAAAAGCAGAGACCTTACTTTGCCAACAAAGGTCCGTCTAGTTAAGGCTGTGGTTTTTCCTGTGGTCATGTATGGATGTGAGAGTTGGACTGTAAAGAAAGCTGAGCGCTGAAGAACTGATGCGTTTGAACTGTGGTATTGGAGAAGATTCTTGAGAGTCCCTTGGACTGCAAGGAGATCCAACCAGTCCATTCTAAAAGAGATCAGTCCTGGGATTTCTTTGGAAGGACTGATGCTAAAGCTGAAACTCCAGTACTTTGTCCACCTCATGCGAAGAGTTGACTCATTGGAAAAGACTCTGATGCTGGGAGGGATTGGGGGCAGGAGGAGAAGGGGACGACAGAGGATGAGATTTCTTTTTGGCATCACCGACTTGATGGACATGAGTTTGAGTAAACTCCGGGAGTTGGTGATGGACAAGGAGGCCTGGTGTGCTGCGATTAATGGGGTCGCAAAGAGTCGGACATAACTGAGCGACTGAACTGAACTGAACTGATGTCCATGTATGAAGGTATATCTTGATTTCCTTCTTTTGCATTCCAATCCCTGAGGATGAATAAAACATCTTTTTTAGATGTTATATCTAGGAGATCTTCTAGGTCTTCATAGAATTCATCAACTTCAGCTTCTTTCTCATGGGTGGGGGGCATAGATTTGGATTACTGTGATGTTGAACATCTTGCCTTGGAAATGAACCAAGATCTTTCAGTCATTTTTGAGGTTGCACCTAAATACTGTATTTCAAACTCTTTTGTTTATTATGATAGCTACTCCATTTCTTCTATGGGATTCTTGCCCACAGTAGTAGATAAAATGGTCACCTGATTTAAATTTGCCCATTTCTATCCATTTTAGTTTGCTGATTCCTAAAATGTAAATGTTTATTCTTACCATCTCCTGCTTGACCATGTACAATTTTCCTTGATTCATGGACCTAACATTCCAGGTTCCTATACAATGCTGTTCTTTGGAGCATCGGATTTCACTTTCATTACCAGATGCATCCACAGGTGAATGTCATATCTGCTTTGGCCCAGCTGCTTCATTCATTCTGCATCTATTGGTAATTCTCCTCTACTCTTCCCCAGTAGCATATTGGACATCTTCAGACCTGGGAAACTCATCTTCTAGTGTCATATTTCTTTGGACTTTTATACAGTTCATGAAGTTCTCATGGCAAGTATACTGAGCTGGTTTGCCATACCCTCCTCCAGTGGATGCGGTACTTGGTCGCAATCTCAAACATGAAAGACTGGTTTTTGTTTGCTTACAAGGCAAACCATTCAGTATCACAGTAATCCAAGCCTATGTGCCGACAAATAATTCCAAAGAAGCTGAAGTGGAACAGTTCTATGAGGACCTACAAGACCTTCTAGATCTGACTCTAAAAAAAAGATGTCCTTTTTACTATAGGGGAATGGAATGCAAAAGTAGGAAGTCAAGAGATAACCAGAATAACAGGCAAATTTGGCCTTGGAGTACAAAAGGAAGCAGGGAAAAGGCTAACAGAGTTTTGCCAAGAGAACACACTAGTCATTGCAAAAACACCCTCTTCCAACAACACAAGAGATGAGTCTACACATGGACAGCACCAGATGGTCATACTGAAATCAGATTGATTATATTCTTTGCAGCCATGATGGAGAAGCTCTATAGAGTCATCAAAAACAAGACCAGGAGCTGACTGTGGCTCAGATCATGAACTCCTTATTGCCAAATTCAGTCTTAAATTGAAGAAAGTAGGGAAAACCAGTAGGCCATTCAGGTATGACGTAAATCAAATTCTTTACAATTGTACAGTGGAAGTGACATATAGAGTCAAGGGATTAGACCTGATAGACAGAGTGCCTGAAGAACTACAGACAGAAGTTCATAACATTGCACAGAAGGCAATGATGAAAACGATCCCTAAGAAAAAGAAATGCAAAAAGGCAAAATGGTTATCTGAGGAGGTCTTACAAATAGCTGAGAAAAGAAGAGGAGTGAAAGGCAAAGGAGAAAAGCGAAGTTATATCCATCTAAATGCAGAGCTCCAAAGAATAGCAAGGAGAAATAACAAAGCCTTCCTCATTGATCAATGCAAAGAAATAGAGGAAAACCACAGAATGAGAAAGCCTAGAGATCTCTTCAAGAAAAGTAAGAGATATTAGGGGAACATTTCCTGAAATGATGGGCACAATAAAGGACAGAAACAGCATAGACCTAATAGAAGCAGAAGATATTGAGATGTGGCAGGAATGCACAGAAGAACTCTACAAAAAAAGATATTGATAACTCAGATAACCATGATGCTGTGATCACTCACCTAGAGCCAGACATCCTGGAATGTGAAGTCAAATGGGCCTTAGGAAGCATTGCTACGAACAAAGCTAATAGAGGTGAGAAAATTCCAGCTAAGCTATTTCAAATCCTAAAAGATGATGCTGTGAAAGTGCTGCCCTCAATATGCCATCTGCTGCTGCTGCTGCTAAGTCGCTTCAGCCGTGTCCAACCTATGCGACCCCATGGACAGCAGCCCACCAGGCTCCTCTGTCCCTGGGATTCTCCAGGCAAGAATAATGGAGTGGGTTGCCATTTCCTTCTCCACAATATGCCAGCAAGTTTGGGAAACACAGCAGTGACGAGAAGACTGGAAAAGGTCAGTTTTCATTAAAATCCCAAAGGAAGGCAGTGCCAAAGAATGTTAAAACTACTTCACTATTGCACTCATTTCACATGACAGCAAAGTAATGCTTAAAATTCTCCAAGCTAGGCTTCAATAGTATGTAACCAAGAACTTCCAGATGTTCAAGCTGGATTTAGAAAAGGCAGAGGAACCAGAGACTGAAATGTCAGCATCCATTGTATCATAGAAAAAGCAAGCAAATTCCAGAAAAGCATCTACTTCTTTTTCATTGACTGCGCTAATTGCCTTTGATTGTATGGATTACAACAAACTGGATAATTCTTAAATAGATGGGAATACGAGACCATCCATCTGCCTCCTGCAAAACCTGTAGGCAGGTCAAGAAGCAACAGTTAGAAATGGACGTGGAACAGCAGACTGTTGCCAAATTGGGAAAGAAATACATAAAAGCTGTATACTATCACCCTGCTTATGTAACATACGCAAGTATTCATGTGAAACACCAGGCTGGATGAAACACAATCTGGAATCAAGATTGCTGGGAGAAATATCAATAACCTTAAATATTCGGATGACACCATCTTTATGGTAGAAAGCAAAGAGGAACTAAAAAGCCTCTTGATGAAGGTGAAAGAGGAGTGTGAATGACAGCAAAAGAGACACTGATGTATAGAACAGTCTTTTGGACTCTGTGGGAGAGGGAGAGAGTGGGATGATTTGGGAGAATGGCATTGAAATATGTATAATATCATATATGAAACGAGTCGACAGTCCAGATTCGATGCACAATACTGGATGCTTGGGGCTGGTGCACTGGGACGACCCAGAGGGATGGTATGGGGAGGGAGGAGGGAGGAGGGTTCAGGATGGGGAACACATGTATGCCTGTGGCGGATTCATTTTGATATATGGCAGAACCAATACAATATTGTAAAGTTTTAAAAATAAAATAAAATTTCACACACACAAAAAAAAACTCAACATTCAAAAAACTAAGATCATGGTATCCAATATCATCATTTCATGGCAAATAGATGGGGAAACAATGGAAACAGTGACAGACTTTATTTTCTTGGGCTCCAAAATCATTGCAGATGGTGACTACAGCTATGAAATGAAAAGCCCCTACTCCTTGGAAGAAAAGCTATGGGCAATCTAGATAACATGTTAAAAAGCAGAGACATTACTTTGCCAACAAAGGTCCAAAGCTATGGTTTTTTCACTAGTCATTTTGGATATGAGAGTTGGAACATAAGGAAGGCTGAGCACCAAAGAATCGATGCTTTTGAACTGTTATGTTGTAGAAGACTCTTGAGAATCCCTTAGATTGCAGAGAGATCAAACCGGTCAATCCTAAAGGAAATCAACCCTGAATATTCATTGGAAGGACTGATGCTGAGCTGAAACCCCGATACTTTGGCCACCTGATTGGAAGAGCCGACTCATTAGAAAAGACCCTGATGCTGGGCAAGATTGAAGGCAGGAGGAGAAGGGGACAGCAGAGGATGAGATGGTTGGATCATATCACTGACTCAATGGAAATGCATTTAACAATTTCTGTGAGATGGTGAAATACAGGGAAGTCTGACATGCTGCATTCAACTTTGCGGTTGCAAAGTGTTGGACACGACTGGGCAACTGAACAACAACAACCACCTCCAGTGGATCACATTCTGTCAGAACTCTCTACTATAACCCTTCTGTCTTGGGTGACCCTGCACAGTGATCCATGAAGAGGATCTACAGGTCATCTGTGCTATTCAACTTTAATTCCAGTTTCAAGGCTCAACACAAGTGTCATGACTCCCTTGAAGCCATCTTTGACCATGCATTTCTAACTATTGACACTTATACATTTCTCTCCCTCCATTCTGATTTGATCATTATACCATGCCATATAGCTTAATACTTAAAGGACTTAATACTCTTGCTTAAAGTGAGGGTATCAAAGCTAAAAAAATACCTGAAAGTCTATTTGGTCTAAATTATCTACTGAGGCCAAGGCAGTCCATAAAACTCTGCATCAAAATTACTTGGCAAATGTATTCTACATGCAGATTCTAATACCTTAAGGCTATCTCTGGAATCAGAATTTCATGGAATATTACTCAGCTATTAAAAAGAACACATTTGAATCAGTTCTATTGAGGTGGATGAAACTGGAGCCTATTATACAGAGTGAAGTCAGAAGGAAAAACACCAATACAGTGTATTAGCACATATATATGGAATTTAGAAAGATGGTAATGATGACTCTATATGCGAGACAGCAAAGGAGACACAGATTTAAAGAACATATTTTTGTACTCTGTGGGAGAAGGCACGGGTGGGATGATTTGAGAGAGTAGCACTGAAACATGTAGATTGCCATATGTGAAATATATCACCAGTCCGAGTTTGAAGCATGAAACAGGGCACTCAAAGCTGATGCACTGGGACAACACTGAGGGATAGGATGGGGAATGAGGTGGTAAGGGGGTTCAGGATGGGGGACACATGTACACCCATGGCTGATTCATGTTGATGCATGGCAAAACCAATACAGTATTGTAAAGTAATTAGCCTCCTATTAAAACAAATAAATTTATACTAAAAAATTAAAAAAAAAAAAAAGAATTTCAGGGATGGGACCCAGGAAACTGCACTCATTAGTCTATAGGTAACTCATGCCCAAACAAGTTCAAGAAGAGTGAATCTAATTTGACCTTCCTTCCAACCCAGGGACTATTTCTTTCCTTGTTTTCCTGGGAAAAGTCCAGGGTCACTGTATTCATATGGTACTTATTTATTCTATTCTGGCACTGCCCAGCTGAGCAATGGGGAGTTTCCATTTTGAAGATTTGTGGACTCAGAAAACTTTACCACCAGGCAGAAACAAAACTGAGAAAGTGATGACATATTCCATTGCACTCCTCCAGGACTTTTTACCTGTTCATCCAGAATGGCCATGGTAATATCCAGCTACTGCTACATGACATAAAGTTCAAAAATACCAGTTTCATGATTACCAGAGCATAAGCTCATAATCCTAGCTTTATATTTACAGCACAGTAGGTCAACTGCTGCAAACCTGAGTTTCCTCATCTGCAATACAGGGGTACTAATGGTACTCACTTCACAGGGTTGGCATGAGAATTAAATAAGACAAGGAACAAGAAACTGGCTGTCATATAGGAGAGGCTCCATAAATTATAGCTGTTATTATCCGCATAGTCTTTCTGGTTCACAATGGTCTTCAACAATTATTTTATCACCTAGGCTCAGTAAGACAATTGTAAGGAACAAAGGATTCTTTCCTGGATTCTCTGAGTGTTGAATGTATTCAACCTTTGTACAGCCAATCTTCAGACAGCAACAAAATCTGATGACCCAAAGGAAGCTGGAGATAGGCTGGAGAAATGAGCAGAAATTGATCACTAGGTCTTTCGGTTTGTACTGCATGGGAAGCCATGTGAAGCAGTACAGTGATAGAACAGACTTGAGAGAAAATTTGGGAAAATTAAATCTAGATCAGGAGATTTGGGCAAGGCTTTCCAATGTCTTGTTTGAAGTTGTTTCCAGGCCCCACCCTGGCCCCAGCTCCACACAAGCTGTCTGAGACAGGGGAACACTGTGGACTAGAAGTTGGAGAATGAAACAGGCAGCAGCTCTAGGGAGACTACCAAAGAGGAGCAAAGGCATGATAGCTTGGCAAGTGGGAGATGAGAGAACCTTCCTCAGAGCTCCAGTGGGGCCACAGTGCTTGCTATAAATGCAGGATGGAGGGAGAAGGTAGAGATGCACGCAGATACCAGCTCAGAAACAGGTACAGGCACTCAAGCATGAAGAACACAGGACCCAAAGTCCCTTGGCCATCAGAATCTTGGCATTGGGAAGACCCCAGAATAATAATTTTCAAATGTGCATCTCAAAAAAATGTTCCTAAATTACTGTAATTAATCCATAGAGGGTCTTCTGGGGTTTGGGGTGGGACAAGACATTCCTCCACAAACACACACACAACCCAACGTTGTTCAGTATTTGCTTCAAATATTGGGGTTTTATGTAAGTTCGATATTTGGCAAAACCAATACTGTAAAGTTTAAAAATAAAATTAAATTAAAAAAAATAAAATAAAAAGGAATCAGGAGAATATTTACCATAGTATAAAACTTGGGGCTCCAAACAGGAAGGGACCTGTAAAAAATTATATGTGGTATGAGGCAGGAAAAGAGCACAGCCTACCTGATTACCTGATTAGCCTACCTGATTACCTACCAGTCCCCTTCTCAGTGCTGGCATCAGCCAATCCTCAGTATGCTATTGCCTAAAGTGGGATTTGAGTAATTTAGGGACATTTGTTTGAGATGCACATTCTCAGGCCCCATATAAGACCTCCTGAATTGGAATCTGGTGTGAAAGAATCTGAATCTATACTAGCTTCCCAGGTGATATTAGTGGACCACACCCTCAAGTTTGAAAACCATCATTCTATTCAATATAGAAATCTGGTTTCACATTAATTTTAAAGTACCTTCTCTTTGCACAGCTCTATTGGCAAGAAATTTACTACTCCTTGAAGCATCTCACCATATACAAGGACATTATAGACTGGCTCAAAGTCCTTTTTTAATAATAATATGAAATTTATTCTTTCTCTGAAATGGACATCTGGGTTTCTCAGAATTGGTCTGCTCCTTCTGCCCTGAGAGAACCCTTTAAAAGTCTGAATCCTTGTCTTTCTAAATCTTTTCCAGGTAGAATATCCCTATGTCCTTCATCTGTCCCATATGGGACCTTGGTTCCAGGTCCCTCCACAATCTTTTCACTATCTCCTGAACACAGTTCTTGGCATATACACTAAGTGAGAGTCTGCCCAGTAGAGACACAGGGTCTGAATGCTATCTGACACTGAGATGCCCATCAAAGAATCCTCCTTAAAGTCTAGGTTATATAGTCTATCTCACTCCTGTATGGTCAATCATATACAAGGATTTAATATTTTCTACTAAATGTCACTTTGCTCCAACCTGAAAAATATATGTACAGTTAATTAAAATCCTGATTAATTATCCCATTCAGCTTACTATCATCCATGAATATGAACAACCAGTGTCTTCATTTAAGTTATTTATACAGTTGAAGATAAAACCCTGTGGCAATCTAATACAGACCTTCATATTAATTAGCCCCCATAGAGATCAGTTTTTCAGTCACAAACTTATCCAGCAATTCACAATGATGTTACAATTTCGAATGATTTGATTTCAGTAGGTGTTAATCAACATCTACCTCCATTCTATCAGTCTAGCAACTCTGTTGAGAGATAAAATGAGATTAATATTATATAACTTCAAGCAACTGTCATAGGAAACTTTATTCATATTATTCGCATAGATTTCTGAAAATGGAAAATCTTGCCAGAGTTGCAATATTTTCCACAGTAAAATATTGAACTTTACCCTTTTAAAAATTTACTTTTGGAGAATATACAGTTCTGTGAGCTCCCAAACCTGCATATAATTATCACTAAATCACTACACTACAAATCAGGATAAAGCAGTTTCAATGACCCCAAATTATGCCTTTGCACTGTTTCATCATAGTTATTCATTTTCCCACACCTAATTCCTGGCAACCACTGATTGTTCTGTTCTTTGTTCCTAGTTTTGCCTTTACTAGACTATTACATAAATTAAAACATACAGTACATTGTCTTTTGTATCTGGCTTTTTTTACTTACCACAATGTATTTGCAAATTCATCCATGTTGCCATATGTATCATAAATTGGTTCTGTTTTAGTCCTGGGGAAGCCTGGTGAGCTGCTGTCTATGGAGTCACACAGAGTCAGACACCACTGAAGCGACTTAGCAGCAGCAGCAGCAGTGTCCCATGGTATGGGTATATCAGAACTTGTCCATCCATTCAACTGTTGGTGAACATTTGAGTGGTTTCCAGTATTTGGAAATTTTTATTAGAAATTATATAAACATTTATGCACAGATTTAGGGGGTGAACTTAAGTTTTTAATTCTCTAGGTTAAATACCTAGTGGTGAGCCACATGTTAAGTGTATTTTAAACTTAAAAAAAAATAATGACTGGAAAATTGTTTTCCAAAGTGATTGTATCATTTCTACCACATCATTTGGTTTTGGAAAACCAGTACTGGGTTCCCATCTTTTCACAACTACTCATTAGAATTTGAGGGCTTCATCTCTATAATGCCTAACAGCACGTAGGTCAAAACAAGATATTAGGTTGGTGCAAACGTAATTGCAGTTTTGGATAGTGAATTTTGAATCATTATAACTAAGCTCAAATACATCTTTATTAATCAAAATAGGAACTATTACAATCAACACATTTTTGCCAATAAGCTTGTTTATTCCTATAGCATATAAATCTGGGCTTTGGGATTTGACAAACACTTGGAAAGCATTTTCTGCCTCCTTCTAGTTGAGGAAGCATTTTTCCTGAAAAAAATTGTTGAGATGCATGAAGAAATGGTAGTTGGTTGGCAAGAGGTCAGTAAATATAGTGGATGAGCCAAAACTTGGTAGTCCAATTTGTTCAACTGTTGTTGTTTTTTTCTTCTTATTATTTTTTTCTTTACAATATTGTATTGGAAGCATTGGTTGTACAACATGTGGTCAGGCATCATGAAAAAGAATTGGGCCATTTTTGTTGAGTAACGCCAGCTACAGGCATTGCAGTTTTCAGTGCATCTCATTGATTTGCTGAGCATACTTCTCAATTGTAATGGTTTCATCAGGATTCAGAAAGTTATAGTGGATCAGATGGGCAGCAGACTACCAATTTGTGACCATGACCTTTGTTTGGTACAAGTGTAGCTTTGGGAAGTGCTTTGGAGCTTCTTTTTAGTCCAACCACTAAGCTGGTTATTGCCAGTTGTCATATAAAATCCACTTTTTTGTACATCACAATCCGATCAAGAAATGGTTCATTGTTGTTGTGTAGAATAAGAGAAGATGACACTTCAAAGCAATGATTTTTTTTGTCATCAGCTTATGAGGCACCCACTTATTGAGATATTTCACCTTTTCAGTTTGCTTCAAAAACTGAACAACCATAGAATGATGGATGTTGAGTTCTTCAGCAACTTCTCATGTAGTTGTAAGAGCATCAGCTTTGACAACGGGTCTCAATTGGTTGTTGCAAACTTCTGATGGCCGGCCACTACACTGCTCATCTTCTAGGTTCTCATCTCCTCTGTAAAACTTCTTGAACCACCACTGCACTGTATGTTCATTAGCAGTTCCTGGGCCAAATGCATTGTTGATTTTTCCAGTAGTCTCCACAGCTTTAAAGTCCATTTTGAACTCAAATAAGAAAATCACTTGAATTTGCTTGTTATCTAACATCATTTCCATAGTCTAAAATAAATATAAAAAGACAACAAATAATAAGTCATTAGAAAAAATAGAAAAATGTACATTAAAATGATGTGTAACATAACCATGTTTATTTAGGAATGTATTCTAATATAAAGCAGAAATTTCAATATTGCAAAACCACATTACTTTTGCACCAACCTAAATCTAAAGAAAGTAATTGTTGGATGCCATTTATGTGTTTTTCTTCCATCTTTTATACATGCCCTTTTAAATTTCAGTCAGTTTAATCGATCACTTGTTACTTGTAGAATAAAAGCCAAAAGATTCAGAGTCTCATTCAGTCTTTCATTAGCTGATCCTTAAATTCAGTCCCCAGGTTTATCACCATACATCATCATAGCTTATACTCTACCAACACCAGAAAACTTCCATTTATTCCTTCTGCCTGGAATATCCCCCATTTTACACTAATATGACTATAAATTATCAGATAAATTTACTGAGTATCCATTGCAGGCCAATTTATTGTTTCTTATGCACAATATTTTATATATACCTAAAAATTTAGAAATGATAGTACAGACAAATTAAGGAACTTGCCAATGTCACTCAGCTAGTGAGTTCTAGAGCTAGAAATCAAAGGACATCAATTCAAGATAGAGCCCCAAATCCTTATCCTGACATTCATGGTCCCTCATGAACTTCTTAAAGCAATTGTGTAAAAGTAATGTAATATAGAGGTTGTGAACATTGGTTCTGTCTGAGTACAAATTTCATGGGTTTGAATCTTAGTTCTACCACTAACTGGCCATGGGCTCTTGAACAAGTAACTTCCTTAGACCTCAGTTTCTGAACTGTCAAGTGGAGATGATAATAATAATATTAACTTATAAGGTTATTGTGAGGATTACATAAATTAATACATATTAAACTCTCAACACTGTGCCTGGCATATAGTAAAGTGAAAGTGAAAGTCACTCAATCCTGTCAGACTCTTTGCAAACTCAAGGACTATACAGCCCATGGAATTCTTCAGGCCAGAATACTGGTGTGGGTAAACCATTCCTTCTCCGGGGGATCTTCCCAACCCAGGGTTCAAACCCAGGTCTCCCACATTGCAGGCAGATTCTTTACCAGCTGAGCCACCAGAGAAGTCCAAGAATACTGGAGTAGATAGCCTATCCCTTCTCCAGGGGATCTTCCCAACCCAGGAATTGAACCAGGGTCTCCTGCATCACAGGGGGATTTTTCACAAGCTGAGCTCTCAGGGAAGCCCTAGTAAGTGATCCTCAAATATCAATTATTAACGTTATTTTTTATTCTCATCTTCTCTCACTTGCATCACTATACAACCTGTATTCTGTATTATCTTGACTCAAGATGATGACCCATGCTGATCCCTAAACTAATCTATTTGTATGGAAATCAAACTCTTTCTCCCCTACTCAAGTCAAAAACCATCTTCTCCATTTATTCTTTTTGGATTCCTCTAGCTAGAAGCCAACCCTCCCCATTCAGTGCTCACATAGTAACTTATTTGCACCTCTTTCATTATAGCACTTATCAATTTCTACCTTTGACTAACTTGTATAATGCCTGTCTCCTCTATGCCTCCTTATAATCAAGGATAGATACTTATTCCTTTATTTGTCACTCACAGTGTATAGTACAATACAGAACACAGGGACTTCAAGTGTAGCATTGTTATATAATGTAGCATTGAATTATATTCTTTTTTTAAAAAATTTCATTTCCAGCTGCAGCTTGAAAAAAGGTTATGGAAGTTTCACTCTGAAGTTAAGCCAATCATGGCTTTCATCTCCTTTTTGCAGTCATTTTTATTTTGTGTTAATACTTTCCACGTGGACATCTCTCAACCAAAGTCCTATAGGTGGGGGTGTTTAGAAGTAGGCCTGGCCCAGTCAAGCCACCTTATAGTTAGTATTTGTTATTAACTTTAGGTCTGCTTTCTTAGTGCATATGAGAGTAAGAGTGGAATTAGAAGGGCATCTCTAATTTTTTGACACTGATTCTGATGGCACCAGACATTCCCAAGCATTTACATAGAGCTGGGACTCTCCAGATTTGTAGCATCCAGGGTAGCTTTCTAGTTGGTTCTTTTTGGTTTACCCCAGGCCCAGACTGCATATTCCTAAATGTAAGTATTAGAAATGTTCAGTTTCCTACTTCCTGTGAAGATGAAAATAGGAGTTTCCCAGAATGACCAATCCTCTGATATGTGTTGGGATGGGTATAGAGAGCCAGTAGGGAGTATGGATAGGGATGACTAGAGATGAAAGGAAACATGGACTGGCAAGAGATAATCTGTAGGGCTTTATCCCTAAAATATTGGAGATGAGCTCAGCAGGAAAGCTATTTTATTGAGCTAGTACATTCATTTCCCCCTTCCATCTCTATGGGAAATAAACTAGATAAAAACAAACAAAACAAAAACAAAACTTCTCAGCTTGAGATTCATGTAATCTGAGTGTATTGACTTTAACCTCTTTTATTTGTTATCACTTCCTAACTTCCTGATCAAGCTTCATTATTGTTTGCACACATTGGCACCTGATTCCCTGTCTTCTTCCCTGATATTGCCCTGAATAATTTCAGGGTTCTGAGAGATCACCCAGCTAACATCTGGGATTTCAGGTCCTTTGATTTTATCATATGCAATATTTTTGTCCTCCATCTCCCCTCAGCCACCCTGGCTATTGCCATCACTCAGTGTTGCTCAATTATTAAAATATTAAATCCAAACATCTTGTTATTGCACACATCCTTCCAAGTTTTCTTTCAATGACTACCAAGCAACACTTCTACATGCTCCCTAGCTAAGCAGTTCCCTACTATCACACAATCTGGTTTATGACATCTCCAAAAGGCAAGATTTAAGTCCTTAGTCTCTCCCATCTTCCCTTTCCACCCTCCAAACTTAGCGTTCCAGTAGGAGTTCATTATACAGATGATTTTCTTCCTCGGCTTAGGAAAGTATGCCTAGACCAAACTACCAAGATTATGCTCTCTCAGCTTTTGCTTTCCGTAGGGTGGCTCAGTTTAAAAGTGGGTTAACTAGTATCTCAGTCTCTCAGCATTAGGGCTGGAATGTGTGAGTACATGAGTGGTCTTGCTAGAGTATTGTGTGCAGTAAGGTGCTTAATTATGAGTTGTTGGGGAGTCCTCTTTAGGGGCATTGGACCTCCAAGAAAATGCAATTTTTTAATGAAACTTCATCCCTTTGACCATTGGAATATACTTTTAATGATATAAAGCCTGCTGGCCTTACATGAAAAACTGACAAGAACACCTTGGTTATAATGTGGCAGTTTGATTGGGGAACAAATACTACATTTCAAATGTAGTAGTAGCTTTTAACAATGTAATTGAAAACTGCCAATAAATTAGTAGTGCCTAAGCAACATAGCCACCTAAATACTTGGCTGTTCTTGATAAAAGCTGTGACTATACCCAGGGTCTTCTATCAGTGGCAGCCTAATATTACAGAACACATCCTTGGTGTCAAATACTGTTGTCCCTGCAAGAACCTCCTGTTGGAATTGTTTTCTATAATCAAAGGAGACAGACTTGCTTTCCATTTTAATGCTCTGCCCAAGTGAAATAATCACTAATCTTTGTATTACCCGCTTGATCTAGACAAAAGGTGATGCTAAAACTTGCCTTTGTCTCAATCACTTCTGTGAGTCTGTGCTTTTTGTGTTAAGTCTCACTCATTTACAATGGGAAACTTGTACTTGTAGTTACATCATTGGAACTAAAAAATTGGTCATAGTCAGATAAGGATGGATATGCGAGGCAAGGTTGGGAGGAAAAATAGACCTGAGTCATACTAGCAGACACCTGCATCACCACTGCAGTGCATGTGATGAGTCTTGGGGCCCATTACACTGCCACAATCAGTATGTGCTGTGCTAAGTCACTTCAGTTGTGTCTGACTCTTTTGGCCCTATGGACTGTAGCCTGCCAGGTTCCTCTGTCCGTGGGATTCTCTAGGCAAGGATACTGGAGTGGGTTGTCATGCTCTCCTCCAGGGGATCTTCCCAACCCAGGGATTGATCCCTCATCTCTTACATCTCCTGCATTGCAGGTGGGTTCTTTATCATTAGTGCTACCTGGGAAGACCCCATAATCAGCATATCTCTCCAAAATACCATAATGTAGTGAGAAAAAGTTACTCTAGCATCATAATATCTGGGTTTCAAATTCTAACCATTTTCTAGTTGTGTGAACTTGAGAAAGACACTTCAGCTCTCTGAGTCTCAGGTTCTCTATCTATAAAATTGTGATGCTACTTGCTGCATAAGGTTACAGAGTGTCCTGAATAAAATGAGGGTATAGAAGCATTGGACTTAATCCAACTATAGCATCTGTAGAGAACTGGATAGGAAATTCTCCATGATTAACAAAGTATCCAGGGGCACGGGTATAACAAAAGCAACAGGTGGGATTATTGAGACACATGTGGCATTCTTTCCTTTGTCCTGATCCCCTAGGCCCAGATGAGGTACTATTTACATATGAAGCCACATGTGAGTACTCTGAATTTCCCAGGTGGACTAAATATTCTCTTTTCAGTAAAGAGCATGAACTTGGGAGTAAGATTGACTGGTTTCAAATCCTGCTCCATCATTTACTTTGCTATGTGACTTTGTGCAAATGATTTAATTCTCAAGCCTTAGTGTCTACAATTAGGATAACAGTAGGATAAATGTATTGCATGTAAAACACTTGGAACAATGCTTCACACAATATAAGTGCTACAAAATATTTTTAAATTGGTACTTGTTTACATATGGTACCTTTATTACCACAATGGCAGTGTTAGTCACAATGTATATCCTTATCTGTTAGTAGTTTGTGACACTTTTCCTGTTACTTGACTGGGAACATGTCAAATGCAAATAATTCATACTCATTATAAAAATTTCAAATCATGGCATGTGAGTAAAATAAAGGATGACCTTTTTTCTTTTCCCCAAAGGTAACCATAGTTTTGTTTTGTGAGTTTATATCTTTGAAAATATACATATGGGATCATAATATACATACTGTTTTATCACCTGTCCTTTACACCTAAGAATGGTGTCAGTCTTCTCTTGCAGAAAGACAAATTTTCTCCTTTGTTAGTTTCAAAAATTCTGAGGTTACCCATAAGATTGTTTTTAATATTTTATCTGTAACTCTAAAAAAAATGTACTTTGTATTTGAGACATTATTTATTTAGCCTAGAGATGTACCTAAGAATTAAAAGAGCCCTTGCCATAACTCCCCTGGAGAAGGGAAAGGCTACCCACTCCAATATTCTGGCCTGGAAAATTCCATGGACTGTATAGTCCATGGGGTCACAAAGAGTCAGACACGATTGAGCCACTTTCACTTTCACTTTAACATAACTTAGCATACCACAGAACCCAGGACAGTTTAGAAGCTTTTCCAGGAGTCCTTCTAGATATTATAGTCAATGGTTTTATGTAAGATGATAGACACTGGTGTATGCTGGTGGTTCCTCTTTTGCTAATCAATTTCTTGAGCTGGCCTCGAATGCCAGGTAAAGTTGACCTGTATTTTAGGAAGAAGCCCTCTGTGTGAACAAGATAGTTGGGAGGGAGAAAGGAAGTGAGAAAGGGAAGAATGAAACCACCTCAGAGTCCATCAGGAGCACCATGAAAGAAAGAGTAGTTTTTGAATAATTAGAGAAGGATAAATATTAATTCTTTTTTAAATGTTCAAGCATTTAGAATTCACCTGTGACACCATTTAACTTGATTTGTTGTTGTTGTTGTTGTTGTTGGGAGTACTCTGATTACTGACTCAATTACATTTACCTACAATTTGTCCATTCAGATATTCTATTTCTTCATTATTCAGCCTTGGCAGAGTGTATGTTACTAGGAATGTATCCATTACTTCCAACTCATTGGCATATAAAGATTTATAAAAGATGATATTGTTAAAGTGCTGCCCTCAATATGTCAACAAATTTGGAAAACTCTGCTATGGCCACAGGACTGGAAAAATTCAGTTTTCATTCCAATCCCAAAGAAGGGCAATGCCAAAGAATGTTCAAACAACCACACTATTGCACTTATTTCACATGATATCAAAGTAATGCTCAAAATTTTCCAAGCTAGGCTTCAAAAGTATATGAACGAAGAACTCCTAGATATTCAGGCTGGACTTAAAAAAGGCAGAGGAACCAGAGATCAAATTGCCAACATCCGTTGGATCATAGAAAAGCAAGAGAATTTCAAACAAACACCTACTTCTGCTTCATTGACTACGCTAAAGCCTTTGACTGTGGGGATCACAATAAACTGTGGAAAATCCTTAAAGAGATGGGAATGCCAGCCCACCTTACCTGCTTCCTGCAAAAACTCTATGCATGTCAAGAAGCAACAGTTAGAACTGGACATATAAAAAGACTGGTTCAAAATTGGGAAAGGAGTACTTCAAGGCTATATATTGTCACCCTGCTTATTTAACTTTTATACAGAGTGCATCATGGAAAATGCCAAATTGGATGAAGCACAAGCAGGAATCAAGATTTCTGGGAGAAATATCAATAACCTCAGATACGCAGATGACACCACCCTTATGGCAGAAAGCAAAGAGGTACTAAAGAGCCACTTGATGAAGGTGAAAGACAAAAGTGAAAAAGCTGTCTTAAAACTCAACATTCAAAAAATGAAGACCATGACGTCCGGTCCCCTCACTTCATGGCAGATAGAAGGGGAAACAATGGAAACATTGACTGACTTTAATTTTTTTTTTGGGTGGGGTCTCCAAAATTACTGCAGATGGTGATTGCAGCCATGAAATTAAAAGACTCTTGCTCAGTGGAAGAAAAGCTATGACAAACATAGTCAGTGTATTAAAAAGCAGAGACATTGCTTTGCTGACAAATGTCTGTATACTCAAAGCTATGGCTTTTACAACAGTCATATATGAATGTGAGAATTGGACCATAAAAAAGATTGAGTGCCAGAGAATTGATGTTTTTGAGCTGTGGTGTTGGAAAAGACTCTTGAGAGTCCCTTGGACTGCAAGGAGATCAAACCAGTCAACTCTAAAGAAATCAACCCTGAATATTCATTGGAAGGATTGATGCTGAAGCTGAAGCTACAATACTTTGACCACCTGATGCAAAGAGCTAACTCATTGGAAAAGACACTCATGCTGGGAAAGATTGAAGGCAGGAGGAGAAGAGGACGACAGGATGAGATGGTTGGATGACATGAGCTATCAATTGATGTAAGTGGTATTGCAGTCCCATACTATTATATATTTTTCTTTATTTCTATTAAAATTTTCTTTACATATTTAGGTGCTTCTATGTTGGGTGCAAAAATGTTTATAACTTTCTCATTATTTTATGAGGCCAGTATTACTCCAATATTAAACCAGACAAAGACACTACAAAAAAAAAAAAAAAGAAAGAAAAATAAAATTATAGGACATTGTACCTGATGAAAGAAAATGCAAAAACCCTCAACAAAATAACATTGAACATTAAAAATAATTTGATAACCTCAATATAAAAACTGAATTTGATGAAATTCAAAATTCAGTCGTGATTGAAAAAAAAAAAAAAAACCACTCTCAACAACATGGATATAGAGGGAACAAATCCAACAAAATAAAAGCCCTATAAAAATCAACAGCCACCATGATACTTAATTGTGAAAACTGAGTTTTCCCTCAAAGATCAGGAACAACATGAGGATGCTTACTCTAGCCATTCTTACTGTACATGTATTATCAATACTAGAAAGAGCAATTATGCAAAAATTGCATCCAAATTGGAAAGAAATAAACAAAACTGTTGCTATTTGCAGATGTCATGATAATAGTACAGCATATGCTATTATAATATATAGAAAACATTAAAGGCCCCATCATAAATTATTAAAACTAGTAAATCAGTATAACTAGTAAATCAGTATCAGTTCAGTTGCTCAGTCGTCTCCAACTCCTTGCAACCCCATGGACTACAGCACACTAGGATTCCCTGTCCATCACCAACACCAACTCCCAGAGCTTGCTCAAACTCATGCCTATTGAGTTGGTAATGCCATCCAACCATCACATCTTCTGTTGTCCCCTTTTCTTTCTGCCTTCAATCTTTCTCAGTTATCAAAGTCTTATCCAGTGAGTCAGTTCTTCACATCAGGTGGCCAAAGTATTGGAGTTTCATCTTCAGCATCAGTCATTCCAATGCATATTCAGGACTGACTTCCTTTAGGATGGACTGGTTTGATCTCCTTGCAGTCCAAGGGATTCTCAAGCATCTACTAAAACACTGCAGGTCAAAAGCATCAATTCTTTGACACTCACCTTGCTTTAGAGCCCAACTCTCACATCCACACATGACTACTGGAAAGACCATAGCTTTGACTCTACAGACTTTGTCAGCAAAGTGATGTTTCTTCTTTTTAATATGCTGTCTATGCTGGTCATAACTTTTCTTCCAAGGAGCAAGGGTCTTTTAATTTCATGGCTGCAGTCACCATCTTCAGTGATTGTGGAGACCAAAACCAAAGTCTGTCACTGTTCCCATTGTTTCCCCTTCTATTTGCCATGAAGTGATGGGACAAGATGCCATGATCTTAATTTTTTGAATGTTAAGTTTTAAGTCAGCTTTTTCACTCTCCTCTTTTACAAAAATCAGGAGGCTCTCCAGTTCTTCTTTGGTTTCTGCCTTAAGGGTGGTGTTATCTGCATACCTGAGGTTATTGTTAATTCTCCCAGAAATCTTGATTCTAGCTTGTGCTTCATTCAGCCCAACATTTCTCATGATGCACTCTGTATATAAGTTAAATAAGAAGAGTGACAATATACAAACTTGACGTACTCCTTTCCCAATTTGGAATCAATCTATTGTTCCATGTATGGTTCTAACTGTTGCCTCTTGACTTGCATACAGATTTCTTAGAAGGCAGGTAAGGTGGTCTGGTATTTCCATCTCTTGAAGAATTTTCCACAATTTGTTGTGATCCACACAGTCAAAGGTGGTAGTTTTAGAAGGTCTTGTAGTTCTTCATAGAACCGTTCAACTTCAGCTTTTTCAGCATTACTGGTTGGGGCATAGACTTGGATTACTGTTATATTGAATGGTTTGTGTTGGAAATGAACAGAGATCATTCTGTCGTTTTTGAGACTGTAACCAAGCATTTTGGACTTTTGTTGACTAGGAGGGATACTCCATTTCTTCTAAAGGAGTCTTGCCCACAGTAGTAGATATAATGGTCATCTGAATTAAATCCGCCCATTCCAGTCCATTTTAGTTCACTGATTCCTAGAATGTCAATGTTAACTCTTGCCATCTCCTGTTTGACCACTTCCAATTTGGCTTAATTCATGGACTTAACATTCCAGGTTCCTATGCAATATTGTTCTTCATAGCATCAGCTTTACCTCCATCACCAGTCGCATCCATAACTGGGCATTGTTTTTGCTTTTGCTCTGTCTCTTCATTCTTTCTGTAGTTATTTCTCCACTGTTCTCCAGTAACATTTTGCACACCAACCGACCTGGGAGTTCATCTTTCAGTGTCCTATCTTTTTGCCTTTTCATACTGTTCATGGGGTTCTCAAGGCAAGAATACTGAAGTAGTTTGCCATTCCTTTCTCCACTGGACCACATTCTGTCAGACCTCTCCACCATGACCTGGGCATCTTGAGTGGCCCCACATGGCATGGCTTACTTTCACTGAGTTAGACAAGCCTGTGGTCTGTGTGGTCAGACTGGCTAGTTGTCTGTGATTGTAGTTTCATTCTGTATGCCCTTTGATCCCCTCTCTCAGTTCTTATTGTCTTACTTGGGTTTCTGTTACCTTGGACATGGGGTCTCTCCATGGCTGCTCCAGCAAACCACAGCCACTGCTCCTTACCTCTGTTGTGGGGTAGCTCCTCTAGGCCACTGCCCCTGCCCTTGGGCATTTGGTAGCTCTTCTCGGCCAGGCTCCGCGCTCAGCTAAATATGGAAAATTTGAAAATTTATGTCTTGCCCTCAAAGAGTATCAAGTCCAGACGGTAAAATTCGAAAACCTCTAAAGAAGAGATCATCTTGATGTTTAAACTTTCCCAGATAGAAAGGCTTTCAAGTATTTTTAACTCAATCATCATAACAAAGAAATCAAAATCTGGCATGCACAGCAATGGCAAAGAGACAAAAAAGAGAGACTGTGAATGACAGTGAAGTGCAGTTCACTTATGAATGAGGCAAACATGTAAATAAACTATTGCAAATGGAATGAAATAGTATGTTAAACAAACTCAAAAATTGTTTTAACATTATGCAATCTATTATTACAAGTTATAATTAACTAGTCAAAGAGAAGAGTGTGATTATCTTAATGCCAAAGAAACATTTTGAAAATATCCAATATCCTTTTCAGATTTAAGGCTGATTGTTTTTCTTTTCACTAAATAGTGTAACATATAGATACTTGTCTAACAATAAACTTTTTTAGACTAAATGTCAGAATCTGCTTAAGGAAGAAACATAGTCATTTTTTATTAAAGTCAGTAATAATACAATGAGTCCAATTACAAAATAGTTCTTAAAATTGTTTTGTAAGTATTAGACTATTACATCCGACAAAAGGGAAAAAATACTAAAGATTGATTATTGAAAAGGATAAGTGAAAATTATGCTTATCTGTAAATAAAATGAGAATATACCTAGAAAATCCAGTAAGCTACTGTAAATAGTAAAGAAAAAAGATAACTCATTAAGTTGTCCAGTTACAAGATTAATACATTAAATATTAACAGGTTTTACATTTTTTAAAAAATATAAAAATTCAGAAAATCAAATGGGAAAAAAACTATAAGAGCAAACAAAACTAAATACATATCTTGAAGCAATTTAAGGACAAATATGCAGGATAAATATAAAGCCTGCTTTAAAAATACTCTGAAAAATAAAAGGATAAAAATAAATGAAAGTAAATACATTGATTTTAGATAGGAAGATGATCATGTTAAAATGTCAACATTCAGAAATACAGCTGTATTTCAATGTGATCTCAATCAAAATGACTTTTGTTGGCAACATGACACAATTGTATTAAAGTTCAACTGGTAGAATAACTATATGAATGTAGCGAGAAAAGTTGTGAGAAGAAAACAATTTATGGAGATTATGTCAACCTGATATTTAAATATATTAAAAAAATAATTGAATTGCTTTGAAACTGCATAACATGCACAGACAGAAAAAAAAATGAAACAAAATAAAACCCATAAGTGAACTCAAATACATTAAAAAATCTAGTGAAATGTAAAAGTCTTTTTTTCAAAGCAATCAAGCAAATGTTCTGTACACCAAATAGTATTGGTACAAACGTCTAGCTTTTTGGAAAAACTAAAACTGTAATGTCTCGTCATTTCTTATGCACACCCTTCAAAAAATCACTGATGAATTGTGCATAAACTATGAAAGCATGAACTTTATTTTGAAAAACAAAGATGAAATAATAGCTCAGGCTCTGTATAGAAAGTAAGCATCACACTCCTAAATCATCAATGTATAAAAGGCAAAATCACAAGAAAAGTTAGAAAGTATTTTGAGATTAATTAAAACAAAAATACAACATACCAAAACTTGAAGAATGCAAGGAAACTTGTGCATAACCACATACAATAAAAAAAAAAGAACATTCTAAAATCACTAACTACCCAACTTAAGAAACTGGAAAAAGAGTAAAGCAAATCCGAAGCAAGCAGAAGGGAGAAAATAATCAATATAAAGGTGGAAATAAATGAAAAAGAGAAAAACAATATAAAATCAATGAAACCCAAAGCTGTTTCTTTGATGAGATCAACAAAACTGACACACTAAACAACAAAAACGATAAGACACAAATTACAAAAATAAGGAGTAAATGAGGGGACATCAGTAATGTCCATACAAAAATAAAAAAGAATTATGTGAGAATCCTATGAACAACTGTATGCTAATAAATCAGATAAATGCAATGGGATAGACAAATACCTAAAAATACTAAAAAGAAAAACTACTGAAATTGACAAAAGACTTGATTGAAAATTAAATAGATCTTGAATTAAAAATCAATAATCAAGTAAATCAACCATCACACTGATTCTTCATAAACTTTTCCAAAAGTAGGAAAAGAGGGACACACTTCAACTTATTCTATGAGGCCAGTAGTATAATGATGCCATATTCGGGGTGGGGGGGAAATCAGAAAAAGGAAAGCTACAGATGAATATTCCTTATGAATATAGATACAAATAATGCTCAACAAAATACTAGCAAACTGAATTTATCAGCATACTAAAAGATAATGTACTATCAAGAATATTAATTTAATATGCAACAATCCCAGGGCAAGGACTGTTGTTTACTGCAGTGAGATGGCCTGAGAGTATGAGGGTGAGGAAAACCATGGCAAGGAATGACTTTGGAGGAAAGCTGGGCAGCCATAGAAGCATGGTGCTATTGCTGAGTCACACACAAGGGGTGGAACCATCATTGTAGGCTGTCTCTATCCACATGCCAGTGCCAGGAGCTGAGGAATAGACAAAGACCCCAGGGAGGGTGGCCCTTTGAGTACCTGATGTGCCCAGCAATAGAGAAGGACCAGCCAGTGAGGCCCTTTGAGTGTCAGCTGCCTGAGGCTAGAAAAGAATCATAACAGAGTCATATCTTATGCACCTATGGCCACTAGCTTCCCTATACACCTGGTGCTGCCAAGATTCCTGTGATCCAAGCAATCATGCCACCTCCATGCCCAGTCCTCACTGGAGCAGGTCCAACTCCTCCAGGGCAGCCTCAGGAGTAAAACCCATGTGGATGACCCACGTGCTAAAGTGGGGATAAAACCACAATTGAACTCCAGGGGCAGAACAACTAAGGAAGAGAAGCAAAAACTTTTCCATCAGTTGTACAAGGTGCAGATTAAATCCACATGAACAACTAGGTAGACTCTGTCTGCAAGGAATATGTAAAAGGACAGTGAATGTTCCCACAAAAGAAAATGCTCTAGTTCTGGCAGCTGTGGACATTACAGGCAAGCACAAGTGGAAGTAAGGCCAAATTAAAGTCTGAGGTGACCTCACAGCAGGTCTAGAGAACAGCCCTCCCCAGTACTAAAGGGCCTCCCAGAAAGGCAGAGACGTACTGTGGCTCACAGCAGGGGCAAGCGTTTTGAGAGTTGAGACTCTAGGAACATATTTATTGTTATTTTTATGTTTTGATATATTATATTGTTAGTTCTGGATTTTTTTTTTCTATTTTTTCTCCATTCTCTTTTCTCTGTTGTGGTTGTTGTATTATTATTATTATTCTATTTAGGCTTTGGGGAATATTTTAGTCACATTTTTGTTATATAGTTCTATTTTGATTTTATGCTATTCTGTGTTTTTGTTTGTTGTTTTATTTGGATTTTTTTGGTTCTTTATTGTTGCACTTTTTCTTTAATATATATATATATATATATATATATATTTCTATATGCTTGTGTTTAACTTTGCTTTGCTATTTCTTTAAATCATTTTTGTTTTGTTTTCATTGCTTTATTCCTCAGGTGACACTCTGTTTGGATTTATGTTTTAGATAGCTTTGTTTTTAATTGGTGAGTATCATTTTGGTTTCTTTTGTTCATCAGATCACTGTTTTCTAATTTGTTTTCTTTGGTCTGCTTTGGCTCCTTGTGTGTGCATGTGTGTTCCCCTGCTTTTGATTCACTTTGTCTGATTTTGCTTTTACCATTGTCTGGATTTCAATTATTTTTCTTGTTTATTGGTGGGTTTTCTTTTGTTTATTTGTTTTAATACTCATTATTGCCATGACTAGGGCTTTCCTGGTAGCTAAGACGGTTAAGAATCTGTCTGCAATGCAGAAGACCCCGTTCAATCCCTGCACTGGGAATATCCCATGGAGAAAAAAATGACAACCCATTTCAGTATTCTTACCATCAACAGAGGAGCTTGGTGGGCTCCTCTATGGGATTTCAAGAGTCAACAGGACTGAGTGACTAATACTTTCACTCTCATTGCTATGATTAATGCTTGGTTCAAGTCAGATCAGATCAGTCGCTCAGTCGTGTCTGACTCTTTGCGACCCCATGAATTGCAGTACGCCAGGCCTCCCTGTCCATCACCAATTCCTGGAGTTCACTCAAACTCACGTCCATCAAGTAGCAGGGTCTAAACTGTGGAAAATTCTGAAAGACATAGGAATACCAGACCACCTGACCTGCCTCTTGGGAAACCTATATGCAGGTCAGGAAGCAACAGTTAGAACTGGACATGGAAAAACAGACTGGTTCCAAATAGGAAAAGGAGTACGTCAAGGCTGTGTATTGTCACCCTGCTCATTGAACTTATATGCAGAGTACATCATGAGAAACGCTGGGCTGGAAGAATCACAAGCTAGAATCAAGATTGCCAGGAGAAATAACAATAACCTCAGATATGCAGATGACACCACCCTTATGGCAGAAAGTGAAAAGAAACTAAAAAGTCTCGATGAAAGTGAAAGTGGAGAGTGAAAATGTTGGCTTAAAGCTCAACATTCAGAAAACGAAGATCATGGCATCTGGTCCCATCACTTCATGGGAAATAGTTGGGGAAACAGTGGAAATAGTGTCAGACTTTATTTTTGGGCTCCAAAATCACTGCAGATGGTGACTGCAGCCATGAAATTAAAAGATGCTTACTCCTCGTAAGGAAAGTTATGACCAACCTAGATAGCATATTGAAAAGCAGAGACATTACTTTGCCGACAAAGGTCCGTCTAGTCAAGGCTATGGTTTTTCCAGTGGTCATATATGGATGTGAGAGTTGGACCGTGAAGAAAGCTGAGCACCGAAGAATTGAAGTTCACAAACTTTGGTGTTGGAAAAGACTCTTGAGAGTACCTTGGTCTGCAAGGAGATCCAACCAGTCTATTCTGAAGGAGATCAGCCCTGGGATTTCTTTGGAAGGAATGATGCTAAAGCTGAAACTCCAGTACTTTGGCCACCTCATGCAAAGAGTTGACGTATTGGAAAAAACTCTGATTCTGGGAAGGATTGGGGGCAGGAGGAGAAGGGGATGACAGAGGATGAGATGGCTAGATTGCATCACTGACTTGATGGACATGAGTTTGGGTGAACTCTAGGAATCAGTGATGGACAGGGAGGCCTGGCATGGTGCAATTCATGGGTTTGCAAAGAGTCAGACACGACTGAGAGACTGAACTGAACTGAAGTGAAGCAGGGTCTTGGTTTCCTGATCAGAAGACAAACCTGAGCCTCAGGGGTGGATATGCTGAGTCTAGGATGCTAGACCCCCAGACAACTCCTGGCCACAGGGAGTGTTAAATCTAACACAAGTTCCTCTGCCTGAATTCAAGATCCAGAACCACCCAATGGCCTATACACCCAGCCCTGCCTGCCTCACTGAAACAACAAAAATCAGGACAGGAACACAAACCCAATCATTAGCAGCCAGGCTGCCCACAGACAACCCATAACACACTACTTCACACAGCCATGACCATCAGAGAAAGAAAACCCACCTCATCCTATGAGAATGCAGGCACAAATTCCTTTCAACAGGAAGCCAGCAGAAGCCATTGGATCAACCTCACAGACCAGAGGAAGAGACAAAAAGCAAGAACTATGACCCTACACCCTGAGGAAAGGGGACCTCAATCACAGTAAGTTAGACAAAATGAAGAGACAGAAATATCATGCAGATGAAGGAGCAAGATAAAAATACACAAGAACAAATAAACAAAGAGGAAATAGCCAAAATACGTAAAAACAAATTCTTAATAATGATAGTAAAGATGTTCCAAAATCTAAAAATGAAATGGAGAAAATTCAAGAATCTTTTAATACATTTAACATGAGCCTAAAAGAAAGAAAGAATAAACAGTGATGAACAACACTGAGATTAAAAATATTTTAGAAGAAATCAGTAGCAGAAAAACTGAAGGAGAAGAATCGATAAGTGAGTTGGAATATAGAATGGTGGAAATCACTGCTGAAGATCAGAATAAAGAAAGAAATGAAAAGAACTGAGGACAGTCTTAGAGAACTCTGAGACAATATTAAATGCACCAATGTTTGAATTATAGGGGTCCCAGAAAGAGGAGAAATTCTTTGAGAAATTATTAAAAGGGATTATAGTCAAACGTTCCTATCATGGGAAATAAAATAGTCAATCAAGTCCAAAAAGTGAAAACAGACTTAACAGGATTAACCCAAAGAAAAACACATTGAGACACATATTAATCAAACTAACAAGAATGAGGCACAAAGAAAAATATCAAAAGAAGCAAGGGAAAAGTAACATACAAAGTAATTATAAGGTAAATAGCTGATTTTTCAGCAGACTTCCTACTGTCCAGAAGAGAACAGAAGAATAAATTTAAAGTAATGAAAAGGAAAAAAACTGCAACCAAGATTATTTTACCCAGCAAGGGTCTCATTCAGAATGAATGGAGAAATAAAAAAGCTTTAAAGACAAGCAAAAGTTAAATAGAATTCAGCACCATCAAACCAGCAGTAAAACAAATGCTAAAGAGATTTTCCCAGATAAGACACATAAGAGAATAAAAAAGACCTACAAAAACAAACCTCCAAAATTAAAAATGCCAATGGAAAATATATATATATATATATCAATGATTAATTTAGATGTAAATGAATTGAGTACTCCAAACAATAGGTATAGACTGGCTGAATGGATACAAAAACATGACACACATGTATGTTGTCTGCAAAAGACCCATTTCAAAATTAGAGACACATCAGACTGAAAGTGAGGAGATGTTTAAGATATTCCATGCAAATGGAAACAAAAAGAAAACCAGAAAAATAATTCTCATATCAGACAAAAGAGACTTTGAAATAAATAATATTACAAGAGGCAAGGAAGAAAACTATATAATGATCTAAGATTCAATTCAAGAAGACATAACAAATGTAAATATTTATGTACCCAACATAGGAGCACCTTAGTATATACGGAAAATGTTAACAGATGTTAAAGGGGAAATCAACAGGAGCACAACAACAGTAGAGGTCTTAAACACCCCACTTACATCAATGGGTGGATCATCAAGACAGAAAATTAATAAGGAAACACAAGCCTTAAATGATACATTAAACCAGATAGATTTCATTGGTAACTACAGGACATTCCATCCAAAAGCATCAGAATGCACTTTTTTTCTCAAGTGTACTTAGAACAGTCCCCTGGATATATCACATCTTGGATCATAAATCAAGCCTGGGTAGATTTAAGAACATTTCAATCATATCAAATATCTTTTCTGGCCAAAATGTTATATGAACTAAAAGAATAAAAACTGTAAAAAATAAAAACTGTAAAAAACACATGGAGGCTAAACAATATTTTTCTAAATAACCAAGAGTTCACTGAAGAAGGAAATTAAGAATTATCTAGAAACAAATGACCATGAAAGCATGATCATCCAAAACCTATGGGATGCAGCAAAAGCAGTGATAAGGGAAAAATTTATAGCAATACTAGTCTACCTCAAGAAACGAGGAATCCATCAAATAAACAACATAAGCTTATACCTAAAGCAACTAGTAAAAGGACAAGAATCCCAAAATTAGTAGAAGAAAAGGAATCATGAAGAGCAGAGCAGAAATAAATGAAAACAAAATGAACAAAACAATAGCAAAGATCAATAAAGCTAAAAGCAGGTTCTTTAAGAAGATAAACAAAATCTACAAACCATCAGCCAGACTCATTAATAAAAAAGGCAAAATAATCAAATCAATAAAATTAAAAATGAAAAAGAAGTTAAAATGGACAACAGAAATAAAAAGATCATAAGAGACTACTATGAACAACTATATGCCAATAAAATGGAGAACCTGGAAGAAATAGACAAATTCTTATAATAGTATAACCTTCTAAGAGTGAACCATAAAGAAATAGAAATTATGAAAAGACCAATGAAAATCACTAAAATAAAAATTGTGATCAAAACGATCCCAAAAAGCAAATGACCAGGTTCAGATGGCTTCACAGGTGAGTTCTATCAAATGTGTAGCGAAGACATAACATCAATTCTTCTCAAACTCTTACAAAAAATTACAGGGGGAGGAACACTCCCAAACTCATTCTATGAGGCCACCAACCTCCTGATACAAAAATCAGAAAAAGATATCACAGAAAAATAAAATTACAGGCCAATATCAATCATGAACACAGATGCCAAAATCTTCAACAAAACACTAGCAAACTGAATCCAATAACACTTTAAAAGTTTCCTATGTGGTGATCAAGTGGGATTTATCCCAGGGATGCAAAAATTCTTCAATATATGCAAATTAATTATTGTGATACACTATATTATCAAATTGAAAGATAAAATCTTATGGTTATCTCAGCAGATGCAGACAAACATCTGACAATATTTGACATCCATTTATTACAAAAATGCTTTAGAAAATGGGCATAGAAGAAACTTACCTCAACATAATACAGGCAATATATGACAAACCTACAGCAATGTCGTCAATGGTGAAAAACTGAAAGCAAAATTTCCTCTACCATCAGGAAAAAAGTCAAGGGTGCCCACTCTCACCATTATTCAACATAGTTTTGAAATTCTTAGCCATGGCAATCAGAGAAGAAAAAGAAATAAAGGAAATTCTGGCTAGAAAATATAAGTAAGACTCTCACTATTTGCAGAAGACAGGATACTATACATAGAAAACTAGAGATATAACAAGAAAATTACTAGAGCTCATCAATGAATTTAGTGTAGTTGCACATAATCATTACACATAAATCCTTTGTATTCCTATACACTAGCAAGGAAAAATCAGAAAGAAAAATATAATGAAAAAAATTCCATTTACCATTGCAACAAAAATAATAAAATACTTAGAAATAAACCTATCTAAAGTTTAACCTACCTACAAACAAAAATAAACTCACCTACAAAAGACCTGCATGCATAAAACTATAAGAAACTAATGAAAGAAATCAAAGACAGTACAAACAGATGGTGAGCTATATTATGTTCTTGGATTGAAAGAATAAATATTGTGAAAATTAGTGGAAAATCAGAACACTCTTTAACAATATTCAAAGCAAGATCGCCCTTGACGCAGATCCAAAAGTAACTAAAATTTAAAAAAAGAACAACAACAACTAAGACCTAATGAAACTTAAAACCTTTTTTTACAGCAAAGGAAACTATAAACAAGATGAAACTAAAACCCTCAGAATAGGAGAAAATAACTGTGAATCAAACAACTGAAAGGATTGATCCCCAACATATACATGCAACTCATGAAGCTCAATATCAGAAAAACAAACAACTCAGTCAATAAATGGGTGGGAGACCTAAACAGACATGTCTCCAATAAATACAGATGGCCAATAAATACATGAAAAGATGCTCAGCATTGTTCATTATTAAAGAAATGCAAATGAAAGTTACAATAAGGTATCACTTCACATCAGTCAGAATGGCCATAATTCAAAAATTTACAAACAGTAAATGCTAGAGAGGGTGTGGCAAAAAGGGGACCCTCTTGCACTGTCGGTAGGAATGTATACTGATACAGCTACTATGGAGAATAGTATGGAGATTCCTTAAAAAACTAGGAATAAAGCTACCATATGACCTAGCAATCCCACTACTGGGTATATACCCTGAGAAAATCAGAATCCTAAAAGACACATGTACTCCAATTGTGTTCTACATGTGTACCCCAACTTGTTCATTGAAGCACTATTTACAAAGATGAATGTATAAAGAAGTGGTGGTACATATATACAATAGAATAGTATTCAGCCATGAAATGGAAAAGATGTGAGTTAGCTGAACTGAGGTGGATGAACCTGCAGCCTGTTATACAGAGTGAAGTAAGTCAGAAAGAGAAAAACATATATTGTATATTAAAGCATATATATGCTAGGAAAAAAAAAATGGTGTGATGAACCTATTTGCAGGGCAGAAATAGAGACACCGACATAGAAAAAAGGCGTGTGGACACAGCTGGGAAGGAGAAGTTGGGACAAATTGAGAGAGCTACATTGAAACATATACATTACCATATGTAAAATAGATAGCTAGTGGGTAGTTGCTATGTAACACAGAGAGCTCAACCGGGTGCTCTGTGACAACCTAGAGGGCTGGGATAGGGTGGTGGGTGGAAAGGAGTTTCAAGAGGGAGGGGACATAGGTATACTTATGGCCGATTCATGATTTTGTATGGCAGAAACCAGCCCAACATTGTAAAGCCATTTTCTGACAATTAAAAATAAATTTTTAAAAATAATTTTAAAACCCATTATCTTTTTATATAAAACAGCACTCACATAACTATGAATAGAAGGGAACTTCCTCAACCTGGTAAGTGGAATCTCCAAGGAACACAGTTAACATCAAATTTAGTATAGAAAGACAATGTTTTCCACTTAAAATCAGAAACAAGACAAGCATGTCTGCTTTCACCATTTTTTTGCAACATCAAACTATAGGTTCTAGTCAGGACAGTTAGTTCAGATGAGGAAATATTAATAATGGATAACAGGTGCTTGATCTGCAGATTTACAGGAGGCCAAAGCGAGGATCCCACTGTAACCATGTTTTGCAATTGGTATGAAAACGATGTCACTGATTGGAGTCCTCAGGGCAGGATTCATCAAATTGAATACACAATGGAGCTGTCAAACAAGGTTCAGCCATTGTTTTTTATCTGAAATTAAAAAAACAAAAAAACAAACAAACAAAAAAAACACCTCATTCAGTGTTGGTTGCACTGAAAAGAGCACAACCAGAACTTGCAGGTCATCAGAAAAAAAATGTTCCTTGTTGATAACAGTATTGCTATTTCAGTTGCAGGACTTACTGCTGATGCTAGATGTTATGTAATTGTATGTACAAGGGATGTTTGGATTCCAGATTTGTGTTTGACAGACCTATTCCTATGCCTTGTCTTGTATATCTAATTGGAAGCAAAACCCAGATACTAACCCAGTGATATGGCTGGAGACCATATGATGTTGGACTGCTCATTGTTGATTATGATACAGGCCCTCACATTTTCCAAATTTGTCCAGCTGTTAACTATTTTGACTGCAGGGCTATTCCACTGGAGCCCATTCTCAATCAGCTTGTACTTACTTGGAGAGATATATGTCAAAGTTTTTGGAGTGCAATTTGAATGAACTGGGTAAACATGGTCTGGATGCCTTCTGAGAGACACTGCCTGCAGAACAGGATCTAACTACAAAGAATGTTCTCAATGGAATTGGTAAAGGCTTGGAATTTCTGGCAAATGGTGATGATGATGTATCTCTACTCATGGAAGATCTTGAAGAAAGACTGCAGAGAAAGACACAGCCTACTCAACCTACTGGTGAACCTACAGGAAAGGCTGATGAACCAATGGAACATTAAATAATAAATCAGTATATATATGTATTAGACTAATTAAACATTCAGAAAATGAAGATCATGGCATTTGGTCCCATCACTTTATGGCAAATAGTTGGGGGAAACAACAGAAACAGTGACAGACTTTATTTCCTTGGGCTCCAAAATCACTGCAGATAGTGACTGCAACCATGAAATTAAAAGATGCTTTCTCCTTGGAAGAAAAGCTATGACTAAACTAGACAGCATATTAAAAAACAGAGACATTACTTTGCCAACAAAGGTCCATGTAGTCAAAGTTATGGTTTTTCCAGTAGTCATGTACAGATGTGAGAGTTGGACCATAAAGAAAGCTGAGAGCTGTAAAATTGATGCTTTTGAACTGAGGTGTTGGAGAAGACTCTTGAAACTGTGAACTGAACTGAAGTGATATATGTATTATTATACATGTAAGAATGCAGGAGCATATACTGATGACAATATTCTATACTTTGAACCAAAAGATGCAGAATGGTGGAATGGAATGGTATGTTTTAGGAATCAGTTCAGATGTGAGTTTTTCCCAAGCAACTTCACAGAAACTATATATTGGAGTTCATTTTCTTTTAAGAAGTTTTCTATACTCATTTTCAAGAAAGCATAGTTATCTGTATTAATGTATTGTATATGAAGAACATAGTGTCTTTGTGGTTTTAAAGACAACTGTGACTTAAAATTCTTTCACCTGAAAAATAAAGGGTAGATTGGAAAGGAAGAGTAAAACCTCTCAATTTACAGATGACTTAGATTTGTTTATAGAAAATTCTAAGGAAGCAACTATAAATTTTAGAAATAATAGGAATTTTATTAAGCTCGTAGACTACAAGATAAACAAAATAAATTGTATTATCAGTTAAAATACTAAAAACCAAATAAAGAAAGCAATTCTACTTAATATAAAAAGAAATACTTGGGAATAAATTTTGCAATGATGTGAAAGAATACTATATTAAAGACTACAAAAATTTGGGTGGAAATCAATAAAATGTAAAGATATTTCATATCATGGACAAAAAAACACAATATAACTAAAATGGCAATAATGTATAATTTAATCTGCATATTCAGTGAAATCTCTGTCAAAATCCCCCAAGTTGATAAGCTACTCCTAAAATTCATATGGACCCAAAATAGCCAAAACAATGTTGACAAAGAAGGGCCAAATTGGAGGACACATCTTTTACAACTTTAAATTTGACATTAAGGCTTTAGAAGGAGGTATGATAGTGTCATAAGGATAGTCACAGAGATTAATGGAATATAACTGAGAGTTCAGAAACAAGCCTTTGTATTTGTGGTCAATTAATTTTCAACAAGTGTCCTAAGACTGTACAATGTGAAAAGAAGAGTCTCTTCAACAAATTGTACTGTCACAATTATATATTTACATGCAAAAGAATGACACTGAAACCTTTCCTCCCACCATATTCAAAAATTTACATAAAATGTATCATAGATGTAAAGATAAGGGTTAATATGATAAAGTTCTTATAAGTAAATCTTCATGACTTTGGGTTAGGCAGTACTTTCTTTAATATGGCACTAAAACAAAAATGACAGAGAAAAAATAAGCTGAACTTTATCAAACTAAAAATATGCATGTCAAAGGATACTATCACAGAATGAAAATACAACCAATAAAATGGGAGAAAATATTTGCAAATCATACATCTAAAAAGAGAGTAGTATTTAGGATATGGGGGCTTCACTGCTAGCTCAGTGGTAAAGAATCCACCTGTGAATGCAAGAGACTTCCCTGGGTCGAGAAGATCCACTGGAGAAGGAAATGACAACCCACATATTCTTGCCTGGGAAATCTCATGGACAAAGAAGTCTGGCAGGCTACTCACTCTCCATGGGGCCACAAAAAGAGGTGGACACTACTTAGTGATTTAACAACAATGCTTCAGGATATATAAAGAACTCTCATAACTCAACAATAAAGCACAAAAGAATCCAATTTAAAAAATGAGCACAAAATTTGAATAGATATTTCTAGAAATAAGATATAAGTAAATGACTTATAAACCCATGAAAACATGCTCAACATCATTAGTCATTCAGATCAGATCACATCAGATCAGTCGCTCAGTCGTGTCCGACTCTTTGCGACCCCAAGAATTGCAACACACTAGGCCTCCCTGTCCATCACCAACTCCCAGAGTTCACTGAGACTCACGTCCATTGAGTCAGTGATGCCATCCAGCCATCTCATCCTCTGTCATCCCCTTCTCCTCCTGCCCCCAATCCCTCCCAGCATCAGAGTTTTTTCCAATGAGTCAACTCTTCCCATGAGGTGGCCAAAGTACTGGAGTTTCAGCTTTAGCATCATTCCTTCCAAAGAAATCCCAGGGCTGATCTCCTTCAGAATGGACTGGTTGGATCTCCTTGCAGTCCAAGGGACTCTCAAAAGTCTTCTCCAACACCACAGTTCAAAAGCATCAATTCTTCAGCGCTCAGCCTTCTTCACAGTCCAACTCCCACATCCATACATGACCACAGGAAAAACCATAGCCTTGACTAGACGAACCTTTGTTGGCAAAGTACTGTCTCTGTTTTTCAATATGCTATCTAGGTTGGTCATAACTTTCCTTCCGAGGAGTAAGTGTCTTTAAATTTCATGGCTGCAGTCACCATCTGCAGTGATTTTGGAGCCCAGAAAAATAAGGTCTGACACTGTTTCCACTGTTTCCCCATCTATTTCCCATGAAGTGGTGGGACCGGATGCCATGATCTTCGTTTTCTGAATGTTGATCTTTAAGCCAACTTTTTCACTCTCCACTTTCACTTTCATCAAGAGGCTTTTGAGTTCCTCTTCACTTTCTGCCATAAGGGTGGTGTCACCTGCATATCTGAGGTTACTGATATTTCTCCCAGCAATCTTGATTCCAGCTTGTGCTTTTTCCAGTCCAGCGTTTCTCATGATGTACTCTGCATATAAGTTAAATAAACAGGGTGACAGTATACAGCCTTGACGAACTCCTTTTCCAATTTGGAACCAGTCTGTTGTTCCATGTCCAGTTATAATTGTTGCTTCCTGACCTGTCTACAAATTTCTCAAGAGGCAGGTCAGGTGTTCTGGTATTCCCATCTCTTTCAGAATTTTCCACAGTGTATTGTGATCCACACAGTCAAAGGCTTTGGCATAGTCAATAAAGCAGAAATAGATGTTTTTCTGGAACTCTCTTGCTTTTTCCATGATCCAGCAGATGTTGGCAATTTGGTCTCTGGTTCCTCTGCCTTTTCTAAAACCAGCTTGAACATCAGGAAGTTCACGGTTCACATATTGCTGAAGCCTGGCTTGGAGAATTTTGAGCATTACTTTACTAGCATGTGAGATGAGTGCAATTGTGTGGTAGTTTGACCATTCTTTGGCATTGCCTTTCTTTGGGATTGAAATGAAAACTGACCTTTTCCAGGCCTGTGGCCACTGCTGAGTTTTCCAAATTTGCTGGCATATTGAGTGCAGCACTTTCACAGCATCATCTTTCAGGACTTGAAACAGCTCAACTGGAATTCCATCACCTCCACTAGCTTTGTTCATAGTGATGCTTTTTAAGGCCTACTTGACTTCACATTCCAGGATGTCTGGCTCTAGGTCAGTGATCACACCATCGTGATTATCTGGGTCGTGAAGATCTTTTTTGTACAGTTCTTCTGTGTATTCTTGCCATCTCTTCTTAATATCTTCTGCTTCTTTTAGGTCCATACCATTTCTGTCCTTTATCGTGCCCATCTTTGCATGAAATGTTCCTTTGGTATCTCTGATTTTCTTGAAGAGATCCCTAGTCTTTCCCATTCTGTTGTTTCCCTCTATTTCTTTGCATTGATCGCTGAAGAAGGCTTTCTTATCTCTTCTTTCTATTCTTTAGAACTCTGCATTCAGATGTTTATATCTTTCCTTTTTTTCTTTGCTTTGCACTTTTCTTTCTTTCACAGCTATTTGTAAGGCCTCCCCAGGCAGCCATTTTGCTTTTTTGCATTTCTTTTCTATGGGAATGGTCTTGATCCTTGTCTCCTGCACAATGTCACGAACCTCATTCCATAGTTCATCAGGCACTCTATCTATCAGATCTAGGCCCTTAAATCTGTTTCTCACTTCCACTGTATAATCATAAGGGATTTCATTTAGGTCATACCTGAATGATCTAGTGATTTTCCCTACTTTCTTCAATTTAAATCTGAATTTGGCAATAAGGAGTTCATGGTCTGAGCCACAGTCAGCTCCTGGTCTTGTTTTGCTGACTTTATAGGTCTTCTCCATCTTTGGCTGCAAAGAATATAATCAATCTGATTTCAGTGTTGACCATCTGGTGATGTCCATGCATAGAGTCTTCTCTTGTGTTGTTGGAAGAGAGTGTTTGTTATGACCAGTGCATTTTCTTGGCAAAACTCTATCAGTCTTTGCCCTGCTTCATTCCGTATTCCAAGGCCAATTTTGCCTGTTACTCCAGGTGTTTCTTGACTTCCTACTTTGCATTCCAGTCCCCTATAAGGAAAAGGACATCTTTTTGGGGTGTTAGTTCTAAAAGGTCTTGTAGGTCTTCATAGAACCGTTCAACTTCAGCTTCTTCAGTGTTACTGGTTGGGGCATAGACTTGGATTACTGTCATATTGAATGGTTTGCCTTGGAAACGAACAGAGATCATTCTGTCGTGTTTTTTTTTTTTTTTTCATTCTGTCGTTTTTGAGATTGCATCCAAGTACTGCATTTCTGACTCTTTTTTTGACCATGATGTTAGGGGAATGCAAATAAAAACCACAATAATATACCACTTCATACTCATTAGGGTGACTATAACAAAAAAGACATCAGTAACAACAAGAGTTGACAAGGATATGGAAAAGTTGCAACCGTCATACTTCCCTAATGGAAATTTAAAACTTTACAGCAATATTGGAAAACAGTTTGGCAAATCATCAAAATGTTAGGTCTACAGTGCCACATGGCCCAACAACTTTATTCTTAGTTATAGCCTGAGAGAACTCAAAACATATATCCATACAAGAACTTGTGCACACATTTTCAAAGCAGCATTACTAATAATATTCAAAAAGTAAAAGGAATCCAAATATTTGTCAAATGATGCATGCATAAAATATGTGGTATATACAAGCAGCAAAATGGGATTCAGCAGATAATGGAGTGTACTTATATTTAAAATAACATAAATGAACCTCGAAATAAGGCTGTCACAAAATATCACATATATTTTGATTCAATTTATATGAAATGTCTGGAACAGGCAAACAGTTAGAGACAGCTAGTAGAATAGATTTTGCTTAGGTCTGGAGTAGGGAATGGGAAAAGAATCCTAATGGATATTAGGCTTCCTTTCAGGGTGACAAAATGTGCTAAAATTAGATAGTGATTGCACAACTCTGTGCCAGTAATTACCAATAAGTCAAAGTCATATATGTCAGTGTCCATCTATAACAAATCAGAAAATAATATTTATGCAGAATGAAATATATAAAATCTTTATGAAGCAAAAAAAAAAAAAAACTGAAGAATACAAAGTAGAAAAATTAATGGAGAAACATACTATGAATCTAGAAGGACAGATACTTATCTTGTCAAATATCTTCATTTTACCACTGCAAACAGTTTTTTGTTTTTTGTTTTTTTTAATAAAGTAATTCAGATCAATGATGGAGTCTATTACTGGTATGGAAAAATAATGCAAGGCTTCTAAGCCTGGATCATACCTTGTTTGAGAACCTAGGGATTTTAATGCAGTAGTTAATAAATAGGTATGTTCTGTATCTTAATTATATTCTATAATAAATTGAATGAATCATCCCCTCAGGCATCATTATTATGGAGTATGTGGTATTATTTTTGCCTGAAGACATCTGGTAATAAC
Organism: Bos javanicus; assembly: GCF_032452875.1. NCBI lineage: Eukaryota > Metazoa > Chordata > Mammalia > Artiodactyla > Bovidae > Bos > Bos javanicus. The sequence goes on along the minus strand of NC_083897.1, from coordinate 85,837,257 downwards.
AGTTTTTTTTTTTTCTTTAATAGAAAATTATTTAATTAGTATACATGTGTTCCCCATCCTGAACCCTCCTCCCTCCTCCCTCCCCACACCATCCCTCTGCGTCGTCCCAGTGCACCAGCCCCAAGCATCCAGCATCGTGCATTGAACCTGGACTGGCATCTCGTTTCATACATGACGTTTCACATGTTTCAATGCCATTCTCCCAAATCTTCCCACCCTCTCCCTCTCCCACAGAGTCCATAAGACTGTTCTATACATCAGTATCTCTTTTGCTGTCTCGTATACAGGGTTATCATTACCATCTTTCTAAATTCCATATATATGCGTTAGTATACTGTATTGGTGTTTTTCCTTCTGGCTTACTTCACTCTGTATAATAACAGTTTAAAATGAAGGGAAAAGAACTGGAGCTCAGAGGGAGTACTGGTTGATTCCAGAAACGCAAGAAGCTCACTCAGATTCCAGTTTGTGACTAAGAGGTTGTTCTCAGACACTAAGGTTGTCAGTTTCATATTTTTGTTTGTTTACTCTTATATGTACATATCAATAATCACCCCTAATCTACCAGTGACATTAAAACTCTTTTGATGCAATCAGGCACTATATTGGTTGCCATATTTTTAAGAGAAAGAGAGATCCTTTTGGGACAACCCTTATTCCTGCTACCTACCACCTGGATTTACTTGCTCTCCAAACCCATGCACAACTACCTTTTTTCTTAAAGCTGCTATGCTGGGAATTGACTTTCTCTTTTTTCTTCATTTGATTCCAACTTCCCTCTGTCCAATTTCTTACTCTTTTCCTCTTTGTTAGATCTTCCTTAGGTTTACATAGATGATATTATACCGTTGAAAGAAAAAAATGCACGTTAGATAATTTTTGAGCTTATGTTAAAAAAAAAACGCATTTATACTATTCTCACATTTGATTAACAGTTTGCCTGGGTATAGAATGATGGAATAGAAATAGCATTTCCTCAAAATATTCTATTGTCTTCTAGCTTCCAGTATTGCTGTTAATAACATTTATTTCTTAACTCAGATTTATTTCCTTGACCTTTTTTCTGGAAGCTTTGATGACTTTCTGATCTGCATTTTTGAAAATTTATATTTATCAAAGTTTTCAACTTTTTAAAATTTGTTGTTAGCTTTCCCCTGCTGTGATCTCCTCTCCTGTTCTTATATTTGTGGTTATACTTTCTCTGTTCATTTGATGACATTTTGGTAAAGTGAAGAAACAGATAAGCTTAAATATTGAAAGTCTCTTTTTTAAAGCATAATAAAAATTAAAATACTCATAAATAAATTCTTGTGACACTTTTGAATTGGATAAATAAACAATAAACTCTGCATGTGCCTAGACAGCATCAAAAGTCATCTATGAAAGAATAAAAATCAAAATAGTCTTATAATTGCATGCAATATTAAATGTCAGGAAATAATAGAACAGTGTCTATATAGTTTTGAGGAAAATCTTTTGAGTCAATAATTCCATATTGTCAAAGTTGTTATTATGCATAATGAAAGAAGCATAATATTTTACTCATGAAATATTTCACTCTTGAACAACTCTTTTTTAACAAAATTTACTACATTTTTTTTTAACTTTACAATATTGTATTGGTTTTGCCATACATCAACATGAATCCACCATGGGTGTACACATGTTCCAAATCCTGAACCCCCCACCCACCTCCCTCCCCATACCATCCCTCTGGGTCATCCCAGTGTACCAGCCCCAAGCTTCCTGTATCCTGCATCAAACCTGGACTGGCGATTCGTTTCTTATATGATATTATACATGTTTTAATGCCATTCTCCTAAATCATCCCCCCCTCTCTCTCCCACAGAGTCCAAAAGACTGTTCTATACATCTGTGTCTCTTTTGATGTCTCACATACAGGGTTATCGATACCATCTTTCTAAATTCCATATATATGCATTAGTGTTCAAATCCCCCTGGTTTAATAGTTGAGTTTTATTTTTTTTTAACAAAAAACATTTACTGGAGTATACTTGACTTACAATTTTGTGTTCCTTTTTGTTATACTATAAAGAGAATTGGTTATACATATACAAATATTTATTCTTTTTTATAAAGTTTTTATTCCCATACTGATTACACAGTATTGAGTAGAATTTCCTGTGTGGTTCAGTAGGCCCTTTTATAATTAGAAGTGTGAATATGTCAATACCAAAGTGAATATGTCAATACCAATCCAAATTTATCCCTCATCTCTTCCCCCTGCTAACCATAGATTGTTTTCTACATACTGTGACTCTAATTCTGTTTTGTAAATAAGTCAAATTGCAACATTTTTTAGATTCCACATACAAGCAATATCATCCAACATTTGCTTTTCTCTGTTTGACTTACTTCACTCAATATGACAATGTCTAGGTGCATCTATGTTCCTGAAAATGGCATTATTCTGTTATTTTTTTACAGGTGAGCAATATCCATTGTATGTATGTACCAAATATTTACCCATTCATCTGTTGATGGACTTTTAGGTGGCTTCCATGCCCTGGATATTATATATAGTGCTTCAATGAACTTTGGGGTGCACATATCTTTTTGAATTATGGCTTTCTCCAGATATATGCTGAGGAGTAGAATTGCTAGGTCATATGTTAATTTTAATTTCAGTTTTTTAAGGAACTGCCATACTGTTCTCCATAGCTACACAAACTTACATTCTCCACAAGAGTGTAGAAGAGTTTCCTTTTCTCCATATAGTCTTCAACATTTATTGTTTGTAGACTTTTTGATGATGGCTATTCTGATTGGTGTGAAGTGATATCTTATTGTAGTTTTCGTTTGTATTTCTCTAATAGTTAGTGGTGTTGAGCATCTATTCATGCTCTTTTGGGCAATCTGTATGCATTCTTTAGAGAAATGCATATTTAGAACTACTGCCTATTTTTTATTAGGTGGTTGTTTTGTGTTGTTATTGAGCAACACAAGCTATTTGTGTACTTAGGAGATTAAAACCTTGTCAGTCATTTCAGTTGGAAATATTTTCACACATTCTGTGGGCTGTGTTTTGTTTTGTGTATTGTTTCCTTTGCTGTGCAAACACTTTTAAGTTTAATTAGGTCCCTTTGTTTTGTTTTTATTTTAATTAAGAAGTGGGTCCAATAATGTCTTGCAGAGATTTATGTCAGAAAGTGTTTGGCCTATGTTTTCCTTTAAGAGTTTTATTGTATCTGGCCTTACATTTAGGTCTTTAATCTACTTTAATTTATATTTGTTTATGGTGTTTGGGAGTGTTCTATTCTTTTACATGTAGCTGTTCAGTTTCCCTATTATTGTTTGTTAAACAGACTGGTTTTTTTTCCCCTTTTATATTCTTGCCTTCCTTTACATAGATTTGTTGACCATAGATGTATAAGTTTATCTCTGTAATTTCTATCCTGTTCCGTTGATCTATGTTTCTCTTCATCTTTTGGTTCTAGTACCATACTGTTTTGACCACTGTAGCTTGGTAGTATAGTATGAAGTCATGGAGCTTGCTTCCTCCAGATCATTTGTTTTCTTAAGATTACTTTGGCTATTTTGTTCTTGGTTTGTAGGTTTTTCCATAAGAATTGCCAATTTTTGGTTCTAATTCTGTGAAAAATGTCATTGGCAATTTGTTAGGTATTCTATTGTATCTGTAGATTGCTTTGTGTAGTATACTCATTTTTATACTATTGACTTACCTAATCCAAGAACATTGTATATCTCTCCATCAGTTTGTGTCATCTTTCATCAGTATCTTATATTTTTCTGAGTATATGTCTTTTATCTCCTTAAGTAGGTTCATTCTTAGGTGTTTTATTTTTTCTGATGTGATGGTAAACACTGCTGCTGCTACTAAGTCACTTCAGTCATGTCCGACTCTGTGCGACCCCATAGATGGCAGCCCACCAGGCTTCCCCGTCCCTGGGATTCTTCAGGCAAGAACACTGGAGTGGGTTGCCATTTCCCTCTCCAATGCATGGAAGTGAAAAGTGAAAGTGAAGTTGCTCAGTCGTGTCTGACTCTAGCAACCCCATGGACTGCAGCCTACCAGGCTCCTCCGTCCATGGGATTTTTCCAGGCAAGAGTACTGGAGTGGGGTGCCATTGCCTTCTCCAGATGGTAAACACTATGGTTTCCTTAATTTCTCTTTCTGACCTTTGCTGGGTTTTATGGCATTTCTATTTCCTTTTTTTTTTTTTTTTAAGCAATCTCCACACTGTTCTCCATAGTGGCTGTACTAGTTTGCATTCCAACCAACAGTGTAAGAGGGTTCCCTTTTCTCTACACTCTCTCCAGCATTTATTGTTTGCAGACTTTTTGGTAGCAGCCATTCTGACTGGCATGAGATGGTACCTCATTGGGGTTTTGATTTCATTTCTCTGATAATGAGTGATGTAGAGCATCTTTTCATGTGTTTGTTAGCCATCTGTGTGGCTTCTTTGGAGAAATGTTTGCTTAGTTCTTTGGTCCATTTTCTTCTTTTCCAATTTGGGTTTCTTTTATTTTTCTTCTCTGATTGCTGTGGCTAGGACTTCCATATTTTTGTTGAATTAAAGTGGCAAAGTAAATATCTTTGTCTTATTTCTGACCTTTGAGGAAATGCTTTCAGGTTTTCATTGTTGAGAAGGAAGTTTGCTGTGAGTTTTTCATACATGGTCTTTACTAGGTTGAGGTTTGGTCTCTCTAAGTCCACTATCTAGAGATATTTTTTTATCATAAATGGGTGTTGAATTTTGTTAAAAGCTTTTTCTGCATCTATTGAGATTATCATATGGTTTTTAGTCTTCAATTTGTTAAAATGCTTAGCATGATTTCAATGTTCTTAAATTTACCCAGTCTTGATTTGTGACCCAAGATGTATCCTGGAGAATATTCCATGTGCACTGGAGAGAAAAGTGTATTCTGCAGCTTTTGAATGGAACGTCCTATATATATCAATTAGATTTATCTGGATTAATACATCATTTAAGACTTGCGTTTCCTTATTAGTTTTCTGTGTGGATGATCTATTCATTTGTGTAAGTGGGGTGTTAAAAACCTCTAATGTTGTTGTGTTACTATTGATTTCCCCTTTAATATGTGTTAGCATTTTCCTTATATATTGAGGTGGTCCTATGTTTGGTGCATATATATTTACAATTGCTACATATTTTTCTTGGATTGATTCCTTGATAATTATATAGTGTCCTTCCTTGCCTCTTGTAACAATATTTATCTAAAAGTCTATTTTATTTGATATGTGTATCATTATCCTAGCTTTCTTTTGATTCACATTTGCATAAAATGCCTTTTTCCATCTTTTCACTTTCAGTCTATATGTGTACTTACATCTGAAATGCATCTCTTGTAGACAGCTTATATACGAGATCTTGCTTTTTGTATCCATTCAGCTAGTCTATGTCTTTTGATTGGAGCATTTAATCCATTTACATTTAAGGTAATTACCAATATTTATGTTTTTGTTGACATTTTATTAATTGTTTTGACTTTGTTTTTTATGTTTTTTTCCTTCCCTTCTTTTCTTCTTCTTCTCTTGTGATTTGACAGTTATCTTTGGTGCTGTGTTTGTGTTGCCTTTATTTTTTCATGTCTATCTATTGTAGTTTTTTTTTTTTTTGGTTTGCTGTTCCCATAAGGTTATGACATAGCAGTCTGTTTGTGTAAAAGGTTGTTTTAATTTGCTGGTCTCTTTCTTGCCTATTCCTTTATCATTTGTTGGGAAGTTGATTTGGTAAGACAAAATTCTCTTAGCTTTTGCTTTTTGACTTCCCCATCAAATCTGAATGAGAATCTTGTTGCATAGAATATGCTTGGTTGTAGGTTTTCCTCTTTTATTACTTTCAGTATATCATGCCACTCCATTCTGGCAAGCAGTTTCTGCTGAAAAATCAGCTGAGAATCATGTTGAGATTTCCTTGTATGTTATTTGTTGCTTTTCCCTGGTAGCTTTTCATAATTTTTATTTGTCTTTAATTTTTGTCTGTTTGATTAATATGTGTCTCAGCATGTTCCTCCTTGAGTTCATACTGTATATGATTCTCTGTGCTTCTTGGACTTGTACATTTTCTTCTTATGTAAGGATAGTTTTCTGTTATAATATGTTCAAATATTTTCTCAGGCCCTTTCTCTTTCTTTTCTCCTTCTGTTACATCTATAATGTGAATGTTCATTTATTTAATGTTGAACCAGATATATTCCTTGAGATTTTCTTCATTTTGTTTCAATGTTTTTTTTTTTTTCTGTATTCTTTTCTGTGACAGTATTTTCCACCACTCTGTTTTCTAACTCACTTATACCTTTCTCTGCTTCAATTATTGTTATTCATTTCTTCTAGTGTATTTTTCATTTCAATTATTTTATCATTCATCTGTGTTTGCTGTTTACACTTTATAGCTCCTTTTAAATTATTTCTTGTGTCTCTCAATCTTAGCCTCCATTTTTCTGAGATTTTTGATCACCTTTACTATCATTATTTTGAGTTGATTTTAAGTAAATTGCCTGTATCTATTTAGCTATTTTTGTGGATTTTTATCTTATTCCTTCATTTGCAATATATTTCTGCATCATCTAAATTTGTCTTTCTGTATTTGTGGTCTATTTTTCACAGGCTGCAGAATCTTAGTATCCCTCGATTCTGGTGTCTGCCCTGTAGTGGATATGATTGGTACAGGGACTTGTTCAGGCCTTCTGGTGGGAGGGATTGATACCTGCCTTTTGGTGGGTGAAACTGGGCCTTCTCATGCTATAGGGCACGGTTGTGTCAAGAGTGTGTTTTGTGGTATCTGTGAGCTAAGTGTGACTTTATGTAGCCTGTTTGCTAATGAATGGGGCTATGTTCTTGTCTTGCTGTTTGTTTGGCCTGAGGCATTCCAGCTTTTGTTGTTGTTGTTGTTCAGTTGCTCAGTCATGTCCAACTCTTTGTGATGCCATGGACAGCAGCACACCAGTCACCCCTGTCCATTACTATCTCCTGGAATTTGCTCAAATTCATGTCCATTGAGTTAAGGATGCCATCCAACAATCTCATCCTCTGTCGCCTCCTTCTCTTCCCTTTTCGAATGTTGAGTTTTAAGTCAGATTTTTCACTCTCCTTTTTCACTTTCATCGGAGGCTCTTTAGTTCCTCTTCACTTTCTGTCATTAGGATGTGATCATCTGCATATCTGTGCTTATTAATATTTCTCCCAGTAATCTTGATTCCAGCTTGTGCTTCATCTAGTCTGGAATTTCACATGATGTACTCTGCATAGAAGTTTAAAAAGCAGGGTGATAATATACAGACTTGACATACTCCTTTCCCAATTTGGAACCAGTCTGTTCTTCCATGTCTAACTGTTGCTTCTTGAACTGCATAGAGGTTTCTCAGGAGACAGGTAAAGTGGTCTGGTATTCCCATCTCTTAAAGAATTCTCCACAGTTTATTGTGATCTACACACTCAAAATCTTTAGCATAGTCAATGAAACATAAGTTTATGTTTTTCTGGAATTACCTTGCTTTTACTATGATGCAATTCAGTTCAGTTCAGTTCAGTTCAGTCACTCAGTCGTGTCCGACTATTTGTGACCCCATGAATTGCGGCATGCCAGGCCTCCCTGTCCATCACCAACTCCCAGAGTTCACTCAAACTCACGTCCATTGAGTCAGTGATGCCATCCATCCATCTCATCCTCTGTCAACCCCTTCTCCTCCTGCCCCCAATCCCTCCCAACATCAGAGTCTTTTCCAATGAGTCAATTCTTGGCATGAGGTGGCCAAAGTACTGGAGTTTCAGCTTTAGCATCATTGCTTCCAAAGAACACCCAGGGCTGATCTCCTTTAGAATGGACTGATTGGATCTCCTTGCAGTCCAAGGGACTCTCAACAGTCTTCTCCAACACCATAGTTCAAAAGCATCATTTCTTCAGTGCTCAGCTTTCTTCACAATCCAACTCTCACATCCATACATGACTACTGGAAAAACCATAGCCTTAACTAGACGGACCTTTGTTGGCAAAGTAATGTCTCTGCTTTTGAATATGCAATCTAGGTTGGTCATAACTTTCCTTCCAAGGAATAAGCGCCTTTTAATTTCATGGCTTCTATCAGCATCTGCCATGATAGATTTTCACAATTTGGTATCTGGATACTCTGCCTTTTCTAAATCCAGTTTATAGATCTGGAAGTTCTCAGTTCATGTATTGTTGAAGCATAGCTTGGAAGATTTTGAGCATTATCTTGCTAGCATGTGAAATGAGTTCAACTATGAAGAATTTGAGCATTCTTTAGCATTGCCGTCTTTGGGATTAGAATGAAACCTGACTTTTCCAGTCTTGTGTTCACTGCTGAGTTTTCTGAATTTGCTAACATATTGAGCACAGCAAACATCATCACAACATCATCTTTCAGGATTTGAAATAGCTCTGCTGGAATTCCATCACCTCCACTGGCTTTCTTTGTAGTAATGCTTCTTAAGGTCCACCTGACTTCACACTCCAGAATGTCTGGCTCTAGGTGAGTGATCATACCATCATCGTTACCTGGGTCATTAAGACCTTTTTTGTATAGTTCTTCTGTGTCTTCTTGCCACCTCTTCTTAAGCTCTTTCCTTTGTTAGATCCTTACCATTTCTGTCTTTTATTGTGCCCATTTTTGCATGAAATGTTCCCTTGGTATCTCCAATTTTCTTAAAGAGAAATCTAATCTTTCTCATTCTATTGTTTTCCTCTATTTCTTTGCCTAGTTCACTTAAGAAGGGTTTCTTATATCTCCTTGCTCTTCTTTGGAACTCTGCATTCAGATGGATATATCTTTCCTTTTCTCCTTTGCCTTTCATGTGTCTTCTATTCTCAGCTATTTGTAAGACCTCATCAGACAACCATTTTACCTTGTTGTATTTCTTTTTCTTGGGGATCATTTTGGTCACTAATATTCAGTATATTCTAATTCACTTATTAGAATATATTGTTTAGTACTTTCTATACGCCAAGTACTTTGTTATGTGTAAGGTGCTGGATATAAAAGTGTGAGGAATAATAGAAATATATTAAAAAGTACACCATGATTAAGTAAGCTTTATTTTAGGAAATGGAAGCAGTCAGAATTTTTTTTAGAATATTATGTATACGACTAATAACAGAAAATGAGGAAGAAGGAGGAAACCTGTATAGAAGTAAAGTTTCTATATGTCACTGGTATTAGGTTAGTATAAATCTGACATAAGTTTTGATAAATTATGATGTATATTGTAACTCCTAGAACAACCACTGAAATTTAGCTCAAGTATATAGTGTTAAAAATTATTAAGGACTTAGAATAATATACTGGAAAATATCCATTTAATGTAAAAGAAAGAAAATAAGAAAGAACAGAGGACCAACAAGGAAAAATCTTTAGAAAACGGAAAGCATAATGGTAGATGCAAATCTAAATATCTAATAACATTCAACATATTCAAATAGCACTGAATATTAGTGGATTAAAAATCCAATCAATGATGCATTGCAGAAACCAACACAATATTGTAATGCAATTATCATTCATTAAAAATAAAATAAAAATCCAGTAAAAAGAAAGATAGGACAAAAACAAATTTCAACCATATCCTGACTATAGGAAATACATATTAGATTAAAAGATGCAAATAATTTGAAAGTTAAAGGATGGAAAAATATCCAATGCAAACAACAAACATAATAGAGCTGGATCAGCTACAGTTATCTTATCCAAAATAAAGTTTCAACCAAGAATATTACCAAAGATAAAGAAGAACATTTTATAAAGATAAGTGGATCAAGTTGTTAAGAAAAAATAAATGATTATAAACACTTGCCTCCAGTAAATAAGCTTGTATATTATTAGGATGGGTGATTTCAACCATGTAGCATCAATAGCATTGTGATGTGAAATAGTTCAGTTGGTAAAGAATCTGCCCACAACGCAGGAGACCTCAGTTCAATTCCTGGGTCAAGAAGATCCCCTGGGTAAGTTATAGGCTACCCACTCCAGTATTCTTGGGCTTCCTTGTGGCTCAGCTGGTAAAGAATCCGCCTGCAATTTGGGAGACCTGGGTTTGATCCCTGGATTGAGAATATCCCCTGGAGAAAGGAAAGGCTACCCAGTCCAGTATTCTGGCCTGGAGAATTCCATGGGGTTGCAAAGAGTCAGACATGACTGAGTGACTTTCTCATTCACACATTGAAGTAGTTAAGCATGAAGTGATTTCTTATGACTTGACTCCCAGATATTTGTTGCGGTTTTATTCCTAAACTCAAATTTCAAGATACTATCTGCTCTTTAAAGAAAAAAATGGGGCTTTTGACTTCTAGTTTTTCTATCATCATTAAAGCTCATTTAAAACAATTTAGTGGGTGTAGAAATTATTTTACTTGTAGAAGTATCTTGCCTGTCTCTCTCTCTCTCTTTTTTTTTTTTTCCTGATCAATTTTCCCAGTATTCTCAATAAAGAGGCAAAAGAGAAAAGACTCCAGACACTGATCTTTACTACTGGTGCAGATGGGTGACTTAGTGCCTCAATTCAAGTGTTCTGAGCTTTCTTGGTATGTTATTATTACATATGACAAGAACTTTAGGACTTGAAAGACTTCTGTAAGTCTATAATGAACCTAGTTTTAGGGAGAGTAAACAAACAAGTGGGCTTCTCTTGGCTCAGTAGTAAAGAACCTGCCTGCCAATGCAGGAGACCCGAGTTCGATCCCTGGGTCAGGAAGATCTCCTGGAGAAGGAAATGGAAACCTACTCCAGTGTTTTTGCCTAGGAAATCCTATGTACAGAGGAGCCTGGCTGGCTATATAGTTCATGGGGTAGCAAAGAGTTGGACATGACTTAACAAATAAAACAACAAATAAACTCCTTCAATTTGGAGTTCTCAAATAGGTAAAACTAAAACTGGAACAATTAAAGGAACAAACTAAAATTATAATACTAGCTGGAGAATCTAAGAATCAACTTTGAATAATACTTAGAAACCCAGAAAGATGATGAATAAGAATACAGATTTAACAATGCTATAAACAAACCAGCTCTAACAAACATCTATAGTACTTATAACTAATGAAAGCAGAATATACATTCCTTCTGAGTAGATATGAAACATTCCCCAAGATAGACCACAATGTTGTTGCTATTCAGTTGCTAAGTTGTGTCTGACTCTTTGAAACCCATGAAAGTGAAAGTGAAGTCACTAAGTCATGTCCGACTCTTTGTGACCCTGACCCCATGGACTGTAGCCTATCAAGCTCCTCCATCCATGGGATTTTCCAGGCAAGAGTACTGGAGTGGGTTGCTATTTCCTTCTCCACAGATTGAGGCATACCAGGCTCCTTTGTCCTCCACTATATCCTGGAATTTGCTCAAATTAATGTCCATTAGGTTGATGATGCTATCTAACCATCTCATCCTCTGCCACCCCTGTTTCCTTTTGTGATGATTCTTTCTCAGCATCATGATCTTTTCCAGTGAGTTGGCACTGCACATCAGGTGGCCAAAGTATTGAAGCTCCAGCTTCAGCATCAGTCCTTCCAATGAATAATCGGGGTTAATTTCCTTTAGAATTGACTGGTATGATCTCCTTCCAGGCCTAGTTACTCGCAAAGGTCTTCTCCAGCACCATTTCTTCAGTACTCAGCCTTCTTTGTGGTTCAGCTCTCACATCTATACGTGACTACTGGAAAAACATATCTTTGACTATATGGACCTGAGTCAACAAAGTGACATCTCTGCTTTTTAATACACTCTCTAGGCTTGTAATACATAGGTTTCTTTCTCAGGAGCAAGTGTTTCTTCAGTCCATGGCTGCAGTCACTGTCTGCAGTGATTTTGGAGCCTTCCCCCCAAGTAAAATCTGTCACTGTTTCTATTTTTTTTGCCCTGTATTTGTCATGAAGTGGTGGAATCGGATGCTATGATCATATTTTTTTTTAACGTTGAGTTTCGAGGCAGGTTTTTCACTCTCCTCTTTCACTCTCATCAACAGTCTCATAGTTCTTCACTTTCTGCCATTAAAACGGTATCATCTGCATATCTGAGGCTGTTGATATTTCTTCCAGCAATACTGATTCCAGCTTGTGATTTATCCAGCCTTGCATTTCATATGCTATGCTCTGTGTGTAAGTTAAATATGCAGGGTGACAATATACAGCCTTGATGTACTACTTTCCCAAATTGGAAGCAGTCCATTGTTCATCCCCAGTTAATGTCCATGTTGCTTCTTGACATTCATACAGGTTTCTCAGGAGACAGGTGAGGTGATCTTGCACTCCCATCTCTAAGAATTTTCCACAGTTTGTTGGGATCCACACAGTCAAAGGCTTTAGCATAGTAAATGGAGAATAAGTAGATGTTTTTTTCTGGAATTTCGTTCTTTCTCTATGATCCAACATATGTTGGCAATTTGATCTCTGCTTTCTCTGCCTCTCCAAAACCCAGCTTGTACATCTGGGATTTTTCAGTTCACATACTGCTAAAACCTAGGTTGAAGGATTTTGAGCATGAACTCCCTAGCGTGAGAAATGTCTGCAAGTGTATGGTAACACTGAACATTCTTGGGCATTGCCCTTCTTTGGCACTGGAGCGAAAACTCACCTTTTCCAATCCTATGGTTGTTGCTGAGTTTTCCAAATTTGCTGACATATTGAGTATAGCACTTTAGCAGCATCAATTTTAAGATTTCGAATAGCTCAAGCAGCAATTCCATCACTTCCACTAGCTTTGTTTGTAGTAATGCTTTCTAAGGTCCACTTGAGCTCACAATCTGGGATGTCCAGCTCTAGATTAATGACTGATCACACCATCATGGTTATCCAGGTCATTAAGACTTTTTCAAATAGTTCTTCTGTATATACTTGGCACCTCTTCTTAATCTCTTCTGCTTCTGTTAGGTCCTTACCTTTTCTGTCTTTTATCTTGCTCATCCTTGCATGAAATGTTCCTTTGATATCTCCGATTTTTTTGGAGAGATCTCTAGTTTATCCCATTCTGTTGTTTTCCTCTATTTCTTTGCACTGTTCATTCAAGAAGGCCTTTTTGTCTCTCCTTGCTATTTGGAATTCTGCATTCAGTTGGATATAGTTTTCCCTTTCTTCCTTGTTTTTCCTTTCTCTTCTTTCCTCGGCTATTTGTAAAGCCTTTCCAGACAATTACTTTGGCTTCTTGGAGTTGTTTTTCTTTGGGATGATTTGGTCACTGTCTCCTGTACAATTTTATGAATCTCCATTCATAGTTCTTCAGACACTCATGTCTACCAGATCTAATCCTTTGAATATGTTTGTCACCTACACTATATAATCATAAGGGATTTTATTTAGGTCATACCTGAATGGCCTAGTGATTTTCCCTATTTTCTCCAATTTAAGTATGAATTTTGCAATAAGGAGCTGATGATCTGAGCCACAGTCAGCTCCAGGTCTTGTTTATACTGACTGTATAGAGCTGCTCTAGCTTTGGCCACAAAGAATATAATTAGGCTGATTTCAGTAGACCATCTGGTGATGTCCATAAAGAGTTTTCTCTTGTGTTGCTACAAGAGAGTGTTAACTGTGATCAGTGTGTTCTCTTGACAGAACTCTATTATCCTTTGCCTTGCTTCATTTTGTACTCCAAGGCCAAACTGGTCTGTTACTCAAGGTGTCTCTTGACTTCTTATTTTTTGCACTTCAATACCCTGTGATGAATAGGACTTTTTTTCCTGTTAGTTCTAGAAGGTTTTTTTTAGATCTTCATAGAACTGGTCAACTTTAGCTTCTTGGGCATCAGTGGTTGAGGTATAGACTTGGATTACTGTGATATTGAATGGCTTTCCTTGGAAATGAACTGAGATCATTCTGTCATTTTTGAGACTGCACCCAAGTGCTGAAACTTTTACTCTTGCTGACTACAAGGACTACTCCATTTCTTCTAAGGGATTCTTTACTGCAGCCGTAGGTCATCTGAATTAAGTTCTCATGTCCCTATTCATTTTAGTTTACTGATTCCTAAGATGTTGATGTTCACTCTTGCCATCTCCTGCTTGGCCACGTCCAATTTACTTTGACTCACGAATGTAACATCCAGGTTCCTATGTAATATTGTTCTTTATAGCATCAGACTTTACTTTCACCACCATACACATCTGCAGCTGAGCATCATTTCTGCTTTGGCCCAACTGCTTCATTCTTTCTAGAGCTAGTAGTAATTCCTCACCACTCTTCCCTAAGTAGCATAGTGGACACCTTCTGACATGGGTGGTTCATCTTCTAATATAATATCTTTTTACCTTTTCATAGGGCTTCTTTCGGAAAAGGCAATGGCACCCCACTCCAGTACTCCTGCCTGGAAAATCCCATGGATGGAGGAGCCTGGTGGGCTGCAGTCCATGGGGTCGTTAAGGGTCCAACTCAACTGAGCAACTTCACTTTCACTTTTCACTTTCATTCATTGGAGAAGGAAATGGCAACCCACTCCAGTGTTCTTGCCTGGAGAATCCCAGGGATGGCGGAGCCTGGTGGGCTGCCGTCTATGGGGTCACACAGAGTCAGACACGACTGAAGTGACTTAGCAGTATCAGGGCTTCTCTAGTGGCTCAGTTGGTAAAGAATCTGTCTGCAATGCCGGAGACCCCATTCAATCCCTAATTTGGGAAGTCCCACTAGAGAAGGAAATGACAAACCACTCCAGTACTCTTGTTTGGAGAATTCCACGGAAAGAGGAGCCAGGAAGGTTACAGTCCATGGGACCACAGAGTCAGACACAACTGTGCACAGACACAACTGTGCAACTAACTAACTTTTTCATACTACCCATGAGTTTTTCCAGGCAAAAATACTGGAGTGCGTTGCTACTTTCTCCTCCAGTGGACCACATCTTGTCAGAACTCTTTACTATGACCCATCCATCGTAGGTAACCCTGCAAAGCATGACTTGTAGCTTCAGTGAATTATGTAAACCCCTTCACCAAAATATGGCTGTAACTACATGGTTGGCAATAAAACAAACTTGATAATTACAAAAGGATTGAAATCACACAAATTATGTTATCTGATCACACTGGATTTAAATTAGAAATCAGAAACAGAAGGAAATTTGAGAGATTCACAAATATATGGAAACTGAACAATACACATTTAAATAACCAATGGATTAAAGAAGAAAGCACAAAGAGAATGCTAAAACATCTTAACATGAATGAAAACAAAGCCACAATATACCAAAATGTATTTGCGGAAATTTTAAAAAAGTTTTTACAGTAGTTTTTTTTTTTATCTGCAATGTATACATTGCAAGAAAGTAATAATATCTCAAATAAATAACCTAAATTTTACTTAAAAATAAAATGTGAAAATGAAACTAAATTTAAAGTAAGCACAAAGAAGGAAATAATAGAGCTGAGTATAAATAAATTTAAAAGAGAATAGAAAAGCAGTAGAAATTATCAGTAAGTTTAAAAGCCAATTATTTGACAGTATCAACAAAACTCACAAACTTATAGTTAGACTGTTTGCCAAAAAAAAAAAAAAAAGGACATTATGCTAAAATCAGAGATAAATGAGGAGACATCACAGCAAATCTTACAGAACTAAAAAACAAATATGAAGGAATACTGTGACAAACTGTATATCAACAAATTGGATATGTTGTATGAAACAAATACATTTCAATAAAAATATAATAAGGAACCAAAATTAATAGAAAAAATAATGAAAATCTTAACAGTAAAGATAATGAAATAGATACTTGAAAAGTTCCAAATTCAAATGGCTTCACTGGTGAATTCCATGCAACATTTAAATAGAATCAATACCAATACCTCAATTTTTTCTAAGACATAAAATACGAGGAATCACTCCTCAACTTATTCTATCAGCACCAAATTACTCTGATAACAAAAATAAAGATTTCAAAAGTAATTAATAGCCTTTAAGAATGTATTTGAAAGCGAGATTTAAAAATTTAGAAAACTTAATCAGCAGTGTTTTAAAAGGATTACAAACTATTATCATGTGGAATTTATGCAAAGAATTAAATTTTGGATTAACAGATAAAATAAATTAATGTAAAATAACATATTAATAGAACAAAGGAAAAAACCTTCATGATCTTTTAAGAGACACAGATAAGGCATGTGACAAAACCCAGTACTCTGTGATGATAAAAATACTCAATAAACTAGAAATAGAAAGAAACTTCCTCAAACTGATAAAAGTCATCTATGAAACACCCACATCTAGGGTCATATTTAATAGTGAAAAATTAAATGCTTTCTAAGATCAAGAACAAGAGGATGTTGAACTCTTTACTACTACTCTTCAACATTGTACTGGATGTTTTAGCCAGGACATTAAGCAAAATAGAGAAATTAAAGGCAACCAGATTGGAAAGAAAATTTAAACCCTATATAGATAATCCTAATGAATGCATTAAAAAACTATTAGACCTAATAACAAGAATAGTCTTTTCAACAAACGTGTTGGGAGGAGTCCATATACACATGCAAAAGAATGAAATTATACTTTTACCTTATGCCATACATTAAATTTTCACTCAACATGAATTGTAGATCTAAATAATAGAATTAGAACTCTTACAAGAAAACATAGGATATATTTTTGATATTTTATAAGCAATGATTTCTTAGACATGACTCAAAAAGTGACAAAATTAAAAGTAGATAAATTAGGTTTAAAATGTAAAACTTCTGTGCCCTAAGCAATGCCACCAACAAAATGAAAAGACAGCTTATCAAATGGGAGAAAACACTTGCAAACCTTACATCTAAGGAACTTGTATCCAGAATATTAGAAGAATCTTACACCCTGCTATAGACAATGTTTGTGTTCTTTCAAAATTTATATGTTGAAATCCTAATCCTCAATGTGATGATATTTGAAGGTGAGGCCTTTGAAAAGTAATTCACTTTAGATGCATTCATACTGTTGGAGCCCCCACAATGAAAATAGTACTCTTAAATGAAGAGAATGAAACCAAGACCTTCCCTTTCTTCACAATATGAGTACATAGCAAGACAACCATCTGCATGCCAAGAATAGAGTCCTCACCTGAACTTGACCTTGCTGACACTCTGATCTCAGACATCTCAGTCTCCAGATATTTGAGGAATAAAGTACAGGCTTTAAGTCACTTGGACTATGGTGTTTTGTTATAGAAAAATGAGCTGAAGAGTAACCTCAACAACAACAGGACAAACAAATAAATTAAAAAATAAGCAAGGAATTTGAGTAGGCATTATCTCAAGTAGATGTACAAATGGCTAATAAGCACATGAGAAGATGCTTAACAACATTAAACATTAGAGAAATGGAAATTAAAACCATGACAAGATATCACTGCATACCCAGTAGAATATGGATATCTGACTACTAGAATACAGAAAAAAATAATTGTCAAGGATGTCAATAAAGTGCAACCATGATATATTTTTGGTGAGAATATGAATTAGTACACCCGTTTTGTCAAACAGTTTGGTGGTTTCTTATAAATTTAAATATAAGTTTGTCATATGAATCAACAAAATTATTGCCACATATAAGATAAATGAATATATATGCAAAAACTGTATATAAATATTCATATCCCCAAATTCATTGATGAATGGATAAACAAATAGAATATATCCACACAATGAAATATTATCTGCTAATAAAAAGTAATGAAGTACTGATACATGCTACAATATGGATGAACTCTAAAAACAGTCAGTCAGTTCAGTTGCTCAGTGATGTCTGACTCTTAGTGACCCCATGGGCGGCAGCATGTCAAGCTTCCCTGTCCATCACCAACACCAGGAGCCTGCTCAAACTAATCTCCATTGAATCAGTGATGCCATCCAGCCATCTCATGCTCTGTCATTTCCTTCTCCTCCTGCCTTCAAATTTTCCTAGCCTCAAGGTTTTTTCCAATGAGTCAGTTCTTCACATTAGGTGGCCAAAGTATGGGAACTTCAGCTTGGGCATCAGTCCCTGCAATGAATATTCAGGAATGATTTCCTTTAGGTTTGATTGGTTTGATCTCCTTGCAGTCCAAGGGACTCTGAGAGGCTTATCCAACACCATAGTTCAAAAGCATCAATTATTTGGCCCTCAGCTTTCCTTACTGTCCAATTCTCACATCCATACATAACTGCTGGGAAAACCATAGCTTTGACTAGATGGACCTTTGTCAGCAAAGTAATGTCTCTGTTTTTTAACATGCTGTCTAGGTTTGTCATAGGTTTCCTTCCAAGGATCAAGCACCTTTAAATTCCATGGCTGCAGTCACCATCTGCAGTGATTTTGGAACCCAAGAGAATAAAGTTTGTCACTATTTCCATTGTTTCCCATCTATTTGCCATGAAGTAATGGGACCAGATGTCATGATCTTGGTATTTTGAATGTTGGATTTTAAGCTAGCTTTTTCCTCTCTTTTTTCACTTTCATCAAGAGGCTCTTTAGCTCCTCTTAATTTTCTGCCATAATGCCTGTGTCATCTGCATATCCGAGGTTATTGATATTTCTCCCGACAATCTTAATTCCAGCCTGTGCTTCATCCAGCCCAGAGTTTTGCATGATCTAGTGCATATAAATTAAATAAGCAGGATGACAATATACAGCCTTGATGCATTCCTTTCCCAAATGGAAACAGTCCATTGTCCCACGTCCGGTTCTAATTGTTCCTTGTTTACCTGCATAGAGATTTCTCAGCAGGTAGGTGAAGTGGTCTGATATTCCAATCTCTTTTAAGAATTTTCCACAGTTTGTTGTGATCCACACAGTCAAAGGCTTTGGCGTAGTCAGTAAAGCAGCAGTAGATGTTTTTGTGGGATTCTCTTGCTTTTTCTATGATCCAAAAGATATTAGCAACTGGATCTCTGATTCCTCTGCCTCTTCTAAATTCAGCTTGAACATCTGGAAGTTCTGAGTTCACATACTGCTCAAGCCTAGCTTGGAGAATTTTGAGCAATACTTTGCTAGCATGTAAGATGAGTGCAACTGTGCAGTAGTTTGTACATTCTTTGGCATTGCCTTTCTTTGGGATTGGGATGAAAACTGACATTTTCCAGTCCTGTGGCCACTGCTGCAGTTTTCCAATTTGCTGACGTATTGATTGCAGCACTTTCACAGCACCGTACTTTAGGATTTGAAAGAGAACAGCTGGAATTCCACCACCTCCACTACCTTTGTTCATAGGGATATTTTCTAAGGCCCACTTGACTTTGGACTCCAGGATGTCTGGCTTTAGGTGAGTGATCACAGCATTGTGGTTATCTGAGTCATTAAGATCTGTTTTGTAGAGTTCTTCTGTGTATTCTTGCCACTTCTTCTTAATATCTTCTGCTTCTGTTATGTCCATACTGTTTCTGTCCTTTATTGTGCCCTTCTTTGCAGGATATGTTCCCTGGGTAGCTCTAATTTTCTTGAAGAGATCTCTCATCTTTCCCATTCTACTACTTTCTTCTATTTCTTTGCTTTGATCACTGAGGAAGGCTTTCTTATCTCCCCTTGTTATTCTTTGGAACTCTGTATTCATATGGGTGTATCTTTCCTTTTCTCCTTTAACTTTTATTTCTCTTCTCTTTTTTTTAAGCTATTTTTAAGGCCTCCTCAGACAACCATTTTGCCTTTTGCATTTCTTTTTCTTGGAGATGGTTTTGATCACACCTCCTGTACAATGTCATGAACCTCTGTGCATAGTTCTTCAGGCACTCTTTCTATCAGATCTAATCTCTTTAATCTATATGTCAGTTTTGCTGTATTTGATTTAGGTCATACTTGAATGGTCTAGTGGTTTTCCCTAATTACTTCAATTTAGGATTGAAGTTTGCAAAAAGGAGTTCATTATCTAGTTCATTTCAGTTCAGTTTAGTCAATCAGTCGTGTCCGACTCTTTGTGACCCCATGAATTGCAGCACGCCAGGCATCCCTATGCATCACCAACTCCCGGAGTTCATTCAAACTCATGTCTATCGAGTTGGTGATGCCATCCAGCCATCTCATCCTCTGTCGTCCCCTTCTCTTCCTGCCCCCAATCCCTCCTAACATCAGAGCCTTTTCCAATGAGTCAACTCTTCGCATGAGGTGGCCAAAGTACTGGACTTTCAGCCCCAGCATCAGTCCTTCCAATGAACACCAGGATTGATCTCTGTTAGAATGGACTGGTTGGATCTCCTTGCAGTCCAAGGGACTTTCAAGAGTCTTCTCCAACACCACAGTTCAAAAGCATCAATTCTTCGGTGCTCAGCTTTCTTCACAGTCCAACTCTCACATCCATACATGACCACTGGAAAAACCATAGCCTTGACTATACAGACCTTTGTTGGCAAACTAATGTCTCTACTTTTGAATATACTATCTAGGTTGGTCATAACTTTTCTTTCAAGGAGTAAGCATCTTTTAATTTTATTGCTGCAATCACCATCTGCAGTGATTTTGGAGGCCAGAAAAATAAAGTCTGA
This sequence comes from Bos javanicus, assembly GCF_032452875.1. Classification (NCBI taxonomy): domain Eukaryota; kingdom Metazoa; phylum Chordata; class Mammalia; order Artiodactyla; family Bovidae; genus Bos; species Bos javanicus. Next base: position 85,816,832 of record NC_083897.1, on the reverse strand, counting down.
GAATATTTTCACTGTTTCTCCATGTATTTCCCATGAAGTGATGGGACAAGATTCCCTTATCTTCGTTTTCTGAATGTTGAGCTTTAAGCCAACTTTTTCACTCTCCTCTTTCACTTTCATCAAGAGACTTTTTAGTTCCTCTTCATTTTCTGCCATAAGGATAGTGTCATCTGCATATCCGAGGTTATTGATATTTCTCCTGGCAATCTTGATTCCAGCTTGTGCTTCTTCCAGCCCAGTGTTTCTCATGATGTACTCTGCATAGCAGTTAAATAAGCAGGGTGACAATATACAGACTTGATGTACTCCTTTCCTAGTTTGGAACCAATCTGTTGTTCCATGTCCAGTTCTAACTGTTGCTTCCTGACCTGCATATAGATTACTCAAGAGGCAGGTGATGTGGTCTGGTATTCCCATATCTTTCAGAATTTTCCACAGTTTATTGTGATCCACACAGTCAAAGGCTTTGGCATACTCAATAAAGCAGAAATAGATGTTTTTCTGGAACTCTCTTGCTTTTTCCATGATCCAGCAGATGTTGGCAATTTGATCTCTGGTTCCTCTGTCTTTTCTAAAACCCACTTAAACATCTGGAAGTTCAAGGTTCATGTATTGCTGAAGCCTGGCTTGGAGAATTTTGAGCATTAATTTACTAGCATGTGAGATGAGTGCAACTGTGCGGTAGTTTGAGCATTGTTTGGCATTGCCTTTCTTTGGGAATGGAATGAAAACTGACCTTTTCCAGTCCTGTGGCCACTGCTGAGTTTTCCAAGTTTGCTGGCATATTGAGTGCAGCACTTTCACAGCATCATCTTCCAGTATTTCAAGTAGTGCCACTGGAATTCCATCACCTCCACTAGCTTTGTTCGTAGTGATGCTTTCTAAAGCCCACTTGACTTCACATTCCAGGATGTCTGGCTCTAGGTGAATGATCACACCATCGTGATTATCTTGGTCTTGAAGATCTTTTTTTGCACAGTTCTTCTATGTATTCTTGCCACCTTTTCTTAATATCTTCTGCTTCTGTTAGGTCCCTACCATTTCTGTCCTTTATTGAGCCCATCTTTGCATGAAATGTTCCCTTGGTATCTCTAATTTTCTTGAAGAGATCTCTAGTCTTTCCCATTCTGTTGTTTTCCTCTATTTCTTTGCATTGATTGCTGAGGAAGGCTTTCTTATCTCACCTTGTTATTCTTTGGAAGTCTGCATTCAGATGCTTATATCTTTCCTTTTCTCATTTGCTTTTCACTTCTCTTCTTTTCACAGCTATTTATAAGGCCTCTTATGACAGCCATTTTTATTTTTTGCATTTCTTTTCCATGGGGATGGTCTTGATCCCTGTCTCCTGTACAATGTCATGAACCTCATTCCATAGTTCATCAGGCACTTTATCATAAGGGATTTGATTTAGGTCATACCTGAATGGTCTAGTGGTTTTCCCTACTTTCTTCAAAGGCTAATAGAGTTTTTCCAAGAAAATGCACTTGTCAGAGCAAACACTGTCTTCCAACAACACAAGAGAAGACTCTACACATGGACATCACCAGATGGTCAACACTGAAATCAGATTGATTATAGTCTTTGCAGCCAAAGATGGAGAAGCTCTATACAGTCAGCAAAAACAAAAACAGGAGCTAACTGTGACTCAGATCATGAACTGCTTATTGCCCAATTCAGACTTCATTATCTAAGCCACAGCCAAGTCCCAGTTTTGTTTTTACTGACTGGATAGCGTTTCTCCATCTTTGATTGCCTAGAATATAATCAATCTGATTTCTGTACTCACAATCTGGTTATGGCCATTTGTAGTATCATCTCTTGTGTTGTTGGAAGAGGGTGTTTACTATGACCCGTGAGTTCTTTTGGCAAAGCTCTGTTAGCCTTTGCCCCACTTCATTTTCTACCCCAAGGACAAACTTGCATATTATTCCAGGCATCTCTTGACTTCCTACTTTTGCATTGCATTCCCCTGTGATGAAAAGGACATTGTTTGTTTGTTAGTTTTTCATTGTGCGAAAAGAAAAGAATCCAGTCATAAAACACCATATATGTATGATTTCCTTCATTTTCATGTCTAGAATAGTTAAATCAAATCCAGAGAAACAGAAAATATACTTGTAGTTGCTAACGTTGGAAAGGTGTTGTCAACAGGGAATGACTGCTAACAGAACAAGATTACGCCTTGTGGTGAGGAAAACATATAAATCTAGAGTAGTGGTGGATCCCAAACTCCATTAATATACTAAAAAAACCACATTGATTATATACTTTAAATGGGTGTATTTTATGGTATATAAATTATCTCAATAAAACTATTTTAAAAATCAATATGATTGACTATATCAACAGTCCACAAAAGGAAAACCACCTGACAATTTCAAATATGCTTAAAATAATGTCACAAAACTCATTCATAACAAATGATTTGTTAAGCGGAATCAATATGCATGTGTGAATTGTTGTTGCTGTTTGTTTTCATCTTGGGTTTCACCATTTTGCTTTCCTTTCCTTGTCATTTTCTGTTTTCCCCTTTGTTCTCTGGACATGCTTTGCAGCTTAACGGGCTGTTGGTTCCTTGGTCAGGGGTTGGGCTTAGTTCTCTGGGGTGAGATTAATGAGTCCAGGATGCTGGACTTACCAGAGAACTTCTGAGTCCGGGAAATATTAATTGGCATGCACTTTTGTGGAGATATCCATCTCAACAACAATATCTAGGCCTACTCAACTGCCTGTGGGCTTCAGTGCTTTACACCTCATGCCAAACAACAGGAAGAAAGGAATACAGGCCCGTCTATCCATAGGCCAGCTTCCTAAAGTGGCACTAAGCTCATAGACTCTCAAACCCACCACAGTACCGTCCTGCCCTTTAGGAGGAAGATTCAGACCCATAACACAGAGTGCAAGCAGCAGTCCCTCTCAACAGGAAGCCTACACAAGCCCCCATGCTAATCTCACCAATCTGAAGGCAGACAACAGAAACAAGAGGAACTATCACCCTGTGGCCTGTAGAAAGGAGACCATAAACACAGTAAGTTAAACAAAATAAGATGACAGAAAAATATATTGCAGATGAAGTAGCAAGGTACAAATCCACAAGGCCAAATAAGTGAGGAGGAAATAGGCAAGGTACACGAGAAAGAATTCCTGAGAAAGTAATGATAGCAAAAATGATCCAAGATCTCAGAAACAGAATGGACACATGAATCAAGAAAAACAGGAAAATTTTAAGAAGGAAAGAGAAGAAAGAAAGAAAAAGAATCAGTGAGGAACAACACAAATTAAATGAAAAATAAACTAGAAAGAATCAATAGCAGAATAACTGAGGCAGAAGAATAAATTGGTGATCTAGAAGATAGAAAGGTGGAAATAATTGCCATAGTGCAGAAAAAAAGAATTTAAAAAAATGAAGTCAATATCAGAGGTCTCTGGGACATTAAATGCATTAACATTCAAATTATAGGGGTCAAAAAGAAGAAAAGAGAAAAGGCCTGAGAAAATATTTGAAGACATTATAGTCAAAAACTTCCCTAATATGGGAAAGCAAATAGTAAAAAAGTCCAGGAAGCTGAGGGAGTCCCCTACAGGATAAACCCAAGGAGAAACATAATGAGAGACATATTGATCAAACTAACACACACATACACACACACACAATATTAAAAGCAGAAAGGGAAAAGTGACAAATAAAGTACAAGGAAATGCCCATAACATTATCAGCTGATTATTCAACAGAAACTTTGTAGGCCAGTAGGGAGTGGAAAGTTACACTTAAAGTACTGAAAGGGAAAACCTTACAACCAAGATTATTCTAAAAGGCAAGAATCTCTTTTAGATTCAATGTAGAAACCAAAAGCTTTACAGACAAGCAAAAGCTAAGAGCATTTGGAACCACCAAACAGGCTTTCTAACAAATTCTAAGGGAACTTCTTTAGGTGGAAAACATAACAAAAGGAAATGACCCAGAAAAAGTAAACCCAAAATAATGAAGAAACTGGTAATAGTCCCTTGTACAGTAAGGAGATCAATCCAGTCAATCTTGAGGGAAATCAACCCTGAATACTCATTGGAAGGACTGATGTTGAAGCTGAAGCTTCAGTATTTTGGTCACCTGATGTGAACAGATGATTCATTGGAAAAATCCCTAATGCTGGGAAAGACTGAGAGCAGAAGGAGAAGAGGGCACCAGAGTATGAGACGGTTGGGTGGCATTGCCAATGCAATGGGCAAAAACTTGGCCAAACTTCAGGAGATGGTGAGGGACAGTGAGGCCTGGCATGCTTCAGTCCATGAGATGGCAAAGAGTCAGATATGACTCAGTAACTGAACAACAACAACAATAAGAACATGCATGCTAAGTCACTCCAGTAGTCATGTACTGATGTGAGAGTTGGACCATAAAGAAGGGTGAGTACCAAAGAATTGATGCTTTTGAACTGTGGTGCTTGAACAGCAGGTAGATCAAACCAGTCAATCTTAAAGGAAATCAACTCTGAGTATTCATTGGAATGACTGATGCTGAAGCTGAGGCTTCAATACTTTGGCTACCTGATGTGAAGAGCCAATTCATTGGAAAAGAACCTGATGCTACAAAAGATTGAGGGCAAGAGGAGAAGTGCGTGATAGAGGATGAGATGGCTGGATGTCATCATTGACTCAATGGAGATGAGTTTGAGCAAACACCAGGAGATAGTAAAGTACATGGAAGCCTGGTGTGCTGCAGTCCGTGGGGTCACAAGAAATTGGACATGACTGAGCAATGGAACAACAACAACTGATGAATTAAAGATCTCATAAACAGATGGATAGATATAGTATGTTGTTGGCTTAGAATTCCTTGGAGACGGAAATGGCAACCCACTCCAGTATTCTTGCCTGGAGAATCCCATGGACGGAGGAGCTTGGTGGGCTACAGTCCATGGGTCGCAAAGAGTTGGACACAACTGAGCGACTTCACTTCACTTTGGCTTAGAATAATCAGTATTGTGAAAATGACTGTATTACCCAAAGCAATCTATAGATTCAATGCAATCCCATTAAATTACCAGTGGCATTTTTCAAAGAATTAGAAAAACAATTCCAATTTGTATGGAAACGCAAAAGACCTTGAATACCCAAATAAATCTTGAGAAAGAAAAACAGAGTCAGTAGTCAACCTTCCTGACTTCAGACTATACTACAAAACTACAATAATCAAGATATTAATATATGGTACTGGCACAGAAACAGATCAGCGGAACAGGACAGTAAGCCCAGACATAAACCCATGCACATGTGGTCTCCTAATCTGTGGCAAAGAAAACAAAAATATACAATGGATAAAAGACAGTCTCTTAAATAAGTGGTGCTGGGAAAACCAGACAACTCCATGTGAAAGAATGAAATTAGAACACTCTCTAACACCAGGTCTCCCTGGTGGCTCAGATGGTAAAGAATTTGCCTGTAGTGCTGGAGACCTGGGTTCGATCCTTGGGTTAGGAAGATCCCCTGGAGAAGGGAATGACTAGGAACTCCAGTATTCTTGCCTGGAAAATTCCATGGACAGAGGAGCCTGGCAGGCTACAGTCCTTGGGGTTGAAAAGAGTTGGACACAATTAAGCGACTTTCATTTTACTGCACTTCTAACACCATACACAAAAATGTACTAAAAATGGATTAAAGACCTAAATGTAAGGCCAGACATTATAAAATTCTTAGAGGAAAATATAGGCAGAACACTCTTGAAAGAAATCTCAGCAAGCTCTTTTTTGACCCACTTCTAGAGAAATGAAAATAAAGACAAAAATAAACCAATGGAAACTACTTAAACTTAAAAGCATTTTCACATCAAAGAAAACCATAAATAAGACAAAATGACAATGCTAAGAATGGGAGAAAATATTTGCAAATGAAGGAATTGACAAAGATTAATCTCCACAATATACATAAACAGCTCATACTGCTCAGTATCAACATGGGCACATATAAGGCACTGAAAAAAATTTTTAAATTATACCTATGCAATTATGGATTTGAAATCAGTAAAATTTAGTTTTCCTCAACATGATAAATGGAAAAACTTAAGAAACAGCACATGACCTCTCCTGCCTACTACCATCTTTGTTGTTTAGTCACTAAGTCATGTCCAACTCTTGCAACCCCATGGAACTTTGTGCAGGTGATTTCCCAGGCATGAATACTGGAGCGGGTTGTCATTTCCTTTTTCAGGGGATCTTCTTGACCCAGAAATCAAACTCACATCTCCTTCATTGCAGGTGGATTCTTTACTGCTCACTCACCAATGAAGCCCTTACCACCATTTCACTCCTGTGTAAAATCAAGAGGCAACTACTTTGAGAATACTATGTGTAGCTGAGGAATTCTAAATCACAGATTCTAAGAAAGCATCTAAGCATCTGCCTTGCTGGCTCCTGCCCTTCCAAATTTGATTTGAATTTACAAATCAATGAAATGAGAGCCAGAAATGTGACTTGCCCAAAATTACTCTGCTGTTTATTGACAGAGTTTAGAGTTTATCCTGAACTCCAGATTCCTAACTACTAGTTCCATATACTTTTATGAAGAAAGGACAGCAACTCATGCAGAGTCAAAACTCAAAGACAATTTTCAGGGAAGACATGAAGTTGGGTCAGAGAGGTGGACAGGGATAGAAATAGCCTTGATCGTGAAATCCGGGATAAGAGTACTGAGAGCTTTTTCCCGAAAGTTTGAAAGAGAACAGTTTAAGGCAAATTAATAAAGTGATATTTTACACAGCAAATAGTAATTTTAGGCAATTGTTATCCCAAGTAGTATAGAGTAGAAATATAAATAAAATCCAAAAAGATTTAGGAAAAGTCATAGAAAATGCATCAATACCATGCTATTATTAAGGGAAGCGGCTGCTGCTGCTAAGTCGCTTCAGTCGTGTCCGATTCTGTGCGACCCCATAGAAGGCAGCCCACCAGGCTCCCCCATCCCTCTCCAGGCAAGAACACTGGAGTGGGTTGCCATTTCCTTCTCCAATGCATGAAAGTGAAAAGTGAAAAGTGAAAATGAAGTTGTTCAGTCCTGTCGGACTCTTCCCAACCCCATGGACTATAGCCTACTAGGCTCCTCCGTCCATGGGATTTTCCAGGCAAGAGTACTGGAATCGGTTGCCATTGCCTTCTCTGGGTAACGGAATCTAGGAAGGGAATAAGATATGGTGCAAATAATAGTGGACTATAGATTCCTGAAAAAGCAAGAGAGTTCCAGAAAAACATCTATTTCTGCTTTATTGACTATGCCAAAGCCTTTGACTGTGTGGATCACAATAAACTGTGGAAAATTCTGAAAGAGATGGGAAAACCAGACCACCTGATCTGCCTCTTGAGAAATTTGTATGCAGCTCAGGAAGCAACAGTTAGAACTGGACATGGAACAACAGACTGGTTCCAAATAGGAAAAGGAGTTCGTCAAGGCTGTATATTGTCACCCTGCTTATTTAACTTATATGCAGAGTACATCATGAGAAACGCTGGACTGGAAGAAACACAAGCTGGAATCAAGATTGCCGGGAGAAATATCAATAACCTCAGATATGCAGATGACACCACCCTTATGGCAGAAAGTGAAGAGGAACTCAAAAGCCTCTTGATGAAAGTGAAAGTGGAGAGTGAAAAAGTTGGCTTAAAGCTCAACATTCAGAAAACAAAGATCATGGCATCCGGTCCCATCACTTCATGGGAAATAGATGGGGAAACAGTGGAAACAGTGTCAGACTTTATTTTTCTGGGCTCCAAAATCATTGCAGATGGTGACTGCAGCCATGAAATTAAAAGATGCTTACTCCTTGGAATGAAAGTTATGACCAACCTAGATAGCATATTGAAAATCAAAGACATTACTTTGCCAACAAAGGTTCGTCTAGTCAAGGCTATGGTTTTTCCCGTGGTCATGTATGGATGTGAGAGTTAGACTGTGAAGAAGGCTGAGCACAGAAGAATTGATGCTTTTGAACTGTGGTGTTGGAGACGACTCTTGAGAGTCCCTTGGACTTCAAGGAGATCCAACCAGTCCATTCTGAAGGAGATCAGCCCTGGGATTTCTTTGGAAGGAATGATGCTAAAGCTGAAACTCCAGTACTTTGGCCACCTCATGCGAAGAGTTGACTCATTGGAAAAGACTCTGATGCTGGGAGGGATTGGGGGCAGGAGGAGAAGGGGACGACAGAGGATGAATTGGCTGGATGGCATCACTGACTCAATGGACGTGAGTCTGAGTGAACTCCGGGAGCTGGTGATGGACAGGGAGGCCTGGCGTGCTGGGATTCATGGGGTCGCAAAGAGTCGGACACGACTGAGCGACTGATCTGATCTGATAGATTCCTGAGTTCTAGGCCTGAGTTCTGGCAACTTTTTTATGAACCACCTTGGGACTTTAGGCAAAACTTTCTTTATCTGTGCCTAAATTTTCTGTCAAATGGAGGAATTAGGCTAGAAAATAATTTCTTAATATGTGTTTTTATAACATCAGGTCCATGAAATTCTCTGAAAAAGGAGTTTTTATAACCAAGTGATTTGAGCTAATGTGAAATATTTTGTCTCTTAAGGTTAACAACACATATTAGAGTGTTAACGACACTTGAAAATCCTAATGTATACAACACTGCTAAACTTTATTTCCTGGAGGAGGAAATGGCAATCCACGCTGGTATTCTTGCCTGGAGAATAGCATGGACAGAGGAGCCTGGTGGGCTACAATCCATAGGGTTGCAAACAGTCTGAAACAGCTCAGCAACTGAGCACAGACTTTATTTCACCCAATATATTTCAAACTTATCTAACCACAGAATCCATTTTTCTTAGAATATTTAATACCTTATAGGAATACCATTTCATGAAACCTCCTTTCTGAGAACTGCATTCTTCCATTGAGAACCCTGATGTTGGTTAAGGCAGGCCTGGCATGCATTCTACAGTATGGTCTTTTTTATATACAATGGGTAACAAGAATATGTGTTAAGGGAATTATGCACACATATATGTATACATATACACACATCTAATGTGCACATGTGCATACACCGAAACATACACTTGTCAAATATCTTCCAAATCCCCTTCAGAATTTACTCCCAGAGAGGATGACCAGAATGAATTTCATTTCTAGGCTGTTGTGCTTAATGGGTTCAGCCAACAGGAGGCACCTTCAAATAACTGGATAAAAAACACTGAGGTCAAGACTATTATTCCTTTGGCTTCTTCTGTGAGAATTTGCCTTGGGCTGCTTGAGTCTCTTAGTTGAAAAACTGCTTATTTCAAGGTGGCCAACTCTAAAGAACTGTCTCTTCCTTCAGATTCTAGCAATTGCTCCCTCCCTTAGTCCTCCCCTAGGGGTGACAGCTCAAGGGCTACTATCTTGGCATACTGTCCTAATCTTTGTTGTTCATCTACATCTACCGTTTTGTAAATAGCTTCTCTGTAAAAACATCTGGCTCAAAGTATCCTATACTGAGTGTGCTATCTGATTCTAATTGGGACCCTAACTAATCCACTGTTTTCAACAGCTTGAGTTTTAGAGTCATGTGGGTCTTGGAGACATACATAGTTGAGATCAATGGGCTTGCAGCCCAGGAAAAGGACAGGAACTAGAGTTAGAGATTTGGGATTCATTGGTTATAAGAGGAAGGGAAAGCTGTGGCAGTGGAAATAATTGCCCAGTAAGAGTACAGAGTGAAAGGAAGACATAAAGAAGAAAAGAGCCGGCAAGGAGGAAATATGCTCACAGTCTCACCTCTTGGAAAGCCAAATTATTAAACAAATGCAAAAGATTATTTAATGATCAAATAGCCAGACAATGAAGAGGTAGATAAATTTGAGGAATATTTTATCAAGACCATCTCTACCTATTAGAAGCACTTCTTCTAGTGACTTGAGTTTGGAATTACTTCAGATTCTAGTGATGCTTGGACTTCCCTGGATACACACTAACACCCTGTCTTTCTGTGTTCATAATTATAGACTCTCTTTCTGATTCATGCATTCTCCCTTGTAATAGTGACACAACTAATAAAATTATAATTAAGTCATTCTTTCTGTTTCAGGCAGAGAAATATGCTTTTTCTTGACAGCAAATTTTCATTTTATTGAGAATTTTTTGAGGTCTAGGATTATCTTATTGCCCTGTGTATCTCACAAAATATATCACTGCAGTGTTCCCAGTAAAACCAAATACCAGTGGAGACCTCAGTTTCCAGTCTTGCCATTATGGGGAAAGTATTCTAGCCCATAGGAACTTAATGATAAGTTTATAAGAAAGTGTAAACTGGAATCATGAAAGATCCTTAGATTACCAATCAGGAAATCTGAGTTCTAGATCCAGAAATGAACTAAATTTCAGTGTGATATTTGGCCTTACATGTCTCTTCTATAACATGAGAGAACTGTATTAAATCAATGTTTTTTTAAAGTGTGTTCCTTGGAGCCTAAGAGAACTACTTCAGACAGCACTTCAGGAAGCAAAGGGATACTGGAAAAAAGTGGGCTCTGGATCCATTTCCCCAGTTTTCCAGAGCACCTCTGTTTTTCTCTCATAATCTCTGACTCCATGTAAGATTTCATTTGAAGCAAATACTTCATTGTTAAACCAAATACCTGGTTGACCACCACCATCACTAATGACTTAAAGAAAACCAGCCTAAATTATTAACATCTTTTATATCACTTCCAGGGCTGATAGTTTAAAGTTTATAGATGAAGGCATAGAGGGGAGTGTCCTATCTAAAGAGGATTGCTTTGGGAGATCCTCCTTCTTGTTCCTAGGCATGGTCATTAGGTAGGCAGAGGAAGGCTATAGCTGATTGAGCTCAGCCTCCTGGTTCTGGTGTTGTTTTAGTCTGTTTTAATTCCTGATAGCTAGCTTTGTGATGGCAGAAAGGGGAAGCCTAGAGATTATTTTGATCTGTTTTTTTTTTTTTTTGGTACCCCTCCCAGTGTGCAATATTCTGGACTAACTGGAAGGAGGTTACTGTTTACATAAGATGGGCTAGGCTTCAAAATTGGAAAGCAAACAAACTTGAAATGTTTCTGTCACCAAATTCTTCTTTCAGATCTTTTTACTTCCATCTTTATTCATTCTTCTGTTAATTTTGTGGTTGGAACAAGTCTAAGTACAAATGAAATCTCCCCCAGCTAGTCATTATCTCTAGACAGATCCCAAAGTACTGGGAACTTGTTGTTGTCACCACTTGCTTTACATCTGGAATTTCAAAAGAGGAATTTCAAAAAGACAATTATTGGCCTATGCTTTCTAATAAAAATCCTGATGCTGCGGTGGGTGGAGATTGAAGATGATGGAGATAGAATTCTCTCTTCATTTTAGCAAGGAACTGGGTGCAGGAAGGATGAGCCTCCACAGAAGAAGACGTGAATTGGTTGGCAGGAATGTGATTTGCAAGGCCAGACAGGGAAAGGCACTAAATGAAAACCCTCAGAATTTAAATTCCAGCTGACTCCATAGGAACTTTGGTAAGGAACAGGAACTTTGAGCTCAAACTGCTGAGAAAAGCTGGAAAAACAATCAGAAATCATGATGTCAGAGGATATAAGAAGTCATTCTTCTGTCAGGATTTCTGTGTCTTCTCATATTTACTCACTGCTTCTAAACATTCATTTCTGAGAGGCTTGGGGAGAAAGGACTAGGGATCAATACTGAAATCACCTTGGATTCTATAATATCAATTTTCTTTTTTTTAATTTAAATTTATTTATTTTATTTGGAGGCTAATTAATTTACAATATTGTATTGGTTCTGCTACACATCAACATGAATCTGCCACGGGTGTATACGTGTTCCCCATCTGGAACCCTCGTCCAATCTCCCTCTCCATACCATCCCTCCAGGTCATCCCTGTGCACCAGCCCCAAGCATCAGGTATGGAACCTGGACTGGCAATTCGTTTCTTATATGATATTATACATGCTTCAATGCCATTCCCCCAAATCGTCCCACCCTCTCCCTCTCCCACAGAGTCCAAAAGACTGTTCTATACATCTGTGTCTCTTTTGCTGTATTGCATACAGGGTTATCATTACCATCTTTCTAAATTCCATATATATACGCTAGTATTGGTGTTTTTCTTTCTGGCTTACTTCACTCTGTGTAATAGGCTCCAGTTTCATTCACCTCATTAGAACTGATTCAAATGTATTCTTTTTAATGGTGGAGTAATACTCCATTGTGTATATGTACCACTGCTCTCTTATCCATTTTCATCTGCTGATGGACATCTAGGTTGCTTCCATGTCCTGGCTATTATAAACAGTGCTGCATTGAACATTGGCGTACACGTGTCTCTTTCAATTCTGGTTTCCTCGGTGTTTATGCCCAGCAGTGGGATTGCTGGGTCATAAGGCAGTTCTATTTCCGTTTTTTTTTTTAAGGGATCTCCACACTGTTTTCCATAGTGGCTGTACTAGTTTGCATTCCCACCAACAGTGTAAGAGGGTTCCCTTTTCTCCACACCCTCTCCAGCATTTATTGCTTGTAGACTTTTGGATCGCAGCCATTCTGACTGGCATGAAATGGTACCTCCTTGTGGTTTTGAATTACATTTCTCTGATAATGAGTTGAGCATCTTTTCATGTGTTTGTTAGTCATCTGTATGTCTTCTTTGGAGAAATGTCTATTTAGTTATTTGGCCCATTTTGTGATTGGGTCATTTATTTTTCTGGAATTGAGCTGCAGGAGTTGCTTGCATATTTTTGAGATTAGTTCTTTGTCAGTTGCTTCATTTGCTATTATTTTCTCCCATTCTGAAGGCTGTCTTTTCACCTTGCTTATAGTTTCCTTTGTTGTGCAGAAGCTTTTAAGTTTAATTCAGTCCCATTTGTTTATTTTTGCTTTTATTTCCAATATTCTGGAAGGTGGGTCATAGAGGATCCTGCTGTGATTTATGTCGGAGAGTGTTTTGCCTATGTTCTCCTCTAAGAGTTTTTTTTTTTTTTTTTTTAATTTTTAGTTTCTGATCTTACATTTAGATCTTTAATCCATCTTAAGTTTATTTTTGTGTATGGTGTTATAAAGTGTTCTAATTTCATTCTTTTCCAAGTGGTTGACCAGTTTTCCCAGCACCACTTGTTAAAGAGATTGTCTTTAATCCATTGTATATTCTTGCCTCCTTTGTCAAAGATAAGGTGTCCATAGGTGTGGGGATTTATCTCTGGGCTTTCTATTTTGTTCCATTAATCTATATTTCTGTCTTTGTGCCAGTACCATACTGTCTTGATGACTGTGGCTTTGTAGTAGAGCCTGAAGTCAGGCAGGTTGACTCCTCCAGTTCTATTCTTCTTTCTCAAGATTGCTTTGGCTATTCAAGGTTTTTTGTATTTTCATAAAAATTGTGAAATTATTTGTTCTAGCTCTGTGAAAAATACCGTTGGTAGCTTGATAGGGATTGCATTGAATCTATAGATTGCTTTGGGTAGTATACTCATTTTCACTCTATTGATTCTTTCGATCCATGAACATGGTTTATTTCTCCATCTATTAGTGTCCTCTTTGATTTCTTTCACCAGTGTTTCATAGTTTTCTATATATAGGTTTTTAGTTTCTTTAGGTAGATATATTCCTAAGTATTTTATTCTTTTCATTACAATGGTGAATGGAATTGTTTACTTAATTTCTTTATTTTCTCATTATTAGTGTATAGGAATACAAGGGATTTCTGTGTGTTTATTTTATATCCTGCAACTTTACTATATTCATTGATTAGCACTAGTAAATTTCTGGAGGAATCTTTAGGGTTTTCTATGTAGAGGATCATGTCATCTGAAAACAGTGTGAGTTTTACTTCTTCTTTTCCAATTTGGATTCCTTTTATTTATTTTTCTACTCTGATTGCTGTGGCAAACTTCCAAAACTATATTGAACAGTGGTCATAAGAGTGGGCATCCTTGTCTTATTTCTGACTTTAGGGGAAATGCTTTCAATTTTTCTCCATTAAGGATAATGTTTGCTGTGGCTTTGTCATATATAGCTTTTACTATGTTGAGGTATGTTCCTTCTCTTTCTGTTTTCTGGAGAGTTTTTGTCATAAATGAATGTTGAATTTTGTCAAAGGCTTTCTCTGCATCTATTGAGGTAATTATATCGCTTTTATTTTTCAGTTTGTTAATGTGGTGTATTACATTGATTGATTTGTGGATATTGAAGAATACTTGCATCCCTGGGATAAAGCCCACTTGGTCTTCGTGTATGATCTTTTAAATGGGCTGTTGGAGTCTGATTGCTAGAATTTTGTTAAGGATTTTTGCATCTATGTTCATCAGTGATATTGGTCTGTGGTTTTCTTTTTTTGTGGCATATTTGTCAGCTTTTGATATTAGGGTGATGGTGGCCTCATAGAATGAGTTTGGAAGTTTACTTTCCTCTGAAATTTTCTGGAAGAGTTGAGTAGGATAGGTGTTAGCTCTTCTCTAAATTTTTGGTAGAATTCAGCTGTGAAGCCATCTGGACCTGGGCTTTTGTTTGCTGGAAGATTTCTGATTACAGTTTCAATTTCTGTGCTTGTGATGGGTCTGTTAAGATTTTCTATTTCTTCCTGGTTCACTTTTGGAAAGTTGTACTTTTCTAAGAATTTGGCCATTTCTTCCAAGTTGTCCATTTCATTGGCATGTAATTGCTGATAGTAGTCTCTTATGATCCTTTGTATTTCTGTGTTGTCAGTTGTGATCTCTCCATTTTCATTTCTGATTTTATTGATTTGATTTTTCTCCCTTTGTTTCTTGATGAGTCTGGCTAATGGTTTGTCAATTGTATTTATCCTCTCAAAAAACCAGCTTTTGGCTTTGTTGATTTTTGCTATGGTCTCTTTTCTTTCGTTTGCATTTATTTCTTTCCTAATCTTTAAGATTTCTTTCCTTCTACTAACCCTGGGGTTCTTCATTTCTTCCTTTTCTAGTTGCTTTAGGTGTAGGGTTAGGTTATTTCTTTGACTGTTCTCTTGTTTCTTGAGGTATGTGTGTATTGCTATGAACTTTCCCCTTAGCACTGCTTTTACAGTATCCAACAGGTTTTGGGTTGTTGTGTTTTGATTTTCATTCGTTTCTATGCAATCTTGATTTCTTTTTTGACTTTTTCTGTGATTTGTTGGTTATTCAACAGCGTGTTGTTCAGCCTCCATATGTTGGAATTTTTAATAGTTTTTCTCCTGAAATTGAGATCTAATCTTACTGCATTTTGGTCAGAAATGATGCTTGGAATGATTTCAATTTTTTTGAATTTACCAAAGCTAGATTTATGGCCCAGGATGTGATCTATCCTGGAGAAGGTTCCATGTGCGCTTGAGAAAAAGGTGAAATTCATTGTTCTGGGGTAAAATGTCCAATAGATATCATTTAGGTCTAACTGGTCTATTGTATCATTTAAAGTTTGTGTTTCCTTGTTAATTTTCTGTTTAGTTGATCTATCTATAGGTGTGAGTGGGATATTAAAGTCTCCCACTATTATTCTATTATTGTGTTATTGTTAATTTCCCCTTTCATACTTGTTAGCATTTGTCTTACATACTGTGGTGCTCCTATGTTGGGTGCATATATATTTATAATTGTTATGTCTTCTTCTTGGATTGATATTTTGATCATTATGTAGTGTCCTTCTTTGTCTCTTTTCACAGCCTTTGTTTTAAAGTCTATTTCATCTGATATATGACTATTGCTACGCCTGCTTTCTTTTGGTCTCTATTTGCATGGAATATCTTTTTCCAGCCCTTCACTTTCACTCTGTTTCTGTCCCCTGTTTTGAGGTGGGTCTCTTGTAGACAACATATATGGGGATCTTGTTTCTGTATCCATTCAGCCAGCCTTTGCCTTTTGGTTGGGGCATTCAACCCATTTACATTTAAGGTAATTATTGATAAGTATGATCCCATTGCCATTTACTTTATTGTTTTGGGTGCAAGTTTATACACCCTTCTTGTGTTTCCTGTCTAGAGAAGATCCTTTAGCATTTGTGGAAAGCTGGTTTGGTGGTGCTGAGTTCTCTCAGCTTTTGCTTGTCTGTAAAGCTTTTGATTTCTCCTTCATATTTGAATGAGATCCTTGTTGGGTACAGTAATCTGGGCTGTAGGTTATTTTCTTTCATCACTTTAAGTATGTCCTGCCATTCCCTCCTGGCCTGAAGAGTTTCTATTGAAAGATCAGCTGTTATCCTTATGGGAATCCCCTTGTGTGTTATTTGTTTTTTTTCCCTTGCTGCTTTTAATATTTGTTCTTTGTGTTTGATCTTTGTTAATTTGATTAATATGTGTCTTGGGGTGTTTTGCCTTGGGTTTATCCTGTTTGGGACTCTCTGGGTTTCCTGGACTTGGGTGATTATTTCCTGCCCCATTTTAGGGAAGTTTTCAACTATTATCTCCTCAATTATTTTCTCATGGTCTTTCTCTTTGTTTTCCTCTTCTGGGACTCCTATGATTCGAATGTTGGGGCATTTAATATTATCCTGGAGGTCTCTGAGATTGTCCTCATTTCTTTTAATTCGTTTTTCTTTTTCCCTCTCTGATTCATTCATTTATACCATTTTATCTTCTAATTCACTAATCCTATCTTCTGCCTCTGTTATTCTACTATTTGTTGCCTCCAGAGTGTTTTTGATCTCATTTATTGCATTATTCATTATATATTGACTCTTTTTTGTTTCTTCTAGGTCCTTGTTAAACCTTTCTTGCATCTTCTCAGTCCTTGTCTCCAGGCTATTTATCTGTGATTCCATCTTGATTTCAAGATTTTGGATCATTTTCACTATCATTATTTGGAATTCTTTATCAGGTAGATTCCCTATCTCTTCCTCTTTTGTTTGGTTTGGTGGGCATTTATCATGTTCCTTTACCTGCTGGGTATTCCTCTGTCTCTTCATTTTGTTTATATTACTGTGTTTGTGGTGGACTTTCTGTATTCTGGCAGTTTTTGGAGTTCTCTTTATTATGGAGTTTCCTCGCTGTGGGTGGGGTTGTTCGGGTGGCTTGTCAAGGTTTCCTGATTAGGGAAGCTTGTGTAGGTGTTCTGGTGGGTGGAGCTGGATTTCTTCTCTCTGGAGTGCAATGAAGTGTCCAGTAATGAGTTATGAGATGTCAATGGGTTTGGAGTAACTTTGGGCAGCCTGTATATTGAAGCTCAGGGCTATGTTCCTGTGTTGCTGGAGAATTTGCATGGTATGTCTGGCTCTGGAACTTTTTGGCCCTTGGGTGGTGCTTGGTTTCAGTGTAGGTATGGAGGCATTTGATGAGCTCCTGTCGATTAATATTCCCTGGAGTCAGGAGTTCTCTGATGTTCTCAAGATTTGGCCTTAAGCAACCTGCTTCTGGTTTTCAGTTATTTTTACAGTAGTCTCAAGACTTCTCCATCTACACAACACCGTTGATAAAACATCTATGTTAAAGAAGAAAAGTTTCTCCTTCACTGGTGTCCAGTGAAGGACACCCAGAGAGATTCACAGAGTTACACAGAGAAGAGAAGAGGGAGGTGGGAGTTAGAGGTGACCTGAATGAGATGAGGTGTAATTAAAAGAGGAGAGAGCAAGCTAGCCAGTAGTCACGTCCTTACATGTGCTCCACAGTCTGGACTGCTCAGAGATGTTCACGGAGTTATACAGAGAAGAGAAGAGGAAGGAAGGAGACAGGTGGCCAGGAGGATAAAGGGGGGAATCAAAAGGAAAGAGAGATCCAGCCAGTAATCAGTTCCTTAAGTGTTCTCCACCTTCTGGAACACACAAAGAGTTTCACAGAGTTGGGTAGAGAAGAGAAGGGGAGGGAGGAGATAGAGGTGGCCTGGTGGAGAAAAAGGAGAGTCCAAAGGGGAAGAGAACAGTCAAGCCAGTAATGTCTCTCCCAAGTAAAAATGGGTACTGAAGATTCGGTTCTTAAAGGTACAAAATTGGTAACAAATACCAAAAAGCAAAGATTAAAAATCTAGAGTAGAGGTTGGATTTTCAAAAATACAATATTAAAGAAAAAAAGTCACAAAAATTATATATATATATATATATATATATATATATACATATATATGAAGTTTGCTTTAAAAAATAGGGTCTCCTTTTTTTGCAAACTAATAGTAGGTTATAAAAATGAAAATTAAAGGAGTAATAGAGGACTTAAAATTTTAAAAATAATAAAAAAAAGAATGATAGCAAAAATAGTAAAAATATATCTAGGACTTTCTCTGGTGGTGTTGTGGGCAGTGTGGGGTCAGTTCATTTTTGGATAGTTCCTTGGTCCAGCTTATATTTCTCAATATCTATAGTCCCCTTCCTATGTAGTTGGTACTAACTACAGGGTTTTAATCTATTGCATCTGCGACTTCCAAGGTGGTTCCCTCTGGTTTAGCTTCTTCTGTTTGCTGGTCTCTTCAGTGTCTGATTTCCTCCCTGATACAAGGGGGTGGTGGTGGACACTTTTTTAGGCTCACTTGTTCAGTCGTCCTGTGGGGAGGGAAGGATGCTGCAAACAAATAACACTGGCGTGTGCTCACAGTGTCTCAGCCACACTGGGCCTGCCCCCACTCATAGTGTGTGTGCTTTCCCTGCCCACACTTACAAGCTCTAGGTTGCTCCGTGGGGAACCGTCCAATGTCAACCCTGGGCTGCATGTGCCTCCCAGGTCTAAGCTGCTCAGGTTCAGGCACTCAGGTAGTCCTCAGAGGCGCAGACTCAGTTGGGCCTGCATTTTGTGCCCTTCCCAGGTCCAAACAGCTCAGGTGATCAGTTGTTTGAGCGCGGTCACTGCGACTTATCACCTCCCCTGTCCCTGCTACTTGGTTTTCTGGGTGTACAACCAGCGCACCTTCTAGGGCAGATGTTGACCGTCCAGAACCCCAAGAAGTCTTAGTTAGCAAAGAAGCCTGCTTCATTTTGGTAGATACTGTCTCTCTGGGGCTGCGATTGCCTCCTTCCGGCTCTGGCTGCTTGTCACCAGAGGGGGATGGTCTGCAGCGGGCTAGCTCTGTTTAGTCCTTTGTTCTGTGAGTGGGCCTGGTGGTATCTTAGGTTAGGGCTTTTCACGTGGTAGCTATCCCACAGTCTGGTTTGCTAGCCCAAGTTAGTTCCCTCAGATTGCCCTCAGGGCATTCAGGCCCAGTCCTTACTCTAAGCCATGCAGCCCGCGCCTCCCTGCCTTGCCCAGCCCCCACTTGCTAGTGGCGGGTGCGGGCATCTGCGCTGCTTCTCCGCTGGGGGAGTTACCGTTGAGCATGTAATTTTTGGGTTTTAATTATTTATTTATTTTTTCCCAGTTATGTTGCCCTCTGTGGTTCCAAGACTCACCACAGACTCGGCAGTGAGAGTGTTTCCTGGTGTTTGGAAACTTCTCTCTTTTTAAGACTCCCTTCCCAGGACAGAGCTCCATCCCTACCTCTTTTCTCTTTATCTTTTTTTTTTTTTCTTTTATATTTTTCTTACCTCCTTTTGAAGACACTGGGGTGCTTTTCTGGGTGCCTGATGTCCTCTGCTGGCATTCAGAAATTGTTTTGTGGAATTTACTCAGTGGTTAAATGTTCTTTTGATGAATTTGTGGGGGAGAAAGTGGTCTCCCCATCCTATTCCTCTGCCATCTTAGGATCACCCCCCCATAATATCAATTTTCAAGTTTGTTCAGAAACCTAGACTTACAGACATAGTATCATAAAGAATTCAAGTTCATGTCAATGAACACTGATTGAAGCACTTACTAAGTGTCTGACTATGTGTTAAACCAAGAAGTTCATGGCCCAATGGAAGAAAGTAAACATAATTTCAGGGCAATGCAGTAAGTAGAGTGATGGAGGTCAGAATAGTATGTCAGAGAAACATAGAGGAGGGACATGACTGAAAGACACATAGGTTCATAGAACATCAGAGTTGGATGGAAAAAGTGAGTCCCAGAATACTGAAGGGATTTTTTTTCAAGGTCATAGAGCCAGCCAGTAGCAGAATTGGAATTGTGGTTTAAAGAATAAAGTTTACAAACACGTGTACACCCGTGGCAGATGCATGTTGATGCATGGCAAAACCAATACAGTAGTGCAAAGTAAAAAAATAAATAAATTAAAAAAAAAAAGAATAAAGTTCAGGCAGCCTTCTGTCAAACATATTCTGTCATTCTGCATAGACAAATTGTTGGCTTCTTTCAAGAGGAGTTCCCTGACCTATCCTATAATGCTGACTTGGGGAAAAAAATCTAAGAGAAGCTCGTGAGTATTTTCTGCAGTGTGTATACATGCCCATTGACTTCCTGGGAAAGCATAGTCTATATGTCTTTCTATTTCCTATATCTTCTTATGATAGGCTCACAAAGAAATCTGCCATCACACAAAAAATTTCTGCCTCACAAAGAAACCTGCCTAGTACAGGAGTACTAGGGTCCCTAAGTTTGTCATTCTCAAAGCAGTGCAATTCTGGGTGGGACGAGGATATATTGGGTTCCATTCTGTCTCAAAAATTGTAGTTTCTGATAGGTTCTTAAGACAGAACTACAGTATATGTTTCTAATCCAGTTCTGTTGACAATATTTGATATGCTTGTCAAGTGTTTTGTACATGTCTAGTAGCAGGAATCCCATTCTCCCTTAGAAATAGACTTACATCTCAGGAAAAATCTGCTATAAAGTATTATCTTATGCCAAATAGACTGACATCTGATTCCCAGAAATTTCTGCCATTTGAGGATTTTCTCATAAGGTTGATCTCCTCTGCCTTTCCAAGATTTGAAGACCACAACTATTTCATCTTGAGTTTTCACTTTCTTAGGTTCAACACTCCCAAGGCTAGACTTGGACTACAGCCTTATCCTTAATTATGACCATCTAGACCCAGTATTGCTTGCATACTCTTCCATATATTGCTGATGTAAGTGTTAATTTTCAGATACGCATTCATGCGTGCTAAGTTGCTCTAGTCATGTTTCACTTTTTGTGACCCCATGGACTGTAGCCTGCCAGGCTCCTCTGTCCATGGGATTCTCCAGGCAAGACTACTGGAGTGGGTTGCCATGCCCTCCTTCAGGGGATCTTCCCAACCCAGGATCAAACCCGCATCTCTTATGTCTCCTGCATTGGCAGGCATGTTATTTACCACTAGAGCCACCTGGCATATCAATTTGCAGATATGCAGGATAGTTATTTGGCAACATCTATAAACATTTAAAATATGCATACCTATGACCCAGGTACCCTGATTCTACCCTACAGACAGAGCATCAGTTTATGTTTATATTTCATAATATGAAAAAAATGGAAGAACTTAAGTGCTCATTAAAAGAACATTGATTTTAAGATTTTGATATAACCATACTATGAAAGAAAATGCTAGCACTGATTATGAAGAAAATACGTTAATAATAAGGAAAGGTGCCCAAGGTACATTAGTGAAAAAAAAAGTTGAAAATCAATATGAATGACATGAATTCATTTTTGTAAAGAAAACAAAATTATATTGGATATATTTATGTGTAAAGAAAAATTTTCTGGACACAGGAAACACCTGGAAAGATACACACTAAATAATCTTTAAGAAGTACATTTTGGGGGACTTCCACTTTTTTCCTTTATAAGCTTATGCATTGGATCCAATGAATATGGAGTACTCCTGCAAATTAAAATACATTTAGATGTTCTAGATTCCATATATATATGTTGGAATATGGTATTTATCTTTGTCTTTCTGAGTCACTTCACTCTGTCTAATAGGTTCTGCTGCTCCTGCTGCTGCTGCTAAATCACCTCAGTCGTGTCCAACTCTGTGTGACCCCATAGACAGCAGCCCATTAGGCTCCTCCTAGGATTCTCCAGGCAAGAATACTGGAATGGGTTGCCATTTCCTTCTCCAATGCATGAAAGTTAAAAGGGAAAGTGAAGTCTCTCAGTCGTGTCCGATTCTTAGCGACACTATGGACTGCAGCTTACCAGGCTCCTCTGTCCATGGATTTTCCAGGCAAGAGTACTGGAGTGGGGTGCCATTGCCTTCTCCAATAATAGGTTCTAGATTCATCCAACTCCTTAGAACTGATTCAAATGCATTCCTTTTTATGGCTGAATAATATTCCATTGCATTTCTTTTTTTCTTGGGGATCGTCTTGATCCCTGTCTCCTGTACAATGTCATGAACCTCAATCCATAGTTCATCAGGCACTCTGTCTATCAGATCCAGTCCCTTAAATCTATTTCTCACTTCCACTGTATAACCATAAGAGATTGGATTTAGGTCATACATTACGGCCAACCTATATAGTATATTAAAAAGCAGAGACATTACTTTTCCAACAAAGGTCCATCTAGTCAAGGCTATGGTTTTTTTCCAGTAGTCATGTATGGATGTGAGAGTTGGACTGTGAAGAAAGCTGAGCACCAAAGAACTGATGCTTTTGAACTGTGGTGTTGGAGAAGACTCTTGAGAGTCCCTTGGACCGCAAGGATATCCAACCAGTCCATTCTAAAGGAGATTAGCCCTGGGTGTTCTTTGGAAGGAATGATGCTAAAGCTGAAACTCCAGTACTTTGGCCACCTCATGCAAAGAGTTGACTCATTGGAAAAGACTCTGATGCTGGGAGGGATTGGAGGCAGGAGGAAAGGGGGACAACAGAGGATGAGATGGCTGGATGGCATCACCAACTCAATGGACATGAGTTTGAGTGAACTCCAGGAGTAGGTGATGGACAGGGAGGCCTGGTGTGCTGGGATCCATGGGGTTGCAAAGAGTCGGACATGACTGAGCGACTGAACTGAAATGAATGGTCTAGTGGTTTTCCCCATTTTCTTCAATTTAATTCTGAATTTGGCAATATGGAGTTCATGATATGAGCCACAGTCAGCTCCCAGCCTTGTTTTTGCTGACTGTATACAGCTTCTCCATCTTTGGCTGCAAAGTATATAATCAATCTGATTTTGGTGTTGACCATCTGGTGATGTCCATGTGTAGAGTCTTCTCCTGTGTTGTTGGTAGAGGGTGTTTGCAAAACCAGTGTATTCTGTTGGCAAAACTCTATTAGCCTTTGTCCTACTTTATTCTGTACTCCCAGGTCGAATTTGCCTGATACCCCAGGTGTTTCTTGACTTCCTACTTTTGCATTCCAGTCCCCTATAGTGAAAAGGACACCTTTTTGGGGTTTTAGTTCTAAAAGGTCTTGTAAGTCTTCATAGAACAGTTCAACTTCAGCTTCTTCAGCAGTACTGATTGGGGCATAGACTTGGACTACCATTATATTGAATGGTTTGCCCTGGAAATGAACAGAGATTATTCTGTCATTTTTGAGATTGCATCCAAGTACTGCATTTTGGACTCTTTTGTTGACTATGGTGGCTACTCCATTTCTGCTAAGGGATTCATGCCCACAGCAGTAGATATAATGGTCATCTGAGTTAAATTCACCCATTCCAGTCCATCTTAGTTTGCTGATTCCTAGAATATCGACATTCACACTTTCCATCTCCTGGTTGACCACTTCCAATTTACCTTGATTCATGGACCTAACATTCCAGGCTCCTATTTAATACTGCTGTTTACAACATCGGATTTTGCTTCTATCACCAGTCACATCCACAACTGGGTGCTGTTTTTGCTCTGGTTCCATCCCTTCATTCTTTCTTTAGTTATTTCTCCACTGATCTCCAGTAGCATACTGGGCACCTACTGACCTGGGAGTTCATCTTTCAGTGTCCTATCTTTTTGCCTTTTCATACTGTTCATGGGGTTCTCAAGGCAAGAATACTGAAGTGGTTTGCCATTCCCTTCTCCAGTGGACCACATTCTCTCATACCTCTCCACCATAACTGGCCAGTCTTGGGTTGCCCCACATGGCACAGTTTAGTTTCATTGAGTTAGACAAGCTGTGGTCCGTGTGATCTTATTTGCTAGTTGTCTGTGATTGTGGTTTCAGTCTGTCTACCCTCTGATGCCCTCTCTCAGTGTGTACTGTCTTAATTGGCTGTCTCAGGATGCCTTACAAATAACTGTGAAAAGAAGAGAAGCCAAAAGCAAAGGAGAAAAGGAAAGATATAAGCATCTGAGTGCAGAGTTCCAAAGAATAGCAAGAAGAGATAAGAAAGCCTTCCTCAGCAATCAATGCAAAAAAATAGAGGAAAACAATAGAATAGGAAAGACTAGAGTCAGACACGACTAAGCGACTGAAATGAACTGAATATTCCATTGTGTAAATATACCACAATTTCTTTATCCATTCATCTGTCAATAGACATCTACTGACAGACATCTATGGTTTCTTCCATGTTCTAGCTATTGTAAAAAGAAAACTAAAGAAATAAAATTGGCCTGTCTCCTCTACTGTCTGATTTACAATGAATATTCCAAAGTATTTATACCAAGGGAGCTATAACATAGAGTTGACTGTGGGCCCTGTGGCCGGATCACCTGGATTTGAGTCCAAGCTCTGACTAGAATCACATGACCATGGTCAAGTTACTTAATGTCAGTACACTTCAGTTTCATTCTCTGTGAAATGGGGATAAACAAAGTACTTACTTTGTGGAGTTACGTTAAGTATTAAATAATTTAATTTATATAAAGCAATTAAATGGTGATTTGCTTCCCTGGTGGCTCAGACGGTAAAGCATCTGCCTGCAATGTGGGAGACCTGGGTTTGATACCTGGGTTAGGAAGATCCCCTGGAGGAGGAAACGGCAACCCACTCCAGTATTCTTGCCTAGAGAATTCCATGGATAGAGGAGCCTGGTAGGCTAAAGCCCATGGGGTCACAGAAGGTTGGACACAACTGAGAGACTTCACTTCACTTGGCACATAATAAAAGTTCAATAAATACAAGTATCAATTGTAATTATTATTGTTTTATGATCAATTATTCTCTATACTTTCAATTGTGAAGACTTGAAATATCCATCATCTTAACTCCTTCATTTTCCTCACTCCTCACGCTACATCAATTACTAAGTCTTGAATTCTATTAAGTCAAGCCACATGCAATTCCCATTTCTGTATATCTGAAAGGTTGAATAGCAACAATGTAATATAGTTCAACCTAATATTACCCCAGGATTTAAAAAATCATATCATTTGTTTTCCTACGTTAGGCCATTAAATTTAGACTGTCACAGCATTCACTCTTCTAATTGATCTACTTTATCCTTGGTTCTCTTACTATGCTAATATGCCTTAAATATGTACTTCTGGTGGAGTCTTCATCCTAGACCTATTGATGATATTTCACTTCTGATCATAGTCCACCAATTGAGGCAGTAGTCTTCATCCCCACTTCTAACATGAAACAATGTTCACATGTATGATAACCTCTCATGGACATTCTCAGATTTTGGCAAATCCTCAAACAAATTCTTCAGGGTAATAAATGATATTCACTTCAGATTTTTAGATGTGTTATTCATATAAACATCTTGTAAGATTGTGAATTAAAAGTAGCCATATATTTTGAATGATGGTAAATGAGATTTACCTGATTACTTTGAGTGTTTTAAATCATCTTTGGTATTTTCTAAAATAAGGAACACAGTTGATGGAATTAACTTGTTAGCTTCTGTGCAACTTAATCAGAATTTAGTGGAGATATCTCTTTAACTTGTTTGAAACTGTTGATCAAGTCAACCATGACTTGGGGAACATTCCCATCAACAAGGCATTGCAGTTTGCAGCTGTTTTTCTCATCACTCCAACTAAGCCTGAAATTTATAAAATTTCATTTGTATTTATAATAATGTACAGAGCACTGAACATTTGCTAGGTACCAGGTACTGTCTTCTGTTGTGTTCTTATTAACAGAAGCATTCAGAGTCTCATTTTCATTTATGTGCAAAGTAAATGAAGAGATCCTGCTGCTGCTGCTGCTGCTAAGTCATGTCAGTCATGTCCAACTCTATGCAATCCCATAGATAGCAGCCCACCAGGCTCCCCCATCCCTGGGATTCTTCAGGCAAGAGTACTGAAGTGGATTGCCATTTCCTTCTCCAATGCATGAAAGTGAAAAGTGAAAGTGAAGTTGCTCAGTCGTGTCCGACTCGACTCTTAGCGTCCCCATGGACTGCAGCCTACCAGGCTCCTCTGTCCATGGGATTTCCCAGGCAAGAGTACTGGAGTGGGGTGCCATTGCCTCTTCCGGAAGAGGTCCTAGGCAAACTTTATCTATCATTGTTTCTTTCTAATAAAGAATGCACCTGAGTATAAGGTGAAAAAAAAAACTGAAGGAATTACAAAGTTACAATTTACAAGTCCTTATAATCATAGTCAGCAACTATGATTATAGTTGGTGACTATGAACTATAGAATGAATCATAAATAAGATTGGATAAGTATAAATGTAAGGATTATGTGTAATTCCTAGTAACTAGTTCATAACTCCACTTAACCTTCTCTCCTGGTCAAGAAAGTACATCAGGAAAAAAATTAGCGAAGATGATCTTATTATAGCATAATCCTGAGGCTACTTTACTTGATCTTCTTTTTAGGTAAATCATTTGCGAACTTTGGCACTTATCTCTTATGGGTAACAAATTGCTTTCAACACATCAGTGGATTGCAACACTGAGTCTAGTCTTCCAAATAAAGTCCAAGGGCTCTTTGGCTGGCTTTCAGGAATGGCTGTGCTCTGACCCTCATCTTTTGTGAGTACCTTTCCCAAACACCATGCTCTAAACAAATGAAGCTCATATGGATATTTATACCAAACCATCATGCTTTCTTTTCATATCAAGGACTAGTGCTGGAGTCAGAATTTAGTCCCAGGCAGGGAGTATAACTCCAGAGTCTAGATGCTTTAACCTATACATTCAACTACCTCTCATATAGTTCTTGCATTATAGTGTTTGATCTTGGGTGGGAAGATGGAATGTCTCTTTCTTGTGCATTTGTGTCTTCTACAGAAACTTGCATATAGTAGGTCTACTCAATTTTTACTAAATCAATATGCTATCTTGCTGGTATGGTAAAAAAAAAAAAACATATTAGAAGCATTTTAGAGCAAATGTATTAAAGTTTAGGAAGACTACATTAAAAATGTATACAATTTTTTTTTATACCAGACACTGTGACAAACCAAAAAAAAAAAGACTATTGGAGATAAGAAAGAAAACTACTATCCTGTGATTCACATAATCTAAATCCCTATCAGTTGTGAGAATACAGTTCACTGTTTATTGCTTTATGAAGATTACAGATGTCTTCTAGCATAGCTACTCCATCACGTTTACAAGTTAAAATCTCTAAAACTACAATGCAATTTACATAGAACTGCTTTAGAATTTTGCTATTTCAGATATAGTATGTTTTATCTGTTCTATTTGCTAGTTATTTGATACTGAGTTAGTTAAATGGCTGAGCTTTGATTTCCCTACCTGTGAAATGGGAAGAAGCCCACCACAAGGTGATTATAAATATAATCGTTATAAAATGTCTATTACAGAGCTTGGCATCTGATGCGTGCTAAGTCGCTTCCTTTGTTTCTGACTCTTTGCGACCATATGGACTGCTTCCACCAGGCTCCTCTGTCCATGAGATATTCCTGGCAAGAATACTGGAGTGTGTTGCTGTGCCCTCCTCCAGGGGATCTTTTTGACCCAATGATCAAATCTGCCTCTCCTGCAGCTCCTGCATTGCAGGTGAATTCTTTACTGCTGAGCCACCGGGGAAGCTCCAAACATACTAGTTTTCACCCTTATCCTATCCCTTCGAAAATATAGGGGAATATCATTTTATATATATATATATATATATATATATATATAGTATATATAATAAATAATACCCATAATATGCTAGGATACATATGATCTAGCCTATGAAATAATATGGTATATTATTTCTTTCCTGAAATCTGGAAGTTACCATTGACTGTCAATAACTTCTCACATCCAATTGAACGTCTTGACTACTAGTATCTCAACTGTATCCCTTCATTTGCAACCCCTCTGTACCTCTCATTCAGATTTCTGAGGCCTCCTAATTGGTCTCATTTGGTCTTGCCCCAGTTTAATCAGTTCTCCATGCTGCTGCCACAGTGATCTTTCTGACATGCGAATATAATTATGTCAGTCATTAGCTTAAACCCTTCAGTTTCTTATAAAGCTTGTGGCATGATAAAGGAAACATTCCTTAATATGCTTGCCTTGTCATTTATGCCTTAACTCTGCTTTCCTTTCCAGTCTAATCTCTGATTTCTTACTATACACACTCCATACTCCAGTATGACTGAACTACTTGGAGTTCTATTGCTCCCCATTCTCTCATCTCCTCTTCTTACCTTCTTGCCTCTGCTTTTCCTTCTTTTCCTTCTCCTTCTTCTCTCTCTCTCTGACACAAGTTCCTTTTATTTGTCCCAGTGTTCCAAAATCTTTACCATGGCCTACAGGCACTATATGTCTTTGATATGGCCTCTGGATTCCTTACTATTTCTGGAACACATAAAGCACACTCTTACCATAGGGTCTTTTCATTTGCCATTCCATCTGCCTAAATTGTTATTCTCTCACATTTATACACGGGTCCCTTCATTTCCTTCATATTTTATATAAATATCATCACAATTCTATTTATAATAGCACTGCACCCATCACTCTTTATCTTCTTGCCCTGCTTACTTTTTTTCATAATATTAATACCTGACTATATATATGTGATTATAGTATATATATATGAAAGAGGGGGATATATATAGTTGTATTCCCCTCTCTCATATTTACTCCATGAAAGTGAATATTTCATCTGTTTTCTTCACCATGACATTTTCAGTGCCTAGCACAGTGCCTATTATAATGCAGGCAATCAAAAACTATGGGGTAAACAAATGCATGAATACACTTTTTTTCCTCTTTCAGTTTTATCACATTTCTACCCTTTGCCTGGCTAATGTTTATTCAATATGCACATTGCACATTATTTGTAGCAAATAGCTGGGTTAGCTACTCTTCTGGTTTCCCTTACCCCCTATTAATTTTGTTATAGTAGCATTAATCAGGTTATTTTTCTGTGGAAAGGTGGAACGGACCCAAATCATTGCAATCATTGAATGCTGTCAGGATGCTTGTATTTCATGTTGTTAGTTGCAAAGTCTCTGAATAAACTTATACAGGGGCTCATTGTGCCTTGGAGAGAGATTTTTGAAAGATTGTTCTGGCTATATTATGAAGGGTAAGGGAGAGCAGGGAAACCAGAAATACCTGGGAATAAGGATTTTGGGACCAAGACAATGAAAAAGACCAGAAGCTTGCAGATTTGAGAGTGGATCAGGAGCTGTTTATGACAAGAAAGAATTAACAGAGTTATTTGGAAGTTGTATATGATAATTGAAGATGCAAGCCTTCTCAATGACCATGTTAAGAAATTGAGCCTGAATCACTTTAGAGTTGAGCCAGAATACTTCAACAGGAAATCTCAATGGAAATGATCAGTAAAGAGTTATAAGTTTGAGGTCACTAAAAGGTTAAAGATATCCCAATATGTTTGGAAGGAACCATTCTTAGAAAAACTAAGGAAGACAATGGACAGGGAGGAGACCCTCAAGTGTGGTGTTACTTATATGGCGGCATCTAAAGCCCTCAGTTCACTGCTCTGTTTCCAAGTTCAGAGAAAAATTTCACCAGAAAGAAAATATGATGAAAGTTTGAAGTTCTGCCTATGTACTAGTTGCTGTGCTAGACCTGTAGTAAGCATTTGATCCTCATAACACACTTGTAGTTATGCTATCTCCATTTTTTCCAGATAAAAAATAGAGGCTCAGCAAAGCTTGCATACAGGTAGCAAATGGCAATTTCACATTGGACCCAGATCTTTGTTACTCTTTTCTGTTATACCAACTCTCAGAGAACAGTTACTGTCAATAGAACTCTCTTGTGAGGATGTCCCCCTCTGTCTCCTATTCATTAACTTTAAGAATTTGTGAATAACATAAATGACTGGAAAGAAGATTGACCTGTGTGGATGTATAGTAGGCAAAGTTTCTGTGATTTTCTATGAATTGATTGAGTTTAAAAGATCTACCGACCTTTGTCGCAGGCTGTCTGCAAAACTCTTCTACTATGTTCTGAATACTATCAAGGGGTAAAGGGACACCTCAATCCTTGATCTAGAAATGAACCTGCATTTATAGAAGCCATTATGGGAAAAATAAAACTAATTTAACTCTTCCCTGATTCTCTGTGTTACTAGAAATTTCTGCTTAAAATTATATTTGAGAGGGCAGGCTCTGTTTTGAGGGGGAAATATTTGAATGTACCTCACATTTATGAAAAGTTATAAAACCATAATCTTAATCGGAAATGAACAATACAGAACTAGAGTCATTTTCTATTTGTTGGTTTTGGAGAGCTGGTTTCTTATCTCTGAGATTTAAAAGATACATTTTGGGTGCTGGATTTTGTTGAGGACTCATAGGGTCAGAGAAATAACATCTGGCAGCATGAAGATGCAGTGAGGAAATGGGCCATGGTAGATGGACTCTGAGAGCAGTCTCCTCTAGTGTCCAGTTTAAATATTTTCTTTTCCTACATTGTAATTCCTATTAGGAAATCTCATAAGACTTCACAGTCTTGTGTTCCTTGTATCTTGGGGAATAAGGACAAGAGCCTGCCTCTACTCTGGGGTAAAAAGATTCAGGGACAACAATAGCCATCTAGTGAAGTGTGGCTAAGACAGTTTGGGAAGAAATGCAGAGAAGTCTGATGCTGTGGATGACAAGATACAACCAGGAAGGATTTGTGGCAAATGCAAGCACTCACCAGGGAGACTTAAAAAGAAATAAGGGGAAATTCAGTAACCATGGGGTTTTTCTGTCACTCCAAAGTCCCCTGACATTTTGGAAACACAGGACACTCTATGCGTTGACACCATAGCAATTATTGGCTAAAGCCTATTGTTTTCCTCTTTTCCTGAGGTCATCTCCTCACCAGACCTGCTAATTTCCTTTTTCTGTTTCACTGAATTTTGCTGGTGGCAGGGAAAAGGGAAAGTTCTGGAGTTATCAGACTGCATCATCATTCATGCCCCACTTCCTCCTAAGAAGCTGGGGCGGGGAAAGGGTGAGCTGCAGGTTGGAACAACAAGCTGCCTGCAGGCCATAATGAGGGACAGGGGCCCTTTGATCAGCTCCCCGTTACTGGCTTGTTTTTTCTCATGACATTTTTTGTCTTTAAATTTATTTATTTATTTACCAATTTGGTCTGTACCAAGCAGACACAGTTAGCTATCTAAAGGTCACTAGGATGGAACCATTTGGCCAGAGCCCAATGTTTCAGCTTTGCTAAGGACAATCTGTTCTACCTTTGCACGGTCCAAAATCACCCAATTCAAGTCCATTTTACTTCTCTTTCCTTCCTTCCTTTTTCTCTTTCTCCTTTTCTTATTCTCACTTTTTTGGTTCAGATATTCTAATCATATAATCTCTCTCTTTCCTCCTCCCAGTTTTTATAATTGCTATGCTCTTTTCCCCATGCTTTTCTTTCCCAGGCTTGGTCCCATCTTATGGAATGGATTTGAAGTAGTTTCTCCTGGCCAGTGGGATATCTTTGGGCCTGATTAACTAAGAAGACAGGAGTTGTGGAAGAGAGTGGTTTCATATCTAAAGAGAACTAAGTTTAGTTTACTGGTTAGGTCTTGGCAGAATGTTGAACTGAGGCAGGAACTGGTAAAAGGATGAAGAGAAGCCACATTGCAGAAGGGGCTCATTTGGGAAAAAAATGAAGGCATATGCAAACTCTCAAACAGGGAAACAAGAAACTATATTTTTCTGCTTTGAATAAATGGATGCTGTACTCCCTTGGTGTCCTACAATTAATTATTGACACTTCACTTATGAAAGACATTGGCAAATTGGAGTTTGTTCTGAGAAAGTAGAAGTACAACTTAAGCTTTAAGAGTTAAAGGAACAAAAATGGCTTATTCTAGCAAAGACAGGCCCCATAGGCAGTGTGATTACCACCTTCAAACACCAAAAGCCTAACATGTCAGAAAAGGAGTGAATATTCTTCATGTTCCCTAATTATATATCTTGGAGAAATGAAACAAGCTCTACGGTGGTGAAAGGAGGGATAGCAAGTGAGAATTAGGCCAGGAAGAAACTTGAGTGACCCTACCTTGTTAAAACACTATTGGAAGAGGGAGGGGCACATGTAGCAGTCAGAGTCTGAGAGCCTCTATCTACTACTGTACCCTATGAAGGGCTTACAGAGCTAGAGAAAGAACTTTCATAGTGATGCTAAAGTAGTATGTGTCCCAACTCTCATCAGAGCTAGCACAGTATTTCAAACTAGACCCACTGGATTATCCTTACTCTGGACTTCTTACGACCTTTTAACTTCCATTCCATACTGTAGCCTGGTCTCAATTCTTAAAGAGAAGGGACATCAGGAATTAACATCAACTGATGTCCTTCTACTCCTCATATATTCCACTCCAAATAAGAGAAGAGGAGCCTTAAATGAAGTTTCTTCCATCCTTGAAATTTTGGAAAATCTGCTCAGCATTCACCTCTATAACTTGAAACATTTCTATAGGCTCTTCTTTCCTGTTCAAATATCTTGTTTTCTTATGTCAAACCTTGCCCTTTCCCTGGGAGGCAGTCTTGTGTAATACAAAGACCAAGGACTTTGGATCCATTCACAATGAGACACAGATTCCAGCTCAACCTCCTACTGGCTATGCAACCTTGAGTAAATAACTTCATTTCTGAGAGTTTTAGATACTATATATGTAAAATGGAGAAATACCACTCACATGATAAGATTGCTGTGAGAACAAAGTGAAAGTGAAAGTCCCTCAGTCATGTTTGACTCTTTGCGACCCCATGGACTATACAGTCCATGGAATTCTGCAGATGAGAATACTGGAGTGGGTAGTCTTCCCCTTCTCCAGGGGACCTTCCCAACCCAGGGGTTGAACCCAGGCCTCCTGCATTCCAAGTGGGTTCTTTACCAGCTAGGGCACCAGGGAAGCCCAAGAATACTGGAATAGGTAGCCTAACCCTTCTCTAACGGATCTTCCAGACCCAGGAATTTAACCAGTGTCTCCTATATTACAGGTAGATTCTTTACCAATTGATCTACCAAGGAAGCCCAAAATAAGATTATATAAAGTGCTTAGCACAAATTTGAGAAATAAAAATTACTTAATAACTTTTTAAAATAAATATAGTCACTTTCAACTCTTCCTCTATATTTCTGACCTCAGCCCTTGACTCACCCTGGATATTCCCTTAGCACTTGTCTCTATATAATCATGTTACAATTACTTGGGCCTTACTATAGTTGTATACTTAACCTATTTTGGAGAAACTCCATGCCATCTGAAAAATACATCATAGTATCATATTTCACAGGATCAAGAACTATGCTCTTTCTAAGCCAGTCTGGGTCAGTCTAAAGATAATTTGCCTAAGTCTGGTTTTGCTTAATGTACCTGGGAGTCAGGGCCCACTTTTTTTTTTTTTTTTTTTTCATTGTTCACTTTTGTTTTTATTTTTAACTTACTTTTTTATTCAAGGATAATTGCTTTACAGAATTTTGTTGTTTTCTGTCAAAATTCAACATGAATCAGCCATAGGAATATATATATTCCCTCACTTTTCAAACTCCCGCCCATCTCCCTCCCCATACCAGCCCTCTAGGTTGATACAGAGCCCCTATTTGAGTTTCCTGAGCCATACAGCAAATTTCTGCCAGCTATCTATTTTACATGTGGTAATGTAAGTTTCCATGTTACTCTTTCCATACATCTTACCCTCTCCTCCCCTCTCCCATGTCCATAAGTCAATTCTCTATGTCTGTTTCCGATTTGCTACCCTGTAAAGAAATTCTTCAGAACCATTTTTCTAGATTCCATATATGTGCATTCAGTTCAGTTCAGTTCAGTCACTCAGCTGTTTCTGACTCTTTGAGACCCCATGAAATGCAGCACGCCAGGCCTCCCTGTCCATCACCAACTCCCAGAGTTCAATCAAATGCATGCCCATCGAGTTGGTGATGCCATCCAGACATCTCATCCTCTGTCATCCCCTTTTCCTCCTGCCCCGAATCCTTCCCAACATCAGAAACTTTTCCAATGAGTCAACTCTTAGCATGAGGTGGCCAAAGTATTGGAGTTTCAGCTTTAGCTTCATTCCTTCCAAAGAACACCCAGGGCTGATCTCCTTTAGAATGGACTGGTTGGATCTCCTTGCAGTCCAAGGGACTCTCAAGAGTCTTCTCCAACACCACAGTTCAAAGGCATCAATTCTTCGGTGCTCAGCTTTCTTCACAGTCCAACTCTCACATCCATACATGACCACTGGAAAAACCATAGCCTTAACTAGACGGACATTTGTTGCCAAGTAATTCTGCTTTTGAATATGCTGTCTAGGTTGGTCATAACTTTTCCTCCAAGGAATAAGCGTCTTTTAATGTCATGGCTACAGACACCATCTGCAGTGATTTTGGAGCCTAAAAAAATAAAGTCTGACACTGTTTCCACTGTTTCCCCATCTATTTCCCATGAAGTGATGGGACCAGATGCCATGATCTTAGTTTTCTGAATATTGAGCTTTAAGCCAACATTTTCACTCTCCTCTTTCACTTTCATCAAGAGGCTTTTTAGTTCCTCTTCACTTTTTGCCATAAGAGTGGTGTCATCTGCATATCTGAGGTTACTGATAGTTCTCCCGGCAATCTTCATTCCAGCTTGTGCTTCTTCCAGTCCAGCGTTTCTTACAAATAGCTGTGAAAAGAAGAGAAGCAAAAAGCAAAGGAGAAAAGGAAAAATATAAGCATCTGAATGCAGTGTTCCAAAGAATAGCAAGAAGAGATAAGAAAGCCTTCCTCAGCGATCAATGCAAAGAAATAGAGGAAAACAACAGAATGGGAAAGACTAGAGATCTCTTCAAGAAAATTAGAAATACCAAGGGAACATTTCATGCAAAGATGGGCTCGATGAAGGACAGGAATGGTATGGACCTAAAAGAAGCAAATATTAAGAAGAGGTGGCAAGAATACAAAGAAGAACTGTATAGAAAAGGTCTTCATGATCAAGATAATCACGATGATGTGATCAGTCACCTAGAGCCAGACATCCAGGAATATGGGATGGGCCTTAGAAAGCATTATTGCAAACAAAGCTATTGGAGGTGATGGAATTCCAGTTGAAGTATTTCAAATCCTGAAAGATGATGCTGTGAAAGTGCTGCACTCAATATGCCAGCAAATTTGGAAAACTCAGCAGTGGCCACAGGACTGGAAACTGTCAGTTTTCATTCCAATCCCAAAGAAAGGCAATGCCAAAAAATGCTCAAACTACTGAACAATTACACTCATCTCACACGCTAGTAAAGTAATGCTCAAAATTCTCCAAGACAGGCTTTAGCAATACGTGAACTGTAAACTTCCAGATGTTCAAGCTGGCTTTAGAAAAGGCATAGGAACCAGAGATTAAATTGCCAACATCTGCTGGATCATAGAAAAAGCAAGAGAGTTCCAGAGAAACATCTATTTCTGCTTTATTGACTATGCCAAAGCCTCTGACTGTGTGCATCACAATAAACTGTGGAAAATTCTGAAAGAGATGGGAATACCAGACCACCTGACCTGCCTCTTGAGAAACCTTTATGCAGGTCAGGAAGTAACAGTTAGAACTAGACATGGAACAACAGACTGGTTCTAAATAGGAAAATGAGTACGTCAAGGCTGTATAGTGTCACCCTGCTTATTTAACTTACATGTGCATTAGAATATGATATTTATCTTTCTCTTTCTGACTCACTTCACCCTGTATAATAGGTTTTAGGCTCATGCTCCTCATCAGGACTGACTCAAGCACATTCCTTTTTATGGCTGAGTATCGATGGGAATACCAGACCACATGACCTGCCTCTTGAGAAACCTATATGCAGGTCAGTAAGCATCAGTTAGAACTGGACATGGAACAACAGACTAGTTCAAATAGGAAAAGGAGTATGTCAAGCCTGTATATTGTCACCCTGCTTATTTAACTTATATGCAGAGAACATCATGAGAAATGCTGGGCTGGAAGAAGCACAAGCTGGAATCAACATTGCCAGGAGAAATAGCAATAACCTCAAATATGCAGATGACACCACCCTTGTGGCAGAAAATGAAGAAGAACTAAAGAGCCTCTTGATGAAAGTGAAATAGGAGAGTGAAAAATTTGGCTTAAAGCCCAAATTCAGAAAACTAAGATCATGGCATCCAGTCCCATCACTTCATGGCAAATAGATAGAGAAACATTGGAAACAGTGGCTGACTTTATTTTTCTGGGCTCCAAAATCACTGCAGATGGTGACGGCAGCCATGAAATTAAAAGACACTTACTCATTGGAAGGAAATTTATGACCAACCTAGACAGCATATTCAAATGCAGAGACATTACTTTGCCAACAAAGGTTCGTCTAGTCAAGGCTATGGTTTTTCCAGTAGTCATGTTTGGATGTGATAGTTGGACTGTGAAGAAAGCTGAGCGCCAAAGAATTGATGCTTTTGAACTGTGGTGTTGGACAAGACTCTTGAGAGTCCCTTGGACTGCAAGGAGATCCAACCAGTCCATTCTGAAGGAGATCAGCCCTGGGATTTCTTTGGAAGGAATGATGCTAAAGCTGAAACTCCAGTACTTTGTCCACATCATGAGGAGAGTTGACTCATTGGAAAAGACTGTGTTGCTGGGAGGGATTGGGGGCAGGAGGAAAAGGGGATGACAGAGGGTGAGATGGCTGGATGGCATCACCAACTCGATGGACGTGCGTTTGAGTGAACTCTGGGAGTTGGTGATGGACAGAGAGGCCTGGCATGCTGCATTTCATGGGGTCGCAAAGAGTCGGACACGACTGAGCGACTGAACTGAACTGAACTGAATATTCCATTGTGTATATGTACCACAACTTATTTATACATTCATCTGTCGATGGGCATCTAGGTTGCTCTCATCTTCTAGCTATTGTAAATAGTGCTACAGTTAACAATGGGATACATGTGTCTTTTTCAACCCTGGTTTCCTCATGATATATGCCTAGGAGTGGGATTGCTGGGTCATATAGTGGTTTTATTCCTAGTTACTTTTTAATTTATTTATTTTAATTGGAGGATAATTACTTTATAACATTGTATTTGTTTTGCCATACATCAACATGAATCTGCCACAGGTGTACACGTGTTTCCCGTCCTGAACCCCCCTCCCACCTGCTTCCCTGTACCATCCCTCTGGGTACTCCCAGTGCACCACCCCCAATCATCCTGTATCCTGCATTGAACCTGGAATGGCAATTCATTTTTATATGATAGTATACATGTTTCTATGCCATTTTCCCCAATCATCCCACCCTCTCCCTCTCCCATAGAGCCCAAAAGACTGTTCTATACATCTCTTTCTCTTTTGCTGTCTCGCATACAGGGTTATCGTCACCATCTTTCTAAATTCCATATATATGCATTAGTATACTGTATTGGTGTTTTTCTTTCTGGCTTATTTCACTCTGTATAATTGGCTCCAGTTTCATCCACCTCATTAGAACTGATTCAAATATATTCTTTTTAATGGCTGAGTAATACTCCATTGTATATATGTACCACTGCTTTCTTATCCACTCATCTGTTGATGGACATCTAGGTTGCTTCCATGTCCTGGCTATTGTAAACAGTGCTGCATTGAACATTGGGGTACACGTGTCTCTTTCAATTCTGGTTTCCTCGGTGTGTATGCCCAGCAGTGGAATTGCTGGATCATAAGGCAGTTCTATTTCCAGTTTTTTAAGGAATCTCCACACTGTTCTCCATAGTGGCTGTACTAGTTTGCATTCCCACCAACAGTGTAAGAGGGTTCCCTTTTCTCCACAGCCCCTCCAGCATTTATTGCTTGTAGATTTTTGGATAGCAGCCATTTTGACTGGCGTGAAATGGTATCTCATTGTGGTTTTGATTTGCATTTCTCTGATAATGAGTGATGTTGAGCATCTTTTCATGTGTTTGTTAGCCATCTGTATGTATTCTTTGGGAAAATGTCTGTTTAGTTCTTTTCCCCACTTTTTGATGGGGTTGTTTGTTTTTCTGGTATTGAGTTGTATGCACTGCTTATATATTTTGGAAATTAATCCTTTGTCAGTTGTTTCAGTTGCTATTATATTCTCCCATTCTGAGAGTTGTCTTTTCACATTGCTTACAGTTTCCTTTGCTGTTCAAAAGCTTTTAAATTTAATCAGGTCCCACTTGTTTACTTTTGTTTTTATGTCCGATACCCTAGGAGGTGCGTCATAGAGGATCTTGCTTTATGTCATCGAGTGTTCCCCCTGTTTTCCTCTTAGAGTTTTATAGGTTCTGGTCTTACATTTAGGCATTTAATCCTTTTTGAGTTTATCTTTTTGTATGGTGTTAGGAAGTGTTCTAATTTCATTTTTTTTACATGTAGACATCCAGTTTTCCCAGGACCATTTATTGAAGAAGCTATCTTTGTCCCATTGTATATTCTTGCTTCCTTTGTGAAAAATAAGTTACCCATAGATGCATGGGTTTATTTCTGGGCTTTTTGTCTTGTTCCATTAGTCTATATTTCTGTGTTTATGCCAATACCATACTGTCTTGATGACTGTAACTTTGTAGTATAATCTGAAGTCAGGAATGTTGATTTCTCCAGCTCCATTCTTCTTTCTCAGGACTTCTTTGTCTATTTGGGGTTTTTTGTGTTTACATATGAATTGTGAAATGTTTTGTTCTACTTCTGTGAAAAATGCCATTGGTAATTTGATAGGGAACACATTGAATCTGTAGATTGCATTTGGTAGTATAGTCATTTTCACAATATTAATTCTTCCTACACAGGAACATGGGATATCTCTCCATCTGTTTGTTTTCTTTGATTTCTTTAATCGGTGTCTAATAATTTTCTGTGTACAGTTCTTCTGTCTCCTTCTGCTAAGCTGCTAAGTCACTTCAGTCGTGTCCTACTCTGCGCGACCCCATAGATGGCAGCCCACCAGGCTCCGCGATCCCTGGGATTCTCCAGGCAAGAACACTGGAGTGGCTTGCCATTTCCTTCTCCAATGCATGAAAGTGAAAAGTGAAAGTGAAGTCGCTCAGTTGTGTCTGACCCTCAGTGACCCCATGGACTGCAGCCTTCCAGGCTCTTCCATCCATGGGATTTTCCAGGCAAGAGTACTGGAGTGGGGTGCCATTGCCTTCTCCTTAGGTAAGTTTATTCCTAGACATTAAATTCTTTTTATCACAGTGGTGAATGGGATTGATTCCTTAATTTCTCTTTCTGATTTTTCATTGTTAGTATATAGAAATGCAAGTGATTTCTGTGCATTGATTTTGTATCATGCAACCTTTCTAAATTCACTGATTAGCTCTAGTAATTTTCTGATACTATCTTAAGGATTTTCCATGTACAGTTTTATGTCATCTCCAGACAGTGAGACCTTACTCCTTCTTTTCTGATCTGAATTCCTTTTGTTTCTTTTTTGTCTCTGATTGCTGTAGCTAAGACTTCCAGAACTATGTTGAATAATGGTGGTGAAAGTGGACACTCTTGTCTTGTTTCTGATTTTAGGGATTCCCCCTAAATTTCTCACCATTGGGAATAATATTTACTGTAGCCTTATCATATACGGCCTTTACTATGTTGAAGTAGGTTCCTTCTATGCCCAATGGAGAGTTTTAATCATAAATGGGTGCTGAATTTTGTCAAAGGCTTTTTCTGCATCTATTGAGATGATCATATGGTTTTTATCTTTCAATTTGTTAATATGCTGTACCACACTGATTGATTTGTGTATGTTGAAGAATCCTTGCATTCCTGGAGTAAACCCAACTTGATCATGGTGCATGAGCTTTTTGATGTGTTGCTGAATTCTGTTTGCTTAAATTTTGTTAAGGATTTTTCCATCTATGTTCATCAGTGATATTGGCCTGTAGTTTTCAGTTTTGTGTTGTTTTGGTTTTGGTATCAGGGTGATGGTGGCCTCGTAGAATGAGTTTGGAAGTGTTCCTTCCTCAGCAATTTTTTGAAAGAGTTTCAGAAGGATAGGCATTAGCTCTTCTGTAAATGTATGATAGAATTCTCCTGTGAAGCCATCTGGTCCTGGGCTTTTGTTTTTGGGGAAATTTTTTATCAGTTTCAATTTCAGTGCTTGTAATTGGGTTATTCATAATTTATATTTCTTCCTGGTTCAGTCTTGAAAGATTTAACTTTTCTAAGAACCTGTTCATTTCTTCCAGGTTATACATTTTATTGCTATATAGTTGTTAATAATGGTCTCTTATAATCCTTTGTATTTGTGCATTGTCTGTTTTAACTTCCCCTTTTTCATTTCTAATTTTATTGACATGATTCTTCTCTCTTTTTTCTTGATGAGTCCGGCTAAATATTTGTCAATTCTGTTTATCTTCTCAAAGAACCAGCTTTTACTTCTATTAATATTTACTATTGTTTCTTTCATTTCTTTTTCATTTATTTCTGCTCAGATCTTTATGATTTCTGCTTTATACTAATTTTTTCTTCTTCTTTTTTCATTTATTTTAGGTGTAAAATTAGGTTGTCTATTTGATTTTTTTTTTAACTTGTTTCTTCAGATAGGATTGTATTGCTATAAACTTCCCTCTTAGAACTGCATTTGTTGCATCCAATAGGTTTTGAGTTGCCATGTTTTTATTGTCATTTATGTCTAGAAATTTTTGATTTTCCTTTTTTTTTTAAATTTTATTTTATTTTTAAACTTTACAATATTGTATTAGTTTTGCCAAATATCGAAATGAATCCGCCACAGGTATACCCGCGTTCCCCATCCTGAACCCTCCTCCCTCCTCCCTCCCCTACCCTCCCTCTGGGTCCTCCCAGTGTACCAGGCCCAAGCATCCAGTATCGTGCATCGAACCTGGACTGGCGACTCGTTTCATACATGATAATATACATGTTTCAATGCTATTCTCCCAAATCTCCCCACCCTCTCCCTCTCCCACAGAGTCCATAAGACTGATCTATACATTGGTGTCTCATTTTCCTTTTGATTTCTTCAGCAACCTGTTTGTTGTTTAGAAATGTGATGTCTAATCTCCATGTGTTTGTGTTTCTTATAGCTTTTTTTTTTTCCCTTGTAATTTATATCTAGTGTCATAGCATTGTGGTCAGAGAAGATTCTTGATATAACTTCAATTTTCTCAAATTTACTGATATTTGATTTGTGACCCAAGATGTGGTCTATCCTGGAGAATGCTCCATGTGCACTTGAGAAGAATGTATATTCTTCTGCATTGGGATTTAACGTTCTGAAGGTATCAATATCATCCCTATCACCTAATGTATCACTTAAGACTTGTGTTTCCTTATTAATTTTCTGTTTTGTTGATCTGTCCATTGGTGTGAGCTGGGTGTTATTAAATTCTCCTATTATTATTGTGTTACTGTCAATTTCTCCTTTTAGTTCTGTTAGTGTTGTCTTATGTATTGAGATGCTCCTATGTTGTGTGCATATATACTTACAATTGTCAGGTCTTCCTCTTGGATTAACCCCGTGTTCATTATGTAGTGTCCTTCATTATCTC
The DNA here is from genome assembly GCF_032452875.1 of Bos javanicus. Lineage (NCBI taxonomy): Eukaryota > Metazoa > Chordata > Mammalia > Artiodactyla > Bovidae > Bos > Bos javanicus. The sequence goes on along the minus strand of NC_083897.1, from coordinate 85,775,368 downwards.
TTGTAATATTCTTTATTTTAAGGTCTATTTTTCCTGATATGGGAATTGCTACTTCAGCTTTCTTTTGCTTCCCATTTGCATGGAATATATTTTTCCACCCTCTCACTTCAAGTCTATATGTCTCTTTAGGTCTGAAGTGGTTTTCTTGCAGACAGTGTATATATATATATATATATGTATATATGTATATGTATGTATATATGTATACATATACATATGTATACATATGTATATATGTATATGTGTATATATATATATATCTTGTTTTTGTATCCATTCAGCCAGTCTGTGCCTTTTGGTTGGAGCATTTAATCCATTTACATCTAAATTAATTATTGATATATATGTTCCTATTGCCATTTTCTTAATTGTTTGGGGTTGATTTTGTAGATATTTTTTCTTATCTTGTATTTCTTGACTTCATAAGCCCCCTTAACATTTGTGGTAAAGCTGGTTTGGTGGTACTGAATTCTTTTAATTTTTGCTTGTCTGAAAACCTTTTTACTTCTACATCAATTTTGAATGAGATCCTTGCTGGGTACAGTAATCATGGTTGTAGATTTTTCTCTCTCAGTACTTTAAATATATCCTGCCATTCCCTTCTGGCCTGCAGAGTTTCTGCTGAAAGATCAGCTGGGGTTTCCCTTGTATGTTACTTGTAACTTGTTTTTTTTTTGAAAGGTAGTACCAGTACCATTTTATTTAGTGTTGTAGGAAGTTTTTAGGTTACTTCTCAAAAACAAAAGCAAAGAAATTAAAAATTCCCAAAATAACAAGGCAGGAGATAAGAATTCTACAATCCGGAAATGCTGGGTGAGCATTCAATCAGAGGGAGGAAGAGGTCACGTCAGTAGCTCACACAATAGATACTGAGAAAACCACAGGGTTGAAATTGGTGTAGAAACTAGAGGGTAAGCTCTCTGCCCTCCCCTCAACGGCAACAGATCCTTCAGCCTTGAGGGACCATTCACCAGTGAATGGGTCTAAAAGAGAAAGGGCATGAGGAGTGAAGATCGTGCCTAATTTTACAAGTTGCCTCTCGCCTTAAGTCTGGCAGGTGGCTAAGGGTCGTGGACCCTCCCCACTCCGTGCCCTTCTGAGCCCCCACTTTCAGCTAAGCTGGAAACCACAAACGTGTGCCAGTCACTGCCCACACACCCTCCACTCTGGGTCAATGGCTGTTCGTGTGGCGAAGGGCAGACTTTGTTACTTACTTCTCCCTTGCTGCTTTAAATATTGTTTCTTTGTGTTTAGTCTTTATTAGTTTGATTAGTATGTGTCTTGGTGTGTTTCTCTTTGGGTTTATCCTGTATGGGACTCTTTGTGCCTCTTGGACTTGATTGACTATTTCCTTTTCCTTTTTGGGGAAATTTTCAACTCCAATCTCTTCAAATACTCTCTCATACCCTTTCTCTTTCTTTTCTTCTTCCGAGACCACTATAATTCAAATGTTGGTGCGTTTGATATTGTCCCAGGTCTCTGAGGCTATCCTCAGTTCTTTTCATTCTTTTTACTTTATTCTTCTCTTTGGAACTTATTTCCACCATTTTATCTTCCAGCGCAGTGATTCGTTCTTCTGCTTCAGATATCCTGCTATTGATTCCGTCTAGAGTATTTTTAATTTCAGTAATTGTGTTGTTTGTCTCTGCATATTTATTCTTTAATTTTTCTAGATCTTTGTTAATTTATTCTTCCATTTTCTCCATTTTGCTTTCAAGGTTTTTGCTCATCTTTACTATCATTATTCTGAATTATTTTTCAGGTAGTTTGCCTATTTCTTCTTCATTTATTTGGACTTCTGTGTTTCTAGTTTGCTCATTCATTTGTGTAGAACTTCTCTGCCTTTTCTTTTTTTTTTTTTTTTTGACTTATTGTGTTTAAGGTCTCCTTTTTCCAGGCTTCAAGGTTGAATTCTTTCTTCCTTTTGGTTTCTACCCTCTATGTTTGTTCCAGTGGTTTGCATAAGCTTCTTATAGGGTGAGACTTGTGCTGAGTTTTTATTTGTTTGTTTTTCCTCTGATGGGCAAGGATGAGTGTGGTGGTAATCCTGTCTGCTGATGACTGAGCTGGTATTTCTGCTTTGTTTGTTGTTTAGATAAGGCGTCCTACACAGGGTGCCATTGATGGTTGTATCATGCTGGGTCTTGTATTACAGTGGTTTCCTTTGTATGAGTTCTCACTATTTGATATCCTCTAGGGTTAGCTCTCTGGTAGTCTAGGGTCTTGGAGTTAGTGTTCCCACTCCAAAGGCTCAGGGCTTGATCTTTGATCAGGAATAAAGATTCTGCAAGTGGTTTGTTATGGCATTAAGTGACATTAAGACAAATATCCAAAAACAAGAAACCAAAGATGAATGCCAGACAAATGGCAGTTACAAAATCAGGCAAATAACAATTACAATAATGGAATATACACATGTACATATATACCAATGAGTAAAGTCAAAACAGTCCAGCAAAAATAAAGTACAATAGATTGACCTGGTGAACAAAGGAAATAAAAAAATATATTTACCAGTTAAAAAAAAAAAAAAAAACTAAAACACAAACTGGAAAACAAAATTAAAGCAATTACCAAGTGGGGCATAAAGCAATGTAAACAAAACTAACAAATATGTTGAGAGTAAAGGAAAGAAAGAAAAGAAAGAAAGGATAGATATGCAAAGATAAATAGAGGTAGATGAAGAAGATTTTCATATATTAAAGATTAACTGCAAGAGGAAAAGAACAGTAGGAAAGGCAAACAAAAGAATAAATGTAGTAGAAAATATAATAAGTTAAAATAATTAAAAGTTAAAATTATAAAAAAGAGAAAAATTAAAAAAAAATGGAAGAAGGAGAAACAAGGAGAGAAAAAGGAAAACACAGAACTGCAAAAGCCCAACGTAGATGCAGAGGTGTATAACAACAATAAAAAGTGTGACTGAATACATACACACACACACACACATATATACACACCCATAAGCAAAATCAAAACAGTCCAAGAAAAAATAAAACACAATAGCTTGACCAATGACCAAAGGAAAATTAAAGTTATATCTACCAGAACAAAACTAACTAAAACACAAACTGAAAGACAAAACTAATGCAAGGTGCCTATTGAGGAATAAAGTAATGAAAATAAAACTAACAAATATGTTGAGAGGAAAAGAAAGAAAGAAAAAAAGAAAGAATACCTAGGCAAAGTTAAATAGAGGTAGATGAAGAAGATTTATATATATTGAAGATTAACAACAAGGGGGGAAAACATTAAGAAAAGCAAACAAAGGAACAAATTTAGAAAAAAATATAATAGTTTTTAAAAAAGTAAAATTATAAGAGGAAAAAATTGGAAGAAAGAGAAGAGGAATAAAAGGTAAACTCCACAAAACTGCAAAGCCCCAAAATAAAGGCAGAGGTTTATAGCAACAATAAAAAGTGTGACTGAATATTCACATATACATATACACCCATAAGCAAAATTAAAACTGTCCAACAAATATAAAGTACAATAGATTGACTTGGTAAACAAAGGGAACCAAAAATTATGTCTACCAGAACAGAACTACTAGAACAGAACAAACTGGAAAACAAAACTAAAGCAAGGTGCCAATTGGGGCATGCTGCTGCTGCTGCTGCTAAGTCGCTTCAGTCGTGTCTGACTCTGTGCGACCCCATAGACGGCAGCCCACCAGGCTTCCCTGTCCCTGGGATTCTCCAGGCAAGAACACTGGAGTGGGTTGCCGTTTCCTTCTCCAATGCAGGGAAGTGAAAACTGAAAGTGAAGTCGCTCAGTCGTGTCCGACTCTTAGCGACCCCATGGACTGAAGGCTACCAGACTCCTCCATCCATGGGATTTTCCAGGCCAGAGTACTGGGGTGGGGTGCCAGTGCCTTCTCTGAATTGTGGCATAAAGCAATGAAAATAAAGCTAACCAATATGTTGAGACTAAAGGAAAGAAATAATAGATATGCAAAATTAAATAGAAGCAGAAAAAGAAGATTTATATATATATATATGAAAGTGAAAGTGAAGTCGCTCAGTCGTGTCTGACTCTTTGCATATATATATATATATATATATATATATATATATATATATGATTAACTGGAAGGGGAAAAGAACAATAGGAAAAGCAAACAAAGGAATAAATATACAAAAAATAATAATAGGTTTTAAAAATTAAAAATAAAAAACTCCCCAGAACTTTAAAAGCCTGATATAGAGGCAGAGGTTTATAACAGCAATAAAAAATGTGACTGAGAAAAAAAAAGAAAAGAAAAAGTTCGAAAGCTTAGTTAGATTTCCTACTGCCAATAAGATCAACAACTACAACAGAGGGGGGAACAAAAGGAAAAAAAGAGAAAAAATCCAAAAGAATCTACAGAACACATCAACACATAAGAATAATAAATGTGTTTTTCTTGAGTTACTACTGTCAGAGTCATTTCCCTCACTGGGAGTCACAGTCCCTAGGATGCCCTCTAACACTGTGCTGATATCTGGACCTGCTGTGAGGGCAGCTCAGATTCTAATCTGCTCCTACTCCTCTGTGTTCTTGCTTCTAATGTCCACAGCTATCAGAACTAGTGTGTTTTCTTTTGTGGGAGCTCTCAATGACCTTTTACATATTCCTAGTAAAATTCGTCTGCCTAGTTGATTGTGTGGATTTAATCTGCAGCTGTACAGCTGGTGAGAGAGTTTGGGGTCTTCTTCCTTAGTCACACCGTTCCCAGGTTTCAATTGTGATTTTATTTCCACCTCTGGATAAGAGTTGTCCACTGAGATTTGCTCCTGAGGCTGCCCTGGAGGACTTGGGTTTGCCCCTGTGAGGGCCAAGTGTGGAGGTGGTGCAGCTGCTTGAGTCACAGGGGTTCTGGCAGCACCAGGTACTCAGGGGAGTTGGCAGCTAGGCAGCAGGAAATATAGTGCTCTAGAAGTGTAGGGTAACCAGTATTGGCCAATATGCTCCAGTATTCTTGCCTGGAGAACCCCTCTCCCTGACAGAGAAGCCTGGCAGGCCACAGTCCACAGCGTCACAATGAGTTGGACACTACTGAAGCGACCCTGTGTGCAGAAGACTTTTTTTTTGCCTGTGGCAAATCTGCCCCAGTGAGAGTTGAGCCTGAAGGTAATGCAGCTGCTTGGCTTGGAGGGGTGCTGGTGGCGCCAAGTCTGCAGGGACATGGGCTGCCTCTGCCACAGGAGTTATGGCCCTATCAGAGTCTAACCCCTATCAGGGGCTATTCAGATCTGCAAATGATGTTAATACAGTAAAGATAAATTCATCAGATGATAGAAATGACCCAAAAAACTTCTTAACAGATGCAAACAATAGATCTAAACTCACAAAGCTAAACTTACTTTTCTATAATTGGATATAGAGAAAACCCATAGGATTATAAAATGGATGAGAATGACCAACAATGTGACACATAAATATAAAAACTACAAGAAATAGAACTATTTAGGTTGGAAGAGAAAAGACTTAGTAGGAAAAAAATAGCCATTTTTTATACCCTTTTGGACAGTCACATGAAAAGGGAATTATTCCTACTGTATAATGTGATGATAATATATGATAATATGATGATAAAACTAATCCCATAATGTATAAGAATGAGATATAGGATCAATCTAAATAACAAATTGCCCAACAGGATGAAAAGTTATCCCCAACATTCAGAGGTATGTATTTAGTTAGCTTCATTTTCAACCTCTGATATTGGACCAGGTTAAATTCTAAGTGACTTCTACAGTTTCCAAACAAAGCAAAAGTTCTACAGGAGGACTGAATGGGAAACATTAGCACCTTGACTGTTTAATTGAATACATATAAAGATCATGTTCAGGTATAGAACCAACTTTGTGTGGGGAGAGAAGTATTAGAAGTTTGGATTTAGCAGATACAAACTAGTATATATGGGATGAGTAAACAAGGTCCTACTGTGTATAGTACAAGGGACTATATTCAATATCCTGTGACAGGCCATAATAGAAAAAAATGTGAAAAAATGCATGTGTGTGTATGTATATATATATATATATATATATATATATATATATATATATATATATATAAAACTAATCACTCTGCTGTACAGCAGAATCATCTTGAAACTTGAGTAAAGTAAGAAGAGAGAAAATCAAATTATGATAGCATACAAATCATTCATATATATACACACACACATACATATATATATATATATAATTCATTGTATAAACCAGTACTGTCAAAAAGAAATATAATGCAAGTCATGTGTAAATTCAAATTTTCTAGTAGCCACATTTAAAATAGTAAAAAAGAATAAGAGAAAGTTGTTTTTAATAATATATTTCATTTATCCCAATACATGAAATATACTTTCAACATATAATCAATATAAACCACTAATATGATATTTTAGATTTTCATGCTATGTCTTCAAAATCTGATATGCATTTTACACTTACAACATATATCAATTAAGAGCAGCTATATTTCAAGTGCTCTGTAGCCATACATATCCAGCACTACTGTGTTAAATAGCAAAAATGTGAGCAGTGAAAACTGTATGTGCTCACCTGGAAAGAAGTGCTAAATTCTTAAAGGAAATGCACAAACATATTATTATTTGTAAAACACACATTTTTATTTTATAAACGTTGTTATTTCATTTCTTCTGGCAACATTTCATTTCCACTTTAAATCAGTGGTTTTCAAACTTTATGGACCAAAATTCATTTAGAATTTTTTTTTTTATGTAGACATACACACACTGAAAATATCATGAAAGAATATTAATCTTTATTGTATGTAATTCCCTCTAATCTTTTATTTCTTATATTTTCAATTCTAGCCAATTTTGTCTTCATCTATCCTACATATTCCTTTGTTTTAAACTTCTGGCCATGACTCAATAAACTGATTTCACAACCTACTAACACTTTAAATATGAACTAGCAATGCATGAAAAATTGGGAAGGGAGGGCAAGAGAGATGGACCTCTGCTAAAAAGATATTTGTTTCAGGCCACAATTTAGTGATACATTACCAAATTTGCCAAGAATATGCTCTCACCCAAGATTACATATGAAAATTGCTCAGCAAAGTGTCTGGCAGGGGACTCCCCTGATGGTTCAGTGATTAGAATTTTGCCTTCCAATGCAGTGGGTGTGAGTTTGATTCTGGGTCAGGGAGCTAAGATCCCAAATGACTCATGGCCAAAAACAAAACAAAACATAAAAAAGGAACAAGACAGTTTAAGAAAGTGAATAAAGACTTTAAAAATGGACCACATTTAAAAAAAAATCTTTTAAAACATGTGTCTGGCTCACAGCAGTTGTTCAATAGATGATATTTTTCCTCCATCTGCTCTGTTACAGTAGCTCCTTCATAAGAAATACAACTTTGGCTGAATCCAGTGACCTTTAGGTACATGACTTATGCCCAAGGTTGAAAATAGAAGCTGAATGGTCCTGTCTGTGTTCTGGCTCAACCTGGGTGTCTATGTAAGTAGGGACACTTATGGGTATGGGAATCACTTCAACTCTCATGCCACAGGACAGAGGCAAGGTCAAATTTACATAATAATTACATCCCCATTTCTTGAAAGTTTTCATAACATTGGAAATAGTGGAACATAATTTAGTATTGAAAACAGATTATGATACTTCCTGGTGATCCAGTGGTTCAGATTCTGCACTTCCAAGTGCAGGGGGAGCATATTCAATCCCTGGTTGGAGAACTAAGATCCCATACGCTGCATAGCATAGCCAAAAAAAAAAAAAAAAAAAGACAACAGCAAAACAATCAAACAAACAAAGGAAAACAGGTTAGTCCTGAGAGCAGAATAGTCATGTGGCATAATTTGAAGGACACTGGAAAGTCTGCCCACCAAAAGTACTCCCTATTATATACTACAGGGTAGAAAATTTCACCAATAGAGATTCAATCTTGAAGCTTAGTATTCTAAAACTGCCTAATAAAATGCAGGAAGAAAGATGCTAGGTCCTAATTCTCATATAATAAGTCCTTGGTACATATCATACAGCACTTAAAGAACAATATGGACCACTAGGTTGAGACAGATAATAAGCCTCAGATTTGGAAGGTGAACATGGTAGACAAAACTAGGAGAATCTTCAACAGTTATGCTTTATTTGCATTTTTCTTCTCAACAGTTCTCATGCTTTCTACACTCCCTTACAAACATATACATGTTATTCTTGGGTCTGTGTATGAGAGAACCAGGTATAGTGAATTATTCTTTCACTGCCACACATGATCACTTGCACACACATGCACATACATGCACATTTTACTATTGTTATATTGCTACTGAAGAACACAGTTAAATAACTTTTTCCTGACCTATTCATCTCCCCTCTCCTACTTCTCAAATTGTAACCATCCTTCAAAACAAGACAAGCAAAAAAAGATAATCTCATCTATTACATTTCCCTATGTAGACTACCTGGAGAAGGCAATGGCAGCCCACTCCAGTACTCTTGCCTGGAAAATCCCATGGACGGAGGAGCCTGGTAGGCGGCAGTCCATGGGGTCGCTAAGAGTCGGGCACGATTGAGCGACTTCGCTTTCACTTTTCACTTTCATGCATTGGAGAAGGAAATGGCAACCCACTACAGTATTCTTGCCTGGAAAATCCCAGGGACAGGGGAGCTGGGGGGGGGCTGCCGTCTATGGGGTTGCAGAGAGTCAGACACGACTGAAGTGACTTAGCAGCAGCAGCAGCATGTAGACTACCAACCTCATTGACCTCTCATTTCTGAAACTTATTTTAACAGTTATAATTTCTATCAAATAAATCAACCCTCAATTCTGAGGTGTGTGATACACTGACAACACTCTCCCATATGTCTAAATAATCTGGATTTTCTCATCTCCTTATGTAGGCAAGGAGCTTTTTGGTGGCAGACATTATGTCTGATTCTTCTCTGTTCCCCACAGCACACCGAGAATTCTCATTCCTATAACTGAAGTCTCAAAAATGTTGGGCCTCACTTTTTCCCAATTTTTGGCCCCATGGTTACTCATCAGTACAATGTCCTACAAAACCAAACATTGAAGGACAAAAATATCCCCCTTCATTGTTTAAAGAGGACTGAGTTCAAATTAATCTCCAAATGTACAAGCAGTTCATGCAACTCAATACCAGAAAAACAAACAACCCAGTGAAAACGTGGGCAGAAGATCTAAACAGAAATTTCTCCAAAGGCATAAAGACAGCTAATAAACACATGTAAAGATGTGCAACATCACTCATTATTCAGTTGAATTGATTCACTTGCTCAGTCATGTCGGACTCTTTGTGACCACATGGAAACCTTGTCCATCACCAACTCCCAGAGCTTGTTCAAACTCATGTCCATTGAGCTGGTGATGCCATCCAATCACCTCATCCTCTGTCGTCCCCCTCCCCTTCTGCTCTTAATCTTTCTCAGCATCGGGGTCTTTTTAAATGAGTCAGTTCTTCCCATCAGGTGGCCAAAGTATTGGAACTTCAGCTTCAGCATCAGTCCTTCCAATAAATATTCAGGAGTGATTTCCTTTAGGATTGACTGGTTTGATCTCCTTGCAGCCCAAGGGACACTCAAAAGGCTCCTCAAACACCAGGATTCAAACGCATCAATACTTCATCACTCAGCTTTCTTTATGGTCCAACTCTCACATCCATACATGACTACTGGAAAAACCATAGCTTTGACTAGACGAACCTTTGTTGGCAAAGTAATGTCTCTGCATTTTAATGTGCTGTCTAGGTTGGTGATGACTTTTCTTCCAAGGAGCAACTGTCTTTTAATTTCATGGCTGCAGTAACCATCTGTAGTGATTTTGGAGCCCAAGAAAAGAAAGTCTCTCACTGTTTCCCTTGTTTTCCCATCTTTTTGTCATAAAGTGGTGGAACCAGATGCCATGATCTTCATGTTGTGAATGTTGAGTTTTAAGCCAGTGTGTCACTCTCCTCTTTCAGTTTCATCAAGAAGCTCTTCAATTTCTGCCATAAGGGTGATGTCATCTGCATATCTGATGTTATTGATATTTCTCCTGGCAATCTTGATTCCAGCTTGTGCTTCATACAGCCTAGCATTTCACTTGATGTATTCTGCATATAAGTTAAATGAGCAGGGTGACAATATACAGCATTTATGAAAATATTTTGCAAATTTGGAATCAGTCCATTGTTCCATGTCTGGTTCTAACTGTTGTTTCCTGACCTGTATACAGATTTCTCAGGAGGCAAATAAGGTGGTCTGGCACTCCTATTTCTTTAACAATTTTCCAAAGTTTGTTGTGATCCACGAAGTCAAAGGCTTTCGCATAGTCAATAAAGCATAAGTAGATGTTTTTCTGGAACTCTCTCACTTTCATATGACTCAGCGGATGTTGGCAAGTGGATCTTTGGTTCCTCTGCCCTTTCTTGAACATCTGGAAGCTTTCAATTCACATACTGTTGAAGCCTCATTTAGAGAATTTTGAGCATTACTTTGGGAGTGTGTGAGATAAGTGCTATTGTGTGATAGTTTGAATATTCTTTGACATTGCCTTTCTTTTGGGTTGGAATGAAAACTGAACATTTTCTACTCCTGGGGCCACTGCTGAGGCTTCCAAACTTGCTGGCATTGAGTGCAGCACTTTAACAGCATCATCTTTTGGGATTTGAAATTGCTCAGCCAGAATCCCATCAACTCCACTAGCTTTGCTCATAATTATGCTTCCTAAGGCCCACCTGACTTCAGACTCCAGGATGTCTGGCTCTAGGTAAGTGATCATACCATCGTGGTTATCTAGGTTATCAAGATCCCTTTTGTATAAATCTTCTGTGTATTCTTGCCACTCCTTAATATCTTCTGCTTCTGTTAGGTCCACACTGTTTCTGTCCTTTATTGTGCCCATCTTTGCATGAAATAATCCCTTGGTATCTCTAATTTTCTTGAAGAGATTTGTAGTCTTTCCCATTCTATTTTTTCCTCTATTTCTTTGCATTGATCAGTGACTAAATCTTTCTCATCCCTCCTTGCTACTCTTTGGAACTCTGAATACATATGGATGTATCTTTCCTTTTCTCCTTTGCCTTCCACTTCTCTTCTTTCTCAGCTATTTGTAAGGCCTCCTCACACAACCATTTTGCCTTTTACATTTGTTTTTCTTGGGGATGGTCTTAATCACCGTCTCCCATACAATGTCATGAACCTCCGTCCATAGTTCTTCAAGCACTCTGTCTATCAAATCTAATCTCTTGAATCTATTTGTCACTTCCACTGTATAATCATAAGGGATTTGATTTATGTCGTATCTGAATAGTCTAGCGGTTTTCCCTACTTTCTTCCATTTAAGTCTGAATTTTGCCATAAGTTGTTTATGATCTGAAGCACAGCCATGTTTCAATCTTGTTTGTGCTGACTTTATATAGCTTCTCTGTCTAAGGCTACAAGGAATATAATCAATCTGATTTACATATTGACTATCTGGTGATGTCCATATGTAGAGTCTTTTATGTTGTCGGAAGAGGGTGTTTGCTATGACCAGTGCGTTTCTTGGCAAAACTCTATTAGTCTTTGCCCTGCTTCATTTTGTAGTCCAAAGGCCAAACTTGCCTGTTAACTCCATGTATCTCTTGACTTCCTACTTTTGCATTCCAGTCCTCTATGATGAAAAGGACATCTTTTTTTGCTGTTAGTTCTAGAAGGTCTTGCAGGTCTTCATAGAACCATTCAACTTCAGCTTCTTTGGCATTAGTGGTAGGGACATAGAGTTGGATTACTGTGATATTGAATGTTTTGCCTTGGGAATGAACAGAGATCACTTTGCCATTTTTGAGATTGCACCCAAGTGCTGCATTTTGGAATCTTCGTTGACTATGAGGGCTACTCCATTTTTTCTAAGGGATTCTTGCCCACAGTAGTAGATATGATGGTCACCTGAATTAAATTCACCAATGTCAGTCCATTTTAGTTTACTTATTCCCTTATGGCTCAGATGGTAAAGAATCTGCTTGCAATGCAGGAGACCTAGGTTTGATCCCTGGGTTGGGAAGATCCCTTGGAGAAGGGAAAGGCTACCCACTCCAGTATTATGGCCTGGAGAATTCCATGGACTCTGTAGTCCATGGGGTCACAAAGAGTCGGACACAAATGAGGGACTCACTTTCACTTTCTTACATACCACATCTTCTCTATTGGGGTTTCCTTGTGGCTCAGCTGGTAAAGAATCTGCCTGCAATGTGGGAGACCTGGGTTTGATCCTTGGGTTGGGAAGATCTCCTGGAGAAGGGAAAGGCTACTTACTCCAGTATTCTGGCCTGGAGAATTCTAAGGGACTTTCACTTTGGGCTTCCCTGAGAGCTCAGTTAGTAAAGAATGCACCTGCAATGTGGGAGACCTGGGTTCGATCCCTGGCTTCCATCACTAGTCACATCCACAGCTGCGTGTTTTTGCTTTGGCTCCATCTCTTCATTCTTTCTGGAGTTATTTCTCCACTCTTCTCCAGTAGCATATTGGGCAGCTACCAACCTGGGGAGCTCATCTTTCAGTGTCATATCTTTTTGCCTTTTCATACTGTTCAGGGGGTTCTCAAGGTAAGAATACTGAAGTGGTTTGCCATTCCCTTCTCCAGTGGATCACGTTTTGTCAGAACAATCCACTGTGACCCATCCATCTTGGGTTCTCCAACACAGCATGGCTCACTGTTTCATTGAGTTAGACAAGGCTGTGGTCCATATGATCATTTTAGTTAGTTTTCTGTGATTGTGATTTTCATTCTGACTCTGATGGATAAAGATAAAAAGCTTATGGAAGATTCCTGATGGGAGAGGCTGACTGGGGTGGAAACTGAGTCTGGTTCTGATGGGTGGGGCCAGACTCAATAAATCTTTAATACAAATTTCTGTGGATGGGTGGGGCTGTGTCCTCCCTGCTGTTTGGCCTGAGGCCAAATTATGGTAGGGGTAATGACAACAATGGTGACCTCCTTCAAAAGGACTTGTGCATGTACTGTTTTATTCAGTGCCCTTGTGCCTGGAAGCAGGCAACTACCTCCTTCAAAAAGACCTGCACATGCACTATTTTATTAAGTGCCCTTGACCCTGCAGCAGGCCACTGTTGACCCACGCCTCTGCCAGACACTCCTGGAGGCTCACATGCATGTCTGGCTCTGTCTCTTGTCAGTATACTGCTCCTTTATCCTGGTTCCTATTACACACAAAGTATTGTTTGTGCCCTCCAAGAGTCTGTTTCTCCAGTGTTGTGGAAGTTTTATAATCAATTTAAATTTAAATTTAAACTGGCCTCCAAGTTTAAATTCCCTGGGGGTTCTCTGTCCCTTTGCTGGATCCCCCTGTTGTGGGTCCTATAACTTTCTTAACAGTGCGAGAATTTATTTGGTATAATTGTTCTGCAGTTTGTGGGTCATCTGTTTGGTGGCTCTATGTTGTGGCTAATGGTGACCTCCTCCAAGAGGGCTTATGTCCCACCTGGGTGACACAGGTCTGCTGCAACCAGAGCCCCTGCCCCCACAGCAGGCCACTGCTGACCTGTGCCTCCACAGGAGACACTCAAATACACAAAGGCAAGTCTGGCTCAGTCTCTGTGGGGTCTCTGGATCCTGGTGCACACAAGGTTTTGTTTTGAGCCCTCAGATTGTCTATGGCAGGTATGGGGTTTGATTCTAAACATGATTTTTCCTTTCTTATCATCTTGTAGGGGCTTCTCTTTTGCCCTTGGACTTGGGTATTGTGTGTGTGTGTGTGTGTGTATGTGTGATCCAACATTCTCCTGTCAATGGTTGTTCAGAAGTGATTTGCAATTTTGGAGTTATCACAGGAAAAGATGAGTGCACATCCTTCTACTCTGACATCTTGTTTATTCACTCATTATTGGAGAAACACAAATCAAAACCACAATGAGTTATCATCTCACACTGGTAAGAATAGCCATCATCAAAAAGTCTACAAACAATAAATGTTACAGAGGGTGTGGGGAAAAGGAACCCTCTTACTCTGTTGGTGGGAATGCAAACTGATACAACAACTATGGAGAACAGTATGGAGATTCTTTAAAAAAACTAAGAATAAAACTGCAATATGATCCAACAATTTCAACTGAGCATATATCACGAGAAAACCATAGTTGAAAAAGACACATGGATCCCAATGTTCAGTGCAGCACTTTTTACAGTAGCTAGGTCTTGCAACAACCTAGGTGTCAATCTTCAAGTGAATGGATAAAGAAGTTGTGCTATACATGTGCAATGGAATATTATTCAGTCATTTAAAAGAAATAGTGTGAGTCAGTTCTAATGAAGTGAATGAATCTAGAGCTGATTATACAAAGTGAAGTAAGTCAGAAAGAGAGAAAAAAAAAAACAAATATTATATGCTAACACATATATATGGAATCTAGAAAGATCATACTGCAGGGCATCAGTGGAGATGCAGACACAGAGAACAGACTTGTGGACACAGTCAGGTAAGAAAGAGTGGGACAAATTGAGAGAGCAGCATTGAAACATATACATTAGCATATGTAAAATATATAGCATTGGAATTTGCTTTATGATGCAGAAAGCTCAAGCCCAGTGCCTTGTTACTACCTAGAAAAGTAAGATGGGGTGATGGGTGGGAGTAAGGCTCAAGTACGGGACATATGTATGCCTATGGCTAGATTCACATTGATGTATGGCAGAAACCAGCACAGTATTGTAAAGCAATTGTCCTCCAATTAAAAATAAATATATTAAAAAAAAATAAAACCATGCAACAAGAGGAAACCAACAAATAACATACAGAGGAATTCCTAGAAGGTTATCAGCTCTTTTATTTGAAGCAAAATTTGCAGACCAGAAGAGACAAGATGTATTTAAAGTGATAAAAGTGAGGACTTTCTTGGTGTTCCAGTGCTTAAGAATCCACCTGCCAGTACAGGGGACATGGGTCCAATCCCTGGTCTAGGAAGATCCCATGTGCCATGAAGCAATCAAGCCCATGCACCACAACAACTCTGTCCATGCTGCTAGACCCCATGGTCCACAATAAGAGAAGTTGCTGCAAAGAGAAGCCCGTGCACTGCAACAAAGTGTAGCCTCCCCTCACTGCAACTAGAGAAAGGCTACATTCAGCAACGAAGACCCAGCACAGTGATAAATGAATAAATAAAATGAAGGAAAAGAAATACCTACAAGCAAGAATACTCTACCCAGCAATGCTCTCACTCACATTTGACTGAGAGACCAAAAGCTTTTCAGACAACCAAAGTCTAAGAGAATTCAGCACCACCAAACCAGCTTTGCAACAATTGATTAAGGAACTTCTCTAGGCAAAACACAGAAAAAAAGAGAACAGAAGAGGAAGGGGGGGGAAAGACTTGCAAAAACAAATCCAAATTATTTTTTAAATGACACTATAAATATGCATATTGAAAATTATCTCAAGTGTAAATGGATTAAATTATCAAACCAACTTCAACATAATAAAGACCATATATTACAAACCCTCAGTAAATATCATTCTCAATGGTGAAAACCTGAAAGTATTTCCTCTAAGATTAGGAACAAGACCAGGATGTCTATTCTCCCTACAATTATTCATCATATATTTGGAAGTCCTGCTGCTGCTGCTGCTGCTGCTGCTAAGTCGCTTCAGTCATGTCCGACTCTGTGCAACCCCATAGACGGCAGCCCATCAGGCTCCACCATCCCTGGGATTCTCCAGGCAAGAATACTGGAGCGGGTTGCCATTTCCTTCTCCAATGCATGAAAGTAAAAAGTGAAAGTGAAGTCGCTCAGTCGTGTCCGACTCTTAGCGACACCATGGACTGCAGCCTACCAGGCTCCTCCGTCCATGGGATTTTCCAGGCAAGAGTACTGGAGTGGGGTGCCATTGCCTTCTCCATTAGAAGTCCTAACCATGGCAATCAAAGAAAAATAGAAAAAGAATTCAAATTGGAAAAGAAGAAGAAGCAAAATTGTCAGTGTTTACAGATGACAATACTACACATAGAAAATCCTAAAGATGCAATGAGGAAACTACTAGAGCTCATCAATGAAACTGGTAAAGTTTCAGGATACAAAATAAATACACAGAAATATCTTATATTGTTATACACTAACAGCAAAAGCCCAGAATAAGAAATTAAGGAAACAATTCCATTTATGATTCCAAAAAAATAATAAAATACCTAGGAATAAACTTACCTAAGCAGGAAAAATCCTGCACTCAGAAAGCTATAATATATTGATTAAAAAATCAAACATAACACAAGGGGAGAGTTATACCATGTTCTTGGATTGAAAGAATCAATATTATGAAAAAAGACTATACTACCCAAAGTAATCTACAGATTCAATGCAATTCCTATCAAACCACCCTTGCCATTTTTCAGAAAATAGAACACAAATTTTTACAATTTCTGGGTGGAAACACTAAAGACTCTAAATAGCCAAACCATTCTTGAGAAAGAAAAATTCAACTGGAGGAACCAGGCTCCATGACTTCAGACTATACTACAAAGTTATAGTCGTCAAGATACTCTGGTACTGCCAGAAAAGAAGAGATATAGATCAGTGGGACAGGATTGAAAGCCCAGAGATGAAACCATGCAACTATGGTCATCTAATCCATGACAAAGTAGGTAAGACTATACAATGGACAAAAGACAGAATTTTCAATAATTATGCTGGAGAAATTGGACAGTTATTTATAAAAGAATTACATTTTAGAACACTCCCTGAAAAAGAAAGTGAAAGTATTGGTCTCTCAGTCTTGTCCAACTCTTTGCAACCCCATAAACTGTAGCCCACCAGGCTCCTTTGTCCATGGAATTCTCCAGACAAGAATAGTGGAGTGTGTAGACAATCCCTTCTCCAGGCGATCTTTCCTACCCAGAGACTGAACCCGCATCTCCTGCACTGCAGGCAGATTCTTTACCATCTGAACCATCGGGAAGTCCAGAACACTCCCTAACCAAACATAGAAGTAAACTCAAAATGGATCAAAGACACAAATGCAAGTCTAAACACTATAAAACTCTTAGAGGAAAACACACTCAGATCCCTCTTTGACATTAATAGCAGCAAGATCTTTTTGGATCCACCTTCTGGAGTAATGAAAATTAAAACAAAAATAAACGGGATCTAATAAAACTTAAAATCTTTTGCACAGCAAAGAAAACAAAACAAGACAATACTCAGAGTAGGAGAAACTATTTGCAAATCAAGCAACCAAAAGAGTATTAATCGCCAAAGTACACAAAGAGCTCATGTGGCTCAATACAAAAAAAAAAAAAAAACAAAGAATCCAATGAAAAAAAACTGGCAGAAGATCTAAATAGATATTTCTTTGAAGAAGATATGCAGATGACCAACAAACATACGAAAAGATCCTCAATATCACTAATTAGGCAAATCAAAACACTAATTATGCAAATTATGCAAATCAAAAATCCAGTGAGGTATCATGTCACACCAGTCAAAATGGACACCATCAAAAGATCTACAAAAACTAAATTCTGGAAAAAAGTGTAGCAAAAAGGGACCCTCCTACACTGTGGGAAGGTAAAATGGTACAGACACTAAGGAGGTTCTTCAGAAAACTAGCTGATCATACTTTGTATCATTCCATAAATATTGAGATAACATTACTGGTATATTTGCCTTTACCTTAATGGGTATACATTCCTCATTATTTAACTATTCTCTAAATAAATGGCTAATTATACTGGACAAATAGTTATTTTCAAGGTTGACTAATATTAAATAGTTTAGGTATTTTGTCTTCGTTATGAATGAGTTGACAGAATTGATGGTATGTTTTTGATTCATCCAGAGAAAATAAGAATGAAGTGAAATTATTTAAAATAGGCAATGGATAGTAAAATGGATAGCCAATGGGAATTTGCTGTATGACTCAAGGAGCTCAAACTGAAGCTCCGGAACAACTTAGAGGGGTGGGATGGGGAGGGAGGTTTGAGGTATGTTCAACTGCGAGGGGACATAGGTAAACCTATGGCTGATTCATGTTGATGTTTGGTAAAAACCAACACAATACTGTAAAGCAACTATCTTTCAATTAAAATAAATAAAAAATTTAAACAAATTGAACCACATAATTTTATTTCATTGATATGAATGAAAAAGAGAAAAAGAAGGAAAATTCTCATCTGAAATCATCCATTTATAAGAACTTAGATAGTTAAAGAACACAGCTAAAAGGAGACACTTGCTAAAGTACAACCTCCACAAATTGCAAGATATTTTTAAATTGCCAAACAATTATTTTAGCATTAAAGAAAGTTTCTAAAATAAAAATCATATTTATTACTCTTTTAATTAAATGCATTACTTTCCATATATAAGTTCTTTGTTGTCAAATCCTGTGCAAAATAAATAAATTTTAAGAATAAAAGAAGCAATAAATGGACACCTTCATTACAAATTACCTCAAACCAATCTCATTATATTCCTCCCAAACTGTCTTCTATTCATGAGTTACTTTTCTCAGGTAATAGCATAATCATGCTTTTAGTAGTCAAGTTCAGAAATCTGTGTCTCCAAATCTTGTTTTCTACTTTCTCCCATCCAATCAACTTCTACATTTCACCATTCTGTACCAAGCCTCCATCAATTTTACTTGGACCATTGTTATCAACTGGTAAATCATCTCTTGCTCTCCATTCCAATCTAGATTTTTTACTACTTCAAAAATGATCTTACAGAAACTTAACTTTGACCATATCTTCCTTTTGCTCATATTTCTTCAGTTTTTCCTTGGCACACCCTCCTTAATTTAGGCACAAATTCCCTCTATGTTTGTTTCCCATCACCTCTCCTTTTGAACTTCTTCTCCTCATATGTGAAAATCCAGTTATAATTCAACATTTTTTGTAATGCTTTCCTTAAACCTTATCCCCCCCCCCCCAACCATGGGTATTAATGACTCATTTTGTTTTTTTGTGTTTTTTTTTTTTAATTTTATTATTATTTTTATTTTTAACTTTACGATATTGTATTGGTTTTGCCATACATCAACATGCATCTGCCACGGGTGTACACATGTTCCCCATCTTGAACCCCCCTCCCACCTCCCTCTCCATACCATCCCTCTGGGTCATCCCAGTGCACCAGCCCCAAGCTTCCTGTATCCTACATCGAACCTGGACTGGCGATTCGTTTCTTATATGATATTATACATGTTTTAATGCCATTCTCCCAAATCATCCCCCTACTCCCTCTCCCACAGAGTCCGAAAGACTGTTCTATACATCTGTGTCTCCTTTGCTATCTCGCATACAGGGTTGTCGTTATCATCTTTCTAAATTTCTTATATATGTGTTAATATACTGTATTGATATTTTTCTTTCTGGCTTACTTCACTCGTATAATAGGCTCCAGTTTCATCCACCTCATTAGAACTGATTCAAATATATTCTTTTTAATGGCTGAGTAATAACTCCATTGTGTATATGTACCACTGCTTTCTTATCCATTCATCTGCTGATGGACATCTAGGTTGCTTCCATGTCCTGGCTATTATAAACAGTGCTGTAATGAACATTGGGGCACACATGTCTCTTTCAATTCTGGTTTCCATGGTGTGTATGCCCAGCAGTGGGATTGCTGTGTCGTGTTTCTAACACCATACACAAAAATAAACTCAAAAGGGATTAAAGATCTAAACATAAGACCAGAAACTATAATACTCTTAGAGGAGAACATAGGCAAAACACTCTCCAACGTACATCACAGCAGGATCCTCTGTGACCCACATCCCAGAATATTGGAAATAAAAGCAAAAATAAACAAATGGGATCTAATTAAAATTAAAAAGCTTCTGCACAACAAAAGAAACTATAAGCAAGGTGAAAATACAGCCCTCAGAATGGGAGAAAATAATAGCAAATGAAGCAACTGACAAACAATTAATCTCAAAAATATACAAGCAACTCCTGCAGCTCAATTCCAGAAAAATAAACAACCCAATCAAAAAATGGGCCAAAGAACTAAATGCCTCACTTTGGAACATAGCATTTCACCTAAAACTATGTATATGCAATCTTATTTTCTTTACTGGTGTATAAATTGAAGTGTTGTATGGTAAACATAATAATGGAGCTTCTGTAAATATCCATGTCCAAATCCTGGGAACTTATGAATATATTATTTTGCATGACAATGAAACTTTGCAGATAAAATTAAGTTAAGGACTTTGAGATGAGGAGGTAATTTTGGATTATCCATGTGAGTCTAATGTAATTCTATGGGTTCTTAAAAAGCAGAGTACCTAAAGAACCAGAGAGAAGGTAGGATAAGCAGGACTTAGCTTTCTGTTGCTGGTTTCGAAAACAGGGGAAGGAGCCCATAAGCCAAGCTATGCAGACAGCCTCTAGAAGCTGGAAAAGGTAAGGAAATGGATTCTCCGTCAAAAACCCCTAAAATAAGGAAGCCTTGAGAGCAACTTGACTTTAACCAAGTTATACTCAAGTTGAAGTTCTGACCCACAAATCTGTAAGATAATAAATTTGCCCTGAGTTTGTGGCAATTTTTATGACTGTGATTAAAAAACTAATACAGGCTATGACATTAGCTGACACCCCAGCACCTAGCATAGTACCCTGGCCTTGGGCCCTCAGTGAACATTTGGACAGTGAACCAAGAAGGGCATGCTCCAAAATATTTCTCCACATACATTAAATAATATGAGGTTCTCCTCCCTGCCTAAGCCAGATTTTTTAAAATATACCATATTATGCTATTAAGAAACCCTACAGAATGGGTTCACAGTAAATGAATGTAATCATTACCTTTTAGTCACAAAATGCATCTATTATATTGTTTATACCCTTGGCATCTGTCCCCAAGTTAATTTCCTTGGTTATTCTAAAGTGGCTTTGCAAATCAAGAGCCAAACTTAATATACAGGCCTTCAGTCCTTTTGGTTACTCAGCCATTTTTTGCCCTGTCATGCCAGAAGCTAAAAGATACTAGAGATGGAAAATGGTATGGGGAGGGAGGAGGGAGGAGGGTTCAGGATGGGGAACACATGTATACCTGTGGTGGATTCATTTTTATATTTGGCAAAACTAATACAATTATGTAAAGTTTAAAAATTAAATTAATTAATTTAAAAAAAGAAAAGAAAATGGGATTCTTGCCTGGAAGAAACTGTGTAGGAAGCTGTGTAGTAAATCAGGAAGAACACTATATTGAGAATCAAGAGATTCAGGTACCATTCTCAGCTCTGCCAACAATTAACATTGTGACTTTGGGCAATATAATTACTCTATCTAAAATACAGTTTATTCATTTACTAAATAGGGAAGAGGTCTGGGTTGGTTGTTTTCAAATGGTGTTAATATAGAATGCCCTGCTGGGTAATGGCAGGAACAGCCATAGGCCCTGGAACCCTAGCAGCTTTAGATTTATCTGTGGATGCTTTCATTTGAATAATTTCATAAAGAAATAAACAACTTGAAATACACAAATTAGGTAACATCTAAACTCTTTTTTAGGTCTGTCACTGAATAAGCTGAAGTAAAGAAGATGTTTTATATAATAGTGAAGGGCTTATAATTTGGTTATGGACTCAGTTCAACTCAGTCACTCAGTCGTGTCCGACTCTTTGTGACCCCATGAATCACAGCACTCCAGGCCTCCCTGTCCATCACCAACTCCCGGAGTTCACTCAGACTCACGTCCATCGAGTCAGTGATGCCATCCAGCCATCTCATCCTCTGTCATCCCCTTCTCCTCCTGCCCCCAATCCCTCCCAGCATCAGAGTCTTTTCCAATGAGTCAACTCTTCACATGAGGTGGCCAAAGTACTGGAGTTTCAGCTTTAGCATCATTCCTTCCAAAGAACTCCCAGGGCTGATCTCCTTCAGAATGGACTGGTTGGATCTCCTTGCAGTCCAAGGGACTCTCAAGTCTTCTCCAATACCACAGTTCAAAAGCATCAATTCTTAGGCGCTCAGCCTTCTTCACAGTCCAACTCTCACATCCATACATGACCACTGGAAAAACCATAGCCTTGACTAGATGGACCTTTGTTGGCAAAGTAATGTCTCTGCTTTTGAATATGCTATCTAAGTTGTTCATAACTTTCCTTCCAAGGAGTAAGCGTCTTTTAATTTCATGGCTGCAGTCACCATATGGACTGCCATAATTCAAAACGCAGCTCTGACATTACATATCCAAGTAACCTTAGTAAAGTCCTTCAATTTCTCTACATCTGTTTCCCATTTGAAAAAGAGAAAGTAATTGCACTTACCACCAGAATTTTATGAAGATTAAAAGGCTGCTGCTACTGCTACTGATGCTGCTAAGTCACTTCAGTCGTGTCTGGCTCTGTGTGACCCAATAGACGGCAGCCCTCCAGGCTCCCCAGTCCCTGGGATTCTCCAGGC
Organism: Bos javanicus; assembly: GCF_032452875.1. NCBI lineage: Eukaryota > Metazoa > Chordata > Mammalia > Artiodactyla > Bovidae > Bos > Bos javanicus. The sequence goes on along the minus strand of NC_083897.1, from coordinate 85,752,989 downwards.
AAGAACACCGAAGTGGGTTGCCATTTCCTTTTCCAATGCATGGAAATGAAAAGTTAAAGTGAAGTTGCTCAATCGTTTCTGACTCTTTGCGACCCCATGGACTGCAGCCCACCAGGCTCCTCTGTCCATGGGATTTTCCAGGCAAGAGTACTGGAGTGGGGAAAAGGCTAATTATGGTTAATATACATGAAATATTTAGAACTTTTCCTATCACATAACAAATACTCAAGATATGCTGGTTTGGGAAGACCAAGCAGAAAATTAATGTATTAAAAAGTAGAGACACCATATTGTCAACAAAGGTCCATCCAGTCAAAACTATATTTTATCTAGTAGTCATGTACAGATGTGAGAGTTGGACCATAGAAAAGACTGAGTGCTGAAGAACTGATGCTTTCAAACTGTGGAATTGGAGAAGACTCTTGAGAGTCCCTTGGACAAAAAAATCAAACCAGTCAATCCTAAAGGAAATAAACCCTGAGTATTCATTGGAAGGACTAATGCTGAAACTCTAATACTTTGGCCACCTGATGCAAAGAGCTGACTCATTGGAAAAGACCCTGAAGCTGGGAAAGATTGAAGGCAGGAGAGAAGGGAATAACAGAGGATGGTATCATCAACTCAATTGACATGAGTTTGAGCAAACTCCTAGAGATAATGAAGGACAGGGAATCATGGCGTGCTACAGTCCATGGGGTTGCAGAGTCAGACATGACTGAGGGACTGAACAAAAACAACAATGCATGTGTTTTGGGGGAAGGCTTTTGTTTTCATTCACTCATAAGAAAGTGAAACCTACTCTACAATGCCTTTCTCTTAATCCCAAATTCCCCCTAGAGAGGGTTCCCTGGTGGCTCAGATAGTAAAAAATCTGCCTGCAAGGTAGGAGACCCAGGTGTGAACTTTAGATCAGAAAGATGCCCTGGAGAAGGAAATGGCTACTACTCTAGTATCATTGCCTGGAGAATTCCATGGACAGAGGAACCTGCCGGGCTACAGTCCATGAAGTCATAAAGAGTCAGACATGACTGAGTGAATAACAATTTCACTTCCCCCTTCAGAGTATGAAGAGGGTTCTGGAAAAGAAGGAAAAGAAAAAGCATTCCAGTTCCTTTTTCAGATATCTCAAACTTAGATTCCTCTTCCTCCAATTGTATAACTACTCAGGGGTATATAGAGATAGGGGAGGCTTGGGAGTATGTGGCAGTTGCCAGGTTTCCTCAAATCTACCTTAAACTTTCATGTGTGTGCTCAGTCATGTCTGACTCTTTGTGGCTCCATGGACTATAGCCCTCCAGACTCCTCTGTCCATGGGGTTTTGCAGACAAGAATAGTGAAGCAAGTTTCCATTTCCTTTTCCAGGGCATCTTCCTGACCCAGAGATGGAACCCGAGTCTCTAGTGTCTCCTGCATTGGTAGGCAGATTCTTGACCGTTAGTGACAACTGGGAAGCCTTAAGTTCCTATAGGGGAACCACAAATATCTGTTGGATTAAAAGGAAAGGACATCTGCAAAGAAGTCTCAGTTCAGATGGGTCAGTTCAGTTCAGTCACTCAGTCATGTGAGACTTTTTGTGATCCCATGGACTGCAGCACAACGGGCTTCCCTGTCCATTACCAACAACACCCAGAGCTTGCTTAAAAGCATGTCCCTAAAGTCGGTGATGCTATCCAACCACCTCATCCTCTGTCGTTCTTCTCTCCTCCTGCCCTCAATCTTTCCCAGCATCAGGGTCTTTTCAATGAGTCAGTTCTTCACATTAGGTGGCCAAAGTATAGAAGCTTCAGCTTCAGCATCAGTGAATATTTAGGACTGATTCCCTTTAGGATTGACTGGTTTGATCTCCTTGCAGTCCAAGAGACTCTCAAGAGTCTCAAGAGTCTCCTCCAACACCACAGTTCAAAAGCATAAATGCTTTGGTGCTCAGCTTTCTTCACAGCCCAGCTCTCACATCCAAACATGACTTACTGGAAAAGCATAGCTTTGACTATATGGACATTTGTCAGCAAAGTAATGTCTCTGCTTTTTAATATGCTGTCTAGGTTTGTCATAGCTTTTCTTTTTTTTCTCAAGGAACTAGTGTCTTTTTATTTCATGGCTGCAGTCACCATCTGCAGTGATTTTGGAGCCCAAGAGAATAAAGTCTATAACGGTTTCCATTGTTTCCCCATCTACTTGCTCTGAAGTGATGGGACCAGATGCCATGATCTTAGTTTTTTGAATATTAGTTTTAAGCCAGGTTTTTCACTGTCCTCTTTCACTTTCAATAAGAGGCTGTTCAGTTCCTCTTTGCTTTCTGCCATAAGAGTGGTGTCATCTCCATATCTAAGGTTATTGATATTTCCTGGCAATCTTTATTCCAGTTTCTGCTTTATCCAGCCCGGTATTTCCCATGATGTACACTGCATATAAGTTAAATAAGCAGGGTGACAATATACAGCCTCGACCTATTCTTTTCCCAATTTGGAAGCAGTCCGTTGTTCCATATCTGGTTCTAACTGTTGACCTGCATACAGATTTTTCAGGAGGCATGTAAGGTGGTCTGGTTTCCCATCTCTTTAAGAATTTTTCACAGTTTGTCATGATCCACAAAGTCAAAGGATTTGGCATAGTCAATAAAGCACAAATAGATGTATTTCTGGAACTCTCTTGCTTTTCTTATGATCCAATGGATGTTGGCAATTGGATCTATGGTTTCTCTGCTTTTTCTAAATCCAGCATGAGCATATGGAAGTTCTGGGTTCACATACCACTGAAGCCTCACTTAGAGAATTTTGAGTAATACTTTGCAAGCATGTGATATGGGTGTTATTGTGTGGTAGTTTGAATATTATTTGGCCTTGCCTTTCTTTGATATTGGAATGAAAAATGAACTTTTCCAGTCCTGTGGCCACTGCTGAGTTTTCCAAAACTGCTGGCTGAGTGCAGCACTTTAACAGCACCATCTTTTAGGACTTGAAAGGGCTCAGCTGGAATTCCATCACCTCCACTAGCTTTATTTTTACTGATGCTTCCTAAGGCCCACCTGACTTCGCATTCCAGGATGTCTTGCTCTAGATGAGTGATGACACCACTGTGATTATCTGGGTCATGAAGATATTTTCTGTGTAGATCTTCTGTGTATTCTTACTGCCTCTTCTTACTATCTTCTGCTTCTGTTTAGGTCAAAAAACATTTCTATCCTTTATTGTACCCATCTTTGCATGAAATGTTCCCTTGGTACCTCTAATTTTCTTGAAGAGATCTCTAGTCTTTCCCATTCTATTGTTTTCCTCTATTTGTTTGCATTGATCACTGAGGAAGGCTTTCTTATCTCTCCTGGCTATTCTTTGGAACTCTGCATTCAAGTGGGTATATCTTTTCCTTTTCTCCTTTGTCTTTCTCTTCTCCTCTATTCTCATCTATTTGTGAGGCTTCCTCAAACAACCATTTTGCTTTTTTGCATTTATTTTTCTTGGGGATGGTCTTGATCACTGTCTCGTGTACATTGTCATGAACATCCATCCACAGTTCTTCAGGCACTCTATCAGATCTATTGGCTTGAATCTATTTGTCACTTCCACTGTTTAATGATAAGGGATTTGATTTAGGTCATACCTGAATGGTCTAGTGGTTTTCCCTACTTTCTTCAATTGAAGTCTGAATTTTGCAATAAGGAGTTCATGATCTGAGACAGAGTCTCAGATCTGACTTTTTTTTTTGCTTATCCATCTTTGGCTGCAAAGAATATAATCAATGTGATGTCAGTATTGATCGTCTGGTGATGTCTATGTGTAGAACCTTCTCTTCTGTTGTTGGAAGAAGGTGTTTACTATGTTCAGTGCATTCTCTTGGCAAAACTCTGTTAGCCTTTGACCTGCTTTGTTTTGTACTCCAATGCCAAATTTACTTGTTACTTCAGGTATCTCTGGACTTCCTACTTTTCCATTCCAGTTCCCTATAATGAAAAGAGCATCTTTTTCAGTGTTAGTTTTAGAAGGTATAGCAGGTTTTTATAGAGCTGTTAAACTTCAGCTTCTTCAGCCTTAGTGGTTGTGGCATAGACTTGGATTACTGTGTTATTGAATGGTTTGCCTTGGAAACAAATAGAAATCATTCTGTCATTTTTGATATTGCACCCAAGTACTCCATCTCATACTCTTTGTTGACTATGAGGGCTACTCTATTTCTTCTAAGTGATTCTTGCCCACAGTAGTAGATATAATGGTCATCTGAATAAAATTCACCCAATCCAGTCCATTTTAGTTCACTGATTCCTAAACTGTTGATGTTCACTCTTGCCATCTCCTGGTTGACCACTTCCAATTTCCCTTGATTCATGGACCTAACATTCCAGGTTCCTATGCAATATTGTTCTTTACAGCATCAGACTTTACTGCCATCAGCAGTCACATTCACAATTGGGTGTTGTTTTCACTTTGTCTCCTTCTCTTTATTTTTCTCCATTCTTCTCCTGTAGCATATTGGGCACCTACCAACCAGGGGAGTTCATCTTTCAGTGTCACAACTTTTTGCCTTTTCATTCTGTTCAGGGGGTTCTCGAAGTAAGAATGGTGGAGTGGTTTGCCATTCCTTTCTCCAGTGAACCACGTTTTGCCAGAATTCTCCACCATGGCCCTTCCATCTGTGGTACCCCTACACCGCATGGCTTATAGTTTCATTGAGTTAGACAAGGCTGTGGTCCATGTGATCAGTTTGGTTAGTTTTCTGTGATTGTGGTTTTCATTCTGTCTGCCCCCTGATGAATAAGAATGAGAGACTTATGGAAACTTCCTGATGGGACAGACTGATTGTGGGGCAAAATGGGTCTTGATATGATGGAGGGGCCATGCTCAATAAATCTTTAATCCAATTTTTTGTTGATGGGCAAAGCTGTATTCCCTCCCTTTTGTTAGACCTGAGGCCAAACTATTGACAGGAGACTCCTGGATACTCACATGCAAGTCTGCCTCAGTCTCCCACTGGCCTCCAAAGTCAAATCAAAATTCTCACACTGTTAAATAAGTTCAAGGACCCACAACAGATTTCCCAAACTGGGGATCTGGCAAAGGTACTGAGAACCCCCAGGGGATTTGACTTTGGGGGCCAGTCAAATGGGTAGACAATAGTTATTTAAAAAAAAAAAATTATTGGAGTATAGTTGATTTACAGTGCTGAGCTTCTTTCTGTCATACAGCAAATTGAATCATTTTATATATGCATGCATACATGCTAAGTCACTTCTGTTTTCTCCCACTCTTTGTGATGCTATGGACGGTAGCCCACCAGATTCCTCTGCTCATGGGATTCTCCAAGCAATAATAGTGGATTGGGTTGCCATGCCCTCCTCCAGGGGATCTTCTTGACCCAGGGATCGAAACAGTGTCTCTTATGTCTCCTGCATTTGCAGGTGGGTTCTTTACCACTAGCACCATCAGGGAAGCCCTACACCTGTAGATTTATCCAGTCTTATTTAGATTCTTTTCTGAGATAGGTCATTACACAGTACTACAGGTCAAGAAGCAACAGTCAATCCTAAAGCAAATCAGTCCTGAATGTTCATTGGAAAGACTAATGCTGAAGCAGGAACTCCCAATACTTTGGCCATCTCATGAGAAGAACTGACTCATTGGAAAAGACCCTGATGCTGGGAAAGAGTGAAGGCGGGAGGAGAACGGGACAACAGAGGATAAGATGGTGAGATGGCATCACCAACTCAATGAACATGTGTTTGAATAAGTTCTGGGAGTAGGTGATGAACAGGGAGGCCTGGTGTGCTGCAGTCTATGGGGTTACAAAATGTCGGACACGACTGAACAACTGGACTGAACTGACACAGTACCGAGTAGAGTTCCCTGTGCTATACTATGCAATAGGTTCTTATAAATTATCAATTTTCTGTGTAGTAGTGTGTGTCAGTCCCAGTCTTCCAATTTATCCCTCCCTCCCCCTTAGCCCTTGGTAACCATAAGTTTATTTTCTACATCTGTAATTTTATTTATGACAATTATATTTTAATCCAACATGATGCTTCTCTAAGAGTTGCATCTTACTCGGGCATCAAAATTGCCTGGAAGCATACTAAGAATACATATTCCTATTCCAAATATACTGGAAAAACCTCTTTGGGGTGAGGGTTCAACATAGGAATCCATACTTTACTCAATTTTCCATGTGACTAAGTATTAAAGGAAGGGCAGTGTGAGAGTAAACGAGAAGGGGACATAGAGATAGGTAATGGTAAAAATAAGGTTTATAGAGAAAAAGTACTTAAATTCAAATCCCAGCTAAACCACTTATGTTACCTTTAGGAAGTTATTTAAGTTCTCTCTGCTTCAGCTTCTTCATATACAAAATGAAGTATTTAATAGTATCTACCTCATAAGATTGTTGTGAGAATTAAATGAGATTGTTGCATATAAGATATTTGACATGGTGCCCAAAATAGGGTAAGAGCTCAATAGATGGTAATTGTCATTATTATTATAGATTTTAAAGGAGTAGTCTCTGTTCGTGGTGGTATAGAACTGTTGTTCTGTCACTTTTCTCGAGGCAAGTTGACTGGAGGTTGTCTGCAATACATAGTAACAGGTTTCTTAGGTTAAGGATGTGACAGCCAGACATATAAGAGGTAGAGAAAAAGGAAAAAAGTAGCCATGTAACACCGAAAACTACATATTTTTCAATAGGTTCTTGACTTTTCTTCCAAAATTGTACAGCTATGAAAATAAGATCTGATTTGTTGGCTATTGGTCAAGTTTGATTACCTTGTCACAAAAGTAACCTATTCAAAGTTTCCCCAAATAAATGTGTAGTGTAAGCTGTGCCCATGACAGAATCACTGTTTGTATGCAGTCCATAATATTTTTCCAACCATCTCTCTATGGAAATTGGTGGTTTGGATTAGGCATAATTATCAATTAAATGTAATTCCAAACCAAGGGGAATCTGAACTACTTACTGCTTGAATGAAAGTGGTCATTTATTTGTGAGCTTTTTTTTTTTTTTTAAAGATGATGGTGAAATGTGGCCCTCACTTTTCCAGACTAACATGAATTTTAGTTGTACTAATTAAATATAGCATTGGTGATATAGGGGATAGTGATTGCTACCAACATTACTTTTTTAGTCTTATCTGGGGTTTTCTGAATTATTCTGGTGACAATGGGCAATTAGAAGCCAATATTCATAGACCAGCCAAATAGGGTGAAGGTCCCAAATCCACAACCTAGAAATATTAGATAAAAGAATTGTGGCTTATTAGAATAGAAAAAGCCTTTGACTGTGTGGATCACAGTAAACTGTGGAAAATTATGAAAGAGATGGGAATACCAGACCACCTGACCTGCCTCTTGAGAAACCTATATGCAGGTCAGGAAGCAACAGTTAGAACTGGACATGGAACAACAGACTGGTTCCAAATAGGAAAAGGAGTACCTCAAGGCTGTATATTGTCACCCTGCTTGTTTAACTTATATGCAGAGTACATCATGAGAAACGCTGGGCTGGAAGAAGCACAAGCTGGAATCAAGATTGCCGGGAGAAATAGCAATAACCTCAAATATGCAAATGACACCACCCTTATGGCAGAGAGTGAAGAGAGACTAAAAATCCTCTTGATGAAAGTGAAAGAGGAGAGCGAAAAAGTTGGCTTAAAGCTCAACTTCAGAAAACGAAGATCATTGCATCTGGTCCGATTACTTCATGGGAAATAGATGGGGAAACAGTAGAAACAGTGTCAGACTTTATTTTCGGGGGCTCCAAAATTACTGCAGATGATGATTGCAGCCATGAAATTAAAAGACGCTTACTCCTTGGAAGGAAAGTTATGACCAACCCAGATAGCATATTCAAAAGCAGAGATGTTACTTTGCCAACAAAGGTCTGTCTAGTCAAGGCTATGGTTTTTCCAGTGGTCATGTATGGATGTGAGAGTTGGACTGTGGAGAAAGCTGAGTGCAGAAGAATTGATGCTTTTGAACTGTGGTGTTGGAGAAGACTCTTGAGAGTCCCTTGGACTGCAAGGAGATCCAACCAGTCCATTCTAAAGGAGATCAATCCTGGGTGTTCATTGGAAGGACTGATGCTGAGGCTGAAACTCCAATACTCTGGCCACCTCATACGAAGAGTTGACTCATTGGAAAAGGCTCTGATGCTGGGAGGGATTGAGGGCAGGAGGAGAAGGGGATGACAGAGGATGAGATGGCTGGATGGCATCACCGACTCGATGGACATGAGTTTGAATGAACTCCGGGAGTTGGTGATGGACAGGGAAGCCTGGCGTGCTGCAATTCATGGGGTCGCAAAGAGTCAGACACGACTGAGCTCCTGAACTGAACTGAGAATAGGAAAAAAAAAAAAAAGGAAAAAGAAGAGAAACTATCTTCTAGAAGATAAGTTTGTCCTCTGGAAGAGAAAGCTGACTTAGTTCTGAAGCTCTAGAGACAACAGGAGCTGATAATCGGAATCTATTTGAAAATAGATGATACCTTCCTGGAAGAACAGCCTAACAGATCCTGAACAACTCATAGGTAATGACCTACCATCACTAAAGGAATTCAAGCAAATGTTACTTGACTTTTTCAAGGGAATATGCCAAGAATAATATAGGTATAAATCATATATCAGATCTAAGGTTTCTTAACCTAGTTTCCCTAAATTTTGATGGAAAAAATACACTTTATTTGTACTAACCTCTCACCATAACTTACTATTTCCTTCAGTATTGACTATAAACAAAAGTTTCAATAGTATTAGCAGTATTTTCAACTTTGTTTCCAATATAAACCATAGATCATTTTAAATCATGTTACTTTTTTTAGCCATCTTGAAATATTATGTATGCTTATCCTTACAAGTTTAATTTTGTTAATAAAGAAACTCAGATTCTTACTATGTCAAATAATTTTGGTATTTAAATACAATTGATTCCCTTTATAACCATATGATTTATTTTAATTATTAAAAATGTTATTATTCTGAAAAAGATTCAAATGGGCCAAGGCACAAAACTTTCTAAGATTTCCCAGATTAGAGTGTTGGCCTGGATGATCTTGAAGTTTCCCTCCAAACCTGAAATTCTAGGATCCTAGGAAACGAGAATGGCTGACAAGAAGAAACAAGATTCAGATGTGATAAGTATTACAGTTGGATCTCTGAATTGCCAGAACTTAAAGTCAAGGGATTTTTGCTAAGCATTTGAGGAAACAAGGCAATTTCATGGAGTTTGTAGACAGGGCAAATCAAGTCTACATTCCTTTTTGTTGTGAAAAAAGCCTCAGATGTACCATAATTAAAAGACCTCCAAATGCTGGCTTCTTCTAAATCAACATTTCATGAAAGCTGAATATTTGGGAAAAAATGTTCATTTTTCTGTCCATGATTAAAAAATGAAATAATGTATGTGAATCATGGAAGGTGGGGGAATCTAATAAAAGAAAGCTATCACAGCCAAACATACTAAGGCAGACTTTAGAATGGAACTGGGATGATTGTTAGCTGAAGGATTGTTCAGATGAGCAATGGGAAGAGTAAGAGTAAGAATTGCAGTGCTTCACACATTAGCTCATTTAGCATTTACAGCAAATCTATAAGGGGGGATGGAGAAGGAAATGGCAACCCACACCAGTATTCTTGCCTGGAGAATCCTGTGGATGGAGGAGCCTGGTGGGCTCCTGTCCATAAGGTTGCACAGAGTCAGACATGACTGAAGCAACTTAGCATGCATGCATGCATTGGAGAAGGAAATGGCAACCAACTCCAGTATTCTTGCCTGGAGAATCCCAGGGACGGAGGAGCCTGGTGAGCTGCCATCTATGGGGTTGCACAGAGTCGGACATGACTGAAGCAACTTAGCAGCAGCAGCATAAGGGGGGAGGGAGGTTATTCTTATCCTTGTCTCATTTTATAATTTGAAGAAACTGATGCTTAGGTTAAATAACTTGTCCAATGTTAAATAAGTGGTAAATGCCTAACTGGGATTTAAACCCAAGTCTGGCTAAACTGAGGGGCTTACCAGGTGGCTCAGTGGGTTAAAAATCCACCTTCAATGCAGCATATGCAGAAGACACGGGTCCAATACCTGGGTTGGGAATATCCCCTGGACAAGGGCATGGCAACCCACCCCAGTATTTTTGTCTAGAGAATCCTATGGAGAGAGGGGCCTGGCAGGCAACAGTCCATAGGGTCACAAAGAGTCAGACACAACTGAAGTGACTGAGTACACACACATGCAATGGCTAACTGAGAAGGCAGAGGTATTAACTATATCAACATGTATTAACTATATTAACTATGTATTAACACTATACTTCTTAAGGCTTAATATTAAAATGCACGTTGCAATTTTTGACACTGCTTTTATCTGGTGTGTTTGCCAATTCTTGGTGCAGGGATAGAGTTCACAAAGCCTGGCAGAGAATAGTTGCTAAGAGACTGGGGAGACAGATATTAGATTTCAAAACTGTCAAAGCAGCCAGCTCTCAAGGGGGCACAATTCTAGAGAGAATAGGAAGTGAAAGAAAGGAAGCGAAGTTGCTCAGTCCTGTCCGACTCTTTGTGACCCCATGGACTGTAGCCCATAACACAGTACTCAATGGGAACTTGACCGTAGAGAAAATGACATAAAAGTATTGTCATGGGAACTGAATAAAATAAATGTGCCTAACATGAAAAAAAAATAAAATAAAATGTATGTTGCCTTTTACTACTGCTGCTTCCTTTGCCAAGTTAGAAACTCATCTTTAAAATGGAATGATACTAACCTTGAAAAGTTGTTATGAGGAATCAAGATGACAAAGGTAAAGTTTTGAGCATGTTAAAGCCCCTGGTAACTATTAACTTTTCCTAGAGTGTGTGTATGATGGGGGATGGTTATAAACAAACAGTTTGGGTGGAAATTGCCCAGCCCTGAGTGTGACCAAGCAATGAGCTACATGTTGTCAAAAACCATGAAAATTTTCTTTATTGAATATTGAGCACCTGAAACTAGAATTAACATATTCTATGAATAGATGAAAGAGTATGTGCATAATAGTAATTCATATTACATATATTATGCAATTTAGATTAAAATTATTATCAGTTATTGATGATTAAATTAATTTTAAATTATTAATAATAATTTAAAATACCACCCTATTATGGTATGAATGGTCAAATGTTATCCCAGATAGAAAAATTCTTTTCTTCAGTGAGAGAGAGAGGAGGGAAAGGGAAATAAAACTCAGTTAAAAGATGCAATTATGAAGGTATTAATGTCTTGTGAGAGCTAAACAACTAATCTCTCCTTCTCCACAGTCTATCTGTTAGCAAGATATGTCAGCTTTATGTATTCTGAATCTGGCCACTTTTCACCACTTCTACTGTCTTTGGCTAAACTGTTAATCTCTTGTCTCCACAATTGCAGTGATAGCCTTCTTTCATTGATATTCTTTTAAAATCTGTTTGCCTCACAGAAACCAAAGTGACCTTTTATAAAATCTAGATCAGATCATATTTCTCATCTACTTAAAAGGATGAATACTACTATAATTAAAAGCTCAACTATTTGCCATAATTGACAAAGCCCTCCATTTGTTCAATGCACACCTCTTGGACATCTCTTGTTTATCACATCTCACTCACAAAGGCCTTTCTGGTAATGCTAGAATTCTCTCTTCTCATTCTTATTTTAGGACTTTTGTGATTTCTACACACTCTACCTGGAATACATAGCAAGTTTATTTAGGTTTCTGCTGAAATATCATCTCTTCAGAGAGGTATGCCCTTTCTATCCCATTAGAAACAACACACACCTCTTGTCACTTTCCCCCAACTTACTCTGCTTTATTTGGTACAAATATAAACCTAATACAAAATTTTTATTTTTATTTTTATTTCTTTATATGTTTATTGTGTCTCTACAGCAAAACTATATGGTCCATGAGGATATAATATAACAGGTTAAGAGTTCATTTTCTGATAATGGTGTCTGGATTGGATTCCCAACTGCATGGCTCCATTACTTACAGGATTGTGACCTTAAGAAAGTTACTTGAGTTTAGTTTAGTCACTCAGTCTTGTCCAACTCTTTGCAGCCCCATGAACCGCAGCACGCTAGGCCTCCCTGTCCATCACCAACTGCCGGAGTACACCCAAACTCATGTCCATTGAGTCGGTGATGCCATTCAACAATCTCATCCTCTGTCGTTCCCTTCTCCTCCTGCCCTTAATCTTTCCAGCATCAGGGTCTTTTGAAATGAGTCAGCTCTTCACATCAGGTGGCCAAAGTATTGCAGTTTCAGCTTCAGCATCAGTCCTACCAATGAACACCCAGGACTGATCTCCTTTAGGATGGACTGGTTGGATCTCCTTGCAGTCCAAGGGACTCTCAAGAGTCTTCTACAACATCACAGTTCAAAAGCATCAATTCTTCAGCATTACTTAACCTCTCTGTTTTTCAGCTTGCTCATACGTGAAACTGGATTAGTATGACATATATTTCATAATATTATAAAAGCAAAAGCAAACAAGATAATTCCATGGGAAGTAGCAAAATAGTGTTTGACACATAGTAAGTGCTATATAATTGTTAGCCATTTTTATTACTCTCTTCTCTTTTTCAAAACTTGGATTATCTCTTGGAACATTGCAGCTGTTTAATAGATATTTGTAGAATGATGATGCATGTACCTTGTGGACCTGATTTTCAGAGTAGCTATAATATTAAGTGTTTAAAGAGCACAGAAATGTTGATGTTACTGACTGTTATCTCCTAGCATGTCAGAGCAATGGAAACTAAGGAGAATGAGGACATCATTCTGAGGCATAGAAGAGAAAAAGATAAAGACAAAGAGAAAAGGAGAATGATAAAGAGCTTGCTATGAAGAGGAGTGGTGAAATATTTTTCAGTTGAATCCACTGGCCCACTAAACATGCAGCCCTCCCCTTATTCTTAGCAGACAGAATACTGAGGAAAATGAAGTTCTGGTAAAATGAATTGGGAAATGAAGTTAGAAGAATCCTAATCTCTTTCTATTTTCAAGATTTAAGATTTACTGAATGCCTACCACTGAGCCTGCCCTTCTGGTGAAAGTCAAGTCACTTGTCTGAATACCTGGGCAATTACAACTGTACAAGACCATTGCATAAGAAATAAGTTGGATGGGATAAAGAATGTCTTAATCATGACTGAGCAAAACCCTGGATTCTATCCTTTGGAAACAGAAGTGTTGCAGAGAAGAAGCCAATTCTGACTCCATGTTTGGAATTGTTTATCTGACTTGCTTTCATTTGCTTTTGTTATTTGGATTACAGCTTGCCTTGGGCTTCCCTGATGGCTCAGATGGTTAAGTGTCTGCCTGCAATGCAGGAGACCCGGCTTCAATTCCTGGGTCAGGAAGGTCCTCTGGAGAAGGAAATGGCAATCCACTCCAGCACTCTTGCCTGGAAAATTCCATGGACGGAGGAGCCTGATAGGCTACAGTCCATGGGGTCACAGAGAGTCAGTCGGTCATGAGTGAGAGACTTCATTTTCACTTTCAGAGGACCCTGCTCCTCTGCCTCACTGTAAGCTAAAGTGTCTTTGTTCAACCCATAGAGAGGTAATCTGTCCTTGCCCATCTGTGAATAAAGATATTAATATGCCCCTTCCAAATGCTGCCCATTCCCTTGGAGATGTTTTGCAAGACTGAAGACCCTTTCACTTTACTTCCCCATTGCCTCTCACTCTTTGTTTTGCCTTTTGACTTTAGTTCCTCATTTCTTCTTTCTCTCTGACTCTACAAAAGTGAAGTGAAATTGCTCAGTCGTGTCTCTTTGCGACCCCATGGACTATAGCCTACCAGATTCCTCCATCCATAGGATTTTCCAGGCAAGAATACTGGAAAATCCTTTTCCTTCTCCAGGAGATCTTCCCAACCCAGGGATTGAACCCAGGTCTCCCACATTGCAGACAGACGCTTTACCGTCTGAGCCACCAGGGAAGTCATAAAGAACCTGGCATCCAAAATAACAAGATGGTTATTTTGAGGTGCTAGCCTGCTATCTTCTTGGTCAGCTGACTTTCTGAATAAAGTAATTTTCCTTGCTTCAACACTTCATCTCAGATTCATTGGCCTCTCTTGTGGTGAGCAGAGCAAGTTTGGACTTGATAACAATTTAGCTTAGCCAGCCAGGAGCCTTGCTGCTCAGGGAATATTAGAGCAAGACCCAAGCAGCTGCCAGAACCATTTGTCCTGAGGTTCTTTCCTTCAATATTCCCTGAAGCCAATATTCCCTGGATGCCTCTAGTGCTTGGCAGTTGAGACAAGGAACTGACAAACTTCTACAAGTCTATGGACTCAATTTCCTTTGTAGGGTAAATCTACCCAATTTGATAACCGATTCAATTGGTTCCCTTGTTTTGTGTGTTCTTTTTTGTTACGATCTGATGGTCTCAGTATTGGAGGGTAAGTCACTCCAGTGTGCACACCTGGAGCATTTTTTTTCTCTTAATTTGGACTTTTCCTTTATGGGACATCAAACTTGGTTGGGGTACCCTACTGGAGAAGGGAAGTATTGCTGGAGCTACCCTGAATTGTTTCATTGGGGAAGTAGTTCTTATAGGGCAAGCATACTCTACCTGGAATTAGCTAATTCATAGGGTAAAATCATTTACCTGATTTGGGAACTGGTTCAGTTTGAACAAGTTCACTGGGGAGCTAGTTATTGAAGTGGGCAGCCTAGTTGAAACTAGTTCATTTGTTTTGTAGGGTAAATTTATTTACCTGATTTGGGAGTGGGTTTGTCTGTATGCATTAATGCTGAAATCTGTGTGTTTTGTTGAAATTTGCCTGCATCTTTTGTGTTTTGGTGTTATTAAGCTTGCAAAAATAGGAAATATTTCATCTATTCCAAAGGAAAGCTCTTTGGGGTATTTATTAGATATGTTAAGTTTAGAGGAGCAATGACCTCTGAATGGCTCACAAATAATCTGGCAGTTAGAAACACTTTACAAAGGAGAGGAACACTCCAATAATCCCTTGGACGTGAGCCATCCAATTCTAGTTTCCCTTACAATAGTCCCAGATAACTTTGACATTGGGGAACAGTTGATTGCCTCTCTAATAGATACTACTCTCCTTTGTAAATTAAATGTTCAAATAAACTTTTTTCCCAGAATAGCTTGATATCAGGGTCCCACCAGAGGTTTTTGAACTTGTCCAACCTGGGAAGCTTTGGCTCCCATCTGGGGGGCTTTGGCTCCAATTAGAGGTGTTATCCTTGAGAAGGTGTCAGGCGAGTGTATGACCCTTGATTCTGTCTCATCACAGCAAAGATTTGGAGTAACAGACATTACAGCCCTCTGTGCATCACAGCTCTCGGGTCTTGGACAGACTGTGTTATAGTGCTCAGGTCTCGAACAAACTGTGTTATAGCTCTTAAACAGATCAGTATTACAACTTCGTGTTACAGCTCTATTTTATTTACAAAATAGCAGGAAAATCCATCCTTGAGGTGTGAGGGCATGCCGACCCAAAGACGTGAAGAGAAGAGAGTAGGGGAGCACACCAGCACACAGGAGAGAGAGAGAGACCCCTGGCCCTTTGGCTCCTCTTTTTATATATCTTTTCCTCCCCCCAGGCCTGCTGCTGCTGCTAAGTCGCATCAGTCGTGTCCGACTCCATGCAACCCCATGGACCGCAGCCCACCAGGCCCCTCCGTCTATGGGACTTTCCAGGCAAGAGTACTGGAGTGTGTTGCCATTGCCTTCTCCACCCCCCTGGGCCTGCCCTATGTAAATTGGGCTAGCCAGGAGTGTTTGTTCTACCTGAGGTCCTCACTGCAGTCCTCGGACCTTTCTTTGTTCTATTTTCCAGGGCTTTTTCCTTCCTTGTCTTTTAGCTGCGGCCATTCTGGATTCCTGTTTCCTATTCTAACTACCTAACAAAGGGAAACTCCGTGTATAAGACACTTTGGAGAAAGATCACTGGTCTAATGAGAATGGTAAGTCATGTTAATGTGACTTTCAGATTGGCTAGGCTTTGGTTTATTCTGGTTACTTTGGTAATGCACAGACATCTGGAACTAGCTGCTTCCTCTAAGGTTTTCTCTACAGTTTTCTCATTTCTTTCTCCTTGAACCCTCTGCAAACAGGTGAGTGTCTGTGGGAACAATTGAGGAACTCTGGCTTACTCAGAGGGTTACACTCTGATGTGTTGAAAAGGCACACAGCTCACTGTGCCACAGTAGTTGCCACCCAAACGGGTGAGGGCCTTCCTTTCCTTAAGGGCCCTCCTCCCTTAAGCTGAGGACTGAAAAAGTGAAAGTGAACGTGAAGTCGCTCAGTCATGTCCGAATCTTTGCGACCCCATGGACTGTAGCCTACCAGGTTCCTCCCTCCATAGGATTCTCCAGGCAAGAGTACTGGAGTGGGTTGGCTGTTGAAATTATAGGGCAGACTCCTCAGTCTGTCTTCCTTATTTGAAATTATAGGGCGGGCTCCTCAGTATGTCTTCCTTATTTTTCCTGTTGCCTTTGCCTCTTTCCTCCCTGGTTCAGATAGATTTGCGGGAGCATGGGTGTTGCCTCTGATCTTAAGAGGCCTTCTTCAGGGTAGAGGAAGGGGTGAAGCTTTCCAATGTGGGTGGATAGATGTGTCAGTCCTTGTTAGAGAGACCACCCATTCCTGTGGGAAAGGAGGGACAAACAAACTGTCTTTGGTTTATAAATGCAGTCTTCACGAAACCAGAAGGGTGGTTCCAAAATTCCTTTCATCACTCCCCAAATTTTCCCTGTTCATTTTCTGAAGCTTGTAAATATTAAACAAAGGGGAAACAAAGTCATTCTAGAAAGAACTTGCCTGTGAAAGAACTTGCCTGTATCTTTGAGATGCAAATATCCTCCCTTGTCTGGTAATCTTATCTCTGCTGTCTTTTTGAAATGCAAATTTTGGAGAGGATAAAGTAATTTAGAAGTTAGTTTTTGCCAAGTAATTAGAAATTGCTTTTCCTGCAAATATTAATATTTAGCCATCTAGCCAAGTGAGTCTGACTTGTTTCATCTCTGAGAATCCCAATTTTAATCCAATCTCTTTGGTAAACTGATGGGTTACACATCGCTGTACCTGATTCAGACATAAAATTTTGAAGTAAGAACTGAAGCCTCATTGTTTGTGTGTTTATAGTTATATTCTGGGGAAGATAGCATTACCACGGTTGATGGTTATAAAGAGCTCTATTTAATTGGCTTATATAACAATAATAAGTACTTATAAACCAAAAGAAAAAGAAAAACAATTCTAAATACAAGAGAAATTAAGTTAAATGACTTTCAGGTTCACATCAACTGGGAAGTATTTAATATAAAATTAGTATCTAGAATTAATGTTTAAATTTATTGTCTAATTACAATAATATAGATATGCCCTGAGTCACAGCATATTAAATATAATATTAAGTGTAATACTTTCACTGTGCCTAGGTTTAACATGAATAAGGTATTATATCTGTTACAAATTTGTCAGCAAGAAATGGACCTCGTTGTGGAAAATGTTTAGGGAAACTATGACGTGTTTCAGTAGAAGAAGGTGGGAAGGGAAAAAAAAAAAAAAGAAGAACTAAAAAGAGTTACACGTGATCAGGATTTCCTAAGACTGGATTGAATTTTGTTGGGTCAATGAATCTTGTTGGGAGTAAGCTAAGAGTTAGATTTGGCATTTCTTTCTGTTCAGAGAAATGTTTTCTCGGAATGCATTTTTGATAACAGATTATATGTTCCTTTGCCTTTAAGTGATTTATATTTGCTTTTCACATCTCTGATTACTTAAGGAATAAGTATTGTCCAAGAAGGGATAGGCTACCCACTCCAATATTCTTGGGCTTCCCTGGTGGCTTAGACTGTAAAGAATCCACGTACAGTGCAGGAGATCTGGGTTCGATCCCTGGGTTGGGAAGACCCCTTGGAGGAAGGCATGGCAACCCACCCCAGTATTTTTGCCTAGAGAATCTTTATGGACAAAGGGGCCTGGCAAGCTACAGTCCATGGGGTTGCAAAGAATCAGACATGACTGAGCAACTAGGCACACATTGCCCAAGTGTCTTTATCAGTCAATCAGATGTTGAACCATGACTTTTAAGTCTTGTTGTTAGGGGAAACACACTGACTGAAACCACCCACCCTGGCCAGGCATTTGCATGAGTTGTTCGTAGTAACCATTTACATGAATTATTTTATGATAGGAGTACCTGGTAAGGAACATGGAACTGATAAGCCATCACTAACCAGAAGAGTTTGGGAAAAGTCAAAGGGAGACACCACATGTCTGACCACCTCCCAGAATCCTTCTTGCTGGCATCCATCTTGGCTGAACAAGGCATGCACCACCAGGAAGGACTCTGAATCAGAATGATTGGCTAAAGGCAACCCATCACCATAAAACTAACTAAACTAATCCCATCACCATAAAACTGGAGACTTCCACATGGCAGAGCTGTTCTCCTGAGTTCCTTTACCCTACTGCTCTCCACCCAGGTGCCCTTTCCCAGTAAATTCTCTTGCTTTGTCAGCACATGTGTCTCCTTGGACAATTCATTTTTGAGTGTTAGACGAGAGCCCAGTTTTAGGCCCTGGAAGGGATTCCCCTTCCTGCAACATTGTCATTTATAAATAGTTTTGTACTATCATGCTATTACCAAAAAAGCGTCAATATCAAGGACATTCACAGGAAGGCTATGGAAGCAGTTACAAAAGTTCCACATCAAAATGATGGCTATGTGAGCCAAGATGCTGGACTATTTGGCTTCCACTAGACCTTGAGACTCAGTATGAGCTCTTTGTAACACATCAGCAAGCTAAGTGACATACCTACAAGTAAGTGGTGGCCCAATTCAATGTAAAGTGAAAGTGAAGTTGAAAGTGAAGTTGCTCAGTCATGTCCGACTCTTTGCGACCCCATAGCCTACCAGGCTCCTCTGTCCATGGGATTTTCCAGGCAATAGTACTGGGGTAGGTTGCCATTTCCTTCTCCAGGGGATCTTCCCAACACAGGGCTCGAACCTGGGTCTCCTGCATTGCAGACAGACGCTTTACCATCTGAGCCACCAGGGAAGTCAATTCAATGTAAAGAAACTTTTAAAGGAATATAAATGAAATAGAAGGTGTTTTTTTTTTTTGTTTTTTTTTTTTAGATAAATAATATTTAAGGAAAGAAAATACAGATAAGAAGTGTTTTGAGTAAACTTTTAGAAATATATGTTTTAGGATCTCTCCAGGTATTTTACAACTTGAAAGTTTAAATTGTGCTGAAATGTTTAGTGATGAAAGGTTTGTGGAAAACAGACCCACAAAAGGGTTTTGTACATCATCAGTCAGGATTGACTAAGCCTAAAATAAGTTTAATTGAGTAAATGAAATTTTAAAGTAACCTGGTACAAAATGTAAATTTGGTTTTTCTCTCTGTTAAAACAAACAAGATTTCTGAGGATGCTAAATTGACTTTGATAACAGATCTCAAGCTTACATACCTCTTAAAATAATCTATATTTGCCTTTGAAATCTTTTATTGCCACGTTGGCTAAGTTTAACAGTTATCTATGGACCTGCTGTATTTTAAAATGTTTTTCATTGTGTTCCTTTGACAGGACTTCCCAAATCAAATTAAAATAAAGTTATTTTGACCTCTAGATAACTTTGGGGTGCTTCAAAGAGGCCCCAAGATACCCCAAAGGGAGATATTAAACTAATCAAGTTCACTTGATATGTTAAGCTATCAGGGAGGTGTGAAATGAGTACTAAATTTTAAGTTACAGTATTTGGCAAATGTTACAGATATTCTAGAGATTATATGGAGTTCCTAGAATCTGATATGTCCTAATAGAATATAATCAGTCATAATTTTAGTTGTCTGAAGGTGTTGTTTGTTACAGTAGTAATTAGGTTGCTTTAAAGGTGAATTGCATTGTAATTAGATTTAAACTTGCCATCTTTAAGTCTTTTGTTAATATAGACTGTTATGAATTCACTCTGGTGCCTTTGTAAAAGTGCTTCCTCTTCAAGAAGATTTATGAAAAAGAACTTCCAGAGCATTATACGGAACTGGGTAAAAAATTGAAGAATTCTATTGAGAAACATGATGGCTTCATAAAGCTGTTAACCAAGAAGGTCTATTTACATAGAACTGAGTAAACTGGTAAATATGGTTATAATTTGTATGGTTTCTATATAAAAGGGTTATTGGTTTAAATCTGAGTTCTCTGGGTGTAAAAACAAACAAACAAAAAAAACTTCTTCAATTAAGTATGACTTGCAATAGTTTGGTTGATTATTCCTTTTGGAACATTTCTTTTTCTCTATACCTGATTGATCCTTCCAAGTAATATATGCTTGTCTCAAAGATTAAGCCATGCATAAGTGTGCATGGCCAGTATAATGAAACTACAGATAGCTCATTAAATTAGTTATGGCTCCATTAGTCACTTGATTATTGCATCTGGATTATAACTAGTCATACTAATCATTATTTGAATTTGTTCTTTGTTTTCAAATTGTGTTTTGTGTCTCCCTGCTGCAGTATATCATTGTGTACATTACTTATATCCTGTTTAATTTATAAGATTGTTGTCTCTTGCAGTAACCAATGTGTAATTAGGCCTCCATAAAAACATCTATGGCTAAATATTTTGGGGAAATAACATTTGAACATAAAATAATTGCAATAGTGTAATTCTAGATATGGTAAGAAGCAACAAGGGAAAATGTCTCCTGGATTATTGCTATAATCCAGATAATTTTTAATTATTGATAGGGTCTGATCCAAAACTTATCACCTAGAGTGGTATATCAAAGTTTGCCTTTGGGACGAGCTTCCCAGCTCCATTGGACAACAATTGATCATGAAATGTCTCTCAAATATTGGTCAAATACATGGCCAAGAGGGGAAGACCTGAGGAATGGAATCAGCAGTTGCAGCCCTTCAACATGAAGCCAGTGAAACCTGAGGAAGGGAATGCCTGCCACCTGGCAGTCATCAGACTGCATCCTATCTCTATGGTCAAACCTGAGGAAAATGTGAAAATGCAGAATTATAGGCTCCAAATGGCTGAGGTACATACCAAGGAAATTATTCTGATGAGCTGTGACTCTTGCATCTTCCCATGCATAGAAAATCACTAAATTTCTTAACTTCAAATTATGGATTTGAGGTTCAGTATTCTAAGTTTGGGCTTCCCTCGTGGCTCAGAAGGTAAAGAATCTGTCTGCAATGCAGGAGACCTGAATTTGATCCCTGGGATAGGAAGATCCCCTGGAGAATGTCAGGTATAAAATATATACTTTCCAAAAGAGGAACAAAAGGAAGACAAGTCTCAACGTTTGTAACACTGGCAAAGATGGAGTACACTCCCAGAAAGATCCATCTGACTAAGCCAGAATGATCATTACACTCTTTTTTCCCACAAAGTTGTGGAATGGACTTTGACAGTGGGAAATTGTTGCAGAGAAGAAGCCAATTCTGACTCCATGTGAAACTGTTTCTTTGACTTGTTTTTCCTTGCTTTTGTTATTAAGATCATAGCTTGTCTCAGAGGAACCTGCCCCTCTGCCTGACTGTAAACTAAAGGGCCTTTGTTCAGCTAATAGAGAGATAATCTGTCCCTATTCATCTGTGAATAGAGAGATTAACACACCCCTTCCAAATACAGCCCATTCCTTTGGAGATGTTTTGCAAGACTGAAGACCCTTTCATTTTACTTCCCCATTGACTCTCACTCTTTATTTTACCTTTTGACTTTAGTTACTCATTGCTTCTTTCTCTCTGACTCTACAAAAGAACCTGGCATCCAGAACCCAGCAAGACAGTAATTTTGAGGTAGTAGGCTGCCATCTTCTCAGTCATCTGACTTTCTGAATTAAGTCATCTTCCTTGCCTCAACACCTCATCTCTGGGATTCATTGGCTTGTCATGTGGTGAGCAGAGTGAACTTGGACTCAGTAATAGAAGGGCAGCCTTCATCTACTCCCCTTCAATCTAGAATCTCCAATCAGAGGACGTCTAGTGGCTGGTATGTGTGTATTATATGCTCAATTTTGTCTGACTCTTTGTGACCCCATGGACTATAGTCCACTAGGCCCCTGTGTCCATGGGGTTTATCAGGCAAGAATACTAGAGTAGGTTGCCATTTACTACTCCAAGTGATCTTCTTGATCCAGAGACAGAACCTGCATCTCTTGTGTCTCCTACATTGACAGGAGGATTCTTTACCATTAGCGCCACCTGGGAAACCCCAGCTGTGGTGGTAAAAAGGAGGCTATTTGGAAAAGTAGTGAGGAAAAGTGTAGGACATGACATTAACTACAAAAAACCTTAGCTTTTCTTTTGTCCCCAAAGGTAGCAAGCAAGTCATAGGGTGAACACACTAAAGACTATTATTTGTTGTTGTCACACCCTTCTTTTGCCACAATCTTGGACAATAAGAAACAAGTTGAAAATGAAATTATTTACCTTTTCTCTGCTACCCTTTAAACTGGCTCAATCTTAGTCCTATAACTTTTCTCAGATAATTGTCTTCACCCAAATATGTACTAATAAAGGCTTTAAGTTCTCACTTATCTCTGAAAACTTAAAAGACCTGAAAACCTTTCTGGAAAAGGAGTAGTAAACTGACTAGAGACTCACGGTCTATCTATGCCTCACCAAAAGTGTCTTGACCAGTCAGTACAGGGTAAAAAATCAAACCGTGACCTAGCCATATAAAGCCTAAGTTACTCTACATAAGCTTAGGCTGAGTTGAAAAAGTCAATCCTCCCACAACCTTCTTCCATTTCATGGGACTTTAGGGGATGAAAGAGAATAAAAGCAAAGCCAAATTAAGCTATTGAGAAAATGCTGAACAGTGTCTTATCCGATTGTATTTATACAAATTGAACTTAGAGAGTCATCCCAAGAGTTTGGCAAATCAGGGCAATTTGTTCTTACAAAATTAAATCTTTAGAACTTTAAGGGCCCTTGCAGATCTTGTAATCCACTTCCTTATTTTACAGATATGCAACATGAGGCCTAGAGGATCTACTAGAGCAAGTTTGTGGCAGAGCTCAATCTAAAATCCAAATATCCAAAAAATATATCTGGTGTTTATCCAAAATACCTGTTTTTTTTTTTAATATTTATTTTTAATTAAAGGATAATTGATTTACAATATTGTGTTGGTTTCTGCTATACATCAACATGAATCAGCCACAGGTATACATATCTCCCTTCCCTCTTGAATTCTCTCCCTCCTAGGTTATTACGGAGCCCTAGTTTGAGTTCCCTGAGTCATACAGCAAATTCCCACTGCTTATCTATTTTATATATGATAGTATATATGCTCATGAACACAGGAGCAATGGGGGAGAGGTGAGGGTGGGACAAATAGAGAGAGTAGCATGGAAGAATATACACTACGATAATTATCTGGGTTTTTAGGAAGGAATTTCTATTACTGTTCTAGGGGAGGCTAGTGTTTTTGTGTTTCAAATCTGAGGATATTTGTGGACTTTCTTTCCATCCTCATATTCAAAATGTACATATGCAATGTAAGTGAAATTTTCCACACATTGTCAGAGCTTAAGAGAATTCAGATTAAGAACCCTTGCCTAAGGGTACATTTATATTCTTAACTTTTTCAACATTCTATCTTATCCAATATTCCAGCTAGAACATCGCAAGACAACTATTTTATCTTAGAAGTGCTACACCTATTCTACTACTGCTAGGCACTTCAACTAAACTGATTCATATGTGGACATGTATATTTTGGAAAGAACTTTACTAAATAACTAAGAAAATTGAAAAAGGAAAAATGGAAGCACAAACAGATGAGTTCAGTTTAGTTCACTCACTCAGTCATGTCTGACTCTTTCTGACCCCATGGGCTGCAGCACACTAGATTTCTCTGTCCATCACCAACTCCCAGACCTTGCCCAAACTCATGCCCATCGAGTCAGTGATGCCATCCAACCACCTAATACTTTGTCGTCCCCTTCTCCTGCTGCCTTCAATCTTTCCAACACATGAACATTATGAAAAACAGATGAGAACCCTTGTTATATATGATGATCTTAGTCTGGATGATTTGCTTGGTATAGGTTTCTAGGTAAAATAGACTTGATTCTATCTTACCTTGGAGAAACCTCAGCCTATAAAATTTGTTGTTATCCAAGTTGTTATCCTAATAGTTTCTCCATTCTTTCCCAAACTAACCTCTTCATCCCTATGTGCTGGCCCCTACAACCATGCTCTTTCTCTGTTAGACATGACCTGGAGTCCTAAGTGAGAAATATCACTTTTTGAGATTCAAGATCAGTCCTTTCCCATCATCCATGGGACTTTAAGAGGTTTTTTTTTTTTTTTTTCCTCCTTCAAGAATCTATGGTTTTTTATTTTCTTTTTGAAATATCTGGTGTTTATTTATTAGGATGTCTTTTAAAAACAGCTTTTCTACCCCTAACATTGGATCCATGTGGAGGACAATTATTGTTAAGATGGCTGTTACCATCTATATTTTCACTGCTCATTTTTTAAAATTATAAATTTATTGATTTATTTTTAAATTTATTTATTTTATTAGAGGCTAATTACTTTACAATATTGTATTGGTTTTGCCATACATCAACATGAATCTACTATGATTTTAAGTCTTCATTCTCTAGACATTGAGTACCTCAATTCTAACCCCAAGGCTCAGTAATATTTTAATTACACATGCACCTTGCTGGAACTGGTTCTTTTTTAAATTTTATTTTATTTTTAATTGGAGGATAATTACAATATTGTGATGACACTGGTTCTTATTGTAACTTTCTGTGAATTAAAAATAGGCACCTCTTGAATTCAGACCTATCCCAGGGCACATTGACCCAATTCACCTTCTCAGCCAGGCACCATTGTGAAGTAAATGACTTGCAGAATTCTATGCATCACCCTTGTAGCTCAAGTAATACTGATTGACATATTTGGATATGTACATTGCTGTGGGAGACTTTGGAAGAGAACACTGTGTTTTTGCCACCTAGTAAAAGAGTTGAAGCATTCTCATAAGTCCTTGATGTTCCTTATAATAAGAAAATAAATGAGAGAAAGAAGTGAAGTAAAGAAACAAGGAGAAAAGAGTCTGTTGAGAAGTGGGAGGATTTGGCAGAGTCTAAGTCATGAACTTAGATATACAGACAACAGGGTGAGAATGGAGATGAAGAAAAAGGTGGAAGGAACTAAAGATAGAATTAGCATATGGTCCTCAGAGGATGCGATGGCTGGATAGCATCACTAATGCAATGAACATGAACTTAGGCAAACTTCAGGAGATGGTGAGGGACAGAGAGGCCTGGAGTGTTGCAGTCCAGGTGGTCACAAAGAGTTGGACATAATTGGGTGAGTGAACAACAACAGCAAGGGCCCTGCAATCCCTCTCCTGGGCATATATCCAGAGAAAAAACATGATCTGAAAGGATATATGCAACCCAATGTTCATTCCTGCACTGTTTACAATAGCCAAGACATGAAGCTAACCTAAACGTTCATCAACAGAGGAATAGATAAAGAACATGTGGTGCATATATGCAATGGAATATTACACAGCCATTAAACAGAATGAAGTAATGCAATTTGCAACAGCATAGATGTACTTAGAGGTTGTCATAACAAGTGAAGTAAGTTAGACAGGGAAGGAGAAATATTGTATGATACTCCCTTATATGTGGAATATAAAATAAATGCTACAAATTAACTTACCAAACAGAAAGAGACTCACAGACTTAGAGAACAAACTTATAGTTGCCAGGAGGAAGAATGAGGAGAAGGGATAGTTAGGGAGTTTGGGATAGAAAGGTACACACTGCTATATTTAAAATAGATAACCAACAAAGACCTACTGTACACCACATGAAACTCTGCTCAATGTTATGTGACAGCCTGAATGGGAGGGAAGTTTGGGGGAGAATGGATATATGTATATGTATGGCTGAGTCCCTTCACTGTTCACCTGAAACTATAACTATTCTTAGTTATATACACCCAAATACAAAATAAAAGTTTAAAAAACAAATAAATTAAAACAATGGTTAAACGCCTACTCTAAGGCAAACGTTCTGCTGTTATACAAGCACAATATTACTGACACCTGCCAATACTACAAGGTAAGTATTCTAGTTCCACTTTGAAATTAAACAAAAATAAATTGTGGTGATATTCACATAATATGACATTTACCATTTAAATCATTTTTGTGGTAAAACAATGTTAAATTTACCATCTTAACCATTTTAAGTGCACAGTATAGTGGTATTATTTATATTCACATTGTTTTGCAGCCATCATCACTATCCATTTCTATAACTCTTATCATCTTGCAAAAATGTAACTGCATAAACATGACAAAAAGTGACTGTGTTAGTCATTCAGTAATGTCTCTTTGTGACCCCATGGCCAGTAGTCCACCAGGCTCTTCTGTCCATGGGATTTCCCAGACAAGAATACGGGAGTGGGTTGCCATTTCTTTCTCCAGGGGATCTTCCTGATTCAGGGATAGAACCTGTGTCTTCTGCATTGAAGATGAATTCTTTACTGTCTAAGCCACAGGGAACACAGATATTGCAAATTCCATTCCACACCACCACAATAAAATGAGTCACACTAATATTTTGGTTTTCCAGTACAAGTAAAAGTTATGCTTACTCTATTATGTAGTCTACTAAGAGTGCAACAGCATTATGTCTAAAAAAATAATGTACATAATATAATTTAAATTACTTTATTGATGAAAGTATTAATCATGATTTCAACCTTCAGCAAGTTGCAGCCTTTTTGCTAGTAGAAGATCTTGCTTTCATGTTCTAAAAATTCTAAATATTATCTTGGCATTTTGACAATATTCACATCTTCATCAGGAGTACTTTCCATCTCAAGAAACCGCTTGTTTTTGCTCATCCATAAGAAGCAACTCCTCGTCCTTTAAATTTCATTATATTGCACCAATTCAGTCATATGTAAGGTCTCCATATTTAGTTCTTTTGCTAATTTTACCACATCTGCACTTACGTTCTACATCAAAGTATTGAACCTTTGAAAGTTATTTATGAGGGTTGGAGTCAACTTTTTCCAATCTCTTATTAATTTTGATATTTTGACCTCTTCCCATGAATCACAAATGTTCTTAATGGTATTTTAAAAGATAAATCCTTTCCAGAAGATTTCCAAATTACTTTGTCCAGATCCATCAGAGAAACCCCATGTATAGCAGATATGACCTTACAAAATGTATTGCTTAAATAATACTTCAACATTGAATTTTACTCCTTGACCCATGGGCTGCAGAATGCATGCTGTGTTATAGTTAAAGTTAGTCACTTAGTCGTGTCCGACTCTTTGTGACCCCATTGACTCTAGCCCACCAAGCTCCTCTGTCCATGGAAATCTCCAGGCAAGAATACTGAAGTGGGTTGCCATTTCCTTCTCCAGGGCATCTTCCCAACCCAGGGATCGAACCCAGGTCTCCCGCATTGCAGGTGGACTCTTTACCAACTAAGCCACAAGCATGCTGTGTTACTAGGCATTACAACAACACTATTAACACTGTACAACACCATTAGAGCTCTTAGGTGACCAGATGCATTATCACTGGCAGTAATATTTTGAAATAAAGTTGTTTTTTTTTTTTTTTATTCAATTTTGAGAGCTATGGCTTTCAACTGTAGGCTTAAAATATTCTGTAAATATTCAGTAAACCATGTTGTAAACAGATGTGTGGTCATTCAAGTCTTGTTTTCCCATTTGGAGAGCCCAGGTAGTGTAGATTTAGAATAAATCTTAAAAGCCCTAGGAGTTTTGGAATGATAAATTAGCATTGGCTGTAACTTAAAGTAATCAGCTACATTGCTGCTGCTAAGTTGCTTCAGTCATGTCCAACTCTGTGCGACCCCATAGACGGCAGCCCATCAGGCCCTGCCGTCCCTGGGATTCTCTAGGCAAGAACACTGGAGTGGGTTGCCATTTCCTCCTCCAATGCATGCAAGTGAAAAGTGAAAGTGAAGTCGCTCAGTCGTGTCCGACTCTTAGCGACCCCATGGACTGCAGTCTACCAGGCTCCTCAGTCCATGGGATTTTCCAGGCAAGAGTACTCGAGTGGGGTGCCATTGCCTTCTCCAAATCAGCTACATTAGCCCCTAACAAAAGAACCAGACTTTCCTTTGAAGCTCTGAAGTCAGTCATTGACTTATCTGCTCTAGTTCTGAAAGTCTTAGATGGCATCTTCTTCTAATGTAAGGCCATTTCACCTACACTGAAAACCTTTCTTTCAATGTAGTCACCTTCTTCAATTTTCTTTGCTAGATCTTCTGGATAACTTGCTGCAGCTTCTTCTTCTTCTTTTTCTTTCTTTCTAGACATGTACTTGTGATTTTTATGTAACCAAGATTAGAAGATGCTACTAAAAAGTTCAAGACTTAAAAGCGCTGAAAACAGATGAATACATCAATAATACTGAATGAAAAGTGCAGTAAAGCAAAGAGGTCATATTATGGACCAAACATTATTTTGAAATACTATTTGTTAGATGTAGCTGCTGTCTTTTATTTATTTATTTCTTTTTCATTGGAGGACAATTGTTTTACAATATTGTGTTATTAAACCCTCACAACTATGGGCACTTTATCTTTGACAAAGTGAAGTATTACTGAGTTGTGTCCGACTCTTTGTAACCCGAAGGAAAGTAGCCAACCAAGCTCCTTTGTCTATGGGATTCTCCAGTCAGAAATATTGGAGTGGGCTTCTGTGCCCTGCTCCAGGGGATATTCCCAATGCAAGAATTGAACCCAGGTCTCCAGTATTTCATGTGGATTCTTTACCATGTGAGCCACAAAGACAAAGGAGGCAAGAATATACAAAGGAGAAAATAGTCTCTTCGATATGTGGTACTGGAAAAACTGGAGAGTTGTGTGTAAAAGAATGAAATTAAAATACTTCTGAACACTATATACAAATATAAGCTTAAAATGGATTAAAGACCTAAATATGAGACCAGAAGCTATAGAACTCTTTAAGGAAAACATAGGCAGAACACTCTTTGACGTAAATCATGGCAAGATCCTCTATAACCTACCTCATAGAGTAATTGAATAAACATAAAAATTACCAAATGGGACCTAATTAAACTTAAAAGCTTTTGCACAGCAAAGGAAACTATCAGTACAGTTCAGTTCAGTCACTCAGTCCTGTCTGACCCTTTGCAAACCCAGGGACTGCAGCATTCCAGGCTTCCTTGTCAATCACCAATTCCTGGAGCTTGCTCAAACTCATGTCCGTCGAGTTGGTGATGACATTCAACAATTTGTCATCCACTTCTCTTCCTGCCTACAATCATTCCCAGCATCAGGGTCTTTTCCAATGAGTCAGTAATTTGCAACAGGTGGTCAAAGTATTGGCCCTTCAGCATCAGTCCTTGCAATGAATATTCAGGACTGATTTCCTTTAGGATTGACTGATTTGATCTCCTTGCATCCCAAGGGACTCTCAAGAGGCTTCTCCAACACCACTGTTCAAAAGCATCAATACTTCATTGCTCAGCTTTCTTTATAGTCCAACTCTCACATCCATACAATAGTACTGGAAAAGACATAGCTTTTTGACATTTCTCCCAGCAAACTTGATTCCAGCTTGTGCTTCATCCAGCCTGGCATTTTGGATGATGCATTCTGAATATATGTTAAATACACAGGGTGACAATATACACACTTGATATACTGCTTTCCCAAATTGGAAACACTCTGTTGTTCCATATCCGGTTCTAACTGTTGCTTCGTGACCTGCATACAGATTTCTTAGGAGGCAGGTATGGAGGTCTGGTATTCCCATGTCTTTAAGAATTTTCCACAGTTTGTTGTAATCCACACAATCAAAAGGATTGGTGTAGTGAATAAAGCATACGTAGATGTTTTTCTGGAACTCTCTTGTTTTTTCAATAATTCAATAGATGCTGAAAATTTGATCTCTGGTTCATCTGCCTTTTCTAAAACCAGCTTGAACATCTGGAAGTTCATGACTCACATACTGTTGAAGCCTGGCTTGCAGAATTTTGAGTATTACTCTGCTAGCATGGGAGTTCAGTGCAATTGTGTGGTATTTGAACATTCTCTGCATTTCCTTTCTTTGGGATTGGAATGAAAACTGACCTGTTCCAGTCCTGTGGCCACTGCTGAGCTGCAAATTTGCTTGCATACTAAGTGCAGCTCTTAAACAGCATCATCTTTTAGGATTTGAATTAGTTGAGCTGGAATACCATCACCTCTACTAGCTTTCTTCATAGTGATGCTTTCTAAGGCCCACTTGACTTTGCATTCCAGAATGTCTGGCTCTAGGTGAGTGATCATACCATCGTGATTATCTGGGTCGTGAAGACCTTTTTTGTAGAGTTCTTCTGTGCATTCTTGACACCTCTTAATATCTTCTGCTTCCATTAGGTCCATACCATTTCTGTTCCTTATTGTGCCATATTTTCATGAAATGTCCCCCTGGTATCTCTAATTTTCTTAACGAGATCTCTAGTCTTTCCCATTCAATTGTTTCCCTCTATTTCTTTGCATTGATCACTGAGGAAGGCTTTTTTTTAAATCTCTCTTTGCTATTCTTTGGAACTCTGCCTTCAAATGGATATATCTTTCCTTTTCTCCTTTGCCTTTTGCTTCTCTTCTTTTCTCAGCTATTTGTAAGGCCTCCTCACACAACCATTTTGCCTTTTTGCATTCATTTTTCTTGGGGATGGTCTTGGATACTGCCTCCTGTACAATGTCACAAAACTCTTTCCATATTTCTTCAGGCACCCTGTCTATAAGATATAATTCCCTGAATCTATTTGTCACTTCCACTGTATAATCATAAGGGATTTGAATTAGGTCATACCTGAATAATCTAGTGGTTTTCCATGCTTTCTTCAATTTAAGTCTGATTTTGGCAATAAGGAGCTCATGATCTGAGCCACAGTCAGCTCCTGGTCTTGTTTTTGCTGACTGTATAGATGTATAGAGCGTCTTCCTTTTTGGCCACAAAGAATATAATCAGTGTGATTTTGTTACTGACCATCTGGTGATGCCCATGTGTAGAGTCTTCTCTTGTGTTGTTGGAAGAGGCTGTTTGCTATGATCAATGTGTTATCTTGGAAAAACTATATTAGTCTTCACTCTGCTTCGTTTTGTACTCCAAGGCCAAACTTGCCTGTTAATCCATGTATCTCTTGACTTCCTAATTTTCCATTCCAGTCCCCTATGATGAAAATGATGTCCTTTTTGAGTGGTAGTTCTAGAAGGTCTTGTAAGTCTTCATAGAACCGTTCAGCTTCAGCTTCTTCAGTGTTATTGGTTGGGACATAGACTTGGATTACTATGATACTGAGTGGTTTGCCTTGGAAATGAACAGAGATCGTTCTGTCATTTATGAGATTGCACCCAAGTACTGCATTTTGGACTCTTCTCTTGAGTATAAGGGCTAATCCATTTCTTCTAAAGGATTCTTGCTCACAGTAGTAGATATAATGGTTATCTGAGTAAAATTCACCCATTCCAGTCCATTTTAGTTCACTGATTCCTAAAATGTTGATGTTCACTCTTGCCATCTCCTTTTTGACCACTTCTACTTTACCTTGATTCATGGACCTAACATTCCTGGTTCCTATGCAATATTGCTCTTTATAGCATTGGACTTTGCAGATCAGAAGGGAATGACAAAATAAAAAGTGATGTAAGAATAAAAAATGTAAAAGGCCAATAATATCATTCAGATTTGAATGAGAGATAGTTTTACAGACAAGCAAAAATTAAGAGAAGAACAAACAAAACCCAAAGTTAGTAGGAGAAAAGAAGTAATAAAAATCAGGTCAGAAATAAATAAAAGGCTATATAAAACAATAGAAAAAATCAATGAAACTAAGAAAAACTTGGAAGAAAAAGATACAGTAAATCTTTAGTTTGACTCCAAGAAAAAAAAAAAAAAAAAGAGCCTCCAAGGAATAAAATAAAACATTAAAGAGAAGTTACATCAATGTAACCCACACCCTCCAGCATGGTCTTTGAGCTAGACCTTAAGGACCATACCTGTCAATACCTGTCATTTGTGGGTTACCTTTGTTACCATTTCTGTGTTTCAATAAAGTCTGAAACGTCATTACCCACTTTTTCTTCCTGTTAATAAAGACATAAAACAACAACAAAAAGAGAGAGGTCACATACAACACCATGGAAATATAGAGAATTATAATTATATGCCAATCAAATGGACAACTTAGAAGCAGTGGATAAATTCCTAGAAAACTACAATATTCCAAGTTGGAATCAGGAAGAAAGAGAAAAATATGAATTGAACAATTGCCAATAGTGAAATTAAATTAGTAATTTAAAAAAATACTCCCAACAAACAGAAGTCCATGATCAGATGGTTTCATAGGTAAGTTCTGCTAAATATTTAAACAAGATATTTAAACACATATTCTTCTCAAACTGTTCAAAGCATTGAAGGGAAGGAGTGCTTCCAAACTCATTCTATGAGAAAAGTATCATTGTCTCTTGAGGGTCCTTTGGACTACAAGGAGATCAGACCAGTCAACTTTAAAGGAAATCAGTCCTGAATATTCATTGGAAGGACTGATACTGACACTGAAACTCCAATACTTTGACCACCTGATGCAAAGAACTGACTCATTTGAAAAGACCCTGATTCTGGGAAAGATCAAAGGCAGAAGGAGAAGAGGATGACACAGGATGAGATGGCTGGATGGCATCACCGACTCAATGGACATGAGTTTAGCAAACTCCAGGAGTTGGTGTTTGACCAGGGAGCCTGGTGTGCTGCAGTTCATGAGATCGCAAAGAGTCGTACACGACTGAGCGACTGAACTAAACTGAAGAGATGCAGGATCAGTGCCTGGGTTGGGAAGATCCCTTGGAGAATGGAATATCAACCCCCTTCCAGTATTCTTGCTTGGAGAATCCCATGGAGAGAGGAGCCTGGAAGTCTACAGTCCATAGGGTCGCAAAGAGTCAAATACAACTAAAGCAACTTAGCACATATTCATGTTGACATGTGAAGTGAAGCATCTTTCAGTATGCTAATTAATTATCTGCATATCTTCTCTGATGAGGTATCTGGTAAGCACATAGGTCCCTTTTTTTTTTTTTTTAATTGGTCCATTGTGTTTTATTTGTTTGCTTATGGTTTTTTTTCGTTGGTTTGTTTTTATTTATTTATTATTTTTGGTATTGAGTTTGAAAAATTCTTTGTGTATTTTGGATAACAGTACTTTTACAGATGTATCTTTTACAAATATTTTCTCTCAGTCTATGAATTGTTTTTACTCTCCTTTCATAATGTCTTTTTCAGAGCAGAAGTTTTTCATATTGTGAAGTCTAGCTTATTCATTTTCTCTTTCATGAATTATGTCTTTAATGCTTTATCTAAAAAGATATATCCACACTCAAGATTGCTGAAACTTTCTCCTTTGTTATCTTATAGACGTTTCATAGTTTTACATTTGATCAACACCATTGTTGATATATGAACACCATGAAACACCATGAAAATATATTTTAATTTTTTGATGCTGTTATAAATGGGATTGTGATTGTAAAAAAAGTTTTTAGGATAGTTTGGTTTTTGGTATACAGAAAAAAACCTGATTTTCACATCCTGTACCTTTACTGAATTCATTTATTAGTTCTAACTGATGTGTGTGTGGGTATGTGTGTGCTCAGAAAAACGATCAACTAAGTGTGAAAGAATGAAATAAGAACACTTTCTAACACCATACACAAAAATAAATTCAAAATGGATTAAGGGCTAATTGTAAGATCATAAAATATAAAACTCTTAGAGGAAAACAGGCAGAATATGAACATGGGAGGTGTGACTCAAGATGCAGGGGATACATGTATACCTGTGGCCAATTTGTGTTGATGTATGGCAGAAGCCATTACAATAATGTAATTATCCTCTAATTAAATGTATAAATAAATTTAAAAATATTTAAAAAGAAAAATTATTTGACTCATTGGAAAAGACTCTGATGCTGGGAGGGATTGGCAGCAGGAAGAGAAGGGGACGACAGAGGATGAGATGGCTGGATGGCATCACCGACTTGATGGACATGAGTTTGAGTGAACTCCAGGAGTTGGTGATGGACAGGGAGGCCTGGCATGCTGCGATTCATGGGGTTGCAAAGAGACGGATACAACTGAGCAACTGAACTGAACTGAAGAATGCAAGCTAGAATCAAGATTGCTGGGAGAAATATCAATAACCACAGATATGCAGATGATGCCACCCTTATGGCAGAAAGTGAAGAAGAATTAAAGAGCCTCTTGATGAAAGTCAAAGAGGAGACTAAAAAAGTTGGCTTAAATCTCAGCATTCAGAAAACTAAGATCATGGCATCTGGTCCCATCACTTCATGGCAAATAGACGGGGAAACAGTGACTGACTATTTTTCTGGGCTCCAAAATCACTGCAGATGGTGATTGCAGCCATGAAATTAAAAGACACTTACTCCTTGGGAAGAAAGTTATGAACAACCTTGACAACATATTAAAAAGCAGAGAAATTACTTTGCCAACAAAGGTCCATCTAGTCAAGGCTATGGTTTTTCCAGTGGTCATGTATGGATGTGAGAGTTGGACTATAAAGAAAGCTGAGTGCCGTAGAATTGATGATTTTGAACTGTGGTGTTGGAGAAGACTCTTGAGAGTCCTTTGGACTGCAAGGAGCTCCAACCAGTCCATCTTAAAGGAAATCAGTCCTGGGTGTTCATTGGAAGGACTGATGAAGCTGAAACTCCAATACTTCGGCCACCTGATGTGAAGAGCTGACTCATTGGAAAAGACCCTGATGCTGGGAAAAATTGAGGGCAGGAGGAGAAGGGAACGACAGAGGATGAGATGGTTGGATGGCATCACTGACTCAATGGACATGGGTTTGGGTGGACTCTGGGAGTTGGTGATGGACAGGGAGGCCTGGCGTGCTGCAGTTCAGGGTGTCGCAGAGAGTTGGCCACGACTGAGCAACTGAACTGAACTGAACTGAAGAATATAACATGTATGCCTTCAAGTAAATAAAAAGGCATTGTTCAAAGATTAAGAAAAAAATTCTTATTATACTGTAGTCACCCTTATTGTGAGAATTGAGGTGGTAAAATGCCTACATAATAAAAAGAAATGAGGTGAATAATGTAGGCATTGTAGTATAACACTAGGTTACTATAGACCTTCCAACACATTAGAATGTGGATAATCTATTTCAAATAATTCAATATCATGGATCCATGATGATGTTAATAATGATTGGATGTCAGGAGTAGATGTTCACCATGTTGGGAAAATTGAGCAAGATGGAGCAAAATGTCATGGGATTCATCACACTACTCATAATAGCATGCAATTTAAAACTACAGTTCAGTTAAGTCAAATCACTCAGTTGTGTCTGACTCTTTGCAACCCCACGGACTGCAGCACCCCAGGCCTCCCTGTCCTTCATCAACTCCTGGAGCTTGCTTGAACTCATGTCCATTGCGTCAGTGATGCCATCCAACTATCTCATCCACTGTCATCCCCTTCTCCTCTCACCTTCAATCCTTCCCAGCATCAGGGTCTTTTCCAATGAGTCAGCTCTTCTCATCAGGTGGCCAAAGTATTGGAGTTTCAGCTTCAGCATCAGTCCTTCCAATGAATATTCAGGACTGATTTCCTTTAGGATGGACTGATTGGATTTCCATGCTGTCCAAGGGACTCTCAAGAGTCTTCTTCAACACCACAGTTCAGAAGCATCAATTCTTTGGCACTCGGCTTTCTTTATAGTCCAACTTCACATCCATACATGACTATTGGATAAACCAAAGCTTTGACTAGATGGATCTTTGTTGGATAAGTAATGTCTCTGCTTTTTAATATGCTATCTAGGTTGGTCATAGCTTTTCTTCCAAGGAACAAGTGTCTTTTAATTTCATGGCTGCAGTCACCATCTGCAGTGATTTTTGAGCCCCTCAAAAAACAAAGTCTGTCACTGTTTCCCCATGTATTTTCTATGAAGTGATGGGACAAGATGCTATGGTCTTAGTTTTCTTAATGTTGAGTTTTAAGCCAACTTTTTCACTCTTCTCTTTGACTTTCATCAAGAGGATGACACCACCATAAGAGTGGTGTCATCAGCATAGCTAAGGTTACTCCTGATATTTCTCTTGGTAATCTTGATTCCAGCTAGTGCTTCTTCCAGTCCAGCGTTTCTCATGATGTACTCTGCATATTAAGTTAAATAAGCAGGGTGACAATATACAGCCTTGATGTACTCTTTTCCGAATTTGGAACCAGTGTGTGGTTCCATGTCCAGTTCTAATGGTTCCTTCCTGACCTGCATACAGATTTCTCAAGAGACAGGTCAGGTAGTCTGGTACTCCCATCTCTTTCAGAATTTTCACAGTTTATAGTGATCCACACAGTCAAAGGTTTTGGCATAGTCAATAAAGCATAAATAGATGTTTTTTTTTTTTTTTTTTTTTTTCTGCAACTCTCTTGCTTTTTCAATGATCTAACAGATGTTGGCAGTTTGATCTCTGGTTCCTCTGCCTTTTTTAAATCCAACTTGAACATCTGAAATTTCATGGTTCACATACTGTTGAAACCTGGCTTGCAGAATTTTGACTATTACTTTACTAGCATTTGAGATGAGTGCAATTGTGCAGTAGCTTGAGTATTTTTTGGCATTGCCTTCCTTTGGGATTGGAATGAAAACTGACCTTTTGCAATCCTGTGGCCTCTGCTGAGTTTTCCAAATTTGCTGGCATATTGAATGTAGCACTTTCACAACATCATCTTTTAGGATATGAAATAGCTCAACTGGAATTCTATCACCTCCACTAGCTTTGTTCGTAGTGTTGCTTCCTAAGGCTCACTTGACTTTGCATTCCAGGATGTTTGGATCTAGGTGAATGATCACACCATTTTGGTTATCTGGATCATGAAGATCGATTTTGTATAGTTTTTCTGTGTATTTTTGTCTCCTCTTATTAATACTTTCTTCTTCTATTAGATCCACACCACTTCTATCCTTTATTATGCCCATCTTTGCACAAAATGTTCCCTTGATATCTCCTATTTTCTTGAAGAGATCTCTAGTCTTTCCCATTCTATTTTTTTCCTCTATTTCTTTGCACCAATCACCGAGGTAGGCTTTCTTATTTCTCCTTGCTATTCTTTGGAACTCTGCATTCAAATGGGTTTATCTTTCCTTTTCTCCTTTGCTTTCACTTCTCTTCTTTACTCAGGTATTTGTAAGGCTTCCAAGAACAGCCATTTTGATTTTTGCATTTCTTTTCTTGGGGATGGTTTTGATTCCTATCTCCTGTACAATGCTGTGAACCTCCTTTCATAGTTCTTCAGGCACTCTATCAGATCTAGTCCCTTGAATCTGTTTCTCGTAAGCAATTTGATTTAGGTCATACCTGAATGGTCTAGTAGTTTTCCCTACTTTCTTCAATTTAAGTCTGAATATGGCAATAAGGAGTTCATGACCTGAGCCATAGTCAGCTCCCAGTTTTGTTTTTGCTGACTGCATAGAGCTTCTCCATCTTAGACTGCAAAGAATATAATCCATCTGATTTCATTGTTGACCATCTGGTGATGTCCATGTGTAGAGTCTTCTCTTGTGCAGTTGGAAGAGGGTGTTTGCTATGACCAGTGTGTTCTCTTGACAAAACTCTATTAGCCTTTGCCCTGTTTAATTCTGTACTCTAAGGCCAAATTTGCCTGTTTCTCCAGGTGTTTCTTGACTTCCTACTTTTCCATCCCTGTCTCCTATAATGGAAAGGACATTTTTGGGGGTGTTCATTCTAGAAGGTCTTTTAGGTCTTCATAGAACCATTCACCTTCAGCTTCTTCAGCATTACTGTGATACTGAATGGTTTGACTTGGAAATGAACAGAGATCATTCTGTCATTTTTGAGATTGCATCCAAGTACTCCATTTCAGACTGTTTTGTTCACTATGACTACTCTATTTCTTCTAAGGGATTCTTGCTCATAGTAGTAGGTAAAATGGTCATCTGAATTAAATTCACCCATTCCAGTCCTTTTTAGTTTGCTGATTCCTAAAATATCGACATTCACTGTTGTCATCTCCAGTTTAACCACTTCCAATTTGCCTTGATTCATGGACCTATCATTCCACGTTCATATGTAGTATTGCCCTTTGTGGCATCAGACTTTGCATCTATCACCAGCCACAGCCACAACTGGGTGTTGTTTTTTCTTTGGCTCCTTTTCTTCATCCTTTCTGGAGTTATTTCTCCAGTGATCTCCAGTAGCATATTGGGCACCTTCTGATCTGAGGAGTTCATCTTCAGTGTCCTATCTTTTTGCCTTTTCATACTGTTATTAGCATTCTCAAGGCAAGAATACTGAAGTGGTTTGCCATTCCTTTCTCCAGTGCACTACATTTTTTTGGAACTCTCCACTATGACCCGTCTGTTTTGGGTGGCCCTACATAGCATGACTCATAATTTCATTGAGTTAGACAAGGCTGTGGTCCATGTGATCAGGTTGGTTAGTTTTCTGTGATTGTGGTTTTCAGTCTGTCTACCCTCTGAT
Source organism: Bos javanicus (assembly GCF_032452875.1). Classification (NCBI taxonomy): domain Eukaryota; kingdom Metazoa; phylum Chordata; class Mammalia; order Artiodactyla; family Bovidae; genus Bos; species Bos javanicus. Next base: position 85,714,407 of record NC_083897.1, on the reverse strand, counting down.
GGTGGAGAAGGCAATGGCAACCCACTCCAGTACTCTTGCCTGGAAAGTCCCTTGGATGGAGGAGCCTGGTGGGCTGCAGTCCATGGGGTCACAAAGAGTCAGACACGATTGAGCAACTTCCCTTTCACTTTTCACTTTCATGCATTGGAGAAGGAAATGGCAACCCTCTCCAGTGTTCTTGCCTGGAGAATCCCAGGGACAGTGGAGCCTGGTGGGCTGCTGTCTATGGGGTCTATGTCTATGTCTATGGGGTCGCACAGAGTCAGACACGACTGACACGACTTATCAGCAGCAGCAGCAACCCTCTGATGGAGAAGGAAAAGAGGCTTGTGGAAACTTCCTGATGATAGAGACTGACTGAGGGAGAAACTGGGTCTTTTTTCTGATGGGGCAGGCCATACTCAGTAAATCTTTAATCCAGTTTCTCTTGATGGGTGGAGCTGTGTTCCCTTCCTGTTATTTACCTGGGATCAAACTATGTTGGAGGTAATGAAGATACTGGCGACCTCCTCCAAAAGGTCCCATGCATATACTGCTACACTCATTGTCCCAACCCTGCAGCATTCAACCACCAACACACGCCTCTGCTGGAGACTCCTGGACAGTCCCAGGAAAGTCTGGGTCAGTCTCTTATGGGATCACTGCTTCTTTCTCCTGGGTCCTGGTGTGCACAAGGTTCTGTTTGTGCCCTCTGAGAGTCTATTTTCCAGTCCCGTGTAAGTTTTGGCAACTCTATGGTGGGGTTAATGGCGACCTCCTTCAAGAGGGCTTATGCCATACCCAATTCTGCTGCAAATCAGAACCCCTGTCCCTGTGGCAGTCCATTGCTGACCTGTTACCCCCCAGGAGATGCTCAAACACAGTTGTGTTTCACTCTCTCTGGGGTCTCTGTGTCCTGGTGCACACAAGGTTTGTTTGAGCCTTCTGAGCATCTCTCACGGGAATGGGGTTTGATTCTAAATGCAAATTCGCCCCTCCTACCATCTTTGTGGGGCTTCTCCTTTGCCCTTGGAAGTGGGGTATCTCTTCGCAGCCACTCCAGCATCACGCAGCTGCCGCTCCGGTGCCTAACGTCTTGTTGGGGCTTCTCTGACCTTGGACATGCGATATCTTCTCTCAGCCACTCCAGCGCCATGCAGCTGCCACTCCAGTGCTGCTCAGCTGCCAATTTAAAACTTATGGATTTTTAATATGTTTCTAGAATTTTCCATTTAATATTTGTGGACCATGGATAACTGAAACTGCATAAAATAAAAACAAAAATGAGGGGGAACTACTGTTTGCTGATCCATTCTTAAATCACATGGATGAATCCAAATTTTTCACAGTATATGATCCTTTAATGTACTGTTTAATTTGGTTTTCTAAATAATTTGTTGAGGGTTTTGCATGTATGGTTTCAGGGATTTGAGTTTGTAGTTTTTTTAAATTTTATATTTTTTAGTTTTGGTATCATCGTGATATTGGTCTCACAAAATGAATTTGGAAGTATTACCTCATCTTCTATATGTTGGGAGCCTTTAAGAATTGGCATTAATTTTGTTTAAATGTTTGGTAGAATTCACCAGTGGAACCATCTGGTACCGGTCTTTTCTTTGTTGGAGAATGTTTTTCATATTATTTAAATATGCTGTTTCAATATCGGTCTGCTCAGAATTTCTGTCTCTGTATAATATGGTCTTAGTAAGTGGTTCAGTTCAGTTCAGTTCAGTCGCTCAGTCGTATCTTAATCTTTGTGACCCCATGAATCGCAGACTTCCAGGCCTCCCTGTCCATCACCAACTCCCGGAGTTCATTCAAACTCATGTCCATCGAGTTGGTGATGCCATCCAACCAACTCATCCTCTGTCGTCCCCTTTTCCTCCTGCCTCTAATCCCTCCCAGCATCATAGTCTTTTCCAATGAGTCAACTCTTTGCATGAGGTGCCCAAAGTACTGGAGTTTCAGCTTTAGCATCATTCCTTCCAAAGAACACCCAGGGCTGATTTCCTTTAGAATGGACTGGTTGGATCTCCTTGCAGTCCAAGGGACTCCAAAGAGTCTTCTCCAACGCCACAGTTCAAAAGCATCAATTCTTCAGCGTTCAGCCTTCTTCACAGTCCAACTCTCACATCCATACATGACCCCTGGAAAAACCATAGCCTTGACTAGAAGGACCTTTGTTGGCAAAGTAATGTAAGTGTTAAGTCCACAAATTTATCCATTTCTTCTAGGTTATCTGATTTGTTGACACATATTGTTCATTATAGTCTCTCATAATCTTTTCTGTTTCTGTGCCATCCATCAATTGTAATGTCTCTTCTTTTATATGTGATTTAATTTATTTTGATGTTTTATCTTTCTTCATGTTTAGTGAAGGTAAATATTTGTCATTTTTAATCTTTCATAAAACTAACTTCTAGTTTTGTCATTTTTAAAATTATTTTTCTATTTTTAATTTCAGTTATTTCTGCTCTAATTGTTGTTTTCTTTCCTTTGTTAGCTTTCAGTTTAGGATTTTGTCTACATTTTGAGGTATAAAATAAAGTTTTAATTTGAAATTTTTATTAATATTTTCAGTGTAATTATTCATCACTATAAATTGCCTTCTCAGCACTGATTTTGCTGTACTTGTAAGTTCAGCATGTTGTATTTTTGGTTTTGATTGTAAACTCAGCAGTGGCCACAGGACTGGAAAAGGTCAGTTTTCATTCCAAACCCAAAGAAAGGCAATGCCAAAGAATGCTCAAACTACTGCACAGTTGCCCTCATCTTACATGCTAGTAAAGTAATGCTCAAAATTCTCCAAGCCAGGCTTCAGCAATACGTGAACCGTGAACTTCCAGATGTTTTAGAAAAGGCAGGGGAACCAGAGATTAAATTGCCAACATCTACTGGATCATCAAAAAAGCAAGAGAGTTCCAGAAAAACATCTATTTCTGCTTTATTGACTATGCCAAAGCCTTTGACTGTGTGGATCACAAGAAACTGTGGAAAATTCTGAAAGAGATGGGAATACCAGACAACCTGACCCACCTCTTGAGAAACCTATTTGCAGGTCAGGAAGCAACAGTTAGAACTGGAGATGGAACAACAGACTGGTTTCAAATTGGAAAAGGAGTATGCCAAGGCTGTATATTGTCACCCTGCTTATTGAACTCCTATGCAGAGTACATCATGAGAAACGCTGGGCTGGAAGAAGCACATGCTGGAATATCAATAACCTCAGATATGCAGATGACACCACCCTTATGGCAGAAAGTGAAGAGGATCTAAAAGCCTCTTGATGAAAGTGAAAGAGGAGAGTGAAAATGTTGGCTTAAAGCTCAACATTCATAAAACTAAGATCATGGCATCTGGTCCCATCACTTCATGGCAAATAGGTGGGAAAACAGTGGAAACAGTGTCAGGCTTCATTTTTTTGGGCCCCAAAATCACTGCAGATGGTGATTGCAGCCATGAAATTAAAAGACGCTTACTCCTTGGAAGGAATGTTATGACCAACCTAGATAGCATATTCAAAACAGAGACGTTCCTTTGCCAACAAAGGTCCTTCTAGTCAAGGCTATGGTTTTTCCAGTGGTCATGTATGGATGTTGGACTGTGAAGAAAGCTGAGCACTGAAGAATTGATACTTTTGAACTGTTGTGTTGGAGAAGACTCTTTGGAGTCCCTTGGACTGCAGGGAGATCCAACCAGTCCATTCTAAAGGAGATCAGTCCTGGATGTTCATTGGAAGGACTGATGGAAAAGCTGAAACTCCAATACTTTGACTACCTCATGCGAAGAGTTGACTCATTGGCAGAGACTCTGATGCTGGGATGGATTGGAGGAGGGATAAGAAGGGGCCGACAGAGGATGAGATGGCTGGATGGCATCTCCGACTCAATGGACATAAGTTTGAGTGAACTCCAGGAGTTGGTGATGGACAGGGAGGCCTGGCATGCTGCTAATCATGGGGTCACAAAGATTCGGACACGACTGAGTGACTAAACTAAACTGAACTGAACTGAAGCTATTTTCTAATTTATATTTTCACTTATTCTCTGATCCAAAGGTTTTTCAGGAGTGTATTATTTATAATGATCACCCTTGTATGTGAGAGCCCTCTGAAGTAATGGAAATTTCTGTATTTTTCTGTGGATATTGGTTACAAAATACATTCATATGCAAAAGTATGTTGAACTATTCATGTAATATGTATGTACTTCATGTAAGCTATATCTCAATTTTTATAAAATAAATAGTTATTGGAAAAATTGGTCTTCTGTTTTAAAAGAAAGAACAAAGAGTGCACTTTTTTCAATTTCCATATATTTGTGACTTTCTCTCTTTTCTTTGGTTACCTATTTCTAGTTTTATTCCACTGAGGTCAAAACATATGATTGGAATAATTTCAACTTTGTTAAAGTTTTAATGCTTATTTTGTGACCAATCTTGTGATCATTCCTAGAGGAAGTTTTGTGTGCATTTGAAAGAAATGCATATTCTGCTACTGCTAGATAGAATATTCTTTGTAAATTTGTTAGATGAAATTGATCTACATTGCTATTAGAGTGTGCTGTTTCTTTATTCATTTTCTATCTGGATGATCTATGCATTATGCAAAGTGTCATATCAGAGTTTCCTAATATTATATTATTTCTGTCTATTTCTTCCTTTAATTCTGTTAATGTTGGTTTTATACAGTGTTCTTATATTGGATGCATATATACTTATAATTGCTGTATCTTCCTTTTGAATTGATACTTTTATCATTATGTAATGACCTATTTTTTCTCTTTTGACAGATTTTTCTTAGCCAATTTTGTCTAATGTATGTGCAATTACATATTTACACATACATTACTTTCCTTTGGTTATCATTTACATGACATATCTTTTTACTCCCACTCACTTCCATCCTTTACCTGTCCTTAAATCTAAAGTTGAGTCTCAGTCTTTCTGGTTCAAGATAGCAGAGTAGAAAGACATGCACTCATCTCTTACTGGGAGAGCACCAAAATCACAACTAGCTGGAACACAGCAAAAAAAGATACCCCATGTCTAATAGACACAGAAAAAGCTGCAATGAGATGGTAGAAGGGGTGAAAACACGATAAAATCAAATCCCATACCTGTCAGATTGGTGACCCACAATCTGGAAAACAATAATAGCAAAGAAGTTTTCCCACTGTTGTGAAGGTTCTGAGATTCATGTCAGACTTCCCAGCCTAGGGATCTGGCAAAGGGACTGGGAAACCCCAGGTAAGATGACTTGCAAGGCCAGTGGAATTAGATTACAAGACTTCCACAGGACTGTGGGGAGACATATTCCACTCTCGGAAGGCACAAACAAAATCTTGTGAATGCCAAGACCCAGGGAAAAGGGGAAGTGACACCACAGGACACTGAACCAGAACTATATGCTAACACTGGAGGGTCTAATGTGGTGGAGTTGGTTGACAGTGGCTAATTGCAGTGATGGGGGAATTGGCAGTAGAACTCCTGGAAGATACCTAATGGAGTAAGCCCTATTGAAGATCACCATTAACTCTATCATAAAGCCCATAGACCCCAGAACTGAGTCGTCTCAGACCAAACAAATAACAGGGACAGATTTCAACTCCACATAAGCAGAAACTTAAAGTTTACTGAGAAAGGCCTTGCCCACCAGAGCAATACCCAGTTTTCTGTACCATGAGTCTGTCCTGTTAGGAAGCTTATACAAGCCTCTTAGCCTCATCTACCAGAGGGCAGAGAGAAGAAGCAAGAAAAACTACAATCCAATAGCAGCAAGGACAAAAACAGCATTGCTATTGTACTGTCATTCAGTCATGTCTGACTCTTTGCAACTCTGTGGACTACAGCACGCCAGGCTTCCCAGTCTTTCATCAACTCCTGGAGCTTGCTCAAACTCATGTCCACTGAGTCGGTGATGCTATCTAACCATCTCATCCTCTGTCACCCACTTCTCCTCCCACCTTCAATCTTTCCCAGCATCAGGAACGTTTCCAATGAGTCAGCTCTTCAAATCAGGTGGCCAAAGTATTTGAGCTTAAGCTTCAGCATCCGTCCTTCTAATGAATACTCAGGGTTGATTTCCTGTAAGATTGACTGGCTTGGTATTGCCCTCTAAGTGACTCTCAAGAGTCTTCTCCAGAGGGGTGATCCTAAGATGGCTGAGGAATAGGATGGGGAGACCACTTTCTCCCCCACAAATACATCAAGTGATCATTTGAACGTTGAGAAAATACCACAAAACAATTTCTGAATGCTGGCAGAGGACATCAGGAACCCAGAAATGCAGCCCATTCTCTTGGAAAGGAGGTAGGACAAAATATAAAAATAAAAAGAGAGACAAAAGAATTAGGGATGGAGACCCATCCTGCGGAGGAAGTCATGAAGGAGGAGAAGTTTCCAAATACCAGGAAACCCTCTCACCGCCAGGTCTGTGGGGAGTTTTGGAATCTCAGAGGGCAACATAACCGGGAGGGAAAAAAAAAAACAAACAACAACAACAAAACACACACACACACACACACACACACACACACACACACAGATTATTCATCTAATCACATCTCCCAGCAGAGAAGTAGCCCAGATGCTTGTGTCTACCACCAGCAAGCAGGGGCTGAACAGGGAGGCATGGGCTGCATTGTTTCGGGTAAGGGCCGGGCCTGAATGCCCTGAGGAAAATCTGAGGGAGCTAACATTAGATAACAACCCAAACCATGGGATACCCAGAGACAGAAAAAGAGAGAGAAAGAGAGAGAGAGAACTTTCCCGTGAAAAGCTCTAACCTAAGGCACTGCTGGGCTGCTCACAGAACAAAGGACTGAGCAAATACCAGAGCAGAGCTAGCTGGCTGTGCCCAGCCCATCCCCCGCCAGAGGCAGAGAGACAGGCGGGCAACAGCCAGAGCTGGAGGGCGAGGGGCAATCTTAGCCCCGGAGATGGCATCCTCTACCAATCTGTGAGCAGGCTTCCAGTTGCTAACCAAGTCTTCCTGGGATCCTGGATGGTTGACATCTGCCAGGAGGGCTGCAGACAAGGATCAGCGCCCCAGAGGAGACACACAGCACACCTGAGACGGCGCTCCTGCTGTGCACCCAGGAAACCGGGTAGCTGGGACCAGGGATGTGGTAAGACACACTGCCCACCTGAGTAGAGTGAGCTTACCAAGCCCCTGGTCACATGAGCTGCTCAGACCTGGGATGGGCACAAAATGCAGGCCCAACTGAGTCTGTGCCCTTGTGGGATGCCCAAGACCTGAACCTGAGCAGCTTAAACCTGGAAAGTGCACAAAACCCAGGGCCCACTTTAGACAGTTCCCCTGCAGAGTAACCTTGAACCTGAGCAGTGAAGACTGGGAAAACACACACTCTGTGAATGGGAGCAAACCCAGCGTGGCCCAGACAATGCGAGCACGCCCCACACATGCCAGTAATATTTGTCTGCAGGATTCCTCCCTCCCTACAGCACAACCGAACAAGTGAGCCTAAATAAGTGACCACTTTCGCCACCTTGTGTCAAGGTGGAAACTAGACACTGAAGAGACTTGCAAACAGAGGAAGCCAACATAAACAAAGAGGGAACTACTTTGGAAGTGAAAGGTGCAAGAGATTAGAACCCTGCAGTTAGCAATGAATATATTGGAAGGGACCTATAGACCTTGAGAAGAAGCATAAGCTGGAACAAAGAACTATCTGAAACTGAACTGACCCTACACTGCCCTCAACAGTTCCAGAGAAATTCTTAGATACAATATACTATTATCATTTTTTAAATTTTATTTTTACAAATTTTTAAGTTCTTTATCACTCTGTTAATTTTGTTTTTATAACCTATTACTTTGCAAAATACCCTATTTTAAAATCAATTTACTATATAATTTTTTTAATTTTTGTGATTTTTAAAAATATTTTATTTAATTTTTTTGTATGTTGGCTTTTTTAAATTTTTATTTTATTTTTTAACTTTACAGAGTCTAACTTCTACTCTAGATTTTTAATCTTTGCTTTTTGGTATTTATTATCAATTTAGTATGTTTAAGCATCCAATCTTCAGTACTTATTTTTACTTAGGAGTGTGATTGCTGGCTTGACTACCCTCTCCCCCTTTTGACTCTCCTTTTTCTTCCCCAGGTCATATCTATATCCTCCCTCCCCCTTCTCTTCTCCGCCCAACTCTCTGAACCTCTTTGGGTATTCCAGGCTGTGGAGAAAACTTAGGGAACTGAATACTGGCTAGATCGGTCTCTACACTTTTGATTCCCCCTCTTCTCCTGGTCACCTCTATCTCCCTCCTCCCTCTTCTCTTCTTCATGTTATTCTGCAAACCTCTCTGGGTGTCCCTCACTGTGAAGAATCTTTTCTCCATTAACCTAGAAGTGCGGAATGGATGCAGAAGTCTTGAGGCTACCGTAAGAATAAGACTGAAAACCAGAGGCAGGAGGCATAAATCCAAAACCCGAGAACTCCAGAAAATTCCTGAATCCAGGGAACATTACTGGACAAGAGCTCATCCAAAAACCTTGATACCTACACTGAAATCAAGATCCACCCAAGAGCGAATAAGTCTCAGAGCAAGACATACCAAGCTAATTCTCCAACAAGGCAGGAACATAGCCCTAAGCATTAAAATTCAGGTAGTCAAACGTCACACCAAAACTCATAGACACCCCAAAACTCACTACTGGATACTTCATTGCACTCAAGAGAGAAGAGATCCAGCTCCATGCACCAGAACACAAACACAAGTTTCCCTAACCAGGAAACCTTGACAAGTCACTCGTCCAACCCCACCCACAGGGGAGGAACCTCCAAAACAAAGAGGAACCACAAACTTCCAGCATACAGAAAGGCCACCCCAAACACAGTAATCTAAACTAGAAGAAAAGGCAGAGAAATATTCAGCAGGTAAAGTAGCTTGATAAATGCCCGCCAAATCAAACAAAAAAGGAGGATATAGGGAGTCCACCTGGAAAAGAATTCAGAATAATGATAATAAAAATGATCCAAAATCTTGAAGACAAAATGGAGTTACAGATAAATATTCTGGAGACAAGGATTGAGAAGATGTAAGAAAAGTTTAACAAGGACCTAGAAGAAATAATAAAGAGTCAATCAACAATGAATAATGCAATATCTGAGATCAAAAACACTCTTGAGGGAACAAACAGTAGAATAACTGAGACAGAAGTTAGGGTAAATGAGGTTGAAGATAGAATGGTAGAAATAATGAAACAGAGAGGAAAAAAGAATTAAAAGAAATGAGGACAACCTTAGGGACCTCTGGGACAATGTCAAACACCACAACATTCGAATCATAGGAGTCCCAGACAAAAAGAAAGGCCATGAGAAAATATTCGAGGACATAATAGTTGAAAACTTCCCTAAAATGGAGAAGGAAATACCCACCCAAGTCCAAGAAACCCAGAAAGTCCCAAACAGGATAAACCCAAAGCAAAACACACCAAGACACATATTAATCAAATTAACAAAGATCAAACACAAAGAATAAATATTAAAAGCAGCAAGGGAAAAAACAATAAATAACACAGAAGGAGATTCCCATAATTATAACAGCTGATCTTTCAATAGAAATTCTTCAGGCCAGAAGGGAATGGCAGGACATACTTAAAGTGATGAAAGAGAAAAATCTACAATCCAGATTACTGTATCCAGCAAGGATCTCATTCAAATATGTAGGACAAATCAAAAGCTTTACAGACAAGCAAAAGCTGAGAAAATTCAGCACCACCAAACCAGCTATTCAACAAATGATAAAGATCTTCTCTAGACAGGAAACACAGAAAGAGTGTCTATACTCAAACCCAAAACAACAAAGTAAATGGCAATGGAACCATACTTATCAATAATTACCTTAAATGTAAATGAGTCAGATGCCCCAACCAAAGACAAAGACTGGCTGAATGGATACAAAAACAAGACCCCTATATACACTGTCTACAAGAGACCCACTTCAAAACAGGGGACACATACAGACTGAAAGTGAAGGGCTGGAAAAAGATATTGCATGAAAATGGAGACCCAAAGAAAGCAGGAGTAGCAATACTCATATCAGATAAAATAGACTTTAAAATAAAGGCTGTGAAAAGAGACAAAGAAGGACATTACATAATGATCAAAGGATCAATCCAAGAAGAAGATATAACAATTATAAATATATACTCACCCGACATAGGAGCACCACAATATGTAAGGAAAATGCTAACAAGTATGAAAAGGGAAATTAACAATAACACAATAGTAGTGGGAGACTTTAATACCCCATTCATATATATGGATAGATCAACTAAACAGAAAATTAACAAGGAAACACGAACTTTAAATGATACAGTGTACCAATTAGAAATAATTGGTATATATAGGACATTTGACCCCAAAACAATGAATTCCACCTTTTTCTCAACTGCATATGGACCATTCTCCAGGATAGATGATATCCCGGGCCATAAATCTAATATTGGTAAATTCAAAAAAATTGAAATCATTCCAATCATCTTTGCTGACCACAATGCGGTAAGATTAGAGGTCAATTATAGGGGAAAAAAACTATTAAAAATTTCAACCTCTGGGGGCTAAAAAACACGCTTCTGAATAACCAAAAAAATCACAGAAGAAATCAAAGAAGAAATCAAAATATGCGTCAGTTCAGTCGCTCAGTCGTGTCCGACTCTTTGCGACCCCATGAATCGCAGCATGCCAGGCTTCCCTGTCCATCACCAACTCCCGGAGTTAATTCAGATTCACATCCATCAAGTCAGTGATGCCATCCAGCCATCTCATCCACTGTCATCCCCTTCTCCTCCTGCCCCCAATCCCTCCCAGCATCAGAGTCTTTTCCAATGAGTCAACTCTTCTCATGAGGTGGCCAAAGTACTGGAGTTTCAGCTTTAGCATCATTCCTTCCAAAGAAATCCCAGGGCTGATCTCCTTCAGAATGGACTGGTTGGATCTCCTTGCAGTCCAAGGGACTCTCAAGAGTCTTCTCCAACACCACAGTTTAGAAGCATCAGTTCTTTGGCACTCAGCCTTCTTCACAGTCTAACTCTCACATCCATACATCACCACAGGAAAAAACATAGCCTTGACTAGACGGACGTTTGTTGTCAAAGTAATGTCTCTGCTTTTGAAGATGCTATCTAGGTTGGTCACAACTTTCCTTCCAAGGAGTAAGCGTCTTTTAATTTCATGGCTGCAATCATCATCTGCAGTAATTTTGGAGCCCCCGAAAATAAAGTCTGACACTGTTTCTACTGTTTCCCCATCTATTTCCCATGAAGTGGTGGTACCAGATGTCATGATCTTCGATTTCTGAATGTTGAACTTTAAGCCAACTTTTTCACTCCCCACTTTCACTTTCATCAAGAGGCTTTTTAGTTCCTCTTCACTTTCTGCCATAAGGGTGGTGTCATCTGCATATCTGAGATTATTGATATTTCTCCTGGCAATCTTGAGTCCAGCTTGTGTTTCTTCCAGTCCAGCATTTCTCATGATGTACTCTGCATAGAAGTTCAATAAGCAGGGTGACAATATACAGCCTTGACATACTCCTTTTCCTATTAGGAACCACTCTGTTGTTCCATGTCCAGTTCTAACTGTTGCTTCCTGAGCTGCATACAAATTTCTCAAGAGGCAGGTCAGGTCGTCTGGTATTCCCATCTCTTTCATAATTTTCGAGTTTATTGTGATCCACACAAATCACCGACCTAGAGCCAGACATCTTGGAATGTGAAGTCAAGTGGGCCTTAGAAAGCATCACTACGAACAAAGCTAGTGGTTGTGATGGAATTCCAGTTGAACTCTTTCAAATCCTGAAAGATGATGCTCTGAAAGTGCTGCACTCAATATGCTAGCAAATTTGGAAAACTCAGCAGTGGCCACAGGACTAGAAAAGGTCAGTTTTCATTCCAATCCCAAAGAAAGGCAATGTCAAATAATCCTCAAACTATCACACAATTGCACTCATCTCACATGCTAGTAAAGTAGTGCTCAAAATTCTGCAAGCCAGGCTTCAACAATATGTGAACCTTGAACTTCCTGATGTTCAAGCTGTTTTAGAAAAGGCAGGGAAATCAGAGATCAAATTGCCAACATCTACTGGATCATCAAAAAGCAAGAGAGTTCCAGAAAAACATCTATTTCTGCTTTATTGACTATGCCAAAGGCTTTGACTGTGTGGATCACAAGAAACTGTGAAAAATTCTGAAAGAGATGGGAATACCAGACCACCTGACCTGCCTCTTGAGAAATCTGTATGCAGCTCAGGAAGCAAGAGTTAGAACTGGACATGGAACAACAGACTGGTTCTAAATAGGAAAAGCAGTATGTCAAGGCTGTATATTGTCACCCTGCTTATTTAACATATGCATAGACGAATGAAAATGAAAACACAACAACCCAAAGCCTATGGGACACTGTAAAAGCAGTGTTAAGGGGAAGGTTCATAGCAATACAGGCTTACCTCAAAAAACAAGAAAAAAGTCATATATCAACATGAATCCACCACAAATATACACATGTTCCCTATCCCTTTAAAGTTAAAAAATAAAATTAAAAAATAAAACAGCGCACACACACACACACAAAAACTTAGTACAATAAAAAAAAGAAAAAAGTCGAATAAATAACCTAGCTCTATACCTAGAATAACTAGCAAATGAAGAAATGAAGAACCCCAGGTTTAGTAGAAGGAAAGAAATCTTAAAAATTAGGACAGAAATAAATATGAAAGAAACAAAAGAAACCATAGCAAAATCAACAAAACTAATATTGGTTCTTTGAGAAGATAAATAAAATTGACAAACCATTAGACAGACTTATCCGGAAAGAAAAGGAGAAGAATCAAATCAACAAAATTAGAAATGAAAATAGAGGAATCACAACAGACAGCGCAGAAATACAAAGGATCATAAGAGATTATTATCAGCAACTATATGCCAATAAAATGGACAACTTGGAAGAAATCAACAAATACTTTGAAATCTATAAGTTTCTGAAACTGAACCAGGAAGAAATAGAAAATCTTAACAGACCCATCAGAAGCATGGAAATTGAAACTGTAATCAGAAATCTTCCAGAAAACAAAAGCCCAGGACCAGACAGCTTCACAGCTGAATTCTACCAATAATTTAGAGAAGAGCTAATACCTATCCTACTAAAACTCTTCCAGAAAATTGCAGAGGGAGGTAAACTTCCAAACTCATTCTATGAGGCCACCATCACTCTAATACCAAAACCAGACAAAGATACGAAAAAAAAAAAAGAAAAGAAAAAAAGAAAAGAAAACTACAGACCAATATCGTTGATGAACAAGATGCAAAAATCCTTAACAAAATTCTAGCAAACAGAATCCAACAACATATTAAAAAGATCGTACCTCATGACCAAGTCGGCTTTAACCCAGGAATGTAAGTATTCTTTAATATCCGCAAATCAATCAGTGTAATACACTACATTAACAAATTGAAAGATAAAAACATATGATTATTTCAATAGATGCAGAGTATGCCTTTGACAAAATTCAACATCCGTTTATGATAAAAACCCTCCAGAAAGGAAGAATAGAAGGAACATAACTCAACATAATAAAAGCCATATATGGCAAACCCACAGCAAACATTATCCTCAAGGTTTAAAAAATTGAAAGCATTTCCTCTAAAGTCAGGAGGAAGACAAGGGTGCCCACTCTCACCACTACTATTCAACATAGTTTTGAAGTTTTGGCCATAGCAATCAGAGCAGAAAAAGAAATAAAAGGAATCCTGATTGGAAAAGAAGAAGTAAAACTCTCACTGTTTGCAGATGACATGATCCTCTACATAGAAAACCCGAAAGACTCCACCAGAAAATTACTAGAGCTAATTAATAAATATAGTAAAGGTGCAGGAAAAAAATTAACACACAGAAACAGAAATCTCTTGCATTCCTATACACTAACAGTGAGAAAACAGAAAGAGAAAGTAAGAAAACAATTTTATTCACCATTGCAACAAAAAGAATAAAAAACTCAGGAATATATCTACTTAAAGAAACAAAAGACATATATATTTAAAACTATAAAAGACTGATGAAAGGAATCAAAGAGGACACAAATAGATGGAGAAATATACCATGTTCATGGATTGGAAGAATCAATATAGTGAAAATGAGTATACGACCCAAAGCAATCTATAGATTCAGTACCATCCCTATTAAGCTACCAATGGTATTTTTCACAGAGCTAGACCAAATCATTTCACAATTTGTATGGAAATACAAAAAAAACCCCAAATAGCCAAAGCAATCTTGAGAAAGAAGAAAGGAACTGGAGGAATCAACCTGCCTGTCTTCAGGCTATACTACAAAGCTACAGTCCTCAAGACAGTAGGGTACTGGCACAAAGACAGAAATATAGATCAATGGAACAAAATAGAAAGCCCAGAGATAAATCCATGTGCCTATGGACCCCTTATCTTTGACACAGGAGGCAAAAATATACAGTGGAGAAAAGACAATCTCTTTAACAAGTGGTCCTGGGAAAACTGGCCAATCACTTGTAAAAGAATGAAACTAGAACACTTTCTAACACGATACACAAGAATAAACTCAAAATGGATTAAAGATCTAAATATAAGACCAGAAACTATAAAACTCTTAGAGGAGAACATATGCAAAACACTCTCTAACATAAATCACAGCAGGATCCTCTATGACCCACCTCCTAGAGTAATGGAAATAAAAGCAAAAATAAACAAACAGGACCTAATTAAACTAAAAGCTGTTACACAAGGAAGGAAACTATAAGCAAAGTAAAAAGACAGCTTTAAAATTGGAAGAAAATAATAGCAGTCAAAACAACTAACAAAGAATTAATCGCAAAAATATACAGGCAACACCTGCAGCTCAATTCCAGAAAAATAAATGACCCAATCATGGGGAACAGATGTAAACCATGCTTGATTCATGTGAATTTATGGCAAAAACCACTACAATACTGTAAAGTAATTAGCCTCCAATTAAAATAAATAAACTAAAAATAAATAAATAAATAAAGTGAAGTGCCATACCAGCACCCAGCAATGTCCTAATCCTTTCTTTACTATTTTATAGTTATATTTTTAAGTAACTGACATAAAATAATTGTCATATCAATTATAATTCAATAAAAATTAAAAATTTATGACTAAATACATAAAATTATCATAATTGACAATTTATAGAGATTTCATATCTAAATTCATGCCGTAGAATTATCTCCCTAGACCCAAGAAACTTATAGTTTAGTGAGGAAACCCAGACATAAATTCACTGATGTCCAGTGTGCTAAGTGGCTTCAGTCATGTCCAACTCTTTGAGACCCCATAGACTGCAGCCTGCCAAGCCCTTCTTCCATGGGACGCTGTGGGTGAGAGTACCTGAGTGGTCTGTCCATGGGACTCTGTGGGCGACAGTACCTGAGTGGGTTGCCATGCCCACTGATAAAAATTAAGTTCAGCTCATTCACTCGCTCAGTCATGTCCAAATATTTATGACTGGATGAACTGCATCATGCCAGGCATCCCTGTTCATTACCAACTCCCAGAGCTTACCCAAACTCACCTCCATTGAGTTGGTGATGCCATCCAACCATCTTGTCCTCTGTCATCCCCTTCTCCTGCCCTCAATCTTTCCTAGCATCAGGGTCTTGTGAAATGAATCAGCTCTTTGCATCAGGTGGCTAAAGTATTGGAGTTTCAGCTTCAGCATCAGTCCTTCAAAAGAATATTCAGGACTGATCTCCTTTTAGGATGGACTGGTTGGATCTCCTTGCAGTCCAAGGGACTCTCAAGAGTCTTCTCCAACACCACAGTTCAAAAGCATCAATTCTTCGGTACTCAGCTTTCTCTATAGTCCAAATCTCACATGCATACATGACTACTGGAAAAAACATAGCCTTGAGTAGACAGACCTTTCTTGGCAAAGTAATGTCTGCTTTTTAATATGCTATCTAGGTTGGTCATAACTTTCCTTCCAAGGAGTAAGCATATTTTAATTTCACGGCTGCAATCAACATCTGCAGTGATTTTGGAGCCCCCCAAAATAAAATCTGACACTGTTTCCATTATTTCCCCATCTATTTGGCATGAAGTGATGGGACCAGATGCCATGATCTTCGTTTTCTGAATGTTGAGCTTTAAGCCAACTTTTCACTCTCCTCTTTCACTTTCATCAAGAGGCTTTTTAGTTCCTCTTCACTTTCTGCTATAAGGGTGATATCATCTGCATATCTGAGGTTATTGCTATTTCTCCCAGCAATCTTGATTCCAGCTTGTGCTTCTTCCAGCACAGCGTTTCTCATGATGTACTCTGCATAGAAGTTCAACAAGCAGGATGACAATATACAGCCTTGACGTACTCCTTTTCCTATTTGGAACCAGTCTGTTGTTCCATTGTCCAGTTCTAACTGTTTCTTCTTGACCTGCATACAGATTGCTCCAGAAGAAGGTCAGGTGGTCTGGTATTCCCATCTCTTTCAGAATTTTCCACAGTTTCTTGTGATCCACACAGACAAAGGCTTTGGCATAGTCAATAAAGCAGAAATAGATGTTTTTCTGGAACTCTCTTGCTTTTTTGATGATCCAGCAGATGTTGGAAATTTGATCTCTGGTTCCTCTGCCTTTTCTAAAACCAGCTTGAATTACCAAATAATTAGTATACAGTGAGATCAATGGGAGGTAGAGTCCTGGAGGGACACAAGGGAAATATTCCTTTGAAGAGGTAGGATTTTCACTGGGCCTTGAGAATACCTTGGATGGAAGGAAAGAAAGGGTGCAAGCCTTTCAGACAGGAAGAATAATGTAAAATGTAGAGGCAGAGGATGCCCAAAGCATGTTTAAGGAATGAGTAAATAGGTTTAGTTTGGGCTAGATTATTTGGTAGAGTAATATTAAAATATTTGGGTAAATCTAAAGGGTGAAAGGCCTGGAATTACAGGATATTTACCTGCTACAAGACCCTAGTATGCCATTACTCTGTCAGGAATACATATGTGGATCATGAAAATGTCATATGAATTGCCAAAAGTTACATATCCCATGGTATAGCTTAGATTTGACTTTGACATTCTACCTCCTCAGTCAGTGTTTTCCAACAAAATTCAGTGTTCAAAGTTTCGCCTACTTCAGGACAGCAGTAAGCAATGAATTTTACCAAACAGTAGGATGAGTAGAGAGATTCATTTTTCATTACTGAGGCTCTTCAAAGCATCTGGTCAGTAATCTTAACCTTTCATTTTTTGGAGGATTTAGGATATTGTTGGTCAGCATCACTTCCCTAATTCTTTCTCAGAAGGATGTACAATCAAGTTATTATGTTCCTTACTGTCTTGTTCCCTCTTCAACACTCCCCAGGTTCAGTAGGAACTGGGGAGTTCCTCAAAAACATGAGATCCAGATAAGGAAAAGTGGACAGATTTTTGGTGTCAACTATAATAAGACATCAAATCACAACATTTTGTCCTTTTCTGAAAGTGAAAAGTGAAAGTCAAGTCCAAATTTTTGTGACCCCATGGACGATCACCTGCAGGTCTCCTCTGTCTGTGGAATTCTCCAGGCCAGAATACTGGAGTGAGTAACTGTTCCCTTCTCCAGGGGATCTTCCCAACCCAGGCATCGATCCCAGGTCTCCTGCATTAGAGGAAAATTCTTTACTGTCTGAGCCACCAGACACATTTTACCTTGATGCCTTTTAAAGTAAATGTAAATTTGAAAAAATGAGGGAAGACTTTTTTTTTTTTTTAAACTAAATCACCCTTGAAGTTCCAGGAATTGTCTTCACTATTGTCTCTTTTTCTTTCAGTCTCAGATGCCTTGCTGATCCCTCTGTTTTCATTTATTTTCCTCTCCTCTTTTCCAAATTCCCAGATGTTCATTCACTGATGTCCTCTTTGTTAGCAAATCATAGTCACTGATACATCACTAGAGTTTGGATTGTAACACTATCAAGAATTTTATCTAAAGTATGGGGTTTGCATATGTGTCTGGCTACTGATTGACTGAAAAATATCTTTCCTAACTACTGGTTGAAATTTCAGCATGATAAAATTAAAATGACTTCATAGAATCTGTCTTTAACTTGGAGAGGAACAAAAGAACCAAGCTGTTCCTCTGACACGGATGAGAGGACCCATCTCAGAAATATCTGAACCCACTCAAAATTTCAAAAGAACATGAGCTCAAGGCCAAAATCCTGGGAGATGCCTTCTATACAGGCAGTTGGAGTGCTGCAAGGAAAATACAAAATTCTTGTCCATTTTCATGTTATCCCACGCAGATCTAATCTCATATTCTAAGAAAGACATCTCTTAATCAAATGTTGAGTAAATATAAATGGGAAAAGAGCACCTCAAACACATTTTATATTTTATTTTTAGCTCAGTTAACCCCCAGAGCCATTAACTGAACTGTAGCTTCAGGGCTTCCCTGGAGGGAAGCTCAAAGGCTTTCGTGCCTCCACAGTCCAAGCTCCCTATCTTTCTTCAGTGCTGAAAGAGTTTAGGGCTTGAACTTTAAAACAAAAAACATACAGTCCTCATTTCCATTTTTGATCAGTGCACAAGTATTACCAAAGCTTGATTTATTTTCAAAACCAGGCTTGATTTTTTTCAGATGCAAAGCCCCAGAAGTCTGACCTAAATGAACTGGCTATTGTTAAGCCAAGTCTAACTTTTGCATGTTGAAATGTAATTTCTAGACAGAAAGAACTTTTTGAAATTATATCCACAAGTCTCCTTTTGAACATCCTTCCAGTTATATTTTTATGAACTTGAGGAAGTCACACTCCCTTTCTAGTTCTAGGTTCTTTATATGATATGAGAGAAGAAAAGGATAAATTAAATCAATGGCTCTGAAACTTTATGGAACATGAGAATCATAAGAGGAGCATGCTAAAATACACATGCTTAAGCATCAGCCATAATATTGCTTATGATTTACTAGGTTTGAGGTACAGCTCTGGGAGCTAAAATTTTAATCACCTTTCCAGGCGATTTTGATGGACACCACAGGGACCATTGCTCTCTAAATTGCTATCCATACCTAAAATCAAGAAACTGATATATCGTGTAGAAATGTTGACATGTAACTGGGCTACTCAATTTACTAAGAGCTTTACATATATTACTTAATACACTGAAACTGGTCAGATCTCTAAAAACACTAGCTGATGAGGAGGATTGTAACTAAAACAGAAAGAAGATTAATAAAAGTCAAGAATGAAATTTAGGGTTAGACATGTGAGAAAAAATTGGAATAGCAATATCTAGGGCCCTTCATCAATAAGGTTTTATATTTTTGACAATATTCAACATATCACTTACTTAGAAGTAAAATAACATATACCATTCTCTTTTATTTTTTTTTTAATTTTTAAAAAAATTGTTGGGCAAGCCCAGCAGCATGTGGGATCTTAGTTCCCTGACCAAGGGTCAAACTCATGCTTCCTGAATTGGAATCAGAGTCTTACTGGGCTGCCAGGGAACTCCCCTGTCATATTCAAGCTATGGAAAAAGATTTAGATGAAGGTCGCCTGATAAGACAGAAATAAGGTTTGAATTAAGAGTATTTAAAATGTCCCAGTTATGAGTGTAAATTGAAACAGTCACAGTGGAAAATAGTATGGAGATTCCTTTAAAAACTAAAAATATAGCTACCATATTACCCAGCAATCCTAATACTGGGAATATATCAAGAGAAGCCATAATTCAAAAAGATACATACACCCCAATTTTATAGCAGTAACTAGTTACAATCACCAGGATATGGAAGCAACCTAAATGTCCATCAACAGAGGAAAGGATAAAGAAGACGTGGTAGATATATAAATAGAATATTACTCAACTATAAAAAGAAATGAAGCTTGGCCATTTGTAGAGACCTGGATGTACCTAGAGAGTCTCATACAGAGTAAAGTCAGAAAAGGAAAATCAAATGTTATATATTAATGAATATATGTGGAATATAGAAAAATGGTTTAGATAATCTCATTGCAAACAGAAATAGAGACACAAACGTAAAGAACAAATGTTTGGATAACTGACACAAGGGGTGATCCCTTATGGCAGAAAGTGAAGAGGAACTAAAGAGCCTTTTGATGAAAGTAAAAGTGGAGAGTGAAAAAGTTGGCTTAAAGCTCAACATTCAGAAAACTAATATCATGGCATCTGATCCCATCGCTTCAAGGCAAATAGATGGGGAAACAGTGGAAACAGTTGAAGACTTTATTTTGGGGGGCTCCAAAATCACTGCAGATGGTGATTGCAGCCATGAAATTAAAAGATGCTTACTCCTTGGCAGGAAAGTTACGACAAGCCTAGACAGCATAAAAGCAGAGACATTACTCTGCCAAGAAAGGCCCGTCTAGTCAAGGCTATGGTTTTTCCAGTAGTCATGTATGGATGTGAGAGTTGCACTATAAAGAAAGCTGAGTGCCGAAGAATTGATGCTTTTGAACTGTGGTGTTGGAGAAGACTCTTGAGAGTCCCTTGGACTGCAAGGAGATCCAACCAGTCCATCCTAAAGGATATCAGTACTGAGTGTTCATTGGAAGGACTGATGCTGAAGCTGAAACTCCAATACTTTAGCCACCTGATGCGAAGAGCTGACTCATTTGAAAAGACCCTGATGCTGGGAAAGATTGAAGGTGAAAGAAGAAGGGGATGACAGAGGATGAGATGGTTGGATGGCATCACCCACTCAATGTGCATGAGTTTGAGTAAACTCTGAGAGTTGGTGATGGACAGGAAGGCCTGGCATGCTGCAGTTCCATGAGGTCTCAAAGAGTTGGACATGACTGAGTGACTGAACTGAACTGAACTGAGGAGTAGTGGGAGCATTTGGGAGACTGGGATGGATATATATATGCTATTGGTATTATTTATAAACTAGGTAGAAACCTGTATGTGGCTTAAGAAGCAACAGTTAGAAGCCTTTATGGAACAACTGAATGGTTCAGGATTGACAAAGGAGTATGACAAAGCTGTAATTGTTTCTGAAAGAGATGGGAATACCAGACCACCTGAGCTGCCTCTTGAGAAACCTATATGCAGGTCAGGAAGCAACAGTTAGAACTGGACATGGAACAGCAGACTGGTTCCAAATAGGAAAGGGAGTATGTCAAGGCTGTATATTGTTACCCTGCTTATTCAACTTATATTCAGAGTACATCATGAGACACACTGGACTGGAAGAAACACAAGCTGGAATCAAGATTGCTGGGAGAAATAGCAATAACCTCAGATATGCAGATGATATCACCCTTATGGCAGAAAGTGAAGAGGAACTAAAAAGCCTCTTGATGAAAGTGAAAGTGGAGAGTGAAAAAGTTGGCTTAAAGCTCAACATTCAGAAAACGAAGATCATGGCATCTGGTCCCATCACTTCATGGGAAATAGATGGGGAAACAGTGTCAGACTTTATTTTTCTGGGCTCCAAAATCACTGCAGATGGTGACTGCAGCCATGAAATTAAAAGAGGCTTACTCCTTGGAAGGAAAGTTATGTCCAAGCTAGATAGCATACTGAAAAGCAGAGACATTACTTTGCCAACAAAGGTCCGTCTAGTCAAAGCTATGGTTTTTCCTGTGGTCATGTATGGATGTGAGAGTTGGACTGTGAAGAAGGCTGAGCGCAGAAGAATTGATGCTTTTGAACTGTGGTGTTGGAGAAGACTTTTGAGAGTCCCTTGGGCTGAAAGGAGATCCAACCAGTCCATTCTGAAGGAGATCAGCCCTGGGATTTCTTTGGAAGGAATGATGCTAAAGCTGAAACTCCAGTACTTTGGCCACCTCATGCGAAGAGTTGACTCATTGGAAAAGACTCTGATGCTGGGAGGGATTGGGGGCAGGAGGAGAAGGGGACGACAGAGGGTGAAATGGCTGGATGGCATCACTGACTTAATGGACGTGAGTCTGAGTGAACTCCGGGAGTTGGTGATGGACAGGGAGGCCTGGCGTGCTGTGATTCATGGAATCACAAAGAGTGACACGACTGAGCAACTGAACTGAACTGAACTGAACTGAGGGCTGTAAGCAAGAATCTTCTCCATGTCTCTTCCTAACTTATGGTGAACCATTGGCAATCTTTGAAATTTTTGGCTTACGGGTGCATCACTACAGTCCTCCAGGTTCATATGTCATTTCCCCCATGTCTCTTTACATAACCTTCCCTCTGTACATGCCTGTATCTGTCTAAACTTCCCATAAGAACACCAATCATATAGGATTGTCGCCCATACTAATGATCTTATTTTTACTTGATTACATTTTCAAAGGCCTTACCTTCAAATAAAGTTACATTCTGAAATATGGGAGTTAGAACTTTACCGTACCTTTTCAGAGGAAACAACCAAACCTATAACACAACGAAAACATCCTACAGCAGGTTAAAAAAACTGTGGTGCGTACATACCATGGAATAGTACTCGGTAGCCAAGGAGTGAACTACTTAACTTATGTGCATCATAAGTTAAGTTACATCATGGCAAATGCCAGGTTGGATGAATCACAAGCTGGAATAAAGATTGCTGAGAGAAATATCAACAACCTTAGATATACAGATGATACCACTCTAATGGCAGAAAGCAAAGAGGAACTAAAGAGCTTCTTGATGAAGTGGAAAGAGAAGAGTAAAAAAGTTGGCATAAAACTCAACATTCAAAAAACAAAGATCGTGGCATCCGGTTCCATCACTTCATTGCAAACAGATGGGGGAAAATGGAAAAAGTGACAGACTTTATTTTGTTGGGCTCCAAAATTACTATGGATAGTGACTACAGCCATGAAATTAAAAGACACTTGCTCCTTGGAAGAAAAGCTATGAAAAACCTAGACAGCTTATTGAAAAGCAGAGACATCACTTTGCCAACAAAAGTCCATCTAGTCAAAGCTATGGTTTTTCCAGTGGTCATGTATGGTTCTGAGAGTTGGAGCATAAAGAAGGCTGAGCACTGAGAACTTGATGTTTTTGAACTGTGATGTTGGAGAAGACTCTTGATAGTCTCTTGGACTGAAAGGAGATCAAACCAATCAATCCTAGACAAATCAACCTTGGATATTCATTGGAGGGACTGATATTGAAGCTGAAGCTGCAATGCTTTGGCTCCCTGATGTGAAGAGCTAACTCATGGGAAAAGACCCTGATGATGGGAAAGATTTAGGCAAGAGGAGAATTGGGCAACAGAGGATGAGATGGTTGGGTAACACCACTGACTTTCTGGGAGATAGTGAAGGAGAGAGAAGTCCGTTGTGCTTCAGTCCATTGGGTTACGAAGAGTTGGACATGACTTAGCAACTTAGCAACAAAATAGATATACATAATTTGAATGGATCTTAAATACATTATCTGACTGGAATAAAAAGTAATTATGAAAATATCACAAATTGTATGATTCCATTTACATAATATTTACAAAATGAAAAATATATAGAGATGGAAAATAGAGTGGTGATTAAATTTAGGATTCCTAAATCCTATTTCCAGGATTTAGGAATGGTGTGTTAGAGGGGACAGGGATTATTCTGGTGATGGAATAGTTCTGTATCACAGTTACAATGATGATCACTTAAATCTTTTCATGTGATAAAATGGCATAAAGCTACACATATACGTTGTGCCAATGTCAAGTTCCTGGTTTTGATATTCTACTAAAGCTATATAAGGGCTTCCCAGGTGGCCTTAGTGGTAAAAAATCTGCATGCTAATGAAGGAGATTTAAGAGACACGGGTTCATTCCCTGGGTAGAGAAGATCCTCTAGAAGAGGAAATGGCACCCCACTGCAGTATTCTTACCAAGATAATCTACCGAGGAGCCTAGCAGGCTACAGTCCATGGGGTCTCAGACTCAGACATGGCTGAGTGTCTGAGACACACAAAAATAAATCATTTAAAATATAACCATTCGGGGAACTGAGTGAAGGATTCATGGGACCTTCCTGTGTGTTTCTGTACAACTTCCTGTGAATGTATTATTACTATTAAAAAATTTTAAAAATTTTGAAGTAGTTGTCTTTTCTCCATAAAACTAGAGAACAGCCTTCTCCAAAAGTTGAAGACTGTTTTCTCTGTATACCATCACTCAATTGGAATACACATCGAGACTAGAAGCCAATAGATTAGTGACCCAGTGGATGACTTAGGTATGAGCAGTACACATAAGGAGTGTACTAAGTTAGAGGCTGTGTTCCCCATGAATATGACAATAGTCAGTAGAATTGCAGTGGGTGACAGAACTGCATTGGGAACTGGCAGGAGCAGACTTATTTGAAAAAACTTTTGAGCCACATATTGAGGAAACACAGAAATACTGTGAGAGAAACATTTTGGAGGAATTTGTCATTCTGAATGAGTAGGTAGTGGCAAGACCAGTGAAATGCATGCTATGTAAACCTATTTGACTCATAGGCTGGTAAGATCTGGGAAAATTTATTCTAAATATGAAATGATAAGTCCTATAACAAAGTTACAATCAAGCACTACAGAATCTCAAAGAAGAGAGTGACCAGCTTAGGTTGAGAAAGACTTCATGGAAAAGATGACAATTGATTTTGAAATGTTAGGATTTCATTAGGCAGAAGAAATTGTATATGCAAAGTCAGAAATAGGTAAATGAGCCTAAGAAATTGCAATTGGTCCATCAACAATAAATGGATCAAGAAAATGTCCATGTATATGTGTGTGCATTATAGGATCATATTTAGCCATAAAATAAGGAAAATCTGCTATTTGTGACAACATAGATGGCTAGGTATTATGCAAAGTGAAATAAGTCAGAAAACTACAAATACTTCATGATATCACTTACATATGAATCTAAAAAACAAATATAAACAAATTTTTAAGTACAGAGAACACACTGGCAGCTGGTAGAAGTAGGAGGTGGGAAAACTGATAAAATAATATAAACCTTCAGTTATATGATAAGTAAGTCATAAGGATATAGAGCATAGCATGGTGACTATAGTTAACAATGCATATATTTCAAAATTCAGAGAGTAGACCTTAAAACTCCTTATCACAAGAAAGAAATTTGCAACTATGTGTGGTGATGGATGTTAACTAAACTTACTGTGATAATCATTTCAAACATATACACATATCAAATCATTGTGTTGTATAGCTAAAAGTAATACAATGGTATACGTCAACTACATCACAATGTTTGAAAAATAAATTAGAACAAATTTCCTCTTCAAAAGGAAAAAAAAAAAAAGAAAGAAAGAAACTGCTCTTTTCAGGCTCCCATCAATTGGTAGACAGACTGCCTAGTGACACTTGTCCTCTACCAGCCTCATGGTTACACCTTTTATTCTCTAAATACCTTAGTACTTAGCCTCCTCACTCCAATTCTTAACTCCATACTATTAATAGGTGGCCTTTCTTAAGTATTAAATAAATCCACATGGATATTTCTCCAATGTCCTGGCATTTCAGTTATCAAAATCTTCATCTCTGATGTCCTGGTTCTCTATTCCACTTCATTTACCACACGACAATTACATTCTGATATCAGTACATAAAACTTCCCTACCTCCAATTTCACTCGACTCTTGAACCATAGTTCCTCCTTTAAAATTTGTAGTTTAACCATTTTCATCATGATCATTTTTTGAACTAATCTGGGTTTTGCGTTAGCCCTTAAAGTTTCTCCCTATATCTAAGGACTCAAGACTTTTTTCTCCTTGATTCCTTCATCTTTAAGCTTAGATTTCATGATCCTCTGTATCAATAACTATCCTACCAAAGCAATGAAGTTCCTTCCTCTTCTGGCTCTTTCAACCAATTTATCTGGAAAAAGCAAACATTACACAAAGCCAGTTATTTACTTTCAGCTACTTTATCAGAAATAAGGTTAATACTAAATAGGAAACGATGTAATCAAGGGTAGTTTTGAGCCACTAAGAATTCATACCTCCAAGACTCAGCTGTGTTCTCAATATAACCCAACAACTAAATTACATCTCTAAAGTTCTGAGACTATCAACAACTATTCTAGCACTTCTTCAAATTTCTGACCCTCCTACTTAAGCTGATAGCATTCTTCTCAAATCCACAAGAGAAGAATCTATCAGATAATAGATGTATTCTAGAGATACACTGGAAACATGAACATAATTAACGCACGTTGTTGTTGTTGTTCATTCTCCCAGTTATGTCTGATTATTTGCAACCATATGGACACCAGCACACCAGGCTTTTCCAGTTCTTCACATCTCACAGAGCTTGTTCAAATTCGTGTCCACTGAGTTCATGTTACCATCCAACCATCTCATCCTCTTTCATCCCCTTCTTCTCCTGCCTTCAATCTTTCCCAGCATAAGGGTCTTTTCTAGTGAGTCAACTCTTCTCATCAGATGGTCAAAGAACTGGACCTCCAGCTTCGGCACCAGTCCTTCCAATTAATATTCAGGACTCAATTCCTTTAAGATTGACTGGTTTTCTCTCCTTGCAGTCCAAGGGACTCTCAGAGTCTTCTCCAACACCACAGTTCAAAAGCATCAGTTCTTTGGTGCTCAGCATTCTTTATGGTCCAACACTTAAATCCATACAACTATTGGAAAAAAACATAGCTTTGGCTAGACAGAGCTTCATCAGCCAAGTAATGTCTCTGCTTTATAATATGCTGTCTAGGTTGGTCATAGCTTTTCTTCCAAAGATAAAGTGCCTTTTAATTTTATGGCTATAGTCACCATCTGCAGTGATTTTGGAGACCTAGAAAATAAAGTCTCTCACTCTTTCCAATTTTTCCCCATCTATTTACCATGAAGTTATGGGACCAGATGCCATGATCTTAGGTCTTGAATGTTGAATTTTATGCCAGCCTTTTCACTCTCCTCTTTCACTTTCATCAAGAGGCTTTTTACTTCCTCTTCACTTTCTGCCATTAGGGTGGTGTCATTGGCATATCTGAGGTTACTGATATTTCTCCTGGCAATCTTGATTCAAGCTTGTGTTTCACCCATCCTGGCATTTTGCATGAATTAATCTGCATATAAGTTAAATAAGCAGGGTTAAAAAAAAATGCAGCCTTGGCGTACTGCTTTCCCAATTTGGAAACAATACATTGTTGCATGTCCAGTTCTAACTGCTGCTTCTTAATCTTCATACAGGTTTTTCAGGAGGAAGATAAAGTGGTCTGGTATTCCCATCTCTTGAAGAATTTTCCACAGTTTGTTGTGACCCACACAGTCAAAGACTTTAGTGTAGTCAATGAAGCAGAAGTAGTTGTTTTTCTAGAATTCTCTTGCCTTTTCTATGATCCAACAGATGTTAGCGATTTGATCTCTGGTTCCTTTGCCTTTTCTAAATCCAGATTGAGCATCTGGAAGTTCTTGGTTCATGTACTGCTGAAGCACAGCTTGGACAGTTTTCAGCATTATTTTCCTAGCATGTGAAATGAGTGAAATTGTGTGGTTTTTGAACATTCTTTGTCATTGCCTTTCTTTGGAATTGGAATGAAAATTGACCTTTTCCAGTCCTGTGGCCACTGCTGATTTTTTTTAAAATTTGCTGGCATATTGAGTGCAGCACTATAACAGCATTATCTTTTAAGATTTGAAATAGCTCAACTCCAATTCCATCACCTCCACTAGCTTTGTTGTAGTGATGCTTTCTAAGGCCCACTTGACTTTATGCTCCAGGAAGTCTGGCTCTTGGTGATTGATCACACCATCATGGTGACCTGGGTGATTAAGATCTTTTTTGTATAGCTCTTCTGTGTATTCTTGCCAGCTATTCTTAATTTCTTCTGCTTCTGTTAGGTCCATAGAATTTCTGTCCTTTATTGTGCCCATCTTTTCATGAAAAGTTCCCTCGGTATCTCTAATTTTCTTGAAGACATCTCTAGTCTTTCCCATTCTATTGTTTTCCTCTATTTCTTTGCACTGATCACTGAGGAAGGCTTTATTATCTTTCCTTGCTATTCCTTGGAACTCTGCATTCAGGTTGGTATATATTTTCTTTTCTCCTTTACTGTTAGCTTCTCTTCTTTTTTTAGCTATTTGTAAGGTCTCCTCAGACAACAGTTTTGCCTTTTTGCATTTCTCTTTTTGGAGATGGTTTAAATCTCCATTCATAACTCTTCAGGCATTCTGTCTGTCAGATGTAATGTCTTGAATCTATTTGTAACTTTAACTGTATAATTGTAAAGGATGTGATTTCAGTCATACCTTAATGGGGTAGTTGTTTTCCCTACTTTCTTCATTTAAGCCTGAATTTTGCAATAAGGAGTTCATGATCTGAGCAGTAGTCAGATTCCAGCCTTGTTTTTGCTATGTACAGAGCTGATTGTGGCTCAGATCATGAACCCCTTATTGCCAGATTCAGACTTAAATTGAAGAAAGTAGGGAAAACCACTAGATCATTCAGATGTGACCTAAATAAAATTTCTCATGATTATACAGTGGAATGGAGAAATAGATTTAAGGGACTACATCTGATAGACAGAGTGCCTGATGAAATATGGAATGAGGTTCGGGACAAACTGGAGACAGGGATCAAGATCATCCCCAGGGGAAAGAAATGCAAAAGAGCAAAATGGCTGTCTGGGGAGGCCTTACAAATAGCTGTGAAAAGAAGAGAAGTGAAAAGCAAAGGAGAAAAGGAAGGATATAAGCATCTGCATGCAGAGTTCCAAAGAAAAACAAGAAGAGATAAGAAAGCCTTCCTCAGTGATCAGTGCCAAGAAATAGAGGAAAACAACAGAATGGAAAAGACTGGAGATCTCTTCAAGAAAATTAGAGATACCAAGGGAAAATTTCATGCGAAGATGGACTCGATAAAGGAAAGAAATGGTATGGACCTAACAGAAGCAGAAGATATTAAGAAGAGGTGACAAGAATACACAGAAGAACTGTACAAAAAAGATCTTCATGACCCAGATAATCACGATGGTACAATCACTCACCTAGAGCCAGACATCCTGGAATGTGAAGTCAAGTGGGCCTTAGAAAGCATCACTACAAACAAAGCTAGTGGAGGTGATGGAATTCCAGTTGAGCTATTTCAAATCCTCAAAAATAACACTGTGAAAGTGCTGCACTCAATATGCCAGCAAATTTTGAAAATTCAGCAGTGGCCACAGGACTGGAAAAGGTCAGTTTTCATTGCAATACCAAAGAAAGGCAATGCCAAAGAATGCTCAAACAATCGCACAATTGCACTCATGTCATACGCTAGTAAAGTAATGCTCAATAGTCTCCAAGCCAGGCTTCAGCAAAACATGAACAGTGAACTTCCAGATGTTCAAGCTGGTTTTAGAAAAGGCAGAGGAACAAGATTAAATTGCCAACATCCACTGGATCATCTAAAAAGCAAGAGAGTTCCATAAAAACATCTATTTCTGCTTTATTGACAATGCCAAAACCTTTGACTGTGTGGATCACAATAAACTGTGAAAATTCTGAAAGAGATGGGAATACCAGACTACCTGACTTGCCTCTTGAGAAACCTATATGCAGGTCAGGAAGCAACAGTTAGAACTGGACATGGAACAACAGACTGGTTCCAAATAGGAAAAGGAGTACGCTAAGGCTGTATATTGTCACTTTGCATATTTAACTGATATGCAGAGTACATCATGAGAAATGCTAGGCTGGAAGAAGCACAAGATGGGATCAAGATTGCCGGGAGAAATACCAATAACCTCAGATATGCAGATGATACCACCCTTATGACAGAAAATGAAGAAGAACTAAAAAGCCTCTTGAAGAAAGCGAAAGAGGAGAGTGAAAAAGTTGGCTTAAAGCTCAACATTCAGAAAACGAAGATCATTGCATCTGGTCCCATCACTTCATGGGAAATAGATGGGGAAACAGTGGAAACAGTGGCTGACTTTATTTTTTTGGGCTCCAAAATCACTGCAGATGGTGATTGCAGCCATAAAATTAAAAGACACTTACTCCTTGGAAGGAAAGTTGTGACCAACCTAGATAGCATATTGAAAAGCAGAGAGGTTACTTTGCCAACAAAGGTCCATCTAGTCAAGGCTATGGTCTTTCCAGTGGTCATGTATGGATGTAAGAGTTGGACTGTGAAGAAAGCTGAGTGCCAAAGAATTGATGCTTTTGAACTGTGGTATTGGAGAAGACTCTTGAGAGTCCCTTGGACTGCAAGGAGATCCAACCAGTCCATTCTAAAGGAGATCAGTTCTGGTTGTTCATTAGAAGGACTGATGCTGAGGCTGAAACTCCAATACTTTGGCCACCTCATGCGAAGAGCTGACTCATTAGAAAAGACTCTGATACTGGGAGGGATTGGGGGCAGGAGGAGAAGGGGACAACAGAGGATGAGATGGCTGGATGGCATCACCGACTTGATGGATATGAGTTTGAGTAAACTCAGGGAGTTGATGATGGACAGGGAGGCCTGGCATGCTGCAATTCATGGGGTCACAAAGACTCGGACACGACTGAGGGACTGAACTGAACTGAGAGCTTCTCCATCTTCGGCTGCAAAGAATATAATCAATCTGATTTCAGTAATGACTATCTGGATATTGTCATTGCTGAACTATTTGTAATAACAAAAGACAAAAGGAAAAAAAAAAAAACATGGTACATTTACAAAATGGAATTCTAAGTGCCTGTGAAAGGAGTCATTTACTTCAATATCCCCTATGACAACAGCAATTAGAGTAAACATTAATTTTATATGCATCTGCCCTGGGTATCACATGTTTGAGGAAGGAGATCAGCCCTGTGATTTCTTTGGAAAGAATGATGCTAAAGCTGAAACTCCAGTACTTTGGCCACCTCATGCAAAGAGTTGGCTCATTGGAAAAGACTCTGATTCTGGGAGGGATTGGGAGCAGGACGAGAAGGGGATGACAGAGGATGAGATGGCTGGATGGCATCACTGACTCGATGGACATGATTTTGAGTGAACTCCTGGAGTTGGTGATGGACAGAGAGGCCTGGCCTGCTGCAGTTCATGGGGTTGCAAAGAGTCGGGCACGATTGAGTGACTGAACTGAACGGAACTGAATGACACATGAAGTAAATACCATGACAGTTAAAGTTAATGCAGACTATTTCGATTAGGATATGGGCTCTGAGATCCTAGTTAAATTCCTATAAATTTGTATCTTATGATTACCTTTATATGACCCCCCCTCTTGATACCCCTGTCTCTGGTAACCATCAATATGATCTTTGTTTTTCTGAGTTTTTTTTTTTAAAGAGAGATTGCATCTAAATGTGATATCATACAGCATGTATTTGTCTTGTTCTATATCTCTTAAAATGTCCTTAAAACCTAGCCATGTTGTCACACAAAAAAATGATTATTTTATTTTTATGGTGAAAAAATACTCCTTTATATGTTGTTGTTGTCTAGTCACTAAGTCGTATCCAACCCTTGTGACCCCAAGAACTGTAGCCCGCCAGTCTCATCTGTCCATGGGATTTCCTGGGCAAGAATGCAAGGGTGAGTTGAACTATTTCAAATCCTAAAAGATGACACCGTTAAAGTCCTGCACTCAATATGCCAGCAAATTTGGAAAACCCAGCATTGGCCACAGGATTGTAAAGTGTTGGTTTCATTCCAATCCCAAAGAAAGGCAATGACCAAAAATGTGCAAACTACCTCACAGTTGCAGTCATCTCACATGCTAACAAAGTAATGCTGAAAATTCTCCAAATGAGGCTTCAACAGTATGTGAACGGAGAACTTCCCAATGTTCAAATTGGATTTAGACAGGGGAACCAGAGATTAAATTGCCATGACATCTATTGGATCATTAAAAAAGCAAGAGATTTCCAGAAAAATATCTACATCTGCTTTATTGACTATGCCAAAGCCTTTGACTGTGTGGATCACAACAAACTGGACAGTTCTTAAAGAGATGGGAATATCAGAGCACCTACCTGATCTGCCTCCTGAGAAATCTGTATGCATGTCAAGAAGCAACAGTCAGAACTGGACATGGAACAATGGGCTGATTCCAAATTGGGGAAGGAGTTCGTCAAGGTTGTATATTGTCACCCTACTTATTTAACTTATATACAGAGTACATAATGCGAAATGCCAGGCTGGATGAAACACAAGCCGGAATCAAGATTGCCAGGAGAAATATCAGTAATCTCTGATATGCAGATGACATCACCCTCATGGCAGAAAGTGAAGAGGAATTAGAGCTTCTTGATGAAATTGCAAGAGGAGAGTGTGAAAGCTGGCTTAAAACTCAACATTCAGAAAACAAAGATTAGAGCATCTGGTCCCATCACTTCATGGCAAATAGATGAGAAAACAATGGAAACAGTGAGAGACATTATTTTCTTCGGCTCCAAAATCACTGCAGATGATGACTGCAGCCATGAAATTAAAAGACGCTTGCTACTTGGAAGAAAGCTACGACCAAACTTGACAGTATACTAAAAAGCAGAGACATTACTTTCCCGACAAATGTCCATCTAGTCAAAGTTACGGCTTTTCCACTAGTCATGGATGGAAGTGAGAGCTGGGCCATAAAGAAAACTGAGTACTGAAGAATTGATGTTTTTGAACTGTGGTGTTGGAGAAGACTCTTGAGAGTCCCTTGGACTGCAAGGATCAAACCAGGCAATCTTAAAGCAAGTCAACCTTGAATATTCATTGGTAGGACTGATGTTGAAGCTTTAGCTCCAATATTTTGGCCACCTGATGCAAAGAACTGACTCTTAGAAAAGATCCAGATGCTGGGAAAGATTGAAGGCAGGAGGAGAAGGGGACAACAGAGTATGAGATGGTTGGATGGCATCACTGACTCGATGGACATGAGTTTGAGCAAGCTCTGGGAGTTGGTAATAGACAGGGAAGCCTGGCGTGCTACAGTCCATGGGGTCAGAAAGATTCAGACACGACTGAGTGACTGAACTGAACTGAACTGAACTAAATACTGGCATGGCTTGCCATTTCCTTCTCCAGGGGATCTTCCCTATCCAGGGATTGAAACCACACCTCCTGCATTACAGGCAGATTCTTTATTGCTTAGCCACCTGTGAAGCCCATTCCAAGATATATATATATTTTTTATTGCATATATCTTTTATATAATAAGATGGAATATTGTTCAACTATATATATATCAACTACATATGATATATATCATTATATATGGTATTATAAAAATATCAATATTCAACTGTATATATATATATATATAAACAATATTGAAGTGTGTGCATATGTGTGTGTGTATTATATATATATATACATACACACACTTCTTTCTACCCATTCATCTGTCAGTGGACATAGAGGCTATATGCATGCCTTGGTTCTTGTAAATAATGCTCCATAAACATGTAAGTGAAGGTTTCACTTCTATATAGTGTTTTTTTTTTCTTCAGATATGAGCACCAAAGTACAATTGCTGCATTCATATGGTAGCTCTATTTCTAATTTTTTATAGAACCTCCGTACTCTTTTCTGATGAACCATCCCACTAACAATGCAATGCACTAGAGTACCCTTTCATCACATCCTCACCCATATATTTATCTCCTGTCTTCTTGATGATAAAACTTTAGGTGGTATTGCATTGTAATTTTGTTTTGCATTACAATCACCCCTAATGATTAGTGATACTGTGCACTTTTTGATGTACCTGTTGGTCATTCGTTTATCTTCTTTGGAAAAATGATCTTTCAGGTCCT
Source organism: Bos javanicus (assembly GCF_032452875.1). Taxonomy (NCBI): domain Eukaryota; kingdom Metazoa; phylum Chordata; class Mammalia; order Artiodactyla; family Bovidae; genus Bos; species Bos javanicus. The sequence goes on along the minus strand of NC_083897.1, from coordinate 85,680,772 downwards.
TTGCTCCTTTTAATTAGACTATTTGTTGTTTTCTTAACCATATTTTATATATCGTTAGTATTTTTCTATTCTATAAGTAATCTTTTCATCCTGTACATCATCTCTTTTGTTATGCAGTAAAGTTTAACTTTGATATAGATCCACTTATTTCATTTTGTTGCTTGTATTTTAGGTGCCACGTTGAAAAAAAAAAAAAAAAAAAACATTGCCAAGACCCTGTCAAGGAAATGTTTGTCATGTTTCTAGGAATTTTATCTTTGGTCTTACATTTAAGTCTTTAATACATTTTGAGTTAATTTTTGTGACTGGTCTAATATGGGGGGGTCTAGTTTTATTCTTTTACAAGTAATATCCAATTTTCCCAGCCCCAGTTATTAAAGAGACAGTCTTTTCTCCATTGAGTATTTATGGCTTCCTTCTCAAGTAATATTTGGACGTATGCATCGGTTTATTTGGGCTTCCCTGGTGGCTCAGACAGTAAAGAATCTGCCTGCAATGTGGGAAACTCGAGTTTGTTCCCTGGGTTGGGAAGATCCCCTGGAGAAAGGAATGGCTACTCACTCTAGTATTCTTGCCTGCAGAATTCCAAGGATAGAGGAGCCTAGCAGGCTACAGTCCATAGGGTCGCAAAGAGTATGACATGACTGAGTGACTAACACTTGCACTTGCATAAATTTATTTACTGGCTCTCAATTCTGCTACATTAGTCTAGGATTCTTTTTTAATGCTAGTACCATGCTGCTTTGATTATTATAGTTTTATAATACAGTTTGAAATCAGGAAGTATAATGCCTCTTGCTTTGCTTTTCTACCTCAGGATTACTTTCACTTCTTGAGGTTTTTTTGTGTTTACATATAAATTTCTAGAATTGTTTCCTACTTCTGTAAAAGCATTGGAATCTTGACTACAATTGCCCTGAATCTATAGATGGTTTTAATGGACATTTTAACAATACAAATTTTTGCAATCCACAAACATGGAATACGTTTATATTTATTTTTGTCTTTTTCAATGTCTCTCATCAGTGACTTAGAATTTTCAGTGTAGAGATTTTTCACTTCCTTGGCTAAATTTATTCCAAAATGCTTTATTGTATTAGATGCTATTTTATACTAGATAGTTTCTTTTTTTTTTTTTCAGGTAATTTGTTATTAGTACACACCAACAATACTGATTTTTGTATGTTAATTTTGTATTCTGGCATTTGACTAAATGGATAAATTAGATGTAACAAAATTTTGGTAGAGTACTTGGGTTTTCTATACATAAAATCATGTCATCTAGAAATAGAACAATTTTAATTCTTCCTTTTCAATTCTAATGCTTTTTATTTCTTTTTCTTCCCTGACTGCTCTGACTGGGACTTCTAGTATTAGAAGTGATGATGAGGAGTGTTGATTAGGAGTGATGAAGGTGGAAACCATTGTCTTGTTCCTTATCTTAGAGGAAAAGTTCTCAAGTTTTCACCATTGGGTATGATATTAGTAATAGTTTGCCACATATGACTTGTATCCGGTTGAAATACATCCTTTTTATAACTGATATGCTCAGAATTTTCATTATTCTGTGTGAATTTGTCTGCCGAATTTTGTCAAGTGCTTTTTCTGCATCTATTGAGATGATATGATTCTTTCATTTCACTCTGTTAATGTGATGTAACACATTGATATATATATATATATATATACACACACATATACTTTCACCCCAGGATAAATCCTATTTTATCATGAAGAATAATTATTTTAATCTACTACTGAATTCCAGTTGCTAGTATTTTATTAAGATATTTTGTAGGTTTTTTTTTTTTTTTTTGGCATGTCAGATCTTAGTTCCCCAAACAGGGATTGAACCCATGCCTCCTGCATTGGAAGTGCAGAGTCTTAATCACTGGACTACCAGGACAGTCCTGAGAAGTTTTGTTTCTATATTCATCAGGGATATGAGCCTGTAGATTTCCTCTGTAGTAGTCTTCATTTATGGTTTTCATATCAGGATAATGCTGAACTCGAGAGGGTCCCCTGGTTTTAATGTTTTGGAAAAGTTTAAAAAGGATTTCTGGCAATTTTTCTTTAAATTTTTGGCAAAATTCACCAGTGAAGCTATCTGATCTTGAGTTTTCCTTCATTCAGTTCAGTTCAGTCGCTCAGTCGTGTCCGACTCTTTGTGACCCCATGAACTGCAGCATGCCAGGCCTCCCTGTTGATCACCAACTCCCAGAGTTTACTCAAGTTCATGTCCAGCGAGTCGGTGATGTCATCCAACCATCTCATCCTCCGTCATCCCCTTCTCCAGCCTTCAATCTTTCCCAGCATCAGGATCTTTTCAAATGAGTCAGCTCTTCGCATCAAGTGACCAAAGTATTGGAGTTTCAGCTTCAACATTAGTCCTTCCAATGAATACTTAGGATTGGTTTCCTTTAGGATAGACTGGTTTGACCTCCTTGCAGTCCAAGGGACTCTTAAGAGTCTTTTCCAACAGCACAGTTCAAAAGCATCAATTCTTTGGCACTCAATTTTATTTATAGTCCAACTCTCACATCCATACATGACTACTGCAAAAACCATAGCCTTAACTAGAAAGACCTTTGTTGGTTTCTTTCATTGGGAGATTTTTATTACTGATTCAATCTCATTACTAGTAAATGGTCTATTCAGATTTTTATTTCTCTCTAATTCAGTTTCAGTAAATTATACATTTACAATAATTCTTCCATTTTTTCTAGGTTGTCTAGTTTGTTGGTGTATAGATTTTCATAGTAGTCTCATGATCCTTTGAATTTCTGTGGCATTAAATTTAATGTCTCCTGTTTTTATTTATAGTTTTATTGGCTTGGCTTCTTTCTCTTTTTTTCTTTTTTAGACTAGGTAAGGGATTGCTAATTTTGTTTATCTTTTCTATGAATAACTGTATTTTTTTTTAGGTGTAAAGTTTTTATTTATTCTCCTCAGAAACTCAGTTGTATGCCTATTTACTAGGAATTTTTGCATTCGATATTGGTCAATTCACCACCATTGTATCTTCTTCATATACTCCTTCTCTCTCTCTTCTCTCTTCTTTTGGAATTTTTAATATTTCTTTTTTTTAATTTTATTTTTAAACTTTACAATATTGTATTGGTTTTGCCAAATATTGAAATGCATCTGCCACAGGTATACATGAGATCCCCATCCTGAACCCTCCTCCCTCCTCCTTCCCCATACCATCCCTCTGGGTCGTCCCAGTGCAACAGCCCCAAGCATCCAGTATCGTGCATCAAACCTGGACTGGCGACTCGTTCCGTATATGATATTATACATATTTCAATGCCATTCTCCCAAATGATCCCACCTTCTCCCTCTCCCACAGAGTCCAAAAGACTGTTCTATACATTAGTGTCTCTTTTGCTATCTCGTACACTGGGTTATTGTTACCATCTTTTTAAATTCCACATATATGCGTTAGTATACTGTATTGGTGTTATTCTTTCTGGCTTACTTCACTCTGTATAATAGGCTCCAGTTTCATCCACCTCATTAGAACTGATTCAAATGTATTCTTTTTAATGGCTGAGTAATACTCCATTGTGTATATGTACCACTGCTTTCTTATCCATTCATGCGTTGATGGACATCTAGGTTGCTTCCATGTCCTGGCTATTATAAACAGTGCTGTGATGAACAGTGGGGTACACGTGTCTCTTTCAATTCTGGTTTCCTCGGTGTGTATGCCCAGCAGTGGGATTGCTGGATCATAAGGCAGTTCTATTTCCAATTTTTTAAGGAATCTCCACACTGTTCTCCATAGTGGCTGTACTAGTTTGCATTCCCACCAACAGTGTAAGAAGCTTCCCTTTCCTCCACACCCTCTCCAGCATTTATTGTTTGTAAACTTTTGGATCGCAACCATTCTAAAAGAATGAAACTAGAACACTTTCTAACATCATACACAAAAATAAACTCAAAATGGATTAAAGATCTAAACATAAGACCAGAAACTATAAAACTCCTAGAGGAGAACAGAGGCAAAACACTCTCCGACATAAATCACAGCAGGATCCTCTATGACCCACCTCCCAGAATATTGGAAATAAAAGCAAAAATAAACAAATGGGACCTAATTAAACTTAAAAGCTTCTGCACAACAAAGGAAACTATAAGCAAGGTGAAAAGACAGCCTTCAGAAAGGGAGAAAATAATAGCAAATGAAGCCACTGACAAACAACAAATCTCAAAAGTATACAAGCAACTCCTACAGCTCAATTTCAGAAAAATAAATGACCCAATCAAAAATGGGCCAAAGAACTAAATAGACATTTCTCCAAAGAAGACATACAGATGGCTAACAAACACATGCAAAGATGCTCAACATCACTCATTATCAGAGAAATGCAAATCAAAACCACTATGAGGTACCATTTCACACCAGTCAGAATGGCTGCGATCCAAAAGTCTACAAGCAATAAATGCTGGGGAGGGTGTGGAGAAAAGGGAACCCTCTTACACTGTTGGTGGGAATGCAAACTAGTACAGCCACTATGGAGAACAGTGTGGAGATTCCTTAAAAAACTGGAAATAGAACTGCCTTATGACCCAGCAATCCCACTGCTGGGCATACATACTGAGGAAACCAGAATTGAAAGAGACACGTGTACCCCACTGTTCATCACAGCACTGTTTATAATAGCCAGGACATGGAAGCAACCTAGATGTCCATCAGCAGATGAATGGATAAGAAAGCAGTGGTACATATACACAATGGAGTATTACTCAGCCATTAAAAAGAATACATTTGAATCACTTCTAATGAGGTGGATGAAACTGGAGCCTATTTACAGAGTGAAGTAAGCCAGAAAGAAAAACACCAATACAGTATACTAACGCATATATGTGGAATTTAGAAAGATCGTAACAATAACCCTGTATATGAGACAGCAAAGGAGACACTGATGTATAGAACAGTCTTTTGGACTCTGTGGGAGAGGGAGAAGGTGGGATCATTTGGGAGAATGGCATTGAAACATGTATAATATATATATGAAACGAGTCGCCAGTCCAGGTTTGATGCACGATACTGGATGCTTGGGGCTGTTGCACTGGGATGACCCAGAGGGATGGTACGGAGATGGAGGAGGGTTCAGGATGGGGAACACGTGTATACCTGTGGCAGATTCATGTTGATATATGGCAAAACCAATACAATATTGTAAAGTTTTTAAAAAATTTGTTTATTACTGTGAACTTTCTTTTTATAATTGCTCTTTTGCATGCTATAAATTCTGGTATATTGTTTCAATTTTCATTTGTTTCAAAAACAACTTAAAAATTTTTTTTTTCCTTTAATTTCTTCTTTGACCCATTGGTTGTTCAGGAGAGTCTTTTTTTCCATATATTTATGAATTTTCTATTTTTCCTCTTGTTGATTTTGAGTTGTATGCCATTGTGATCAGAGAGGATACTTGGTATGATTTCAATCTTCTTGAAATTGCTAAAGTTTGTTTTCTGGCCTAACATATGATCTAACCTAGAAAAAGATTCTATGTGTGCTTGTGGGGGAAAAAAAAAGTGTAATCTGATGTTGTTGGATAGAGTGTTCTGTGTACGTCTGTGAAGTTCATTAGGTCTATAGTGTCAATCAAATACACTATTTCCTTATTCATTCTTGTTTGGATGAGCTATCCACTGTTGGTAGTAAGGAATAAAAATGTTCAACTATTATTGTATTGCTATATATTTCTCCTTTTACCTATGTTAGTTTTGCTTTACAAATTTGGTGATCTCATGTCAGGTAAGTAAATATTTCAATTGTTATACTGGGCTTGCCAAAAAGTTTGTTTGGGTTTTATGTAACACCTTATTGAAAAACTCAAACAAACTTTTGTCCAGCTCAATATCTTCTTGATGTATTGACCACTTTCTCATAATAAAATGATCTTATTTTTTTCTCATTTTTTAGTTTATAGTCTTTGATAATTGTTCCTGAAATGTCTTTTTCCATCTCTTCACTCTCAGTCTATGTGTGTCTTTAATGCTAAAGTCAGCTTCTTATAGGCAGCATATAATTGGACTTTGAGGGCTTTTAAAGTTCATTCAGTCATTCTATATCTTTTAAATATAGAATTTAACCTGTTTGTATTTAAAGGTATTTGAAAGTAAACTTTTCAATTCAGATTAGTTCATTTCAGTCACTCAGTCATGTCCGACTCTTTGCGACCTCATGAATCGCAGCAAGCCAGGCCTTCCTGTCCATCACCAAGTCCTGGAGTTCACGCAAACTCACGTCCATTGAGTCAGTGATGCCATCCAGCCATCTCATCCTCTGTCGTCCCCTTCTCTTCCTGCCTCCAATCCCTCCCAGCATCAGAGTCTTTTCCAATGAGTTAACTCTTTGCATGAGGTGGCCAAAGTACTGGAGTTTCAGCTTTAGAATCATTCCTTCCAAAGAACACCCAGGACTGATCTCCTTTAGTATGAACTGGTTGGATCTCCTTGCAGTCCAAGGGGCTCTCAAGACTTCACCAACACCACAGTTCAAAAGCATCAATTCTTTGGCCCTCAGCTTTCTTCACAGTCCAACTTTCACATCCATACATGACCACAGGAAAAACCATAGCCTTGACTAAATGGATCTTTGTTGAAAAAGTAATGTCTCTGCTTTTGAATATGCTATCTAGGTTGGTCATAACTTTCCTTCCAAGGAGTAAGCGTCTTTTAATTTCATGGCTGCAGTCACCATCTGCAGTGATTTGGGAGCCCAGAAAAATAAAGTCTGACACTGTTTCCCCATCTATTTCCCATGAAGTGATGGGACCAGATGCCATGATCTTCGTTTTCTGAATGTTGAGCTTTAAGCCAACTTTTTCACTCTCCACTTTCACTTTCATCAAGAGGCTTTTTAGTTCCTCTTCACTTTCTGCCATAAGGGTGGTGTCATCTGCATATTTGAGGTTATTGCTATTTCTCCTGGCAATCTTGATCCCAGCTTGTGCTTCTTCCAGCCAAGCATTTCTCATGATGTACTCTGCATATAAGTTAAATAAGCAGGGTGACAATATACAGTAGTCCTTTTCCAATTTGGAACCATTCTGTTGGTTCATGTCCAGTTCTAACTGCTGCTTCCTGACCTGCATGTAGGTTTCTCAAGACGTGTGTCAGGTGGTCTGGTATTCCCCTCTCTTTCAGAATTTTCCACGGTTTATTTTGATCCACACAGTCAAAGGCTTTGTCATAGTCAGTAAAGCAGACTCTGCACATGGACATCACTAGATGGTCAACACCAAAATCAGATTGATTATATTCCTTTCAGTCAAAGATGGAGAAGCTCTATACAGTCAGCAAAAACAAGACTGGGATCTGACTGTGGCTCAGATCATGAACTCCTTATTACCAAATTCAAACTTAAATTGAAGTAAAGTTTTACTATTGTTATTTTGTTCATTGTTTTCTGATTGTTCTGAAAATCAATTATTCCTTGTTTCTTATCCTATTGGCATGTGTGTTTATGCATGTGTGTGAGATTTGATGACTTTTGGTATTAATATCTATGACTTCTTTATCCTGTTCTTCTGTGCAACTATTAGAGGATTTTTCTTTGTGGTTACCCTGAGGCTTATATGAAATATCTTAAATTTACAGTTCCTTATTTTATACTGAACACATCTTCAAGAGGATTCGTAACATGTCACACTTCTACTTATCTTTACTTTCACATTTAAGTTAATACTGTTACAATTTAGTCTTTTTGCTTTGTGTAATTAAGAGAATATTGTAGTTATTATTTTTGCTATGCTCTTCTTTAACTTTTAAACTAGAATTGCAAGTAAATTATGCACCACTATTAGCATATTGTAGAAATTAACTATGCTTACATAGTTACCATTTCCAGTGAGATTTATGCTACCCTTTAATCTTTTTATGGTGTTAATTAGCATTCTTTTATTTCCACTCAAAGAACTCTCTTCAGCATTTCTTACAAAGCATGTCTGGTGATAATGAACTGCGTAAGCTTTTGTTTGGGAAATTCTTTATCCCTTCTTCGTTTCTGAAGGGCAAATTCACTAGGTATATCATTCTTGGTTGACAGTTATTTTACTTCAATATTTTGAATGTCATCCTATTTCCTTCTGGCCTGAAAAGTTCTTTTTGAGGGATCTGCTAATAGTCTTATGGTGGTTCCCTGTATGTAACGACTTTCTTTACTCTTGCTGCTCTTAAAATTTTCTTTGTCTTTGATTTTTGAAAATTTAATGAGAATATGTCTCCTTGTATTCTTACTTGAATTCAACCTATTTAAGATATTCTGTGCTTCATGGACATATATGTGTCCATCTCTCTTCCCAGGCTTGGAAAGTTTTTAGCCACTTTTGCTTTATGTTTATTCTGCATCTTGCTCTTTCTCTTCCCCTTCTGGAATTGTCATAACATAAATATAGCATAAATATAGCATATATATATATATATATATATATATATATATATATATATATTCATCAGATCAGATCAGTCGCTCAGTCGTGTCTGACTCTTTGTGACCCCTTGAATCACAGCACGCCAGGCCTCCCTGTCCATCACCAACTCCCGGAGTTCACCGAGACTCACGTCCATCGAGTCAGCGATGCCATCCAGCCATCTCATCCTCTGTCGTCTCCTTCTCCTTCTGCCCCCAATCCCTCCCAGCATCAGAGTCTTTTACAATGAGTCAGCTCTTCGCATGAGGTGGCCGAAGTACTTGAGTTTCAGCTTTAGTGTATATGTGTGTATATATATATATATATATATATATATATATATATATATATATTCCACTATGTTCTGTGATTCCTGTAGGCTTTCTTTACTCTTTGGCATTATTATTATTATTATTTACTTTTCTTACTGGTTAATTTCTAATGTCATACCCTCCAGATTGATGGTTGTTTCCCTCTGAATGGTTGAGTCTACTTCTGAAAATCTCTATTGAATTCTTTAATTCAGTTTTCTTAATTTATTTTTTAACTCTAGAACTTTTAATGTGTGTGTGTATATGTGTTTGTGGTTACTATTTCCATATTGAACTTCTGATTTTACTCAAGAAATTTTTCCTAATTTTGTTTAGTTTATGTTTATTGTCTTATAGTTCACTAAGCTTCCTTAAACGGTTTATTCTGAATTACTTGACAGGAAATAGATCTCCATTTCTTTAAGATCAGTTGAAATTTCATTAGTTTTTTTTAGTGGTGTCAAATTTACCTGATTTTTTGTGACCTTTGGGTCCTGAATTAAAAAAAAGGGGGGGGGGAGGGTCTGATTTTTTAAAGTAATTGAGCTCCTTTTCCAGACTTTACAGGTTTTCTTCTTCATTAATTAACTCATTTTGGGTTTCTGTGTGCCTCCTGGTAGTGTTCTTGTCAAATGGGACATCTATTATGGTTTGTTTGGGGATGAAACAACAATTTGAGCTCCGACATCAAGGATGAGGGGGTGTTCATCTTGCTGAGAACAGTTGGTTGGGACTTCTGGCTTAGTTTCCAACCCAAGTAAGGCTGTGATTTTGGCTCCATGATTGGATTCTCTGATCAGGTTTATTATTTAGTTAGAGTGGGTACTATATTCAATAGTAGATGTGGCTATGAATTAGTTTCCCTGACTTAGAAGGGCAATAAGATGGAGCCTAGAATCTGAACAGCTCATTGTAGAACTTGCCAGGAGAAATATCAATAACCTCAGATATGCCGATGATACCACCGTTATGGCAGAAAGTGAAGAGGAACTAAAAAGCCTCTTGATTAAAGTGAAAGAGGAGAGTGAAAAAGTTGGCTTAAAGCTCAACATTCAGAAAACTAAGATCATGGCATCTGGTCCCAACACTTCATGGGAAATAGATGGGGAAACAGTGGAAACAGTGTCAGACTTTATTTTTCTGGGCTCCCAAATCACTGCAGATGATGACTGCAGCCATGAAATTAAAAGACGCTTACTCCTTGGAAGGAAAGTTATGACCAACCTAGAGAGCATATTCAAAAGCAGAGACATTACTCTTCCAACAAAAATCCGTCTAGTCAAGGCTATGGTTTTTCCTGTGGTCATGTATGGATGTGAGAGTTGGACTGTGAAGAAGGCTGAGCACAGAAGAATTGATGCTTTTGAACTGTGGTGTTGGAGAAGACTCTTGAGAGTCCCTTGGACTGCAAGGAGATCCAGCCAGTCCATCCTAAAAGAGATCAGTCCTGGGTGTTCATTGGAAGGACTGATGCTGAAGCTGAAACTTCAATACTTTGGCCACCTCATGCAAAGAGTTGACTCATTGGAACATACTCTGATGCTGGGAGGGATTGGAGGCAGGAGGAGAAGGGGACGACAGAGGATGAGATGGCTGGATGGCATCACCGACTCGATGGACATGAGTTTGAGTGAACTCTGGCAGTTGGTGATGGACAAGGAGGTCTGGCTTGCTGCGATTCTTGGGGTTGCAAAGAGTCGGACACGACTGAGCGACTGAACTGAACTGAGTAGTAACATGTCACTTCTAGGAAAATTTGAAGCCTGTATTACACTGACAATATTGGTGACTGCAGCATATCTCAAAAGCAGCTGAACTCCTCAGTGAACTGACTCAAAATTTCATACTAACAATCTGACAGGAAAAGACACAAACCCATTTTCATGCATAAATACTACTTTTCTCAGTGTTTTCTATTCATTTTGTTTGGCATTCAACCAAAATTTTGAGATACACACCATAAAAAAGGGGGAAAAAATCAAGATAACAGGCAATCAAGAGAATCAGACACAGAGCTGACTAAGATGCTGGAACATTCAGAAAGGAATTTGAAAATAACTGATTAATAGGTTGAAGAATCAAGTGAAAAAGGGAAACTACAAGCATGAACCGATGTCTAATTCAGCAGAGATACAGACATCACAAAAAAAGTCGAATGGGACTGTGGCCCAGGGAATATGGTATCTCTCACTAAATGCAATCATAAATTTTTAAGAGAATGCATGGGTCAGTTTATTTGAAGACTAAATATATTTATGGTGGTGGCTGGGCAGATGTCTAGAACTCTGATGATAAAGAACCATTCTTTCTGCAGAGAGGGGCTGTGGTCCTAAGATCACTGGGAAAAGCCTCATTGCCTTTTTCTTTCTTCTTCTGTCCTCCCCCAACTGGGACCTGAAAGAAAACAGTAATAAAAAGAATGTAAGAAGGTATTGGGGAAGTGAAGAGGAAAGATTAAAAGAAATCACTGAGAGGAGGGAGATGAAGAAAGTAATCCTGTATAATCGTGTATAAACTTCTGGACTCACACTCAACTGTGCATGCACATATCTGACCACAACAACAAGTCTAAAGCTTTGAGACCTGAGTTACAGAGTAGACTACCACCCAGGTCTCATGTTTGGACTGATTCAAACTCATCTTCAAAAACTTAAAAATTGACATTGGAACCATAGCATGCAAAATGTAAGTTGAAATTTGTAATCTGAACATAACACAATACATTAAAAAATCATGAAAAATAAATCAAAGTTCACTTTGAAATTTAAAAATACTTAGTTTCATAACATAGGAATCAAATGATCCAGGATAAGATCCAAAATTATTTGTCACACACACACATACAGACATGAAAATTTTAAATCATAAAGAGAAAGATAACTAACAAATGCTAACTCTGAGAAAATGCAGAAGTTGGAATTATCAGATAAAACTTTACAAAAACTAAACTTAGGGTGGTCCTAAGATGGTGGAGGAATAGGATTGGGGAGACTACTTTCTCCTGCACAAATTCATCGAAAGAAAATTTAAGCACCGAGCAAATTCCACAGAACAACTTTTGAATGCTGGCAGAAGATATCAGGCACCCAGAAAAGCACCCCATTGTCTTTGAAAGGAGGTAGGACAAAATATAAAAGATAAAAAGAGGGACAAAAGAGGTAGGGATAGAGATGTGTCCCGGGAAGGGATTCTTAAAAAAGAGAGGTTTCCAAAAACCAGGAAACACTCTCTCTGGCAGGTCTGTGACGAGCCTTGGAATCTCAAAGGGCAAAATAACCGGGAGGAAAAATAAATAAATAATTAAAACCCACAGATTATGTGGCCAACAGCAACTCCCAGAGGTACAACAGCCCAGACGCTCACATCCCCCACTAGCAAGAAGGGGAGGGACAGGGAGGAGAGGGCCTGAATGCCCTGAGGGCAATCTGAGGGAACTAGCTTGAGATAGTAACCCAGACTGTGGGATAGCTATCCCAGGATCCCTGGAAAAGCCCTAACCACCTCCAGGCATGCCCACAACTAGCCAGCTGCAACCAGCCCATCCCCTGCCTGAGACAGGCAGGTGAGGACAGCCAGAGCCGGAAGGGGGCAATTGCGGCCCCAAAGAGGTATCCTATACCAAACTGCAAGCAGACTTCCTTGCTAACCAAGACTTCTTGGGATTCTGGATGGTCAATATCCTCTGGGAGGGTCACAGCCAGAGATCAGCTTCCCAGAAGAGAGAAGGTGTGCCCATTTTACACCCAGAAAACCGAGCAGCTGGGATGGGGGAAGGGATAAGTCACAACCTTCAACTGGGGGCGACGATGCCTGCCAAGGACCTGGTCACTTGAGCTGCTCGGACCTGGGACAGGCACAAAACGCAGGCCCAACCAAGTCTGTGCCTTTGTGAAGTACCCGAGAACCTGAACCTGAGCATCTTAGACCTGGGAAGTGCATGCAAACCAGGGCCCACATCAGACAGTTCCTGGCAGAGCAACCTAGAGTCTGAGCAGTGTAGACTGGTAAAGCACACACGCTGTGAGCAGGGGCAAACCCAGTGTGGCTGAAGCATGGTGAACACACACTAGTGATATTTGTTTGCGGTGTTCCTCCCTCCCCAAAGCATGGCTGAACAAGCGAGCCTAAAAAAAAGTGACCACCACTGCACCCCTTGTGTCAGGGCAGAAATTAGACACTGAAGAGACCAGCAAACAGAAGAAGCTAACATAAACAGAGAGAACCACTTTGGAAGTGACAGGTGCAATAGATTAAAACCCTTTAGTTAGCACCGACTACATAGGAAGGGGCCTATAGACTGTGAGAAGTACAAGACGGACCAAGGAACTATCTGAAAATGAACTGACCCCACACTGTCTACAACAGCTCCAGAGAAAGTCTTAGATATATTTTTACTATTATCATTTTCAAATGTTTTTTTAAATATTTTATTTTATTTGTTATTTTTAAGTCCCCATTACTCCTTAAATTTTCATTTTTATAACCTACTATTACCTTGCCAAAAAAAAAAAGAAAGACCCTATTTTTAAATCAAACTTTATATATATATTATAATTTCTGTGACTTTGTGTTTTTTTTTTTTTTTTTAATATTGTATTTTTGAGAATCTAACCTCTACTCAAGATTTTTCATCTTTGTTTTTTTGGTATTTGTTATCAACTTTGTACCTTTAAGAACCCAATCTTCAGTACCATTTTTACTTGGGTGAGAGATCACTGGCCTGATTGCTCTCTTGCCCTTTTGACTCTTCTTTTTCTTCACCAGGTCGCTTCTATTTCCCCTCTCCCCCTTTTCTTCTCTACCCAACTAGGTGAATCTCTTTGTGTGTTCTGGTCTGTGGAGGACTCTTAGAGAACTGATTACCAGCTGGATCTGTCTCACTCCTTTTAATTCTCCCTTTTAACCTCCTGGCCACCTCTGTCTCCTTCCTCCCTCTTCTCTTCTCTGTGTAACTCTGTGAATATCTCTGAGGGATTCAGATTGTGGAGAGCACATAGGGAAGTGATTACTGGCTAGCTTGCTCTCTCCCCTTTGATTCCCCCTCTTTTCCTCCTGGTTACCTCTATCTCCCTCCTCCCTCTTCTCTTTTCCATGTAACTCTGTGTACCTCTCCAGGTGTCCCTCACTGTGGAGAAACTTTTCATCATTAACCTAGATGCTTTATCACTGATGCTATTTAGATGGAGAAGTCTTGAGGCTACTGTAAGAATAAGACTGAAAACCAGAGGCAGGAGGCTTAAGTCCAAATCTTGAGAACACCAGAGAACTCCTGACTCCAGGGAACATTAATCAATAGGAGCTCATCAAACGCCTCCATACCTACACTGAAACCAAGCACCACCCAAGGGCCAACAAGCTCCAGAGCAAGACATATCATGCAAATTCTCCAGCAACACAGGAACATAACTATGAGTCTCAATATACAGGCTGACTAAAGTCACACCAAACCCACTGACATCTCAAAACGTATTACCTGACACTTCATTGCACTCCAGAAAGAAGAATCCAGCCCTGCTCACCAGAATACCGACACAAGCTTCCCTAACCAGAAAACCTTGACAAGCCACCAGTCCAACTCTACCCACAGGAAGGAACCTCCACAATAAAAAGGAACCACCAACTGCCAGAATACAGAAAGGCCACCCCAAACACAGCAATATAAACAAGATTAAAAGGCAGAGAAATACCCAGAAGCTAAAGGAACAGGATAAATGCCCACCAAACCAAACAAAAGAGGAAGCGATAGGGAATCTACCTGATAAAGAATTCTGAATAATGACAGTGAAAATGATCCAAAATCTTGAAAACAAACTGGAATTACAGATAAATAGCCTGGATACAAGGATCAAGAAGATACAAGAAAGGTATAACAAGGACCTAGAAGAAATAAAAAAGTCAATATATAATGAATAATGCAATAAATAAGATCTGGAGGGAACCAACAGTAGAATAACAGAGGCAGAAGATAGGATAAGTGAGGTAGAAGATAGAATGGTAGAAATAAATGAAACAGAGAGGAAAAAAAGAATTTAAAAAATGAGGACAACATCAGAGACCTCTGGGACAATGTTAAACCCCCCAACATTCGAATCATAGGAGTCCCAGAAGAAGACAAAAAGAAAGACCATGAGAAATACTTGGGCAGATAATAATTGAAAACTTCGCTAAAATGGGGAAGAAAATAATTACCCAAGTCCAAGAAACCCAAAGAGTCCCAAACAGGATAAATTCAAGGCAAAACACCACAAGCCACATATTAATCAAATTAGCAGAGATCAAACACAAAGAACAAATAATAAAAGCAGCAAGGGAAAAGCAACAAATGACACACAAGGGAATTCCCATAAGGATAACAGCTGATCTTTCAGTAGAAACTCTTCAGGCCAGAAGGGAATGACGGGACATACTTAAAGTGATGAAAGAAAATAACCTACAGCCCAGATTACTGTAACCAGCATGAATCTCATTGAAATATGAAAGAGAAATCAAAAGCTTTACAGACAAGCAAAAGCTCAGAGAATTCAGCACCACCAAACCAGCTCTCCAACAAATGCTAAAGGATCTTCTCTAGACAGGAAACAAAGAAAGGGTATATAAACTCAAACCCAAAACAATAAAGTAAATGGCAATGGGATCATACTTATCAATAATTACCTTAAATGTAAATGGGTTGAATGCCACAAACAAAAGACAAAGACTATCTGAATGGATACAAAAACAAGACCCCTATATATGTTGTCTGCAAGAGACCCACCTCTAAACAAGGGACACATACAGACTGAAAGTGAAAGGCTGGAAAAAAGATATTCCATGCAAATAGAGACTAAAAGAAAGCAGGAGTAGCAATAGTCATATCAGATAAAAGAGACTTTAAAACAAAGGTTGTGAAAAGAGACAAAGATGGACACTACATAATTGTCAAAAGATCAATCCAAAAAGAAGATATAACAATCATAAACATATATGCACCCAACATAGGAGCACTGCAATATGTAAGACAAATGCTAACAAGTATGAAAGGGGATATTAACAATAACACAATAATAGTGGGAGATTTAACACCCAACTCTCACCTATAGATAGATCAACTAAACAGAAAATTAACAAGGAAACACAAACTTTAAATGATACAATAGACCAGTTAGACCTAATTGATATCTATAGGACATTTCACCATAAAACAATGAATTTCACCTTTTTCTCAAGTGCACACAGAACCTTTTCCAGGATAGATCACATCCTGGGCCATAAATCTAGCCTTGGTAAATTCAAAAAAACTGACATCATTCCAAGCATCTTTTCTGACCACAATGCAGTAAGATTAGATGTCAATTACAGGAGAAAAACTATTGAAAATTCCAACGCATGGAGGCTGAACAACATGCTGCTGAATAACCAAATCACAGAAGAAATCAAAAAGAAATCAAAATGTGCATATAAATGAATGAAAATGAAAACACAACAACCCAAAACCTATGGGACACTGTAAAAGCAGTGCTAAGGGGAAGGTTCAATACAGGCTTACCTTAAGAACAAGAAAAAAGTCAAATAAACAACCTGACTCTACACCTAAAGCAACTTGAAAAGGAAGAAATTATGAACCCCAGTGATAGTAGAAGGAAAGAAATTTTAAAAATTAGTGTAGAAATATATGTAAAAGAAACAAAAGAGACCATAGCAAAAATCAGCAAAACCAGATGCTGGTTCTTTGAGAAGATAAATAAAAGTGACAAACCATTAGCCAGAGTCATCAAGAAACAAAGGAAGAAAAATCCAATCAACAGAATTAGAAATGAAAATGGACAGATCACAACAGACAACACAGAAATACAAAGGATCAAAAGAGACAATTATCAGCAACTATATGCAAATAAAATGCACAACTTGGAAGAAATGGACAAATTCTTAGCTGCTTTCCAAAATTTAACCAGGAAGAAATAGAAAATCTTAACAGATGCATCACAAGCACAGAAATTAAAACTATAAAAAGAAATCTTCCAACAAAGAAAAGCCCAGGTCCAGACAGCTTCACAGCTGAATTCTACCAAAAATTTAGAGAAGAGCTAACACCTATCCTGCTCAAACGCTTCCAGAAAAATTGCAGAGGAAAGTAAACTTCCAAACTCATTCTATGAGGCCACTATCACCCTAATACCAAAACCTGACAAAGATCCCACAAAAAAAGAAAACTACAGGCCAATATCACTGATGAACATAGATGCAAAAATCCTTAACAAAGTTCTAGCAATCAGAATCCAGCAACACATTAAAAAGATCATACACCATGACCAAGTGGGCTTTATCCCAGGGATGCAAAGATTCTTCAATATGCACAAATCAATCAATATAATACACTATATTAACAAATTGAAAAATAAAAGCCATATGATTATCTCAATAGATGCAGAGAAAGCCTTTGACAATATTCAACATCCATTTATGATAAAAACTCTCCAGAAGGCAGGAATACAAGGAACATACCTCAACATAATAAAAGCTATATATGACAAACCCACCGTAAACATTATCCTCAATGGTGAAAAGTTGAAAGCATTTCCTCTAAAGTCAGGAACAAGACAAGGGTGCCCACTTTCACCACTACTATTTAACATAGTTTTGGAAGTTGTGGACAGCAATCACAGCAGAAAAAGAAATAAAACGAATCCAAGTTGGAAAAGAAGAAGTAAAACTCTCACTGTCTGCAGATGACATGATCCTCTACATAGAAAACCCTAAAGACTCTACCAGAAAATTACTAGAACTAATCAATGAATATAGTAAATTTGCAGGATATAAAATCAACACACAGAAATCCCTTGCATTCCTGTACACTAATAATGAGAAAATAGAAAGATAAATAAAGGAAACAATTCCATTCACCATTGCAACGAAAAGAATAAAATACTTAGGAATTTATCTACCTAAAGAAACTAAAGACCTATATATAGAAAACTATAAAACACTGGTGAAAGAAATCAAAGAGGACACTAATAGATGGAGAAATATACCGTGTTCATGGATCAGAAGAATCAATATAGTGAAAATGAGTATACTACCCAAAACAATTTATAGATTCAATGCAATCCCTATCAAGCTACCAATGGTATTCTTCACAGAGCTAGAACAAATAATTTCAGGATTTGTATGGAAATACAAAAAACCTTGAATAGCCAAAGCTATCTTGGAAAGAAGAATGCAACTGGAGGAATCAACCTGCCTGACTTTAGGCTCTACTATAAAAGCCAAAGTCATCAAGACAGTATGGTACTGGCACAAAGACAGAAATATAGATCAATGGAAAAAAATAGAAAGCCCAGAGATAAACCCACACACATATGGACACCTTATCTTTGACAAAGGAGGCAAGAATATACATTGGATTAAAGACAATCTCTTTAACAAGTGGTGCTGGGAAAACTGGTCAGCCACTTGGAAAAGAATGAAACTAGAACACTTTCTAACATCATACACAAAAATAAACTCAAAATGGATTAAAGATCTCAACATATGATCAGAAACTATAAAACTCCTAGAGGAGAACAGAGGCAAAACACTCTCTGACATAAATCACAGCAGGATCCTCTATGACCCACCTCCCAGAATATTGGAAATAAAAGCAAAAATAAACAAATGGGACCTAATTAAACTTAAAAGCTTCTGCACAACAAAGGAAACTATAAGCAAGGTGAAAAGACAGCCTTCAGAATGGGATAAAATAATAGCAAATGAAGCAACTGACAAACAACTAATCTCAAAAGTATACAAGCAACTCCTGCAGCTCAATTCTAGAAAAATAAATGACCCAATCAAAAAATGGGCCAAAGAACTAAGCAGACATTTCTCCAAAGAAGACATACAGATGGCTAACAAACACATGCAAAGATGCTCAACATCACTCATTATCAGAGAAATGCAAATCAAAACCACTATGAGGTACCATTTCAAGCCAGTCAGAATGGCTGCCGTCAAAAAGTCTACAAGCAATAAATGCTGGAGAGGGTGTGGAGAAAAGAGAAGCTTCTTACACTGTTGGTGGAAATGCAAACTAGTACAGCCATTATGGAGAACAGTGTGGAGATTCCTTAAAAAACTGGAAATAGAACTGCCTTATGACCCAGCAATCCCACTGCTGGGCATACACACTGAGGAAACCAGAATTGAAAGAGACACATGTACCCCAATTTTCATCACAGCACTGTTTATAATGGCCAGCACATGGAAGCAACCTAGATGTCCATCAGCAGATGAATGGATAAGAAAGCAGTGGTACATATACACAATGGAGTATTACTCAGCCATTAAAAAGAATACATCTGAATCAGTTCTAATGAGGTGGATGAAACTGGAGCCTATTATACAGAGTGAAGTAAGCCAGAAAGAAAAACACCAATACAGTATACTAATGCATATATATGGAATTTAGAAAGATGGTAACAATAACCCTGTATGCGAGATAGCAAAAGAGACACTGATGTATAGAACAGTCTTTTGGACTCTGTGGGAGAGGGAGAGGGTGGGATGATTTGGGAGAATGGCATTGAAACTTGTATAATATCATAATATATGAAACGAGTCACCAGTCCAGGTTTGATGCATGATACTGGATGCTTGGGGCTGGTGCACTGGGATGACCCACAGGGATGGTATGGGGAGTGAGGCGGGAGGAGGGTTCTGGATGGGGAACACATGTATATCTGTGGTGGATTCATTTTGATATATGGAAAACCAGTACAATATTGTAAAGTTAAAAAATAAAATTAAAAAAAGAAAACTATAAAACACTGATGAAAGAAATCAAAGAAGACACAAATAGATGGAGAAATACACCGTGTTCATTGATCAGAAGAATCAATATAGTGGAAATAAGTATACTACCTGAAACTATCTATAGATTCAATGAAATCCCTATCAAGTTACCAATGGTATTTTTCAGAGAACTAGAACAAATAATTTCACAATTGGTTGGAAATACAAAAAACCTTGAATAGCCAAAGCAAACTTGAGAAAAAAGAATGGACATGTAAGAATCAACCTGCCTGACTTCAGGCACTACTACAAAGCCACAGTCATCAAGACCATATGGTACTGGCACAAGGACAGAAATATAGATCAACGGAACAAAATAGAAAGCCCAGAGATAAATCCATGCACCTATGGACAGCGTATCTTTGACAAAGGAGGCAAGAATATACAATGGAAAAAAGGCAATCTCTTTAACAAGTGGTGCTGGGGAAACTGGTCAACCACTTGTAAAAGAATGAAACTAAAAGACTTTCTAAAACCACACACAAAAATAAACTCAAAATGCGTTAAAGATCTAAACATAAGACTAGAAACTATAAAACTCCTAGAGGAAAACATAGGCAAAACACTCTCGGACATAAACCACAGCAAGATCCTCTATGATCTACCTCCCAGAATACTGGAAATAAAAGCAAAAATAAACAAATGGGACCTAATTAAACTTAAAAGCTTCTCCACAACAAAGGAAACTATAAGCAAGGTGAAAAGACAGCCTTCAGAATGGAAAAAAATAATAGCAAATGAAGCAACAGACAAAGATCTAATCTCAAAAATATACAAGCAATTCCTAAAGCTCAATTCCAGAAAAATAAAAGACCCAGTCAAAAAGTGGGCCAAAGAACTAAGCAGACATTTCTCCAAAGAAGACATACAGATGGCTAACAAACACATGCAAAGATGCTCAGCATCACTCATGATCAGAGAAATGCAAATCAAAACCACAATGAGGTACCATTTCACACCAGTCAGAATGGCTGCGATTCAAAAGTCTACAAGCAATAAAGGCTGGAGAGGGTGTGGAGAAAAGGGAAGCTTCTTACACTGTTGGTGGGAATGCAAACTAGTACAGCCACTATGGAGAACAGTGTGGAGATTCCTTAAAAAACTGGACACAGAAGTGCCTTATGACCCAGCAGTCCCACTGCTGGGCATACACACTGAGGAAACCAAAATCGAAAGAGACATGTGTACTCTTAATGTTTATTGCAGCACTGTTTATAATAGCCAGAACATGGAAGCAACCTAGATGTCCATCAGCAGATGAATGGATAAGAAAACAGTGGTACATATACACAATGGAGTATTACTCAGCCATTAAAAAGAATACATTTGAATCAGTTCTAATGAGGTGGATTAAATCAGAGCCTCTTATACAGAGTGAAGTAAGCCAGAAAGAAAAACACCAATACAGTATACTAACGCATATATATGGAATTTAGAATGAAGGTAATGATAACCCTGTATGTGAGACAGCAAAGGAGACACAGGTATATAGAACAGTCTTTTGGACTCTGCGGGAGAGGGCGAGGTTGGGATGATATTGGAGAATGGCATTGAAACATGTAAAATATCATATGTGAAACGAATCACCAGTCCAGGTTTTATGCATGATACTGGGTGCTCGGGGCTGGTGCACTGGGATGACCCAGAGGGATGGGCTTGGGAGGGAGATGTGAGGGGATTCAGGATGGGGAACACATGTACACTTACAGTGGATTCAGGTCAATGTATGGCAAAACCAATACAATATTGTAAAGTAAAATAAATAAATTAATTAATTTTAAAAAATGTGTTGAAGGAAGAGCAAGAAAAAGAAAAACAACTAAATTCAACAATGAGTATTCAACACAGTAAAGATGAACATTCTTAAAAGACATGGAAAAATATGGAGTCTCTCCAAAGAAAGTAAAAGTAGAGAAGAATAAATGGAAATTTTATAACTGAGCAACAACAACAACAAAAACCTCGATGGAATAAATTGAAGAATATAGACAAAAGAGTAAAGGGTCAGTAACATAAAGATAATAGAAAATTGGACTAAAGATTTATTGAGCATAGCCCCAGCCATCAGAGAAAAATCCAGATTTTCCATAGCCAGTCTCTCCCTTCAGGAAGCTTCAACAAGCCTCTTATACTTATCCATCAAAGGGCAGACAGAATAAATCACAGAAAACTAATCAAACTGACCACATGGATCACAGCCTTGTCTAACTCAATAAAACTATGAGCAATGCCATGTAAGGCCACACAAGACAGATGGATCATGGTGGAGAGTTCTAACAAAACGTGGTCCACTAAAGAAAGGAATGATAAACCACTTCCATATTCTTGCCTTAAAACCCCATGAACAGTATGAAAAGGGGAAAAGATATGACACTGAAAGATGAACCCCCTGGGTAGGTAGGTGCCCAATATGCTACTGGAGAAGACCAGAGAAGTAGCTCAGGAAAGAAGGAAGAGGCTGAGCCAAAGCAAAAACAAAACTCAGTTGTGGGTGTGACTGAAGATGGAAACAAAGTCAGATTCTGTAAAGAGCAATACTGCCTAGGAACCTGGAATGTTAGGTCCATGAGTCAAGGTAAATTGGAAGTGGTTAAATAGGATATGGCAAGAGTGAACATTGACCTTTTAGAAATCAGTGAACTAAAGTGGATCAGAATGGGCAAATTTAATTCAGATGACCATTGCATCTACTACTGTGGCCAATAATCCCTTAGAAGAAATGGAGTAGCCCTCATAGTCAACAAGAGACTAAAATGCAGTCGTTGGGTGCAGTCTTAAAAAAGACAGGATGATCTGTGTTCATTTCCAAGGCAACCCATTCAATATTCATTTCCAAGGCAACCCATTCAATACCACAGTAATCCAAGTCTATGTCCCAACCTGTAATGCTGAAGAAGCTGAAGTTGAAGACCTACAAGACCTTCTAGAACTAACACCAAAAAAATGTCCTTTTCATCATAGGGGACTGCAATGCAAAAGTAGGAAGTCAAGAGTTACCTGTATAACATGCCAGTTTGGCCTTGGAATGCAAAATGAAGCAGGAAAATGCTAGCAGAGTTTGGCCAACAGAATGCACTGGTCATAGCAAGCACCTTTGTCCAACAACATAAGAGCCAAATCTACATATGGATGTCACAGATGGTCAATACTGAAATAAAATTTATTATATTCTTTGCAGCCAAAGATGAAGAAGCTCTATACAGTCAGCAAAAACAAGACCAGGAGCTGACTGAGGCTCAGATTATGAACTCCTTATTGCAAAATTGAGACTTAAATTGAAGAAAGTAGGGAAAAGCAGTAGGCCATTCAGGTTTGACCTAAATCAAATCCCTTACAGTATACAGTGGAAGTAAAAATAGATTCAAGGGATTAGATCTGATAGAGTGCCTGAAGAACTATGGATAGAGGTTCACCACATTGTATAGGAGGCTGTGATCAAAAGCAACCCCAAGAGAAAGAAATACAAAAAGGCAAAATGGTTGTCTGAGAATGCCTTACAAAAGCTGTGAAAAGAAGAGAACCTAAAGGCAAAGGAGAAAAGGAAAGATGTATCCATCTGAATGCAGAATTACAAAGAATAGCAAGGGAGAGATAAGAAAGCCTTCCTAAGTCATCAATGCAAATAGAGGAAAACAAAAGAATGGAAAGACTAAAGATCTCTTCAAGAAAATCAGAGATACCAAGGGAATGTCTCATGCAAAGATGGGCACAAAAATGACAGATGGTATGGACCTAATGGAAGCAGAATATATTAAGAATACACAGAACAACTATAGAAAAAATATCATGACCCAGATAACCACAATGGTGTGGTCACTCACCTAGAGCCAGAAAACCTGGCGTGTGAGGTCAAGTAGGCCTTAGGAAGCATCAATATGAACAAAGCTAGTGGGTG
Source organism: Bos javanicus (assembly GCF_032452875.1). Lineage (NCBI taxonomy): Eukaryota > Metazoa > Chordata > Mammalia > Artiodactyla > Bovidae > Bos > Bos javanicus. The sequence continues at coordinate 85,657,334 of NC_083897.1, read as the reverse complement.
GAGGTGATGGAATTCCAGTTGAGCTATTTCAGATCCTAAAAGATAATACTGTTAAAGTGTTGCACTCAACATGCCAGCAAATTTGGAAACTCAACAGGGGCCACAGGACTGGAAAAGGTCAGTTTTCATTCCAATCCCAAAGAAAGGCAATGCCAAAGAATGTTCAAGCTGCTGCACAGTTGCACTCATCTCACACGCCAGCAAAGGAATGCTGAAAATTCTCCAAGTTGTGCTTCAACAGTACCTGAAACTAGACCTTCTAGATGTTCAAGCTGGATTTAGAAAAGGCAGAGGAACCAGAGATCAAATTGCCAACATCTGCTGGATCACAGAGAAAGCAAGAGAGTTCCGGAAAAATATCTACTTCTACTTCATTGACTATGCTAAATCCTTTGACTGTGTGGATCACAACAAATTGTGGAAAATTATTCAAGAGAATGGAATACCAGACCACCTTACCTGTCTTCTGAGAAATCTGTATGCAGATTAAGAAGCAACAGTTAGAACCAGACATGGAACAAAAAACCAGTTCCAAATTGGGAAAGGAGTACATCAAGGTTGTATTTTGTCACCTTGGTTATTTAACTTATATACAGAGCACATCATGCGAAATCCTGACCTGGATGAAGCACAGGCTGGAATCAAGGTTGCCAGGAGAAGTATCAATAACTTCAGATATGCAGATGACACCACCCTTATGGCAGAAAGTGAAGAACTAGAGAGCCACTTTATGAAAGTGGAAGATGAGAGTGGAAAAGTTGGCTTAAAACTCAACATACAAAAAACTAAGATCATGTCATCGAGTCCCATCATTTCATTGCAAATAGATGGGGAAACAATGGAAACAGTGGCAGACTTTATTTTCTTTAGCTCCAAAATCACTGCAGATGATGATTGCAACCATGAAATCAAAAGACGCCTGCTCCTTGGAAGAAAAACTATGACCAATCTAGATAACATATATTAAAAAGCAGAGACGTTACTTTTCCATCAAGTGAAAGCTTTGGTTTTCCCAGTCATGTATGGATGTGAGACTTGGAACATAGAGAGAGCCGAGCACTGAACAACTGATGCTTTTGAAGTGTGGTGTTGAAGAAGACTCTTGTGAGTCCTTTGGACAGCAAGGAAATCAAATTAGTCAATTTTAAAGGAAATCAGTCCTAAATGATCATTGGAAGGACTAATGGTAAGATGAAACTCCAATATTTAGCCATCTGATGTGAAGAACTGACTCACTGAATGCTGAGCAAGACTGAACCTGATGCTGAGCAAGACTGAAGGCAGAAGGAGAAGGGGACAACAGAGGATTAGATGGTTGGATGGCATCACGGACTTGATGGACATGAGTTTGAGCAAGCTCCGGGAGCTGTAGATGGACAGGGAAGTCTGGCATGCTGCAGTCCATGGGGTCAGAGTCCGACATGACTGAGCAGCTGAACTGAATTGAATGAATTTAAAAGTGAATTCTTTGAAAATATTATTGAAATTTTACCATAGGGTACTGATGAAATGACATGCATATAGATCCTACATAAAATAATAGAGTCCAGAAATAGACACATATAAAGTAAGGGTAACTGGTCAAAAAGAATGTGATGCATTACCATATGTGAAATGGATGACCATTCCAAGATCAATGCATGCAAACAGGGCACTGGGTTTCATGTAGATTTGAGTTCAAGTAGATTCAACTCAAAGCCAGTGCACTGGGACAACCCAGAGGGATGCGATGGGGAGGGAGATAGGAGGGGTTTTCAGGGTTGGCGGACACATGTACACCCATGGCTGATTCATGTCAATGTGTGGCAAAAACTACCACATTACTGTAAAGTAACTGGCCTACAGTTAAAATTATACATATATATATATATATATATATATCTCCTCTTCTAGATTTCAGTAAATGTGGAATGGAGTTTGGAAATTTTTATTTTGAGTATTCTTTTGATGAGCCCCCCCCCACACACACACACACCTTCACTTTATATTGAGGACCATTGAGAAAAGACACCAAGATGACTAGAGACTAGCAGAATTTCAAAATAGGGTTTGAGAAATATAAAAAGGAAAAAAAAAATGTGACATTTGGAGGAAATGGAGATGTTCATTGTGTTATAGTATAAAGTGCATATAGTGGGGTGAACTCAGGGTGATTAAAAAACAATGAAATTAAACTGGAAAGACAAATTGGTATAATATTTTGAATTGTCTTGTATGTGATGGGATTGGTATGATATTTTGAATTGCAAATAATTCAAGTTGTATATAATTTTATATACAATTTTATAATTGTATACATTTTTATTTATATGATCTATATATTATAGAATTTAATAATTATATGCAACTTTATAATTGGGATAATATTTTGAATTGTCTTGTATGTGATTTTGCATCTATTCTGTGTGCTACCAGGAACTATTGGAAATTTTGAAGCAAAGATGTAACAGAATTCATTCGTTTATTAATTAATTCAATAAATATTTACTCAGTGCCTACTCTGGGTATGGCTGTATGTGCCAGGCACAGGACTACAATGGTAAGCAAGGAAGACTGTATAGAAAATATATTGGAAGTGGAAAAGAATGGTTTCTGGAAAACTGTTTTAGAGATTGTTGAAGTAGCCTTAAAAGAGATGACGATAAAGACCTAAATTAAGATAATGGAAATAGGGTTGGAGAGGAGGACCAGAGTAAAGAAAATGGAAAGTTTCTAGTTGAGCATCCTGGAAAGACAAAGATGTCAGGGGAGTCCGGGAGAGAGAGATGAACATCAGTTATTTCCACTGTGAAACTCTCTCACTAACTCAGCCTCATCAGTGATGGAGATATTCTCAAGGCTGATATTTAACTGATCTGTACCTGTATGGCCAGGATTTATCAACCTTAGAAAGAGTGACGTTTTGAGTTGAATAACCCTTTGTTGTGTGCATTGGCTTTGATTGGGGGTAAAGGAGAGGGTTCAGGGGTCTTTTCTACGCATTGTAAGGTATTTAACAGCATCCCTGATCTTTACCTACTAGATTCAAGTAGCATTACCCGATTACCAATCACAAATGTCTCCAGACATTACCAAAAATATCCTTTGGGGGATAAAATCACACCCAGTTGAGAACTACAGCTGTATGTCCATATCAATTGTTAAAATGTTAAAAACACTTTAATACTAGTTGGTAAATAGTCACCTCATGTCTCTCAAATGTTCTCCCTACTGCCCTGAGTTCCTCAGTACCTACCCTGGCTCTGCATATAGTATTGCTTGACACAAGATTGGATCTCTAGGATCTGCTCCAGTGTCATAGGCTAGTCATACTCCATTCTGATTTATCATTGCCATTGTTATACAGGTTGTCAACATTTTAATGTCATGTTTAAACATTCTTAAAGAAACTCAGTTGTTTAATATCTTTCTTTACTTCCATCTATGAATTCTAGCTCTCTTATCCTACCTCACCCCATAAATGATCTTCCCTCCTATTAGTGTTAATGACTTTCAGATATTTTTAGAAGACCATGTGGTCTGTTTACTGTGTCTCATCATCAAGTATGTCTGGAAAAACATATCTCCTTTAATCTTTCCTTGCCAATCAGAACATCTCCCTTCATCAGTCATGTCTACAGCTTCTCTCTGACTTCCTTCCTTGTGTCCTAATCACTCAGAGACTCCAATGACCCCACACTGACTCGGACATCCTAGGTGTCATCTCATCAAAGTCACGTAGTTCCATGACACAGTGTCTTAGAACACTCCTGGAAATAACATTGGCCCATTTCAGTTACCTTATCATATTGCAAAAGCATATCTAATATGAGAAAAACTCATCCTCACACACATCCTGTTACCCAGTCTCACAGAGAACCACATGTTCATATGTCTGAAGCCAAAAATAATAAATGATGGTGGACAGTGGTAATAGTTCCAGGATGTATTCCCAAACTGACCAGAAAAGAGATGAACTCTTCCCTTTATCTTGCCCTGTCTGGATGTGAATTGCAACTAGCTTTTCTTCTCAGCCTTCCACATATTATATACTCCAACACACACACACACACACACACACACACACTGTAATCCTGAAGATGTGCTGCTTCTAACTGTTCACGATGTAAATATTTCCTTTTTCAGGAATTTTCTCCATGTTGGAATTTGCCCAAGACTCTCCTAATCCTGGAATGTGAAGTCAAGTGGGCCTTAGGAAGCATCACTACGAACAAAGCTAGTGGAGGTGATGGAACTCCAGTGGAGCTATTTCAAATTCTCAAAGATAACACTGTGAAAGTTCTGCACTCAATAGGCCAGCAAATTTGGAAAATTCAGCAGTGGCCACAGGACTGGAAAAGGTCAGTTTTAATTCCAATACCAAAGAAAGGCAATGCCGAAGGATGCTCAAACTACTGCACAATTGCACTCATCTCATACACTAGTAAAGTAATGCTCAAAATTCTCCAAGCCAGGCTTCAGCAATACGTGAACTGTGAACTTCCAGATGTTCAGGCTGGTTTTAGAAAAGGCAGAGGAACCAGAGATCAAATTGCCAATATCCACTGTATCATTGAAAAAGGAAGAGAGTTCCAGAAAAACATCTATTTCTGCTTTATTGACTATGCTAAAGCCTTTGACTGTGTGGTTCACAATAAACTGTGGAAAATTCTGAAAGAGATGGGAATACCAGACCACCTGACCTGCCTCTTGAGAAACCTATATGCAGGTCAGGAAGCAACAGTTAGAACTGGACATGGAATAACAGACTGGTTCCAAATAGGAAAAGGAGTACATCAAGGCTGTATATTGTCACCCTGCTTAATTAGCTTATATGCAGAGTACATCATGAGAAACGCTGGGCTGGAAGAAGCACAAGCTGGAATCAAGATTGCCAGGAGAAATATCAATAACCTCAGATATGCAGATGACACCACCCTTATGGCAGAAAGTGAAGAGAAACTAAAAAGCCTCTTTATGAAAATGAAAGAGGAGAGTGAAAAAGTTGGCTTAAAACTCAACATTCATAAAATGAAGATCATGGCATCTGGTCCCATCACTTCATGGCAAATATGTGGGGAAACAGTGGAAACAGTGTCAGACTTTATTTTTTGTGGGGCTCCAAAATCACTGCAAATGGTGATTGCAGCCATGAAATTAAAAGATGCTTACTCCTTGGAAGGAAAGTTATGACCAACCTAGATAGCATATTCAAAAGCAGAGACATTACTTTGCCAACAAAGGTCCGTCTAGTCAAGGCTATGGTTTTTCCAGTGGTCATGTATGGATGTGAGATTTGGACTGTAAAGAAAGCAGAGCACCAAAGAATTGATGCTTTTGAACTGTGGTGTTGGAGAAGACTCTTGAGAGTCCCTTGGACTGCAAGGAGATCCAACCAGTCCATTCTGAAGGAGATCAGCCCTGGGATTTCTTTGGAAGAAATGATGCTAAAGCTGAAACTCCAGTACTCTGGCCACCTCATGCAAAGAGTTGACTCATTGGAAAAGACTCTGATGCTGGGAGGGATTGGGGGCAGGAGGAGAAGGGGACGACAGAGGATGAAATGGCTGGATGGCATCACTGACTCAATGGACGTGAGTCTGAGTGAACTCCGGGAGTTGGTGATGGACAGGGAGGTCTGATGTGCTGTGATTCATGGGATCACAAAGAGTTGGACACCACTGATTGACTGAACTATACTGAAATGAAACTATAGGAACAAGAATAGAATACGTATACCAGTGTTTATGGACCAACAATAAGAACTTTATTCACACCATGTCAATCTTTAAAGATAAGTAGAAGGAACATATAGGTTCCTCTGATATTCTACATCATGAATATAGTCAGAGAAAAGGTGGGAATGAAGAAGTAGTTTCAGTCAAAAAGTTCTGACTGCATAATTAGTGCTTGTTTATGAGACTGGAGGATGAAGATGCAATAAAACGTAGGATATAAGAATGTCATGACAATGTTCCAATATAAGGAAATTAATAGTATGATGCACCATAAAAATGGTGATTATGAAGAGTACATAATAACATTAAAAAGTTATGAAATAATGGTAAATGAGAAGACAGGACAGAAAGATGCATGCGACTTTTTTTTATCTATACATAGAAATGTGTTTTAAAAGCCTAAGTTAAAGTCTCAGCAATGTTAATATTAGAGTTCTGGAACCAAGAATGAATTTTCTTCTTTGATATACTTATCTAGTTTAACATAGTTCTTATATCACTGCAATACTAAATGCATGGTGTATTTGCAAATTAAAGAAAAGATGTAATAATCCATCCCAGAAATGTATTCAACAAATAATATATATGGAATAGCTACAATATATTATGCACTCTGCTGGGCAATACATCACAAAGAAGACGAAATATCAGAATAACTGATAGGAATAACAAAGTGTCATTTTTGAAGATCTTGAATGGCAGATAATTGTCTGTTTAACTGGTTTTCATATAGTCTTCTGACCAGTTAACCACTGATAACTGATAAAGAACCTCAGATCTTTGGGGTCTCAAACCCCTGGTAAAAATCCAGCCCTAATAAACTACTGTTGAAAAAATTGGACACTATGAAACTCTTAGAGAAAAACATAAGCAGAACACTCTTTGACAGAAATCTCAGCAAGATTTTTTCAATCAAAACTACAATGAGTTTTCTATCATCTCACACTGGTCAGAATGACCATCATCAAAAAATCTACAAACAGTAAATGCTGGAGAGTGGGTAGAGAAAAGGGAACCCACTTACACTGTTGGTGGAAATGTAGATTGATAAAGCCACTATAGAGGTTCCTTAGAAAAACTAAAATAGAACTACTGTATAACCCAGCAATTTCACTTCTGAGCGTATACCTGGAGAAAACCATAATTCAAAAAAATAAGTGCACCCCAATGTTTATTGCAACACAATTTATAATAACCAGGACATAGAAGCAGTCTAAATGTTCATCAAAAGAGAAATGGATAAAGAAGATGTGGTATATATATAAAATGGAGTATTGAAAGTGAAAGAAAATATTAGTTTCTCAGTTGTGTCTCACTCTTTGTGATCCCATGGACTGTAGCCCACTAGGCTCCTCTGTCCATGGAATTCTCCAGGCAAGAATAATGAAGTAGGTAGCCATTCCCTTCTCCAGGGGATCTTCCTGACCAAAGGACCAAACTGGGGTCTTCTGCATTGCAGGTGGATTCTTTACCATCTGAGCAACCAGGGATGTTACTTAGCCATAAAAGGAAACAAAATTTTACCATTTGCAGAGACATGGATGAGCCTAGAGACTGTTATACAAGGTGAAGTAAGTCAGAAAGAGGAAAACAAATATTGTATATATGTTTATATTGTATATATATATGGGATCTAGCAAAATGATACATATGAACTTATTTTTTGCAGAAATAAACAGACAGATGTAGATAACAAATGTATGGATACCAAGGGGAATGGGAGGGTCAGATGAATTAGGTAATTGGGATTGACATATATACACTATTCTGTATAAAATAGATAAGTAATGAGAACCTACTGTATAGCACAGGGAAATCTACTCAATGCTTTGTGATGACCTAAGCAGAAAAGAAATCCAAAAAGAGGGGGCATGTGTATACATAGAGTTGATTCACTTTGCTGTACAGTAGAAAATAACACAAAATTGTGAAATGACTATACTCCAATAAAAAATAATTTTATAAAGACAATCCAGGAAATGACATTTCAAATTTTACAAAAGGAAAGTTGTTTTTGGTTATCAGAGAAATCAGAAATTTAAAATCAGTCATCAAGTAAAATTCTTTCTTCTCCCTTTTCCCTCTAAACTTTGAAATTTGAAATAACTATTCTGTAAAGGTTACCCAGCTCTCATATGCATGTAGTCATCAGCCTCAAAAAGGAACAAGCCTGGGAGACTACAGTTCATGAGAATAAACCATGAATGAAAGTGAAATTCAAGGAACACTTTCATGTAGTTTTGGAAAAAGGGTAACTCCACTGAAAAGTTTGAAATGATCTTTGAGATATGAGAATATAAGGTCAATATTAGTGTTAATTTAAGCAGAAGTTTTTGATAAGAGTGTATGATGGGGAATAATCTCTGTTATCTACTAAGCTTTATGGCAAAATTTGATGAATTCATCAAGTCTTAAGGTCTCCTGGATGACCTCTTTGACTAGCAGTTCTCAGGTGCACTGGGATGACCCAGAGGAATGGTATGGGGAGGGAGGTGGGAGGGGGGGTCAGGATGGGGAACACATGTACACCCGTGGTGGGTGCATTTTGATGTATGGCAAAACCAATACAATATTGTAAAATAAAAAAATAAAAAAAAAAAATTATATAAAACAATAGTAGTAACACCTATCAGTTATCAGTGGACTAAGAACAATATCAATAACCTCAGATATGCAGATGACACCACCCTTATTCAGAAAGTGAAGAACAACTAAAGAACCATGTGATGAAATTGAAAGAGGAGAGTGAAAAACTGGCTTAGAACTCAACATTCAAAAAATTAAGATCATGGCATCCAGTCCCATCACTTCATAGCAAATAGATGGGGGGAAAAGGGAAACAAAGATAGAATTTATTTTCTTGGGCTCCAAAATCACTGCAGATGGTGATTGCAGCCATGAAATTAAAAGATGCTTGCTCCTTGGAAGAAATGCTATGTGAAAACTGGATTGTGTATTAAAAAACAGAGACATTACTTTGCCAACAAAGGTCCATGTAATCAAAGCTATGGTTTTTCTATTAGTCATGTGTGGATGTGAGATTTGGACTGTAAAGAAGGCTGAGCACTGAAGAACTGATGCTTTCAAACTGTGGTGTTGGAGAAGACTCTTGAGAGTCCCTTGGACAGCAAGGAGATCAAACCAGTAAATTCTAAAGGAAATCAACCCTGATTATTCATTGGAAGGACTGATGCTGAAGCTGAAGCTCCAATACTTTTTGGTCTCCTGACGCAAAAAGCCGAGTCATTATAAAAGACCCTGATGCTGGAAAAAATTGAAGGCAGGAGGAGAATGGAACGGCACAGTATGAGATGGTTGGATGGCATCACTGATTCAATGGACATGAGTTTGATCAAGCTCCAGGAGAGAGTGAAGGACAGGGAAACCTGGTGTGCTGCAGTCCATGGGGGTCACAGAGAGTCAGACACTACTGAGTGACTGAACAACAGCAACAACAAGGAACAATAGTATACACTATTTGATCACACTAACATTTGTCCTAGAGTCTAACTGCTCAAACAGCTAACAGAAACACCTTCTCCCCACCGACGTAATAATATCTGTTAGGAGTACCACCTCCTCCGTGTAACCTTCTTTAACCCCACCTATACAACAAGTTAAGGCCCCTCTAGCCTTTTTACATATATCTGGTTATAGTATTGATCATCATGTCTTGTTATCATCTATAAAATTGTCTATCTCACACACTGGAACTTATGTTTTTCATGGACATAGAAAATGTTATATTTACTTCAGAGTCCAGTACAGATGTTTCAGAAAGTATTACTTACATGACAGAGTATAATAAATAAATAAAACGTCATTTCATCTTTATATTTAACTCTTTAGAAAAGTAACAGATTAACTTTTGCTAGGGCAATGAGTCTGAAATTTCATGGGGCTTTCTAGTTCCTGAGATACTTTTTAAACATCCAGATTCCTGGGCCTTTTTGACTTGGGCCAGAGAGACTTGAATCTGAGGCATGGTATTCCTAGTATCAAGTGTATCCCCAGCTCTTCCACTCTGCCAGTCCTCATTCCATTCAAAATAATATGAAGCAAAAGAACCAACTAAAAGATTGATCCTGGTTCTATTCACATAAGTTAAAACAAGAGTAGAAGAAAGTATCCTGGGGATAGGCATATCATGAAAATTGATACATAAATTAACTACTACTGAAACTGAGTAGAACACTGTTGGGCATTACTGGGAACAGATCATTGCATCCCTCCCCTCCCCCAGGGCCCTACCCTTTTGTTTGTTAAAAAGTGTTGGCCTCCCAGGCCTTCCCTGAGTTCCAAAGAGCAAATTTATCAGATAAGTGATAAAATGCAGAAACAAAGGAAAACATGCAAATAGGGTAAAATAATAATAGTTTAGCCATAAAACAAAATCAATGACTTTTAATTCCTCTTCAAGGGCTATAAATAATATCCTGAACCATATCCTTGAGTCATTTTGCAGATACAGAAAGCCCCACAAGATGAAAGAAGTTAACTTCATGTTGACCACTGACACATAGGCCTGAGACCTGTTGGAACCATAAAAATGGTAATAGGGATTCCAAAAACTCAAAACCGTTACCTCACCATTAACGAGTCAGATCAGGGAGTTTGGGTCTTTTGAGCATTAGCTGCCTATTCTTCTTGCTTGGCACCTTGCAATAAGCACTGTATTTTTTCTCACCACAACCCAGTGTCAGTAGATTGACTTTGCTGCATACAGAGCAAGTGGACCCAAGTTTGGTTGGGTAACACTACCTAGTAAGACATCCCTCATGTTCCCAATATGTTATTCACTATCACAAGAATATATCCTGGGAGAACTAGCTCATCATTTTCAGAGAATTGTAATATTTCAGAGAATGAAGTATCCTCAGCAATCATCTTTTCAATTGTACAGTTGAGGAAATGGAGACAAGGGAGGGAGTAATTTGCCTAAGTTCACACAGTTACTCAGTGGTACAGCTGACTAAAAACCATGATCCCTGGGGAACTTTCAAGATGATGGATGATTAAGATGGGGAGATCACCTTCCTCCCCAGAAATATATCAAAAATACATATGTATGTGGAACAACTCCTGCAGAACATCTGAACGCTGGCTGAAGACCTCAGACTTCCAAAAAGGCAAGCTAATTTCCAAAGAATGAGGTAGGTCGAAAGATATAGGAAAATGAGGAGACAAAGGATTTGGTACAGGGATCTGCATCTTGGGGAGGGAGCTGTGAAGGAGGAAAAATTTCTGTACATTAGGAAGACCCCTCATGGGCAGGAATTGGGGGGGGGGTGGAGCTTCAGAACCTCAGAGGGGAACAGGGCAACAAGTTCTTGGAAGGCAAAACAGAGAGAATTCATCAAGTGGTGCTGATTCAAATTTTCCCAGCCAAGATACTATTTACACTTGCACAATAGCAAGTAGGGGCTGGGTGCAAAGGCTCAGGCTTTGGGGATCAGATCCCAAAGAGAAGCCTGGGGTTGAGTGCAATGAGGATACTCTGAGAGGGCTAGTACAACATAGCTGATGGAGTTTAGGGGAAAGTCTGGGCCTGCTAGAGAGGCAAAAGATCATTGCCACTGAGACCGTTTAACTCCATGTGCTCATAGATTGCAGGACACCACCTTTGTGAGTGCCATAGGCTGGACCAGTTATGACTGTGAAGTGTGATTCCAAAGGTAGATACGCCAAAGCAAGCTCGAGTGCCAGAGGCAGGACTACCAGCAACTGCAGTGTATGGCCCCAAAGGGGGAAATGCAGATTGCTTGGCCACTGCCAGGGCTGGCGTGGGTGACAGAGGTGGAGGACAGGAGGTCACTGTGGTCACAACCCCAGGGGTCACAACTGCCACCAAACTGTGAGCACATACAGAGCACTGCCCACATCTTCTTGGCAGCCTGTGCAGCTTTGCTTGGCCTAGGGACAAGATCTGGGGCAAATTTCCCTGTAGAATCACATGATTTCCTTTATGTCTCAGTCACAGCTGGCACTCCCCACACACCCCAACAGTGTCTGCCATACCTTACCTCTCCTAGCTGCACTGAGTAAATGAGACTTAATAAACTGCTACTTTTGCCCCCTCATATCTGGGTAGGAAACAGACACTGGAGGGTGGCCTACAGGCATAGGCAGGGCCAGAACCAAACCTGAGCACCAGTATGACCAAGGAAGATGAAGGGAATTTACTCCAGCAGACACCAGTGCAGCAGATTAAATCTCCATAATTAGCCTGAGACTGCGGACTTTGGGGGAAGGAGGGCAACTGTAGACTTTTGAAGCAAGTCTAAGCTGGAGTAAGGCCAGATCTCAGTCTGAACTGACGCCACGGTGCACACAGGAGGTCCAGAGACCTTCCTAGAAATATTAGAGGACTTGAATAAGCAGATTAGCTGGAACTCACTGCGTGGTAAGGACAACAGAGGCCTCAGGAAGGTATTCTTATTACCTCTCTCTCTCTCTCTCTCTCTCTATATATATATATATATATATATAGAGAGAGAGGGAGCTTCCCTGTTGGCTCAGATGTTAATCTGCTTGCAGTGTGGTAGACCCAGGGCTTCGATCCATGGGTCAGGAATATCCCCTAGAGAAGGGCATGACCACCCACTCAAGAATACTTGCCTGGAGAATTCCATGGACAGAGGAGACTGGTGGACCACAGTCCATGTAGTCTCAAAGAGTCTGACATGACTGAGCGACCAACACTTCACTTCACTTCACTTCACTTCATACACATACAGTCTTTTTTTATATTGTTCTATTGCTTTTCTTTTTTGCTACTCATTTAAATTTTATTTTTTCAACTTACTTTTTCCTTTTGAAAGATTTTATTTTTAAATAAATTTCTTTTATTATTTTCCCCCTATTTTTACAGTATTGTTTAGTTATATTGCATTCTTTTCCATGTTTTTGATTTTAATTTTTTGCTAGTGTACTTTTTAGGATCTATTTTCACATACGTATTTGTTTAATGACTTGATTGTTTTTTTTGGGGGGGGTCCTATTTTTATTCTCTTTCTTCTCTTTTTTCTCTCTGAATTGTCTTTCTTCTTTTCTCTTTGTGAGTGTGTTTCATTGGATGTTCTTATCTTCTGAGTGTTGTTCACCATTTTTCACTTTCACCATTTGTCTTTGGGTCTTGTCCATCTGCTTTTGTTTTTTGGGTTTGTTTATTTGTTTGTATCTTTGACTTTCTTTTTTCTTTTTTCCCCTTTTCCTTTTCTATTTCTTTCTCTTCCTCTTCTGTGTTGTTTGGCTTATAAAGTCTTGAGACTCCATTAAGGGGGTGGGCTTGAATATCTGAGGTGAAATACTCGAGTCTAGGATGACGAAACACCAGAGAACTCCTTACCCTATAGAACATTAATTCATGAAACCTCTCCCAAAGACCTCCATCTAAAACACTAAGACCAGTCCTCATCCAAACGCCAGCAAGCTCCAATGCCAGATGCCTTATGCCAAACCATGAGTGAAACAGGAATATAACACTTCCTATAAGACGACAAGCTGCCCAAAGCCATACCAAGCTCACAGACACCACAAAACACACCACTGGATGTGGCACTGCCTTTCAGGGATAAAGTATCTAGTTCAACCCACCAGAACACAGGTCCAGTCCACTCAGCCAGGAAACCTTCACAAGACACTTGTCCATCCCCAAACACTGAGGGCAGATTCCACAAATAAGAGAAGCTATGACATTGCAGCCCATGAAAAAAGACCCCAAACACAGTAAATTCAACAAAATGAAAAGATAGAGAAATTTGCAGCAGATGAATGAACATGAGAGAATCCACAAAATCAAACAAATGTAGAAGAAATAGGCAACCTACCTGAAAAAGAATTCAGAGTAATGATAGTAAAGATGATCCAAAATCTTGGAAATAAAATGGAGGCATAAATAAATAATTAGAAAGGAGGTACAGATTTAGAAGATACAAGAAATGTTTAACAAGGACTTAGAGAAATAAAAATAGTCAGCAATGAGTAACATAATAAATGTGAAAAAAAAAGTGTTAGTCACTTAGTCATGTCTAACTCTTTGCAACTTCATGGACTGTAGCCTTGCCAGGCTCCTCTGTCCATGGGATTCTCCAGGCAAGAATACTGGAATGGGTTGTCATTTTCTTCTCCAGGGGATCTTCCTGAACCAAGGATAGAACCAAGGTCTCCTGCATTGCAGACAGATTCTTTACCATCAGAGCAACCAAGAAAGTCCTGAATGACACAATAACAGAGGTAAAAATACACTAGAGAGAACCAATAACTGAGAATAACTGAGGCAGAAGAATGGATAAGTAAGCTGTAAGATAGAATGCTGGAAATAACTGAAGCAGAACAGAATAAAGAAAAAAGAAGGAAAAGAAAAGAGGACAGTCTCAGAGATTTCTAGGAAAGCATTAAGTGTGTCAACATTTGGATTATAGGGCTCTCAGAAGAAAAATGAATAATAAAAGAAAGGGCATGAGAAAATATTTGACAAAGTGAGTCAGAAGCTTCCATAACAAGGGAAAGGAAATAGCCACCTAAGTCCAGGAAGCCCCGAGACTATGACACAGGATAAAATCTAAAGAGAAACACACGAAGACACATTTTAATCAAACTAATGAAAATTAAACACAAAGAAAATGCATTAAAAGCAGGAGCGAAAAGCAACAGATAACATATAAGTGGATCCCCATAAAGTTAACAGATGATATTTTGACAGAAATTCTGCAGACCAGAAGGTAGTGGTAGGGTTTACTGAAAGTGAGGAAAAGAAAAACAAAGAAACAAAACTACAACCAAAATTATTCTACCCGGCAAAGTGGTCATGCAGATTCCACAGAGAAATTGAAAGCTTTAGAGATAAATAAATGTTCAGAGAATTCAGCACCACCAAACCAGCTTTACAACAAATGCTAAAGAAACTGCTCTACAGAAAAGGCATGAGAAAGAAGTGATTTGCAAACAAAAACAAAAACAAAAGTTCATAGAGTAAATGATAATAGGGTCATACATATCAGTAATAACTTTATTTTTTATTTTTTTAAATTTTATTTTATTTAACTTTACAATACTGTATTGGTTTTTCCATATATCAAAATGAATCTGCCACAGGTATACATGTGTTCCCCATCCTGAACCCTCCTCCCTCCTCCCTCCCCATACCATCCCTCTGGGTCATCCGAGTGCACCAGCCCCAAGCATCCAGTATCGTGCATCGAACCTGGACTGACGACTCATTTCATATATGATATTATACATATTTCAATGCCATTCTCCCAAATCATCCCACCCTCTCCCTCTCCCACAGAGTCCAAAAGACTGTTCTATACATCAGTGTCTCTTTTGCTGTCTCGTATACAGGGTTATTATTACCATCTTTCTAAATTCCATATATATGCATTAGTATACTGTATTGGTGTATGTCTTTCTGGCTTACTTCACTCTGTATAATAGGCTCCAGTTTCATCCACCTCATTAGAACTGATTCAAATGTATTCTTCTTAATGGCTGAGTAATACTCCATTGTGTATATGTACCACAGCTTTCTTATCCATTCATCTGCTGATGGACATCTAGGTTGCTTCCATGTCCTGGCCATTATAAACAGTGCTGGGATGAACATTGGAATAATAACTTTAAATGTAAATGGACTAAATGCCCCAACCAAAATGCACAGACTGGTTGAATGGATACAAAAATAAGATCCCTATATATGTTATCTACAAGAGACCCATTTCATACCTGGGGGCATATACAGACTGAAAGTAATGGGATGGAAAAGATTCCATACAAATATAAATCAAAAAAGCAGGAGTAGCAATACTCATATCAGATATCATAGACTTCAAAAAAAAGACTGTTACAAGAGACAAGGAAGAACACTATGTAATAATCAAGGGATTAATCCAAGAATGAGATATAACCTGTGTGTGTGTGTGTGTATGTGTGTGTGTGTGTGTATATATATATATATATATACACACACACATACCCCACATAGGAGTACCTCAATACATAAGACAGATGCTTACATCTCTAAAAGGGGAAATCTACAGTAACACAGTAATAGTGGGGGATTTTCACATCCCACTGAAATCAATGAACAGTGTATCCAGAGAGAACATTAATAAGGAAACACACATGTCAAACACTACTTTGGGCAGATGAACCTAATTGATATATATAGGACATTTCATCCAAAAACAGTAGATTACAATTTTTCCTCAAGTGCACATGAAACATATTCCAGGATAGATCACATCTTAGGCCACAAATCAAGCTTTGGTAACTTTTTAAAAAAAAAAATTAACATCATTTCAAGCATCTTTTCTGACCACAATATAATGTTAGATATCACCTACAGGAAAAAAATAAAAACATAGACACATGGAGGCTAAACAATACACTTCTGAATGACAAAGAGGCCGTTGTTGAAAAAATCAATGAGAAAAATTTTTAAAAAGCCAGAAACAAATGAAAATAAAAACATGACAACTCAAAACCTATGGGATGCAGCAAAAGCAGTGCTAAGAGGGAAGTTTATAGCAATACACGCATACCTCAAGCAACAAGAAAAATATTGAATAAACAATCTAATTTTACACCTAAAACAACTAGAAAAACAGGAAAAAACTAAAGTTAGTAGAAGGAAAGAAATAGATGAAAAATAAATGGAGCCAATAGCAATGATCAATAACACTGAAAGATGGCTCTTTGACAAGATAAACAAAATTGACAAATTATTAGCCAAATTCAACAAGAAAAAAAGGGAGAAAATAAATCAATAAAATTAGAAATAACAAAGGAAAAGTTGCAACAAACAATCCAGAAATATGTAGGATCATGAGACTACTATAAACAACTATATGTCAATAAAATGGACCCAGAAGAAATGGACAGTTCTTAGAAAAGCACAACCTTCCAAGACTGAATCATGAAGAAATAGAAAATATGAACAGACTAATCACAATCACTGAAATAGAAATTGTGACAAAAATTTTTTTTCCACCAAACCAAATCCCAGGACCAGATAACTTCACAGGGGAATTCTAACAAATGTTTAGAGAACTAATACCAGACCACTTACCTGTCACCTGCAAAACTGATGGTGACTGATGCTGAAGCTGAAGCTCCAATACTTTGGTCACCTGATGCAAAGAGCCAGCTCTGAGTGTGGGCCAGATCCAAATTCACCAGAAAAGACTCTGATGCTGGGGAAAATTGAAGGTAGGAAGAGAAGGGAATGACAGAGGATGAGATGGTTGTATGGCATCACCGATCAATGAGCATGTGTTTGAGCAACTCCGGGAGATGGTGAAGAACAGGAAAGACTGACATACTGCAGTCCGTGGGGTCTCAAAGAGTCATACATGACTGAGCGAGTGAACAACAAAAACAAATATGTACCCTGCTTAAACTCTTCCTGAAAAGTACATATCAAGGAAAACTTTCACATACTTTATATGAGACCACCATCACCCTGACATCAAAACCAGACAAAGATACTAGAAAAAAAAAAGAAAATTAAAGGCCAAAATCACTCATAAAGGGTTTCTCAGGTGGCTTAGTGGTAAGGAATCTGCTTGCCAGTGCAGGAGATATAGGTTCAATCCCTGGGTCAGGAAGATCTCCAGGAGGAGGAAATGGAAACCCAATTTACTATACTTGTTTCGAAAATTCCATGGACGGAGGAGCTTGGCAAGGTGCAATACATGGGAACACAAAATGTTGTACATGATTGAGTGACTAAGCATGCATCCATCACGGATGAACATAGATGGAAAAATCCTAAACAAAATTCTGGTCAACAGAATCCAGCAGCATTTTAAGAGGATCATACACAGTGATCAAGTGGGGTTTACCCCAGTGATGCGAGGATTCTTCAATGTATACGTATCAGTCAGTGTGATACACTGTGTTAAAAAATTGAAAGATCAAAGCCATATGATAATTTCCATAGATGCAGAGACATTTTCAACAAAATCCAACATCCATTTATTAATGGACAAAAAATTATCCAGAAAGTAAGTAAAGAAAGAATGTCAGTTCAGTTCAGTCGTTCAGGCCTGTCTGACCCTTTGCAACCCCATGGACTACAGCATGCCAGGTCTCCCTGTTCATCACCAACTCCTGGAGTTTGCCCAAATTTGTGTCCATTGAGTCGCTGATGCCATCCAACTATCTCATCCTCTGTCGTCCCCTTACCTTCCAGCTTTAATCTTTACCAGCATCAGGGTTGTTTCAAATGAGTCACCTCTTCACATCAGGTAGCCAAAGTATTGGAGTTTCAGCTTCAACATCAGTCCTTCCAATGAATACTCAGAACTGATCTCCTTTAGGATGGACTGGTTGGATCTCCTTGCAGTCCAAGGGACTCTCATGAGTCTTCTCCAGTGCCACAGTTCAAAAGCATCAATTTTGGCGCTCAGCTTTCTTCACAGTCCAACTCTCAAATCCATACATGACCACTGGAAAAACCATAGCCTTGACTAGACAGACCATTGTTGGCCAAGTAATGTCTCTGCTTCTCAATATGCTATCTAGGTTGGTCATAACTTTTCTTCCAAGGAGTGAGAGTTTTGGTTTTTTTTTTTTTTAATTTCATGGCTGCACTCATCATCTGCAATGATTTTGGAGCCCAAAAAATAAAGTCTGACACTGTTTCCACTGTTTACCCATCTATTTCCCATGAGGTGATGGGACCAGATGCCATGATCATTTTCTGAATGTTGAGCTTTAAGCCAACTTTTTCACTCTCCACTTTCACTTTCATCAAGAGGCTTTTTAATTCCTTTTCACTTTCTACCATAAGGGTGGTGTCATCTGCATATCTGAGGTTATTCATATTTCTCCTGGCAATCTTGATTCCAGCTTGTGCTTCTTCCAGCCCAGAGTTTCTCATGATGTACTCTGCATATAAGTTAAATAAGTAGGGTGACAATATACAACTTTGACGTACTCCTTATCCTATTTGGAACCACTCTGTTATTCCATGTCCAGTTCTAACTGTTGCTTCCTGACCTGGATATAGGTTTCTCAAGTGGCAGGTCAGGTGGTCTGGTATTCCCATCTCTTTCAGAATTTTCCACAGTTTATTGTGATCCACACAGGCAAAGGCTTTGGCATAGTCAATAAAACAGAAATAGAGATTTTTCTGGAACTCTCTGGCTTTTTCCATGGTCCAGCAGATGTTGGCAATTTGATCTTTGGTTCCTCTGCCTTTTCTAAAACCAGCTTTAACATCAGGAAGTTCACGGTTCACGTGTTGTTGAAGCCTGGCTTGGAGAATTTGGAGCATTTCTTTACTAGCGTGTGAGATGAGTACAATTGTGTGGTAGTTTGAGCATTCTTTGGCATTGCCCTTATTTGGGATTGGAATGAAAACTGACCTTTTCCAGTCCTGTGGCCACTGCTGTGTCTTCCAAATATGCTGGCATATTGACTGCAGAACTTTCACAGCATCATCTTTGAGGATTTGAAATAGCTCAACTGGAATTCCATCACCTCCACTAGCTTTGTTCATAGTGATACTTTCTAAGGCCCACATGACTTCACATTCCCGGATGTCTGGCTTTAGGTGAGTGATCACACCATCGTGATTATCTTGGTCATGAAGATCTTTTTTGTACAGTTCTTCTGTGTATTCTTGCCACCTCTTCTTAATATCTTCTGCTTCTGTTAGGTCCCTACCATTTCTGTCCTTTATTGAGCCCATCTTTGCATGAAATGTTCCCTTGGTATCTCTAATTTTCTTGCAGAGATCTCTAGTCTTTCCCATTCTGTTGTTTTCCTCTATTTCTTTGCATTGATTGCTGAGGAAGCTTTCTTATCTCTTCTTGCTATTCTTTGAAAACTCTGCATTCAGATGCTGATATCTTTCCTTTTCTCCTTTGCTTTTCGCTTCTCTTCTTTTCACAGCTATTTTTAAGGCCTCCCCAGACAGCCATTTTGCTTTTTTGCATTTCTTTTCCATGGGGAGAGTCTCAATCCCTGTCTCCTGTGCAATGTCACGAACCTCCAACCATAGTTCATCAGGCACTCTATCTATCAGAACTAGTCTCTTAAATCTATTTCTCACTTCCACTGTATAACCATAAGGGATTTGATTTAGGTCATACCCGAATGGTCTAATGGTTTTCCCTACTTTCTTCAATTTAAGTCTGAATTTGGCAATAAGGAGTTCATGATCTGAGCCACAGTCAGCTCCTGGTCTTGTTTTTGTTGACTGTATAGAGCTTCTCCATCTTTGGCTGCAAAGAATATAATCAATCTGATTTCAGTGTTGACCATCTGCTGATATCCTTGTGTAGAGTCTTCTCTTGTGTTGTTGGAAGAGGGTGTTTGCTATGACCAGTGCATTTTCTTGGCAAAACTCTATTAGTCTTTGCCCTGCTTCATTCCACATTCCAAGGCCAAATTTGCCTGTTACTTCAGGTGTTTCTTGACTTCCTACTTTTGCATTCCAGTCCCCTATAATGAAAAGGACATCTTTTTTGGGTGTTAGTTCTAAAAGGTCTTGTAGGTCTTCATAGAACCATTCATGCTTCTTCAGCGTTACTGGTTGGGGCATAGACTTGGATTACTGTGATATTGAATGGTTTGCCTTGGAAACAAATAGAGAGTATTCTGTCGTTTTTGAGAATGCATCCAAGTACTGCATTTCGGACTCTTTTTTTGACCATGATGGCTACTCCATTTCTTCTTAGGGATTCCTGCCGGCAGTAGTAGATACAATGGTCATCTGAGCTAAATTCACCCATTCCAGTCCATTTTAGTTCGCTGATTCCTAGAATGTCGACATTCACGCTTGCCATCTCCTGTTTGACCACTTCCAATTTGCTTTGATTCATGGACCTGACATTCCAGGTTCCTATGCAATATTGCTCTTTACAGCATTGGGCCTTTCTTCTATTGCCAGTCACATCCACAACTGGGTATTGTTTTGCTTTGGCTCTATCCCTTCATTCTTTCTGGAGTTATTTCTCCACTGATCTCCAGTAGCATATTGGGCACCTACCGACCTGGGGAGTTCCTCTTTCAGTATCTTATCATCATGAGGTTCTCAAGGCAAGAATACTGAAGTGGTTTGCCATTCCCTTCTCCAGTGGACCACATTCTGTCAGACCTCTCCACCATGACTTGCCCGTCTTGGGTGGCCCCACGGGCATGGCTTAGTTTCACTGAGTTAGACAACGCTGTGGTCCTAGTGTGATTAGACTGACTAGTTTTCTGTGAGTATGGTTTCAGTGTGTCTGCCCTCTAATGCCCTCTTGCAACACCTACCGTCTTATTTGGGTTTCTCTTACCTTGTACGTGGGGGTATCTCTTCATGGCTGTTCCAGCAAAGTGCAGCCGCTGCTCCTTACCTTCGATGAGGGGTATTTCCTCACCACCGCCCCTCCTGATCTTGACATGGAATAGCCCCTTTAGGCCCTCCTGCACCCACACATCCAGAGCTCCTTTTATGTGGGGTAGCTCCTCCCGGCCACCACCTCTGGCCTCAGACGTGGGGTAACTCTTTTTGGCCGCCACCCCTTGGGCATGGGGTCCTCCCAGCTTCTGCCCCTGACCTCGGACTTACGGTAGCTCCTCTTGGCCACACTCTGTGCACTGTCGCAGTTGCCTGTGCTTTGTGCACCATCGCAGCCACCCACGCTCTGTGTGCCGTAGCTCCTCTCGGCTGCCGCCCCTGACCTCGGACGTGGGGTAGCTCCTGTTGGCCGTGCTATGTGCACTGTTGCAGCCGCCTGCAGTATATAACCCATCAATCCCACTACTGGGCATATACCCTGCTGCTGCTAAGTTGCTTTAGTCATGTCTGACTCTGTGCGACCCCATAGACAGCAACCCACCAGGCTCCCCCGTCCCTGTGATTCTGTAGGCAAGAACACTAGAGTGGGTTGCCATTTCCTTCTCCAGTGCATGAAAGTGAAAAGTGAAAGTGAAGTCGCTCAGTCGTGTCCGACTCTTAACGACCCAATGGACTGTAGCCCACCAGTCTCCTCCGAGAAAACCACAATTCTAAAAGACACATGTACCACAATATTCATTGCAGCACTATTTACAATAGCCAGGACAAGGAAGCAACCTAGATGCACATTTATAGATGAATGGATATTAAAGAAGATGTGGTTAAAAGAAAAGAAGAAGAAGAAGATGTGGTATGTATACATACAATGGAATATTAGTCATAAAAACAATGAATTTGAGTCAGTTTTAGTGAGGTGGATGGACCTAGAGTCTGTTATACAGAATGAAGTAAATCAGAAACAGAAATCAAATATTGTATATTAGTGCATATATATGAAATCTTTAAAAATGATTGATGAACCTATTTGCAGGTAATAGATGTAGAGGACACAGATGTAGAGGACAGGGTTGTGGACACAGTGGGGGAAAGAGAGAGTGGGACGAATGGAGAAAGTAGCATCAACATATATACAGTATCATGCTTAAACTAGATAGCTGGTGAGAAGTTGCTGAATAACACAGGGAGCCCAGCCTGGTGCTCTGTGACGATCTAGAGGGGTGGGATGGGAGAGCAGAGGGAGACTCAAGAGAGGTGGGAATATATGTATCATTATGGCTGATTCCCATTGTTCTAAGACAGGAACCAATGTGACATTATAAAGCAATTTTCCACCAATTAAAAAATAAGTTAAAAAACACCATCCCTAACTCCTATATCAGTATAATTTCCACTAAAGAAATTATGAATCTCTAATTGTGAATTCTTATGGGGGAAATCTAGGGGGATACTTTCTGACACCTTCCAGACCACATCACAAAGGGAGAGGGTTAGTCTTCATAAAATCAGCTAACTGACTGTAGTTGAAATAGTCTGAGAATTAGGTCAGAGAGATCCAAGTTCAAATGCTGTGTCAGCTACTTAGCAGCTATGCAAATGTGGACGTGTTACTTAACTTCTCTGAGGTTTGATTCCTGCATTTACAAAATAGTACTAATAACAACTTTCACAGCAACTGTAATGATTAAATAAGATAATGTTGATAAAGGACCTAGCAAAATTCCTTGCACATTTTAAGTACTCAATATGTGATGGTAACTGCTAAGTTGCTTCAGTCATGTCCGACTCTGTGCGACCCCATAGACGGCAGCCCACCAGGCTCCCCCATCCCTGGGATTCTCCAGGCAAGAACACTGGAGTGGGTTGCCATTTCCTTCTCCAATGCATGAAAGTGAAAAGTGAAAGTGAAGTTGCTCAGTCGTGTCTGACTCTTAGCGGCCCCATGGACTGCAGCCTACCAGGCTCCTCCGTCCACGGGGTTTTCCAGGCAAGAGTACTGGAGTGGGGTGCCATTGCCTTCTCCACAATATATGATAGATATTATTATTCTCTCCTAGGCAGTGAATTAGTCTACCTACTCAAATCAAATAGGAGTTTCAGTATACTGGAATCCTGGTGCCTGGGAAAGATGACAACTGTTATTTCTCTCACCAACACAATTTTGCTTCTGAAGAAGAAAAAAAAAAAAAAAGTCCAAGACATTCCTTGTTGTTCAGTCATTCAGTCATGTTCAACTATGTGTGACCCCATGGACAGCAGGATGCCAGGCTTTCCTATACGCCATCTCCCAGAGCTTGCTGAAACTCATATCCATTGAGTAAGTGATGCCATGCAACAATCTCATCCTCTGTCATCCACTTGCACTTCTGCTTTCAATCTATCCCAGCATCAGAGTCTTTTCTAATGAGTTGGCTTTCATATCAGGTGGCCAAAATACTGATGTATCAGCTTCAGCATGAGTCCTTCCAATGAATGTTCAGGATTGATTTCCTTTAAGATTGATTTAAATTGAAGAAAGTAGGGGAAACCACTAGACCATTTAGGTATGAGAGAAACTAAATGCCTTACAATTATAAAGTGGAAGCAACAAAAGATTAAAGGGATGCTACCTAATAGAGTGCCAGAAGAATTATGGATGTAAGTAGGTTCACAACATTGTAAAGGAAGCCATGACCAAAACCATCCCCCAAAAAAAAACAAATGCAAAGAGGCAAAATGTTTGTCTGAGAAGGGCTTACAAATAGCTGAGAAAAGAAGAAAACAAAAAAGCATAGGAGAAAAAGAAATATACACACATTTGAATGCAGAGTTCCAAAGAAGAGAAAGAAGATATATGATAGACTTCCTCACTGATCAATGCAAAGAAATAGAGGAAAACAAAAGAATGGGAAAGACTAGAGATCTCTTCAAGAAAATTGGAGATACCAAGGAACAGTTCATGCAAAGATGGGCTTGATAAAGGACAGAAATGGTATGGCCCTAACAGAAGCAGAAGGTATTAAGAAGAGGTGGCAAGAATACACAGAAGAGCTATACAATAAAGATCTTAATGACCCAAATAATCACAATGGTGTGTTCACTCATCTAGAGCCAAACATCCTGGAGTGGGAAGTCAAATGGGCCTTCGGAAGCATCACTATGAAAAAAGCTAGTGGAGATGACGAAATTCCAGCTAAGCTATTTAAAATGCTGAAAGAAGATGCTGTAAAAGTGCTTCACTCAATATGGCAATAAATATGGAAAACTAAGCAGTGGCCACAGGACTGGAAAAGGTCAGTTTTCATTCTAATCCCAAAGAAAGGCAATGCCAAAGAATGTTCAAACTACCACACAATTGTACTCATCTCACACGCAAGCAATTAATGCTCAGAATTCTCCAAGCTGACTTCAAAAGTATGTTAACTGAGAATTTACAGATGTATAAGCTAGATTTAGCAAAGACCAAGGAATCAGAGCTCAAATTTCCAACATCTGTTGGATCATAAAAAAAGCAAGAGTTCAAGAAAAATATATACTTCTCCTTCTTTGACTATGCTAAATCCTTTGACTGTGTGGATCACAACAAACTGTGGAAAATTCTTCAAGAGATGTGAAAACCAGACCACCTTACCTGCCTCCTGAGAAATCTGCATGCTGTTCAAGAAGCAACAGTTAGAACCAGACATGGAACAATTGACTACTTCCAAATTAGGAAAGGAGTACGTCAAGGCTGTATACTGTCACCTTGATTATTTAATTTATATGCACAGTATATCATGTGAAATGCCAGGCTGGATGAAACGCAACCTGGAATCAAGGTTGCTGGGAGAAATATCAATAACATCAGATTTGCAGATGACATCACCCTTATGGCAGGAAGTGAAGAGGAACTAAAAAGCTTCTTGATGAAAATAAAAGAGGAAAGTGAAAAAGCTGGCTTAAAATTCAACAGTCAAAAAACGAAGATCATGTCATCCAGATCCATCTCTTTTCCTAAAGGAAATCAGTCCTGAATATTCATGGAAGGACTGACGCTGAAGCTGAAACTCCAATTCTTTGGCCATCTGATGCAAGAAATGACTTACTGGAAAAGGCCCTGATGCTGGGAATATTGAAGTCAGGAGGAGAAAGGGATGATAGAGGATGAGCAACTGAACTGAACTGAGGATTGTATTTTCCAATAAGTTGGCCCTTTTAGGTGGGCAAAGTATTGGAGCTTCAGCTTGGCATCAGTCCAAGGGACTCTAAAGAAACTTCTCCAACACCACAGTTCAAAAGCATCAATTCTTTGGTTCTCAGCCTTCTTTATGGTCCAACTCTCACATCCATTCATGACTACTGGAAAAACCATAGCTCTGACTATTCAGACCTTTGTTAACAGAGTAATGTCTCTGCTTTTTAATACACTGTCTAAGTTTGTTATTGCTTTTCTTCTAAGGAGCAAGGGTGTTTGTTTGTTTGTTTGTTTGTTTCAATTTTGTGGTTGCAGGAACCATATGCATTGATTCTGGACCCCCCAAAAATAAAATCTGTCATTGTTTCCATTATTTCCCCACCTATTTGCCATGAAGTGAACAGACTGGAAGCCATCAGTTCAGTTCACTTCAGCTCAGTTTTGTCCGACTCTTTGCCACCCCATGGACTGCAACACAGCAGGCTTACCTCTCCATCACCAACTCCCAGAGCTTGTTCAAACTCATGCCCATTGAGTCAGTGATGCCATTCAACCATCTCGTGCTCTTCCATCCCCTTCTCTCCTGCCTCCAATCTTTCCCAACATCAGGGTCTTTTCCAATGAGTCAGTTCTTCACATCAGGTGGGCAAAGTATTGGAGTTTTAACTTCAGCATCAGTCCTTCCAATGAATATTCAGGATTGATTTCCTTTATGATTGACTGGTTTAAGCTCCTTGCAGTCCAAGGGACTTTCAAGAGTCTTCTCCATCACCACAGTTCAAAAGCATTCATTCTTTGGCACTCAGCTTTCTTCATGGTCCAACTCTCACATCCATACATGACTGTTGAAAAAACCATAGCTTTGACTAGACAGACCTTTGTGGTTAAAGCAATGTCTCTGGTTTTGATTCTCTCTAGGTTTGTCATAGCTTTTCTTCCAAGGAGCAAGCATCTTTTAATTTTATGGTTGCAGTCACCATCTGCAGTGATTTTGGAGCCCAAGAAAATAAAGCAATAGTTAGAACTGGACATAGAAAAATGGACTGCTTCCAAATTGGGAAAGGAGTTTTGTCACTGTTTCCATTGTTTCCCCATCTATTTGCCATGAAGTGATGGGACTGGATATCATGATCTTCATTTTTTGAATGTTGAGCTTTAAGCCAGTTTTTTCACTCTCCTCTTTCACCTTCATCAAGTGGCCCTTCAGTTCCTCTTCACTTGTTGCCATAAGCATGCTGTCATCTGTATATCTGAGGTTATTGATATTTCCCCCAGCAATGTTGATTCCAGCTTGTGCTTCATCCAGCCTGGCATATTGCATGAGTACTCTACATACAAGTTAAATAAGCAGGTTGACAATATACAGCCTTGATGTACTCCTTTCCTAATTTGGAGGCAGTCCTTTGTTCTATGTCTGATTCTAACTGTTGCTTCTTGCCTCGCACACAGATTTCTTAGCAGGCAGGTGAGATGGTATGGTATTTCCAACTCTTAAAGAATTTTCCGCAATTTGTTGTGATCCACACAGTCAAAGGCTTTGGCATAGTCAATAAAGAGGAATTATATATTTTTCTGGAACTCTCTTGCTTTTTCTATGATCCAACAGATGTTGGCAATTCGAGCTCTGGTTCCTTGGCCTTTTATAAATCCAGTTTGTACATCTGGAAATTCTCAGTTCATGTATTGCTGAAGCCTAGTTTGGAGAATTTTGAGCATTACTTTGCTAGAGTGTGAGTTGAGCACAACTGTATATTAGTTTGAACAATCTTTGGCATTGTCTCTCTGGGATTGGAATGAAAACTGACCTTTTCCCATCCTCTGGGCTCTGCTGAGTTTTCCAAATTTGCTGGCATATTGCTGCAGCACTTTCACAGCATTATCTTTTAGGATTTGAAATAGCTCAGCTGGAATTCCATCAACTCTTTTAGCTTTGTTCATAATGATGCTTCCTAAGGCCCACTTGACTTCCCACCCCAGGATGTCTGGCTCTAGGTGAGTGATCACACCATCATAGTTATCTGGGTCATTAAGATCTTCTTTGTATAGTTCTTCTTTGTATTCTTGTCACCTTTTCCTAATACCTTCTGCTTCTGTTAGGCCCGTACACTTTCTGCCCTTTATTGTGCTCATCTTTGAGTGAAATGTTCCCTTTGTATCTCTAATTTTCTTGAAGAGCTCTCTAGTCTTTCTCATTCTAATGTTTTCTCTTATTTCTTTGTATTTATCACTTAGGAAGGCATTCTTATCTCCCCTTGCTATTTGTCGGAACTCTGAAATCAGATGAATATGTCTTTCCTTTTCTCTTTTGCTTTTAGCTTCTCTTCTTTTCTCAGATATTTGTAAGGCATCCTCAGACAATCTATTGTCATTTCCACTGTATAATCATAAGGGATTTGATTTAGGTCATACCTGAATGGCTTACTGGTTTTTCCTACTTTTTTTCAATAAGGAGTTCAGGATCTGAGCCACAGTCAGCTCCCAGTCTTGTTTTTGCTGACTGTATAGAGCTTCTCCATCATTGGCTGCAAAGAATATAATCAAACCTATTTTGATGACCATCTGGTGATGTCCATTTGTAGATTCACCTCTTGTGTTGTTGGAAGAGGGTGTTTGCTATGACCAGTGCATTCTCTTGGCAAAACTGTTAGCATTTGCCCTTCTTCCTTTTGTACTCCAAGGCCAAATTTGCCTGTTACTCCAGGTATATTTTGTCTTCCTACTTTTGCATTCCAGTCCCCTGTGATGAAAAGACATTTTTTTTGGTGTTAGTTCCTAGGCCAATCTAATGTACATCTCTCTGCTACTGAAGAAAATAACTCTTCAGAGGAATGGAAGGACTGAAAAGAAATAAATCACTGGGATAATAAATAATTTTAATCCCTTAATTTAGATTGAGGTAGAGATGGTCATGCTGGTACATCATAACAGCCCATCAGTATAAAAATTTAGGAGGCAGTAACATGCTCTTCACTAAGTCAGCCAGGTCAGGAAAAGAGTCAGTGAGCACACAGTGAAAAGAACACAGTAATTGGCTGGTCCAGAAATCTGGTTTGGAGACCTGGAGCCATCACTTACAAGGCACATAATTTTTGACAAAGCACTTTATCTCAAAAAACCTTAGCTCAGTTTTAAAATGTGGATGTTGGACAAGATAGCAATAATAATCAGTTATGTCTATGCATTACTTCAATGCAAAACCTCTCATGTAATTCTAACATTTCCTGGAGATAACTTTCCATTACTTAATAATGAAATGACACCGAATGAGGGTGGTAGGAATTAAGAGACATGCAAGGAGGGCATTCAATGTCTGGAAACTATTGGATTAATCAGAGGAATTCATGGAATCTCCTTCCCAAAGGATCTTTATGAACAAATGAAAGACATGTAGGTCTGAAAAATCAAGGAGAATCATGCTCTGAAAAGTACGTAAAATGACTCTATAAGTTGTTGTTGTTGTTTAATGGCTAAGGGACTGCATGATTTCACAGTTCTCTACGATGATTAGGCAAAGGCTGAAATAGCCTATCAGGATTCTTACAATGAGAAGACTACAATGAGTCTTCATTGAGACATTCTCTTACAAGTAAGCAGGCTGATCTGAGACATGTCATTTCTTAAATACTATAATATGTCATCAAGTGGGGCTGGCCAGCACCCAAAAAAAAAAAAAAAATCAGCAGGAGACTGCTCCTCAGGTCCTCCCCACAAGGATATAGGAGAAGCTGTCTGAACACAAATGAGCTCTATTTCCTTAAGAACCATGATCTAGTTCTGAGTGAGCTTTCCCTCACACACCCTCTTGTCTTCCTTAATCCTTCCTTCTCTGAATGTTGCCAGCCAAAATTAAAGAAAGAGAAGCATCAGCTGAAGTAAACAATAGAGTCTTGAACAACAGAACTAGGTCACATCTCAGAGACCTGTTGCAGGCGACCCTTTCCATTCATCTGTGGACTGACAGGGAGCACACATTGGGCATTTGCAGGACTGGAGATGGAAAATATGACCTAAGAACTAGGATTAATTTCCTTTCTCCCTCACTAACCTGACTGGTTTCTGCTTGCTTGCTCATGGTTCTGTGAAGAGACTCATCAAAGGCAAAATGAAATATGTGTTCATGCTGGACTCAATCTTTCTGGGAGTGCTTTCAGCAAAGTCTTGCAAGGGGACATTCTAGTGCTGCAGCTCAAGACCAACACGTGTACTTCAGAAAGGAAAAAGGAAGCCAACTCAAACTGAGATCTGCCTCATTCTTCTGCTTTGTAATTTGATATGTAGATAGAAATCGTAAACTTTCAGGGTTTGTATAAGGATTCAATGAAACAATAAATGGAAATAAAATTCCTTGCCTGGCACATGATATAGGTTCAATAAATGCTTATTCTCTCCTCTACTCATGGGACTAGGTAAACATTCTGCATGTAGCTGTAGCTGTGCTGTGGTCAGTCATGTCTGACTCTTTGCAACCCCCTGGACTGTAGCCTGCCAGGCTCCCCTGTCCATAGAATTTTCCAGGCAAGAATACTGGAGTGTGTTGTCATTTCTTCCTCCAGGGGATCTTCTTAATCCAAGGATCGAACCTACATCTCCTGCATTGGCAAGCAGATTCTTCACCCACTGAGCCGCCTGGGAAGCAGAAGATATAACTTCAGATAGGAAAATTGAAGACCCAGTGAGAATAAGTCCCTTGTTCAATATTATATGATAAGTTAATAGCATAACTTAGGTCAGTAAGCCAACCCATATATACTTATTAGACACCTCTTATATATCAAGCATCATTCTAGGCCTATTCTAAGGCTGCCTGATTCCAATACTGATGCTTTTGTAAATATGCCATTCTTTCTGCTCTATTGGAAATGTTTTGCATAGCTTCCAGTAAAGCAGAAAGAGTGGTATATTTACTAGAGCATCAGAGTTGGAATTAGGCAGCCTTATAATTAGGCCTAGAATGATTCTTGGTACCTAATAGGTGCTATAAGTGTATATGAGTTGACCTTCTAACCAAAGTTCTGCTGTTAACTTATTGTGTAATCTTGAGAAAGGTACTTACTTACCCTCTTTGGGGTCTCAGTTTTTCTGTCTATAAAATGATGACACTAATCCTTGCCACTCTAATGGCAGAAAGCAAATAGGAACTAAAAAA
Source organism: Bos javanicus (assembly GCF_032452875.1). Classification (NCBI taxonomy): domain Eukaryota; kingdom Metazoa; phylum Chordata; class Mammalia; order Artiodactyla; family Bovidae; genus Bos; species Bos javanicus. Next base: position 85,627,026 of record NC_083897.1, on the reverse strand, counting down.
CCTCTTGATGAAGGTGAAAGAGGAGAGTGAAAAAGCTGGCTTAAAATTCAGCATTCAAAAAACAAAGATCATGCCATCACTTCATGGCAAATAGATGGGGGAGAAGTGAAAACAGTGACAAACTTAATTTTCTTGGGCTCTAAAATCACTAGAGGGTGACTGCAGCCACAAAATTGAAAGACACTCCTTGGAAGAAAAGCTATGACAAAACTAGACAGCCTATTAAGAAGCAGAGACATCACTTTGCCTATGAAGGTCCACACAGTCAAGGCTATGTTTTTTCCAGTAGTCAATTACAGATGTGAGAGCTGGGCCATAAAGAAGGCTGAGCGCTGAAAAAATGATTATTTTGGATCGTGGTGCTGGAGAAGACTCTTCAGAGTCTCTTGGACAGCAAGGAGATGAAACTAGTCAATCCTAAAGGAAATTAACCCTGAATATTCATTGGAAGGACTGATGTTGAAGCTGAAACTCCAGTACTTCGACCACCTGATGCAGAGGGCTGATTCACTGGAAAAAACCCTGATGCTCAGAAAGATTGAGAACAGGAGGAGCAAGGGGCGATAGAGGATGAAATGGTTCAGACGGCATCACAGACTCAATGGACATGAGTTTGAGCAATCTCTGGGAGATAGTGAATGGCAGGGAAGACTGACATGCTGCAGTCCATGGGGTCACAAAGAGTTGGAGACAACTTAACGACTGAACAACAATAACAACAATCCTTGCCAAATTAACTCCACAAAACTGTTGAGGACCACACAAGAAAAAGCATATGGAAATGCTACGCACTTGTTAAATGTAACTATGATAACATTTAAGAAATCTTGATTAAATAACTTCCCTGAAGAATGGTATACACTTCAGATATACTTGGTTAGCTACAATTACATGGAGGAAAATGAGGAGGAAGTGACAGTCAAGAAAATCTAATCAATAATAATCTGAAGTTCTTGGCTGTTCAATTTCATTGGGAAGGTGATGGAGGAATCCCAGACCTTATCAAGGGTTAAAAGTGCCTGAAAGCAGAAGTACTCTATATTCTCCTTCCTCCAGAAGCATTTTTCTCAAACATGAGTGACATTATATCACAATGATAATAGCACATATTCTGGAAACAGACTTTCTAAATTGAAATCTAGGCCCTGTTATGTACCTTATATGTTACTGTGGATAAATCACTTGATATTTCTTAATTTTGTTTCTTTAGTGGAAGGTGCAAGTGATAATAATAGTACTTTCCCCATGGGTTATTTTTGTTTGCTTGCTTTTATAATTTGTATTGAAGTATAGTGGATTTACAATATTGTATCAGTTTCAGTTGTACAGCAAAATGAATAGGTTATACATATACATACATACATTCACTTTTTTTTTAAGATTCTTTTCCCATATAGGCCATAGAGAGTACTGAGTAGAACTCCCTGTGCTGTACATTAGGTTCTTAGTAGTTGTCTGTTTTATATATAGTAGTGTGTTTATTCAATCCCAATCATGCAATTTATCACTATTCTCTCAGTAACCATAAATTGGTTTGCTAATTAGTGATTCTATTTGTTTTGTAACTAAGTTTATTTGTAACATTTTCTTTAGATTCCACATATGAGTGATATCATATATTTTTCTCTCTGATTTATTTTGCTCACTATGACAGTGTCTATGTCTACCCATGTTGTTGCAAATGACATTAATTAATTTATTTTTATGGCTGAGCAATATTCCATTGTACCACATCTATATCTATTCCTCTATCAATGGACATTTAGGTTGCTTCTGGGTTTTGGCTGTAGTAAATCAGTTCAGTGGCTCAGTCATGTCCGACTCTATGATCCCATAGACTGCAGCATGCCAGGCTTCTCTGTCCATCACTATCTACCTGAGTTTTCTCAAACTCATATCCATTGATTTACTGATGCCATGCAACCATCTCATCCTCTTTTGCCCCTTCTCCTCTTGCCCTCAATTTTTCCCAGCATCAGGGTCTTTTCCAATCAGGCAGCTCTTTGCATCAGGTGGTCAAAGTTTTGGAGCTTCAGCTTCAGCATCAGTCCTTCCAATGAATATTGAGGGTTTATTTCCTTTAGGATTGACTGGTTTGATCTCCTTGCAGTCCAGGGGACTCTCAAGAGTATTCTCCAGCAACGCAGTTTGAAAGTGTCAATTCCTTGGTGCTCAGCCTTCTTTATGGTCCAACTATCACATCCATACATGACTACTGGAAAAACCAAGGCTTTAACTATACGGACTTTTGTCAGCAAAATAATGGTGCTGTGATAAAAACTGGAGTGCATATATCTTTCCAAATTATGGGTTTACCTGGTTATATGCCAAGGAGTAGGATTTCTGGATTGTATGATAACTCCATATTTAGTTTCTAAATGAGCCTCCATATTTTTCTCCACGGTGACTGTACCGCTTTACACTCTCACGGTGTAAGGGGATTCCCTTTTCTCCACACCCTCTCCAGAATTTACTGTTCGTAGATTTTTTTTTTTATTATGGCCATTCTGACTAGTGTGAGGTGATACCTCACTGCTGTTTCGATCTGTATTTTTGTAATAATTAGTAATGTTGAGCATTTTTCATGTTTTTTTTTTTTTTTTTGCCATCTGAATGTCTTCTTTGGAGAAATGTCTATTTAGATCTTCCTAAAAATGCTAACAGATACTATGAGAACTCATCAATGGATTCAGATAAGTTGCAGGGTATAAAATTCATGGAAAAAAAAAAAACTTGCATTCCTATACACTAACAACTGAAAATCAGAAACAGAAATTAAGCAAATAATCCCATTTACCATCACATCAAAAAAAATTGAATACCTGGGAATAAACCTACCTAAGGAGGTAAAAGAACTGTACTTCAAAAACTACAAAATACTGATGAAAGAAATCAAAGATGACACAAACATATGGAGAGATATACCGTGTTTTTGGATTAAAAGAACCAGTATGATCAAAATTATCATACTATGCAAAATAGTCTACAGATTCAATGTAATCCCTATCAAATTAGGAATAGCATTTTTTGCAGAATTAGAACAAAAAATTTTACAATTTATAAGAAATACAAAAAACTGTCAAGAGTTATAGCATTCCTGAGAAAGAAAAATGGATCTGGAGGAATCAGATTCCCTGACTTAAGGCCATACTACAAAGCTGCAATCATCAAAAGAGTATGGTATTGAAACCAAAACAGAAATATAGATCAACGGTATAGGATAGAAAGTCCAGAGGTAAACCCACACACTTAAGTTCAACTAATCTATGATAAAGGAGGCAAGAATATAAAATGAGAAAAGTTTCTTCAATAAGTGGTGCTGGGAAAACTAGACAGTTAAATGTCAAAGAATGAAAGAAGAACACTCACTAACATCATACACAAAATTAAATTCAAAATGGATTTAACAGCTAAATGTAAAACCTGATACTATAAAACTACTAGAGAAAACATGGGCAGAGCACTCTCTGACATAAATTGCAGCAATATATTTTTGGATCTATGTCCTAGAGTGATGAAAATAAAAATAAACACAGGGATCTAATTAAACTTAAAAGCTTTTGCACAGCAAAGGAAACCATAAACAAAATGAAAGACACATCACAGAATATGAGAAAATATTTGTAATTAAAGTAACTGACAAAGGGTTAATCTCCAAGATATACAAACAGCTCATGCAGTTCAACGGAGAAGGCAATGGCACCCCACTCCAGTACTCTTGCCTGGAAAATCCATGGATGGAGGAGCCTGGTAGACTGCAGTCCATGGGGTCACTAAGAGTCAGACACGACTGGGCGACTTCACTTTCACTTTTTACTTTCATGCATTGGAGAAAGAAATGGCAACCCACTCCAGTACTCTTGCCTGGAGAATCCCAGGGATGGGGGAGCCTGGTGGGCTGCCGTCTATGGGGTTGCACAGAATCAGACACAACTGAAGCGACTTAGTAGCAGCAGCAGCATGCAGTTCAATAACAAGAACAACGAAAACCCAACCAAAAAATGGGTGGAAGATTTAAGCAGACATTTCTCCCATAGATTGTTATTGATCTTAAAAGAATTAGGACATGAGAATATGTTATGACTTGTGTCTGAAACAGATTAAACACTATAGAAATTTAACTTTGACTTATATTACTATTTTGCAGCATTGTTATCTTTTGATGAAGATGTCATGGGAATTCTAACAATTTTCTTAGCTTCTGCTTTTACGACTCCTTGAAAAGTCTTTTGATAAATGCTACTCCACAAATTTAAGCCCTCTTACTCTGAGGACTTTATATGTCACTGCCTATTTGCAGTTATAAAACAAATAAATTAAAAATAACTTTACAATGAAACCACCCATTCTTTCCTAACTTTCTTCCTTCTCCTCTTCCCTGAATTAATATCAGTTAGTATTCAATGCAACTGCCAAGGTAAGCCTCTTAGAAGGCTTTGAAATATCAACTAGTCTATCATTTACAAGAAATTACTGAAAATTTTATCGAGACCACACAAAGTTAGTATCCCACCTCTTGCCAATTCCATTGCTTTCCTCCCTGCTTTGCAAAGCATTTTCTTTCTGCCTGCTCTAAAAATACTGGCATCCTCAGACATAATGGAGAACAAGATCAAAGTTCAAGGAGATGGAAATAGTGGATGGCAATACATCCAGCTATGACTGATTGTAAACATTACACATGATGATGGCCCACTTCAAAAAACTCTACATCTGGCCTGACATTGAACCTTGTCTGACAGCCAACAGGGTCAAACTCAGTACACTTTGGAAATCATCTAGCAAGATGCCTTGTCACATTAATTGACAAGAAAGGAAACTGAGGCCCACTGAAAAGAATCTCAATGCTTAAGCAACAGAGCTGGGCTGATAGAGTTTTATGCATTTTACTCTCATTTACTGAACACCCATGTTGTCTTAGGCACTATTAGCTTTTTGGCCTATTTTGTTTTATTTCCAAGATAGCTCTGTGAGGTAGGTACTAGATGGAAAAGCCAAATGATCTCCATTTTACAGATGAACAACTGAGACGCAAAGATGGTTAGAGACATGCCCCAGGTCACTCAATCATCACTCAAATCTCTTCCTTTCCAGAGAAATGTGCTCTTCATCAGACAATAATATCTCAAGGAGGAAATAATGTCAAGGTCAGTGACCAGAGCAGATATTTTCATGAGTGTCTGTAGAAGCCAATCTTCTAGATAACCCTAGAAATTCATTGCTGTGGACTGCACCATTGATATGAGCTGATATTGCACCTTCCTTCATCTATGCAGGTCCAAGGAAACTACCAGAACTGTTTTTATGGGTATCACAATTCCTACTTAGTTCAGGGATTTTCAAGGTATGTTCCAAGGACCAACTGCATCAGAATCACCTGAGAGGGGTATAAAACATCAAATTCCTGTCCATATCCCAGACATACTGAATATGAATGAATTTCACTGGGTGTGGTGGTGAGGGGAGAGAGTCTAAGAATCTGTAGCATGCCAAGTGTTCTAATGGATATTAATGAATTTATTATAACTAATTAAGACTGAAGTATATAACTATAATTATAACTGATTATAGCTAAAATATATTAATTTAGCAAATATAACTCTTGCTACCTTTCCCAGGCAGTGAGTAAGAAGATGAAGTGAAAATTCGATCACATGTTACTGTGTAAAATATTTACTCACAACATAAAATAGGCTCTGTGAGATAAAGAAGACATAGTACCTATTCTCAAGGGGCTCATGGTCTAAGTGGGTGAGAGAGATAGTGACAATATAGTGGGGTAAGTGCTAGTTCAGAGTTTTTGGGGAAAAAAAAAAACAACTGATCTAAACCTACAGATTGGATTATGGAATGCTTCTCGAAGGAAAACGGGCTTCCTACGTGGCTCAGTGTTAAAGAACCTGCCTGCCAATGCAAGAGACTCAGATTGGATCCCTGGGTAGGGAAGATTCCCTGGAGTGGAAGTGGTAACTCACTCCAGTATTCTTGCCTGGAAAATTCCTAGGAAGCTGCAGTCCATAGGGTTTCAAAGAATCAGACAAGACTGAGCACGCACACATGCACGCCTGGAGGAAAATACCTGAGATTCTCTTAAAGAATGAGTAGGAGAGAAGCTAGACATATAGAGAAAGGTGTTCTACACAAAGAGGTCACCTGTAAAGTTCTAGTACTATTATGTAGTCTGATTAGATAATATACTATGCCCAGAACGTCAACAATAAATGGTATCAGTTAGTACTATTGTTCCTACTATTACCATATAATCAGTGTTAGAAAGAGCAGTTAACTCACTGGGAATCTGAAGACTTATATTGGAGTCTTGGCTCTGCCACTTTGATTGTATCTGATCTTAAAAAACACATTTTTTTTTTTTTTTTTTTTTTTTTGGTCTCTGGTCCTCAATATGCATATCTGTAAAATAGTATTTTTTCTGTAAATTGCAAATATGTACTGATCACCTATTACATGTCAGGCACCATGCTAGGTGTTAGAGAAGCAGTGATACACAATAAAGACCAGTAGTGATGAAGAAAAACAAGTTACAGTAACAAAGTATGATAATTAGTCTGAAATAAAGGGATTATAAGAATAAATGGCAGTATGTGACAAGGGGCATTGTAATGGTTTGACCAAATAAGAAAACTGGGTATGAAAATCCTCTAAAAGCCATAACTAGGCAAATGAAAATGGTTCTGTTAAATGTAGCTATCAGAAGGATGGAGGAGAGCTGAATCACCATGCATGTCAATTTTTTAAATTCATGTGCTCACTTTAACTTCTGGGTAATATCAGCCTCAAGGCAATTTTGCCCAAATTTCATTTTAGTAGGACTTCCCTTGTGACTCAGCTGGTAAAGAATCCGCCTGCAATGTGGGAGACCCGAGTTTGATCCCTGGGTTTGGAAGATCCCCTGGAGAAGGGAAAGGGTACTCACTCCAGTATTCTGGCCTGGAGAATTCCATGGACTATATAATCCATGGGGTCACAAAGAGTCGGACATGACTGAGCTACTTTCACTTTCACTTATTTCTTCAAACTACTTACTTCCTGTCTATTAAGATTCATCCCTCCTACTATAAAGGATGCCTGAAAGCACAGAATTATATTTGGAGAAAAAAGAAATGAACTGACACTGGACTAAGGATGAGGAATCATAATTCTAATTCTGGTGCTCCTGGAAAAAATCCTTTACCCTCCTTGGGCCTCAGTTTCCTTACCAATAAGTGGAAATTAGTGTCTACTACATGATGTCCTATGTTCCTTACAGCACTTCCATTTGGTAAAGACCTCTTATTCCTCTAGCATGGTGAATAATACACAGTGATAGCTATATTTATGAAAGGATAAGATGCATGAATCTGTGCTGACTAGGAGGGGCGTCAGCTCAGGATTGGACCCTGCTTTGGAATCTCCAGGCAAACCCAGACTGTTTGGCATTGATGTAAGTCCATGCTAGACTGAGTCCTATGTGGTGAGTCCACAGCAGAAAAAGATAGGAGGCCTGTCTCTGGGCAGATCTTCTAGTATCATGTTCATCAGAGCTCAGGTACTTGGCCCTAACAGAAAATTTCAAAAGGCTGTGGCACCCAAAACAAGTCATTTCAAAAATACTGGGTGTGCATACCAAGAATCCAAGAGCATAGAGGAATGAAAAGTATTAGGTATTTGATCCTCACTCTGTGCTAAATTCTTTATAGAAACTCAGACTTGGTTACCGTTTTTTATATATAAGATTCATTTGTTCATTGATTCAACACATATTTATTCAACATCTGGTATGTGACAGAGACTGTTGGGAGTACTGAAAATACAATAGTGAATAACTCAAAAAAGTCCCTGCAGACATAAATATACACAGAAAAGGAAATAAATAACTAAACATATTCAGTTCACTCACTCAGCCATGTCCGATTCTTTGCAACCCTGTGGACTTCAACACTCTAAGCTTCCCTATCCATCACCAACTCCTGGAACCTGCTCAAATTCATGTCCATCGAGTGGTTGATGCCATCCAACCGTCTCATCCTTCATTGTCACCTTCTCCTGTTGCCTTCAATCATTCCCAGCATTCAGAATCTTTTCCAGTGAGTCAGTTCTTCAAGTCAGGTGACCAGAGAATTGGAGTTTCAGCTTCCTCATCAGTCTTTTCAATGAACACCAAGGACTGATCTCCTTAAGGATGGGATGGTTGAATCTCCTTGCTGTCCAAGGGACTCTCAAGAGTTTTCTCCAACACCACAGTTCAGAAGCATCAATTCTTCTGTGCTCGGCTTTCTTTACATTCCAACTCTCATATCCATACATGACCACTGGAAAAACCACAGCCTTGCCTAGACGGGCCTTTGTTGGCAAAGTAATGTCTCTGCTTTTCAATATGTTATCTAGGTTGGTCATAACTTTCCTTCCAAGGAGTAAGCATCTTTCAATTTCATGGCTGAAGTCACAATCTGCAGTAATTTTGGAGTCCAGAAAAATAAAGTCAGCCACTGTTTCCACTGTTTCCCCATCTACTTGCCATGAAGCCATGGGACCGGATGCCATGATCTTAGTTTTCTGAATGTTGAGCTTTAAGCCAACTTTTTCACTCTCCTCTTTCACTTTCATCAAGAGGCTCTTTAATTTTTCTTCACTTTCTGCCATAAAGGTGGTGTCTTCTGCATATCTGAGGTTATTGATATTTCTCCCAGCAATCTTGATTCCAGCTTGTGCTTCTTCCAGCCCAGCATTTCTCATGATGTACTCTGTATATAAATTAAATAAGCAGGGTGACAATACAGCCTTGACGTACTCCTTTCCCGATTTAGAACCAGTCTGTTGCTTCCTGAGCTGCATACATATTTCTCAAGAGGCAGGTCAGGTGGTCTGGTATTCCCATCTCTTTCAGAATTTTCCACAGTTTATTGTGAGCCACACAGTCAAAGGCTTTGACATAGTCAATAAAGCAGAAATAGATGTTTTTCTGGAACTCTCTTGCTTTTCGGTGATCCAACGGATGTTGGCAATTTGATCTCTTGTTCCTCTGCCTTTTCTAAAACCAGTTTGAACTTCTGGAAGTCCATGTTTCACGTATTGCTGAAGCCTGGCTTGCAGAATTTTGAGCATTACTTTGCTAGTGTGTGAGATGAGTGCAACTGTGCAGTAGTTTGAGCATTTATTGGCATTGCCTTTCTTTGGGATTGGAATGAAAACTGACCTTTTTCGGTTTGTGGCCACTTCTGAGTTTTCCAAATTTGCTGGCATATTGAGTGCAGCAGTTTAACAGCATCATCTTTTAGGATTTGAAATAGCTCAATTGGAATTCCATTACCTCCGCTAGTTTTATTCATAGAAATGCTTCATAAGGCCTAGTTGACTTCCCACTCTAGAATGTCCAGTTCTAACCACCATCGTGGTTATCTGGGCCATTAAGATCTTTTTGTATAGTTTTCCTGTGTATTTTTACTACCTCTTCTTAAGTATCTTCCGCTTCTTAAGTCCATACAATTTATGTCCTTTATTGTGACCATCTTTGCATGAAATGTTCCCTTGGTATCTCTAATTTTCTTGAAGAAATCTCTAGTCTTTCCCATTCTACTGTTTTCCTCTATTTCTTTGTATTGATCACTGAGGAAGGTTTTCTTATCTCTCTTTGATATTCTTTTGAATTCTATTCAAAGGAGTATACTTTTATTTTCTCCTTTGCCTTTCACTTCTCTTCTTTTCTCACCTATTTGTAAGACCTCCTCAGCCAAACATTTTGACTTTTTGCATTTCTTTTTCTTGGGGATGGTTTTGATTACTGTCCCCTGTACAATGTCACAAAGCTCCATCCAGAGTTCTTCAGGCACTTTGTCTTAAGATCTAATCCCTTGATTCTTTTTGTCACTTCTACTGCATAAGGGATTTGATTTAGGTCAGACCTGAATGGTCTAGTGGTTTTCCCTACTTTCTTTAAGTCTGTTGCTGCTGTTGCTATGTCACTTTAGTCATGTCAGACTCTGTGTGACCCCATAGATGGCAGCCAACCAGGTTTCCCGTCCCTGGGATTCTCCAGGCAAGAACACTGGAGTGGGTTGCCATTTCCTTCTCCGATGCATGAAAGTGAAAAGTGAAAGTGAAGTCACTCAGTCGTGTCCAACTCTATCGACCCCATGGACTGCAGCCTACCAGGCTTCTCCATCCATGAGATTTTCTAGGCAAAAGTACCAGAGTGGGGTGCCATTGCCTTCTCCGGTCTTTAAGTCTAAATTTGGCAATAAAGAGTTCATGATCTGAGCCACAGTCAGCTCCTGGTCTTCTTTTTGTTGACTATATAGAGGTTCTCCATCTTTGGCTGCAAAGAATATAATCAATCTAATTTTGGTATTTACCATCTGGTAATGTCCATGTGTAAAGTCTTGTCTTGTGTTGTTTGAAGAGGGTGTTTGCTATGATCAGTGTTTCCTCTTGGCAAAACTCTGTTAGCCTTTTCCCTACTTCATTTTGTACTCCAAGGCCAAATTTGCCTGTTACTCCAGGTATCTCTTGATTCCTATTTTTGCATTCCAGTCCCTTATGATGAATAGGACATCTTTTGGGGGTGTTAGTTCTAGGTCTTGTAGGTCTTCATAGAACCATTTGACTTCAGCTTCTTCAGCATTACTGGTTGGGACATAGACTTGGATTACCGTGGTATTGAATGGTTTGACTTGTAAATGAACAGAGATTATTCTGTCATTTTTGAAATTGCACCCAAGTACTGCATTTCAGATTCTTTTCTTGACTATGAGGGCTATTCCATTTCTTCTAAGGAATTCTTGCCAACAGTAGTAGATATAATGGTCATCTGAGTTATATTTGCCCATTCTGGTCCATTTTAGTTCACTGATTCCTAAAATGTCAATGTTCACTCTTGCCATCTCCTGTTTGACCACTTCTCATTTACCTTGATTCAAGGATCTAATGTTCCAGATTCCTATGCAATATTGCTCTTTACAGCATTGTACTTTGCTTACATCACAAGTCACATCCACAATTGGGCATTGTTTTCACTTTGGCTCCATCTCTTCACTCTTTCTGGAGTTCATTGTTTCTCCACTCTTCTCCAGTAGCATATTGGGCACCTACTGACCTGGAGATTTCAGCTTTTGGTGTCATATCTTTTTGTCTTTTCATACTGTTCATGAGGTTCTTGAAGCATGAAGGCCCCTTCTCCAGTGGGCCACATTTTGTCAGAACTCTCCACCATGACCTGTCCATCTTTCATGACTCTACATGGCATGGCTCATAGTTTCATTGAGTTAGACAAGGCTGTGATCCATGTTATTAGGTTGGTTAGTTTTCTGTGATTGTGGTTTTCAGTCTGCCTGACCTCTGATGGAGAAGGATATGAGGCTTATGGAAACTTCCTGATGGGAGAGACTGACTGAGGGGGAAACGGGGTCTTGTTCTGATGAGTGGGGCCATGCTCAGTAAATCTTTAATCCAATTTTTTATTGATTGTGGAGCTGTGTTCCCTTTCTGTTTGATTAGTTTTCTGTGATTGTGGGTTTCATTCTGTCTGCCTTTGAGGGATAAGGATAAGAGGGTTATGGAAGCTTCCTGCTGGAAAGGACTGACTGTGGGCAAAACTGGATCTTGTTTTAAACATATAAGTAAATGATAAAATGTCAGATAACAATAAACACTATGGAAAACACCATGAAGTAGTGCATATGAAGTAATGGTATAGGGGCCAGGATTAAATTAGGTATTTTGGTTGGAAAAGGTCTTTCAAGGGAAAGAATGTTGAAGCTGTGTGTTGAAAATAGAAGACAAAATCAGTCATGTTAAGAGTTCCCAGAAGGTGGAACTTGAAATGCACAGACCCTAGCATAATTTCATTTCTATTTAAGGATCAGAAAGAATACCAGCATGTCTGGAGAGTTATCAGCAAAGGGGAGGGTGTCATGAAATTAAATCAGAAAGGCCTAGGTCATGCAGGGCTTTGTGAGCTAATGTAAAGACTCTCGTTTTTACTCCAATAGCAGTGATAGAAAAGACACTATAAGTTTGCTTTTTCATTATAGTATAGTTGATTTACAGTGTTCCAATAGTTTTTGCTATACAACAAAATGAATTAGCTATAAATATACGCCCACTCTTTCAGATTCTTTCCCATATACACCATTGTAGAGTGCTGATTACAATTCCGTGTGCTATACAGGAGATCCTTATTTGTTACTATATATATATATATATATAAATATATATAAAGTAACTAATATAATAATTATCAGTTCAGTCACTCAGTCGCTTCTGACTCTTTGGGACCCCATGGACTGCAGCACCCCATGTTTCCCTGTCCATCACCAACTCCCAGAGCTTGTTCAAACTCAGGACTATCAAGTCAGTGATGCCATCCAATCATCTCATCCTCTGTCGTCCCCTTCTCCTCCTGTCTTCAATCTTTTCCTGAAGCAGGGTCTTTTCTAATGAGTCAGTTCTTCATATCAGGTGGCCAAAATATTAGAACTTCAGCTTAAGCATCAGTCCTTCCAATGAATCTTTAGGATCAACTGGTTTGATCTCCATGAAGTCCAAGGGACTCTCAAGAGTCTTCTCCGATGCCACAGTTCAAAAACATCAATTTTTTCAGTGTTTTTTTTATGGCCCAACTCTCATGTCCATAAATGACTACTGGAAAAATCATAGCCTTGACTATCATTAGCAAAGTAATGTTTCTATTTTCTAATATGCTCTCCAGGTTGGTCATAGCTTTTCTTCCAAGGAGCAAGTGTCTTTTAATTTCATAGCTGCAGTCACCATCTGCAGTGATTTTGGAGCCCAAGAAAATAAAGTCTGCCACTTTTTCCATTGTTTCCCCATCTATTTGCCATGAAGTGATGGGACCAGATGCCATGATCTTAGTTTTGTTGTGTTATTTTTTTTTATTTTATTTCCCTCTTTATTTATTTATCATATAATGATCTATTTATTTAACATATAGCAATAATAATCCATTTATTTAACATGTAATAATTTAGTCTTTTAAAAAAATTCCAACTAAAAATTACATGTAATATATTATCAGTATAGACGTGAGAAAATTTGAAAAGTTTACTCAAGCCAATATCATTATCCAGAGATAAGTTTTTGAACCCTTAATATATTTCCCTTCAGTCTTTCTTTCTAGGTCTTAGTTTTTTGAATGTTGAGTTTTAAGCCATCTTTTTCACTCTCCTTTTTCACTTTCATCAAGAAGCTCTTTAGCTCCTCTTCACTTTCTGCCACAAGGGTGGTGTCTTCTACATATCTGCATTTATTGATATTTCTCCCAACAATCTTGATTCCAGCTTGTGCTACATCCAGCCCAGTATTTTGCAGGATGTACTCTGCATATAAGCAAGATGATAATATAGAGTCTTGACATACTCCTTTCACAGTTTTGATCCAATCTCTTGTTCCATGTCCTGTTCTAACTGTTGCTCCTTAATCTCCATATGTACACACACACACGTATGTACATGTGTGTATATATATGTATGTATATATGTATGTATATATATACATAGTGTATTCCAATTTACCCTTACCCTTGCTTTCAACCCTGGTAATGTTAACATTGATTTCTACTTCTGAGACTAATTTTGTTTTGTAAATATTGAGTTGACCAAAAAGTTCATTCACATTTTCCCATACCATCTTACAGAAAAATCTGAATGAACTTATTGGACAACTCATAAAGTTCATTTCTACTATTTTTTTTTAGATTCAACTTATAAGTGAATATCATATATTTGTCTTTGTCTGACTTACGTCACTCAATGTGACATTTTTTTTGTCTATCCATATTATTGCAAATGGCATTATTCCATTTATTTATATGGTTGAGTAGTATTCCATTGTACATTTATATCATGTCTTCTTTATCCATTATGTTGATGGACATTTAGGTTGTTTCCATGCCCTGGTTATCATAAATAGTGCTGTAATTAAAATTAGGGTGGATGTATTATTTTGAATTATGATTTTCTCTGGATATATGCTCAGGAATGGGATTACAGGGTCATATGGTAGGTCTAAGGCTTCCCTGGTGGCTCAGCAATAAAGACTCTGCCTGCAATGTAGGAGACCTAGTTTCAATCCCTGAGTCAGGAAGATCCCCTGGAGGAGGGCATGGAAACCCACTCTAGTACTCTTGCCTAGAGAATCCCATGGACAGAAGACCCTGTCAGGCTGCATTCCATAGGGTCTGCATAGGGTCCACAGAGTCAGACATGACTAAAGCGACTAAGCAGCAGCAGCAGCATGGTATACATCAATTTTTAGTTTCTTAGGAACCTTCATACTGTTCTCTATAGTGGCTCTACCAATTTTGATTTCCACAAACAGTATAGGACAATTGCTTTTTCTCTACACTCTCTCCGGAATGTATTGTTTGTAGACTATTTGGTGATGGCCACTATACCTGGTATGACACCTCACTGAAATTTTGATTTGTATTTCTCTAGTAATTAATGGTGCTGAGCAAGAAGAAGTAAAACTGTCACTATTTTTAATTGACAGATATTACCAGAAAATTACTAGAGTTTATCAATTAATTTGATAAAATTGCATTATATAAAATTAATACACAGAAATCTCTTGCATTCCTGCACACTAATAACAGAAGATCAGAAAGAGAAATGAAAGAAACAATCCCATTTACCATAGCATTAAAAAGAATCAAATACCTGGAAATAAATTTACCTGAGGAGGCACTAGATTTGTACTCAGAAAACAGTAAGATATTAATGAAAGAAATTTTTTAAAAAATTACACAAACAGATGGAGAGATACACCATGTTTTTGGATTGGAAGAATTGGTATTGTCAAAATGACTATACTATCCAAAACAATCTATAGATTCAATACAATTCCTATTACACTAGGAATGGCATTTTTCACAGAATTAGAACAGAAAAATTTACAATTTGTATGGAAACACAAAATACCATGAATAGATGAAAAATTCATGAGAAAGGAAAATGGAGCTGGAGGAATCAGACTTCTTGACTTCAGACTAAACTACAAAGCTGCAGTCATCAAAACAGGATGGTATTGGCACAAACACAGAAATATAGATCAATGAAATAGGATAGGAAGTTCAGAGATAAACCCATACACCTATGGTCAGCTAATCTATGACAAAGGAGGTAAAATATACAATGGAGAAAAAATAGTCTCTTCAATAAGTGTTGATAGAAAAACTGTACAACTACATATAGAAAAATGAAAGTGGCACAGTCACTAACACCATACACGTGATTAAATTCAAAATGGATTAAAGACTTAAATGTAAAGCAGGATACTTTCAAAATCTTAGATGAAAAGCTAGGCAGAATATTCTTTGACATAAATTGCAGCAATCTTTTTGTTTTCACCTCCTAGGACAATGAAAATAAACACAAAAATAAACAAATGGGGCCTAATTAAACTTTAAAGCTTTTTCATAGAAAAAGGAAACTGTAAACAAAATGAGAAGACAACCCACAGATTGGAATAAAATATTTTCAAATAAAGTGACTAGCAAAGAATTAATCTCCAATATATACAAACAGCTCATGCAGCTCAATATTAAAAAAAAAAAAACAACCCAATCAAAAATTGGGCAGAAGATCTTAATTGAAATTTCTCTAAAGAAGGCATACAGTTAACTAAAGACACTAAGATTTTAAACAGAGAAGTGCTAGGTTCTGAATTCCATTTATGAGAAGTCACACGTTTATGATAAAGTAAGTGATAGAGCTGGAATTCAAACTCAGATATGCCTGTCTTCAGGCATGTTCAGATTATATCTCACAAAATCATTGCACAACCTAAACTGTGGCTCAGTGGAGGACCAAATCAAAATGATTTGTAGACGAGGATTCAAAGAACAAGCAGACTCTTTAGCTACCTAGATTTGGAAGACTTCTTGTTTCGTATATGTATGTAAAGATGTGTTAAGGAGGTTAGGGAAGGGATGTAAGGAGTTTCTTCATAAAAAGATGCTGAGAAGACCAAATATAAATGCCAGTTTGAGATAAAACAAATTCCTGCTCTGCCAATCACAACCCATTTGAACTTAAGCAAATCCTTTGGCATATGTGGGCCTCAGCTCAGTGTTATCAGCAGTTAAATGGAAGTAACAACGTCAATCTTTATTTCAGAGTGTTCATACAGTCATTTGAGAAAATATACTGATAATTCCACTGCAGAACTTTAAGCACTGTGGGTATCTGGAGTGTGTTTGTTACACTGGATTGAAAACCTTTAAATAGGAGAAAGGCGGATGAGCCATGAAAGAGAAATTACAGATGAGTGAGGGTGCTTTCATTCCCAGAACCAGTCAGGTCAAGCATCTTGATAGGGACAAGATTTTCCACCACTCTTCTTCCTAATATAGCTGAGGAAATAGGACAAGGGATAGAGCTTCCTCTCACTAGGTAGAAGCCCCTCTCAGGCTGTTTCTCTACATAGTATAAGTTCTGCACAGCAGCAGTGTTACCATTTTTTTAAATAAAAGCTTTTTATTGGAGTATCGTTGATTTTACCATCTGAGCCAGCAGGGAAGTCCGCCAGGGAAGATTCTTGAAAGTCCCTTGGACAGTAAGGAGATCGAACCACTCAGTCTTAAGGGAAATCAATCCTAAATCCTCGATGGAAGGACTGATGTTGAAGCTCCAGTATTTTGGTTATCTGATGTGAACAGCTGATCCATTGGAAAAGTTCCTGATGCTGGGAAAAATGGAAGGAAGAAGGAGAAGAGGGCATCAGAGGATGAGATGGCTGGATGGCATCAGCGATGCAATGGACATGAACTTGGGCAAACGTTGGGAGATGTTCAGGAGATGTGAGGGACAGGGAGACCTGGCACACTACAGTCCATGGAGTCATGAAGAGTCAGACATGACTGGGCAACTGAACAACAACAACAAGCCCAACTTTCCCATCAACACTACAAAGCTCATCATGTGGGTAGGGACTTTGCAACATGAGTAAAATAGGAGTATTAGAACCAGACATGGAATAATGGACTGGTTCCAAATTGGGAAAGGAGTATGTTAAGGCTATGTATTGATACCCTGCTTATTTAACTTATATGCAGAGTGCCTATGCTGTGCCTGTGCTTAGTCACTCAGTCATGTTCAAACTCTGCAAACCCATGGACTGCAGCTGGCCATGCTCCTTTGTCCATGGGTATTCTCCAGGCAAGAATAATGGAGTGGGTTACCATGCCCTCCTCCAGAGGATATTCCCATCCCAGGGAGCGAACACAGGTCTCCAGCATTGCAGGCAGATTCTTTAATATCTGAGCCACCAGGTAAGCCCATGAATACTGGAGTGGGTAGCCTATCCCTTCTCCAGGGGATATTTATGACCCAGGAATCAAATCGGGGAATTCTGCATTGCAGGCAGATTCTTTACCAGCTGAGCTACCAGGGAAGCCCTATATGCAGAGTACAGCATGTGAAATGCTGGGCTAGATAAAGCACAGCTGGAATCAAGATTGCTAGAGAAATATCAATAACCTCAAATATGCAGATGACACCACCTTTATGGCAGAAAGTGAAGAGGAACTAAAGAGCTTCCTTATGAAGGTGAAAGAGGAGAGTGAAAAAGTCGATTCAATTTCACTTTTTCAAGAGTGAAAAAGTTAAAACTCAACATTCAAAAAACAAAGATCATGGCATCCAGTCCCATAACTTCCTGGCAAACAGATGGGGACAAAATATAAACAGTAACAAACTTTATTTTCTTGGGCTTCAAAATCATTGCAGTGACTGCAGCCATGAAATTAAGGTTTAACATGCATTCTCTCATGTTCTCTTCATCTTTCAGCTCAAAAATGCTAACCATAACAGTTCAGTTCAATCGCTCAGTCATGTCTGACTCTTTACAACCCCATGAACCATAGCACGCCAGGCCTCCCTGTCCATCACCAACTCCCAGAGTCCACCCAAACCCATGTCCATTGACTCGGTGATGCCATCCAACCATCTCATCCTCTGTCATCCCCTTCTCCTCCTGCCTTCAATTTTTCCCAGCATCAGGGTCTTTTCAAATGAGTCAGCTCTTCACATCAGGTGGCAAAAGTATTGGAGTTTCAGCTTCAGCATCAGGCCTTCCAAAGAACACCCAGGACTGATGTCCTTTAGGATGAACTGGTTAGATCTCCTTGCAGTCCAAGGGACTCTCAAGAGTCTTCTCCAACACCACAGTTCCAAAGCATCAATTCTTCAGCGCTCAGCTTTCTTCACAGTCCAACTTTCACATCCACACATGACCACTGGAAAAACCATATAGCTTTGGCTAGACGGACCTTTGTTGACAAAGTAATGTCTCTGCTTTTGAATATGCCATCTAGGTTGATCATAACTGTCCTTCCAAGGAGTAAGCGTCTTTTAATTTCATGGCTGAAATCACCATCTGCAGTGATTTTGGAGCCCAGAAAAATAAAGTCAGCTACTGTTTCCACTGTTTCCCCATCTATTTGCCATGAAGTGTTGGGACTGGATGCTATGATCTTAGTTTTCTGAATGTTGAGCTTTAAGCCAACTTTTTCACTCTCCTCTTTCACTTTCATCAAGAGGCTCTTTAGTTCTTCACTTTCTGCCATAAAGGTGGTGTCATCTGCATATTTGAAATTGTTGATATTTCTCCCGGCAACCTTGATTCCAGCTTGTGGTTCATCCAGCCCAGCGTTTCTCATGATGTACTCTGCATATAAGTTAAATAAGCCCAGTGACAATATACAAGCCTTGACGTACTCCTTTTCCTATTTGGAACCAGTCTGTTGTTCCATGCCAAGTTCTAACTGTTGCTTCCTGATCTGCATACAGGTTTCTCAAGAGGCAGGTCAGGTGGTCTGGTATTCCCATTTCTTTCAGAACTTTCCACAGGTTATTGTGATCCACACAGTCAAAGGCTTTGGCATAGTCAATAAAGCAGAAATAGATGTTTTTCTGGAACTACGTTGCTTTTTTGATGATCCAGCGGATGTTGGCAATTTGATCTCTGGTTCCTCTGCCTTTTCTAAAACCAGCTTGAACATCTGGAAGATCACGGTCCACTATACATTACAATTATTTTTAAGTAGACAAATTAAGACTTTTAGTTAGAGTTTCAATATCAAACTCTCAAATTCAATAGAATGAAATGTGCAGAAAAGTAGGATATAATAGACCAAAAAAACACCATGAACAAATTCAGCATAATTAAAATGTACACAATTTACACACAACAGTAGGACACAAATTCTATTCAAATTCCCATAGTTTATAAACTAGGAGACATTGGAACATATCCAGGGACAATAAGACAAGATGCAAAAATTTCATGGTCTAAAGGTATTTAAATCATGCAGAGTCTATTCTCTTATCACTGTGGAATCAATAACCAGTTCTTTTATAGAAAAAAAGTTTTTTTTATGAAGTCTAATTTATATATATTTTTTAAATTTATGGCTCATCCATCCTTTTAGTATCAATCTAAGAACTCTTTGCCTAATTCTAGATATTAAAGATTTTCTCCTGTGTTTTCTTCTAAATGTTTCATAGATTTACATTTAAGTTCATGATCCATTTAGGGTTAATTTTTATATAAAGTGTAGGCTCACTTTTGTCTATGGATGTTCAGTTACTCAAGTGCCATGTTCACTGAATTGTTTTTTTTTTTTTTTTGTCAAATTGCATGTTTGTCAAATATTTGGCAAAACTAATACAATACTGTAAAGTTTAAAAATAAAATAAAATTAAAAATATATATATATAAATTTGCATATATTTACTTCTGGGTTGTCTTATCTGTTGGGTTGATCTATTTGTCTATCCTTCCATCAATATCACACAGTCTTTAATATCCAATAGAGTGATTCTTCCCTTTTATTCTTTTTCAGAATTTTTAAATTATCTGTTCTAGTTCTTTTGCATTTTGATATAATCTTAAAGTAGTTTTCTCCCTATAAACCAAAAAGTTATCACATCTGCATACATTGTGTTAATGTGTATCAATTAGGTACTGTGTAGGATTGACATCTTTAGAACGTTGAGTCTTCCAATCCTTGAACATGGTATGTTGTTTCATTTATTTATATGTTCATGGATTTTTCTCTCTCTCTTTTTTTGGCCACACTTCATAGCATGTGGGATCTTACTCTGGCCAAGGATCAAACCCATGCCTTCTGCAGTGGCAGTGTGGAGTCTTAACCACTAGACTGCCATTGAAGTCCTTCACTGAATTCTTTCATAAGTATTTTGTACTTTTTAACATGTAAGTCCTGTGATTGTTTTGTTAGTTTTACATCTAATTGATTTTTTGAGTGGCTATAAGTGGTATTACATTTTTAATTTTGTTATCCACATATTCATGAGTTTGAGGAGGCTCCAGGAGTTGGTGGAGGACAGGGAAGCCTGGCATGATGCAGCGCATGGGGTAAGGAGTCAGACATGACTGAGCAACTGAACTGAACTGACTCATGTGCTCATTTCTAGTATATAGGAATAAATTTGCTTTTCATATGTTGATCTTGTATCTTGAAACCTTGCTGCCATTTCAGTTTTGGTTTTCTGTTTATCTCCTCTGGTTTTTGTTTGTTATTCTGCATTTTTTCTTCTGCCTCCCTGTTGGTTATTTGAACATTCTGTAAAATATCATATATATATATATACACACACACACACACACACACACACACACACAAATTGCATTTTTTAAATCTTGTGCTGAATATTTTTATGTTAGTATTTATGTGATGTATTTGTAATTTTTTTTGTCTTTCTTTTGTTGCTTCCAATTTGATTCCATTATGATCAATGAATACATCTTGTGTGATTTCATCTTTTTAACCTTTGTTAATTTAATATCATGGCCCAGGATTTGGTCTACCTGGGTGAATATTTCATGGGCACTTGAAAATTATATGTATTCTGCTGCTGTTATTGACATATGAATGTTGAATAAATCCTGTATGTTGATAGTGTTCTTGACTTATTCTCTATCCTTACTAATTTTCTGTTTAGTGTTTAGTGGCTTTTTGGTTACTAAGAGGGAGACATTTAAGTTCTTCACATATAATTGTGGATTTGCTCATTTCTCATTTCAGTTCTTTTAGGTTTTTATTTCTGTACTTTTCAATGCTATTTTATACTGCATACACGTTTAAACTTGCTAAATATTTTTAGTGCATTAATAGTTTTATCATTATTTAATGTGATGGTAAAATTTTGTCACCTATAATTATTTTTGCCTTTAAATCCCCTTTATCTGATATTAATATAGCCGTTTCTGATTTGTGTACTATTTTTTGCATGGTTTATGTTTTCATCCTTTTAAATTCAGTCACAAATAGTATAATGTTTGAAGTGAGTTTCTCACGCACTGCATACATTTGGGCTTTTTTTTCATTCCCTCTGCTGCTCTTTGTCTTTAAATTGTTATATGTAGACAATTGATAATTGACATAATTTCTAATATCTTATGGCTTAGATCTGCCATTTTAGTTTTGGTTTTCTGTTTATTTCCTTTTTTTGTCTTTTTTTTCATATAAATGTATTTATTTTAATTGGAGGCTAATTACTTTACAATATTGTAGTGGTTTTGTCATACATTGATATGAATCCGCCATGGGGGTACATGTGTTCCCCATCCTGAACTCCCCTCCCACCTCCCTCCCCATCCCATCCCTCTGGGTCATCCCAATGGTTTTTGTTTGTTTTCTGTTTCCCTTTTTTTCTGTCTCCCAGTTGGTTACTTGAACTTTCTGTAGAATCCCATTTTGATTTATCTATAGTGTTTCTGTGTGTATTTCTTCACATAGTTTTTCTGTATGGTTATAGTTTTGTTGTTCTAATTATTATAATATGAAAATAACTTATCTAAGTTTACTGGTACTAAAATTTTATTAATTAGAGTGAAATATAGACAACTTCCTTTTATGGTACTGTATAGAGTAAAGGTCCCTTTATGGTCCTTAACCCTACCCCAATTTAGAATATAATTTTCCTAAATATTTCCTCTGTATACATTTAGAACTACATCAGACAGTATGAAAAATTTTGCTTCAACTCTCAAACATAATTTAGACAACTTAAAATGTAAAGAAAAGTCTATTGTATTTACCTGTATTTTTTCACTATATGTTGCTTTTTCTTCGTACCTAATGTTACAAGTTCTCTTGAAGACAACTTCCTTTAGTCAGTATCTTAGATCAAGTTCACTAGTGGCAAACCCTCTTAGTTTCTCTTCATCTGAGAATATCTTGTTTTCCCTTTCATTTTGAAAGATATTTCAATATATACAAATTTCTTGGTTGACAGTTTTTGTTGTTGTTGTTGTTGTCATTGTTGTTAAAGAAAGACTTATGGCCTCCATGATTTGGGGTGACAAATCCTCTCTCATTTAAATTATTTTACCCCTGAGGTAAGATGTTGTTTCTCTCTCAGAACGACTTTCAAGATTTTTAAAATTTATCTTTAATCATCAGAATTTTGACAATAATGTGCCTTGTCATGGATTTATTTGAATTCATCCTGTTTTACTCACCTATAACAGGTGAGTTTTATCTAATGAGAGTGGAAGTCTACTTGGAAGCTTCAGTACTAGAGAAAGAATAAATGAGTTCCTCATCCTGGTCACAGTTCAACAATATGTCCCAAATGACTTAAAAATAGGTATTTCTTTCCTATAATTTTACCTTAAGAAATTTATATAAGACCAAGACTTCCTTGGTGGCTCAAATGGTAAAGTGTCTGCCTACAATGCAGGAGACCTGGGTTCAATCCCTGGGTTAGGAAGATCCTCTGGAGAAGGAAATGGCAACCCACTCGAGTACTCTTGCCTGGAAAATCCCACGGATGCAGGAGCGTGGTAGCTTACAGTCCATGGGTTCACAAAGATTCGGACGCAAATGAGCGACTTCACTTTCTTTCTTTCACTTTCTAAGACAAATGAAAAAATAATGTATATATAGTCATTGTCCACAGCATGTTTATATACTCAACAGAGTAGGGATAGGGCCCCTTTCAACCTGATTAAGAGTATCAGTAAAAACCCACAACTAACATTATAAGCTTATTATCAGGAAAAAGACAAGGATGTTCACTCTATGCCATTTAATTCAACATTATACTGGGGATTCTATAAATTAGACAAAGGAAAAACTTGACATTAAAATTAGAAAAGAATACACAAAATAATCTCTACAGATGACCTAATTTTGTATGCTGAAATTCCTAAAACATCTACACAGAACAAAAAAATTAGGAAAACAATAAATGATTTCAGCATGGTTTCAGGATACAAGACCAATATACAATAATCAGTTGTTTCCCTATTCATAGCAGTGAAAAATCTGAAAATAAATTTAAGAAAATATTTTCATTTATAATAATATAAAAATAATAAAATACTCTGCTTCAAAACTCTTGAAGTTTTTCCCAAAAAATACTTTTAAATTTTCCAGTTTTTTTCTGTCTTTCTCAATGACTTCTTTGTTTTTCCAAGGAGACTCAAAGTCTCTGTGCAAATAAGACTCCTGGTGTGTTCTTTTTGACATTCTTGTAAATCACCCCTACTTCATCTTTCACTCTTTTCACCATTTCACAGACACATACAAGAAGCTTCTATAGACCTGCCTAAGTTTTAATGGCTGAGATATAATTAGCTTATGTGTCCAGGTACAAATGAACCATCTAAAAACACCCATGATTTTGGGGTGACAAATCCTCTCTCATTTAAATTGTTTTACCCCTGAGGTAAGATGTCATTTCTCTCTCAGAACTTTCAAGATTTTTTTGATTTTTAATATAAATTTATTTATTTTAATTGGAGGTTAATTACTTTACAATATTGTATTGGTTTTACCGTACATCAACATGTATAATATCATATATGAAAAGAACTTTCAAGATTTTTAAAATTTATCTTTAGTCATCAGAATTTTGACAATGATGTGCCTTGTCATGGATTTATTTGAATTTATCCTGTTTTACTCACCTATAACTCACTAATAAACAGCTGTTTACTCTTGAGATCAAGTTGATCCTGCTCACGAGTGCCCATAGACTACAAAGCCCAAAGACAAGAAGCAATGAGAATGATTTTGGTATGGAAGTCAGGAGATATAGGCTGTACTTCAAAATGTCTAAGCTAACCTTGATATAAGAGATATTAGACTATAATCAGAAAATTTGCTTTTAAGTTCCAGTAATCTCACCCACTTGTATTTCCCTGGGCCTTATTTTCTATAATATAAGAAGTTGAACTCAATCTGTTCTATCTCTGACAGTGTGATTTTATTATCTGGTCTCTTGTGATATTCCCTAGCAATTATAGCAATAGCCACAGATGGGGCTCAGCAGGGCATTGAGTTGATGACAATGAAGTGACTGAGTAGAGAGATCAATGAATGCATGCATGATGACCACCTCTAGTCTCTATCTTATAAGGAAAATGACATAGATACTGTTACCTCCTCTTTTAATGGAATTCTTCAAAACCAAGGATCCACAGATACCTGGTCAATATTGTATCTAAAATCATAAACAGTCTGAATACTTGGTGAACCCTGATAACAGGTAGGCCTGGGTTTAAACCCTGATTCTGCCACATTCTGGCTGTGTGACACTGGGAAGCTTATTTTATGTTTTTGAGCCTTATCTGTCCAATCATGATAAAAATCATCTCTCTCTTATACTCTGTGGGGAAATAATTCAACAAGTTAAAGGTGGTAAATTGCCTCCTATATAGTAGTTAAATAAGGTGTTTATCTTTGTCCCTTTCATGGAGGGTGTTGAGTGACTGATATAGCTTGAAGAACACTGACAGCACCTCAATTTGTTCTCAGGACGCCTTTCAACAGCAGAAAGCAGGTGAT
The DNA here is from genome assembly GCF_032452875.1 of Bos javanicus. Lineage (NCBI taxonomy): Eukaryota > Metazoa > Chordata > Mammalia > Artiodactyla > Bovidae > Bos > Bos javanicus. Next base: position 85,602,191 of record NC_083897.1, on the reverse strand, counting down.
CACAAGAAACAAGCACTGAATTTAGCCTCATCCACACCTCCATCATGAAGAGTAGAAATAAAAACATTATTAAGCATAAGACCACACTTGCTAATGTGAAAACTCCTAAGATGTTTGATTAAGAGGCTTTCCTAGGGGGCCAACTGAGATTTGTCTCATGCCTCATTCCTGCCAGGATCACTGAGCAACAGATTAAATATTCTGACTGCTGGATATGCCCTCTGAAAGATACCCAAGAGAGTTAGTGATTCCTTGAATATCATATTGCTGCCTGCACTTCACCTTAGTGTAACGACTCTACACATGGACATTACAAGATGGTCAATACTGAAATCAGATTGGTTATATTCTTTGCAGCCAAAGATGGAGAAGCTCTATACAGTCTGCAGAAACAGAACAGGGAGCTGACTGTGGCTCAGATCATGAACTCCTTAATGCAAAATTCATACTTAAATTGAAGAAAGTAGGGAAAACCACCAGGCCATCCAGGTATGACCTAAATCAAATCTCTTACTGTGGAAGAAACAAATAGATTCAAAGGATTAGATCTGATAGACAGAGGGCCTGATGAACTATGGATGGAGGTCCATAACATTGTACAAGAGGCAGCGATCAAAATCATCCCCAAGAAAAGAAATGCAAAAAAGCAAAATGGCTGTCTGAGGAGGCCTTAAAATAGCTGAGAAAAGAGAAGTTAAAGGCAAAGGAGAAAAGCAAAGATATACCGACTTGAATGCAGAGTTTCAAAGAATAGCAAGAAGAAATAAAAAAGCCTTCCTAAGTAAACAATGCAAAGAAATAGAGGGAAAAGATAGAATGGGAAAGACTAGAAATCTCTTCAAGAAAATTGGAGATATCAAGAGAATATTTCATTCAAAGATGGGCACAATAAAGGACACAAATGGTATGGACGTAACAGAGGCAGAAAATGTGAAGAAGAGGCAGCAAGAATACACAGAAGAACTCTACAAAAAGATCTTAATGTCGCAGATAACCACAATGGTGTGATCATTCACTTAGAGCCAAACATTTTGGAGTGTGAAGTCAAGTGGGCCTTAGGAAACATCATTATGAACAAAGCTAGTGGTGGTGGAAATCCAGCAGAGCTATTACAAATCTTTTTTTTTTTTTTTAATGTTACATTTTATTTATTTATTTTTTTAATTTTATTTTATTTTTAAACTTTACATAATTGTATTAGTTTTGCCAAATATCAAAATGAATCCGCCACAGGTATACATGTGTTCCCCATCCTGAACCCTCCTCCCTCCTCCCTCCCCATACCATCCCTCACGAGTTGCCAGTCCAGGTTCAATGCACGATACTGGATGCTTGGGGCTAGTGCACTGGGACGACTCAAATCTTAAAATATTATGCTATGAAAGTGCTGTACTCAATAGGCCAGCAAATATGGAAAACTCAGCAGTGGCCACAGGACTGAAAAATGTCAGTTTTCATTCTAGTGTCAAAGAAAGGCAATGCCAAAGAATATTCAGACTATAACACAATTGCACTCATTTCACATGCTAGCAAATTAATGCTCAAAATTCTCCAATTTAGGCTTCAACAGTATGTGAACTGAGAAATTCCAGATGCTCAAGCTGGATTTAGAAAAGCCAGGGGAACCAGAGATCAAATTGCAAACAGTTGTTAGATCATAGAATATACAAGGGAGTTCCAGAAAAACATCTATTTCTGCTTCACTGACTATGCTTAGCCTTTGACTTTGTGTATCACAACAAACTGTGAAGAATTCTTTAAGAGATGGGAATACCAGGCCACCTTACCTGCCTCCTGCAAAACCTGTATGCAGGTCAAGAAGCAATGGTTAGTACCAGCCATGGAACAATGGAGTAGTTCAAAATTGTGAAAGGAGTATGCCAAGGCTATATATTTTCACCCTGCTTATTTACCTTATATGCAGAGTACATCATGCTAAATGCCAGTCTGGATGAAGCACAAGCTGGAATCAAGATTTCCAGGAGAAATATCAATAACCTCAGATATGCAGATTTTTTTATGGACTCCAATATCACTGCAGATGGTGACTGCAGCCATGAAATTAAAAGATGCTTGCTCTTGGAAGAAAAGTTATGACAAACCTAGATAGCATATTAAAAAGCAGAGACATTATTTTACCAACAAAGGTTCGTCTAGTCAAAGCTATGGTTTTCCCAGTAGTCATGTATGGATGTGAGAGTTGGACCATTAAGAAGGCTGAGCACCAAAGAATTGATGCTTTTGAACTGTGTTGTTGGAAAAGACTCTTGAGAGTCCCTTGGACTGCAAGGAGATCCAACCAGTCAATCCCAAAGGAAATAAATCCTGAATATTCATTGGAAGGACTGATGCTAAAGCTGAAACTCCAATACTTGGCTACCTGATGTGAAGAACTGATTTGTTAGAAAAGACCTGATGCTGGGAAAGAGTGAAAGAAGGAGGAGAAGGGGACAACAGAGGACCTGATGGTTGGATGACATCACCGACTCTATGGATATGAGTTCAAGCAAGCTCTGGGAAATGGTGAAGGAATGGGAAACCTGTCATGCCATAGTCCATGGGATTACAAAGAGTTGGACTGAGACTGAACAATGACACCTTAGTGACAAGAAATTTGCTTCCTAATATCCCATAGGGCTTCCCTAGTGGCTCAGATAGTAAAGCGTCTGCCAGCAATGTGTGAGACCTGGGTTCGATCCCTGGGTCTGGAAGATCCCCTGGAGAAGGAAACGGTAACCCACTCCAGTACTCTTGCTTGGAAAATCACAAGGACGGAGGAGCGTGGTAGGCTAGAGTCCATGGGATCACAAAGAATCAGACACGACTGAGCGACTTCACTTTCCAATATCCCAGAGATGGATTACCAGAAGGAATACTGCAACCACCATTGGCTGAAGCTTGTTATATTTCTGGGCAAGAATTTTGAGTGTTGAGTAGGAGACCTTTAGCATCTAGGAAATAAACAAATATTCCACCAAGGATATGTTTCAAGAGCCAAAAATATAGGATCATGAAAGTACAAGTCGAGTAACCTGTAACTCCCAAGAGACTCCTGGGAACTACACGAAAGCTCAACTAGGCAACTGAGTCATCAGGTCCCACATATGCAGCACCACCAGATCTAAAATGTAACGGCACCAAATTGCTCTATTTAATTTTTACCACTCATCCTAGGTTGAACCAGTATGGAATGAGAAGAACATAAAACAGGGATTGAATAGTAGCCAACCTATTCATTCTTTCATCAAACATAGTGATTCAAACAATCACTAAGCTGGGAGTCCCTTGAATGCTAGGGTCACATTTCACTTTATTTAAAATTGCCACCCCATCCCCCACTCTGGATCCCCTTAATTATTTTCTTTATAACACTTTTCATCTTTATATGTATCATATATATTTGTTTATTTAACTTTTTGTGTGTGTGTGTGTGTGTGTGTGTGTGTGTTTGCCTATCTCCCCACCATTGGCTTCCCCAAGCTCTCCAACTGACTACCCATGACCAAACCGCACCAACCAGCAGACTAGCACCAGCAACAGGACCCTCAAGGTTGCATACTAACTGCCCTAAGACACAGCCATGCCCACCAATTTGACAGCATCAACACCTGGTCACATAGGCTGTGTAGACAGCCTCCCTGGGACTCAGTCCTACATACCAGAGGCCTACTAAAATAGTCCTTGAGATTGCCCCAGACCCCAATGCAAACTAACCCAGGCACCAGCCCGATTCACCAGCAGGCCAGCAGCCACTGCATGAGATAAGGCCTAGCAGTCAAATGGGCCAGAGACCAACCTTACCTAACAATACACCCAATCTTGCCACAAGAGAATTGTCCATGCAGTCCACAAAGGGCTCACTCCTAAAGTATATATCTCTGGTGGCCATAGAAAAGTGTGATGCTGAGACCTATAGGACTTTCCCTACATAATGTCACTTCTCAAAAATTTGGAAATAAAGCCAACCTATCTAATACATAGAAATGAAAACAGAGAATTAGACAAAATGAGACAATAGAATAATACATTCCAAATGAAGGAACAAGATGAAATCCCCTAAAAGAACTAAAGAAAGTGTAGATAAGCAATCTGTCTGATAAAGAGTTCAAGATAATTATCACAAAGCTCTTCAGTGTACTCAGGAGAAGAATAAATGTACACACTAAGAAGTTTAACAATAAGCTAGAAAACACATTTAAAAAACAGAGCTGAGCAATACAATAATTGAAATAAAAAAAAAAATACTAGAAGGACACATCAGTAGATTAGACACCACAAAGGAAAAAATCAGAAAATTGGGAGAGTAGTTGAAATCACCCAAGATAAACCAAAAAAATAAATTCAAGAAAATGTGGAGAGCATGAGACTTCTTTTTTTTAATTAAAATTTATTTATTTTAATTAGAGGCTATTTACTTTACAATATTGTATTGGTTTTGCCATACATCTTAGATGATATCAAACACACTAATATTTGTATTATAGAGGTCCCAGGAGAAGAAAGAGAGAGAAAGGGGGAGAAATCTTATTTGAAGAAACAATAGCTGTAAACTTCTTTAACCTGGAAAAAACAGACATCCATGTTCAAGAAGTATAGAGACACTCAAAGAAGATCAACCTAAAGAAGTATATACCAAGACACAATGTAATTAAAATGACAAAAATAAAGATAAAAATATTAAAAGCAGCAAAGAAAAAGCAAGTAGTTATGTACAAGGGACTTCCCATAAAAACCATCAGGTGACTTTCAACAGATACTTTTGCATGCCAGAGAGAGTGGTATAGTATTTTTCAAACAATTAGAGGGGAAAAATCTTTACAACTAAGAATACTCTGTCCAGCAAGGGTATTGTTCAGATTTGAAGTAGATATAAATAATTCTGCAGAGAAGCAAAAGCTGAAGGTATTCAGAGCCACTAAATCAGCTTTATAAGAAATGATAAAGGGGCTTCGTTAAGTAGAAAACACCACATGTGAAAATATAAAACTTAGGAAAGAAACAGTCTGATGTGTAAAGAAAAATATACAGTAAAGATAGTAGATCAACCATTTGTAAAACTATTAGAAAGGTTAAAAGACAAAAGTAGCAAAATCATCTATATCCACAATAAATAGCTAAGCAATGCACAAAATTAAAAGATGAAAAAATATGACATGAAAAACATAAAATGTGTGTAGTAAGTAAAAATGTAGAGTTGATAAAATGAGATTGAATTTGAGAGATCACCAGCTTAGTCACCTATAAATATTTGTTGTTATATATGAACCCTAGTGGAAACAATACACAATAACCTAAAATGGACAAACATGAAAAAAAAAAATCCAAACATAACACTAAATATAGTCATGAAATTACAAGGGAAAATAGAAATCAACCACAAAAAAGAAAAAAACTTTAATGAACAAACTCATAGAGCTTAAACAATATTCTATTAAATAGCTAATGAGTCACTAAAGAAATCAAAGAGGAAATCAAAAAATACCCAAAGACAAATGAAATGGAAATACAGTGACCCCAAAATTTTAAGGCAGAGCAAAAGCCATTCAAAGAGGGAAGTTTATAACAATGTAAATCCACCCCAGGAAATAAAAGAAATGCCAATTAAACAGCCTAAGTTTATACCTAAAAGAGCCAGAAAAGAAGAATGAACAAAGCCAAAATGTAGTAGACAGAAATAAATAATAAAGATCAAAGCAAAAATGAAAGAAATAGAAACAAAAAAAAATTAAAGATAAAAGAAACTGAACAAGTTATTTGAAAAGATCAACAGAAATACTAAACCTCTATCTGGACTCATCATCAAGATAAAAGGCCTCAAATCAATAAAATCAAAGAGAAGTTATAATCAACACCACAGAAATTCAAAGGATCATAAGAGAATATAGTGAAAAATCATAAATCAACAAAATGGATACCCTAGAATAATTGGATAAATACCTAGAAATGTAAAATTTCCCCACTAAATGTGAAAGAAATTCAAAATATGGAAAGACTCATTTGCAGTAATGAAATGGAATCCATAAGAGAAACTATCCCCAAAAAAGTCCAGGACATGAAGGCTTGACAGATAAATTCTTTTTTTTTTTTTTTTTAACTTTACAATATTATATTGGTTTTGCCATATATCAACAAGAATCCACCACAGGTATACATGTGTTCCCCATCCTGAACCCCCCTCTCACCTCCCTCCCTGTACCATCCCTCTGGGTCATCCCAGTGCACCAGCCCCAAGCATCCAGTATCGTGCATCAAACCTGGACTGGCGACTCGTTTCATATATGATATTATACATGTTTCAATGCCATTCTCCCAAATCATCCCACCCTCTCCCTATCCCACAGACTCCAAAAGACTGTTCTATACATCAGTGTCTCTTTTGCTGTCTCATATACAGGGTTATTGTTACCATCTTTCTAAATTCCATATATATGCGTTAGTATACTGTATTGGTGTTTTTCTTTCTGGCTTACTTCACTCTGTATACTAGGCTCCAGTTTCATCCACCTCATTAGAACTGATTCAAATGTATTCTTTTTAATGGCTGAGTAATACTCTATTGTGTATATGTACCACAGCTTTCTTATCCATTCATCTGCTGATGGACATCTAGGTTGCTTCCATGTCCTGGCTATTATAAACAGTGCTGCGATGAACAGTGGGGTACACGTGTCTCTTTCAATTCTGGATCACTCATTATCAGAGAAATGCAAATCAAAACCACAATGAAGTACCATTTCACACCAGTCAGAATGGCTGCGATCCAGAAGTCTACAAGCAATAAATGCTGGAGAGGGTGTGGAGAAAAGGGAACCCTCTTACACTGTTGGTGGGCATGCAACTAGTACAGCCACTATGGAGAACAGTGTGGAGATTCCTTAAAAAAATGGAAATAGAACTGTCTTATGACTCAGCAATCCCACTGCTTGGCATACACACTGACAGATAAATTCTACATTTAAAGAGGAGTTAATAACTCTCCTTTCCAAACTATTTCCCCAAAAAGCAAAAGGAACACCTTTGAAGCCATTCTACAAAGGCAGTATCACCTGATAGCAAAATCAGACAAATGACAACAAAATATGAAAATACATGCCAATATCACTGAAGAAAATAGATGCAACCATCTTCAACAAAATATTAGCAAACCAAATCAAACAATACATTAAAAGGATCGCACTCCATAGTCAGTGAATTGTATCTAAGAGATGCAAAGAAGGTTAAGTATTTGTGAATCAATCAATGTGATATACCACATTAATGAATTGAAGAATAAAAATCATATACAAATAACCTCAATATATGAAAAAAAGTTGTTTTAAAAAGTGCAACATCCATTTATTTTTAAAATTAATTTAGTTATTTTAATTGGAGAATAACTGTTTTGCAATACTGTGATGGTTTTTGTTGTACATCAACATGAATCTTCCAAAGGTATACATGTGTACCCCCATCTTGAACCCCCCTCCCACCTCCTTCCCCACCCTATCCCTCCTAATTGTCCTAGAGCATAGGCTTTACAATCAAAATTCTCAAAAGAATTGGTATAGAGAAAAATTATTCAAAATAATAAAGGTCATATAAAATAAGCCCATAGCTAACATCATTCTCCAGAGAAGGCAATGGCACCCTACTCCAGTACTCTTGCCTGGAAAATCCCATGGACAGAGGAGCCCGGTGGGCTGCAGTCCATGGGGCCGCTAAGAGTCGGACACGACTGAACGACTTCACTTTCATGCATTGGCGAAGGAAATGGCAACCCACTCCAGTGTTCTTGCCTGGAGAATCCCAGGGACGGGGAGCCTGGTGGGCTGCCATCTAGGGGGTCTCACAGAGTCAGACACGACTGAAGTGACTTAACAGCATCAATATCATTCTCATCAGTGAAAAGCTGAATGAATTTCCTCTAAGTTCATGAACAAGACAAGGATGTCTATTTAACATAATTTATGGCAAAAACCACTATAATATTGTAAAGTAATTAGCCTCCAATTAAAATAAATAAATTAAAAAAAAAACATAGTAATGGAAGTTCTAGCCATAGCAACCAGAGAAGAAAACATATAAAGTTAATTCAAATTGGAAAGTAAGAATTAAAGTTGTCAGTGTTTACTGATGATACTATGTATAAAATTTTGTAAATGTCCAAAAAACTATAAATAAATTAGAACTAATTAATGAATTCAATAGAGTTGTAAGACACAAAATTAATACATAGAAATAAGTTGCACTTCTAGTTAAGTGTTAATTGCTCAGTCATGTTGACTCTTTGTGACCCCATGGACAGGAGCCTGCAAGGCAAGTGCACTGGAGTGGGTAGCCATTCCCTTCTCCAGGGGATCTTCCCGACCTAGGGATCAAACCTGGGACTCCTGCACTACAGGCAAATTCTTTACCATCTAAGCCACTGGGGAAGTCCTGCACTTCTATAGACTAGCAATAAACTATCAGAAGAAGAAATTAAGAAAACCCATTTACAATTGAATTGAAAATAAATGCTTAGGAATAAATTTAACCAAAGAGGTTAAAAAACCTGTACTTGGAAAATTGTAAGGCATTGATGAAAGAAATTGTAGATGACATAAATGAGTGGGAAGATATACCATGCTCAAAGATTGGGGAAATTAGTATTATTAAAACGACCATACTACTGAAGGCAATCTAAAATTTCAATGCTACTCTTGTCAAAATACAAATAGAAATTTTCACTGAATGTGAATAACTAATTCTGAAATTTGTATGGAAACACAAAATCCCTACATAGCCAAAACAATATTGAGAAAAAGAAGAAAACAGAAGGCTGCTCCCTGATTACAGCCTATACTACAAATCTTCAATAATAAAAGGTTCATAGTACTAGCATGGATCAAGGGAAAATAATTTTAAGCCCTGAAATAAACCCACACTTCTATGGTGAGTTAATCTTGTGCAAAGGAACCAAGAATATACAATAGAGAAGACAGTCTCTTCAACAAGTGGTGCTTTAATTTTAAAATTAAATTACAAATTCCCTAAAACCATATACATCACTGACTCGGTGGACGTGAGTCTCAGTGAACTCTGGGAGTTGGTGATGGACAGGGAGGCCTGGCATGCTGCGATTCATGGGGTCGCAAAGAGTCGGACATGACTGAGTGACTGGTCTGATCTGATCTGATATACAAAAATAAACTCAAAATGGATTAAAGAATTAAATGTAAGATATTAAAACCATAAAACTCCTTAGAATAAATCATAAGCAGTACACTCCTTGACATTTGTCTTATAATATATATTTTAGGATATATATCCTCAAGAAAGGGAAACAAAAGCATAAATAAATGAGACAAAGCAGAATTCAAAGCTTTTGCACAGTGAAGGAAGCTATCAACAAAATAAAAATGCTGCCCTCTGAATTCAAATGGGTATATCTTTCCTTTTCTTCTTTGTTTTTCACTTCTCTTTTTTGCACAGCTATTTGTAGGGCCTCCTCAGACAGCCATTTTGGTTTTTTGCATTTCTTTTTCTTGGGGATGATATTGATCCCTGCCTCCTGTACAATGTCATGAACCTCCATCCATAGTTCATCAGGCACTTTGTCTATCAGTTCTAATTCCTTGAATCTATTCCTCACTTCCACTGTATAATCGTAAGGGATTTGATTTAGGTCATACCTGGATGGCCTGGTGGTTTTCCCTACTTTCTTCAACTTAAGTCTGAATTTGGCAATAAGGAGTTCATGATCTGAGCCATGGTCAGCTCCCAGTCTCGTTTTTGCTGACTCTATACAGTTTCTCCATCTTTGGCTGCAAATAGAGTCCAGCAGATTTCGGTATTGACCAACTGGTGATGTCTATGTGTAGGGTATTCTCTTGTGTTGTTGGAAGAGGGTGTTTTCTATGACTGATGCGCTCACTTGGCAAAACTCTAATACCTTTTGCCCTGTTTCATTCCATACTCTAAGGCCAAAATTGCCTGTTACTCCAGGTGTTTCTTGACTTCCTACTTTTGCATTGCAGTCCCCTAAAATGAAAAGGACATCTTTTCAAAGAAATAGAGGAAAACAATAGAATGAGAAAGACTAAAGATCTCTTCAAGAAAATTAGAGATACAAAGGGAACATTTCATGCAAAGATGGGCTCAATAAAGGACACAAATGGTGTGGATCTACCGAAGTAGAAGATATTAAGAAAAGGTGGTAAGAATACACAGAACTAGTCAAAAAAGATCTTCACAACCCAGATAACCACGATAGTATGATCACTCACCTAGAAGCAGACATCCTGGAATGTGAAGTCAAGTGGGCCTTAGGAAGCGTCACTATGAACAAAGCTAGTGGATGTGATAGAATTCCAGTTAAGCTAATTCAAATCCTAAAAGATGATGCTGTGGAAGTGCTGCACTTAATATGCCAGCAAATTTGGAAAATTCAGCAGTGGCCATAGGACTGGAAAAGGTCAGTTTTCATTCCAATCCCAAAGACAGGCAATGCCAAAGAATGTTCAAACTACCACACAATTGCCCTCATCTCACACGCTATTTTGAAAATAGTTGACTTTATTTTCTTGGGCTCCAAAATCACTGCAGATGGTGACTGACTGCAGCCATGAAATTAAAATACAGTTACTCCTTGGAAGAAAAATTATGACCAAGCTAGACAGCATATTAAAAAGCAGAGACACTACTTTGCCCACAAAGGTCCATCTAGTCAAGGCTATGGTTTTTCCAGTAGTCATATGTGGATGTGAGAGCTGAACTATAAAGTAAGCCAAGCACAGAAGAATTGATGCTTTGAACTGTGGTGTTGGAGAAGACTCTTAAGAATCCCTTGGACTGCAAGGAGATCCAATCAGCGCACCCTAAAGGAAATCAGTCCTGAATATTCATTGGATGGACTGATGCTGAAGCTGAAACTCTGATACTTTGGCCAGCTTATAAGAAGAGCTGACTCATTTGAAAAGACCCTGATATTGGGAAAGATTGAAGGCGGGAGGAGAAGGGGATGACAGAGAATGAGATGGTTGGAAATTACAAATTCCCTAAAACCCCTAAAACCATATGCAAAAATAAACTCAAAATGGATTAAAGGTTTAAATGTAAAATATTAAAACCACTAAGGGCATATTTCAGATTCTGAGATGAAGGGAGGTGTTGATGAAAACCATCAATAAGTAATCAATACTAATATAATAAAAAATAGAAATAGTAAGTGTAGATGAGGGTGTGGAGAAAAGGGAAACCTGTGCACTGTTGGTAGGAAAGCAAATTGGTTCCCCCACTATGGGAAACAGTATGGAATTCTCTCAAAATTTTAAGAAAGAGCTACCATACAATCCAGCAATTCTGTTTCTGGCTATTTTTCTCAAGAATCAAAAAAGACTAATGAAAAAATATATGCTCTCCCTATGTTCATTGCAGCATTATTTACAACAGCCAAGATATGGAAGTAGTCAACATATCAATTAATAGATAAATGGATTAAAATGTGAAGAAGATAATGGGATACTACTCAACTATAAAAATAAGGAAATCTTGCCATTTGAAATAACTTGATGGGTAATATTCTAAGTGAAGTTTGCAACATAGAAAGTTTGTGTGTGTTAGTCACTCAGTCATGTCTGACTCCTTGTGACCCCATGGACTGTAGTCCACCAGCTCTTTTGTCCATGGAATCCTGCAAGCAAGAATACTGGAGTGGGTTGCCATTCCCTTCTCCAGGGGATCTTCCTGACCCAGGGATCAAAACCAGGTCTCCTGTATTGCAGGCAGATTCTCTACCATCTGAGTCACAGGGAAGCCCAGTAGAAAGTTTGCAAGTTTGATACCATATAGTTTTATTTACATGTGGAATCCTGGGGGAAAAAATGAAACAAAGGAACAAATATTAAAAAAAACAGACTCAGACTCATAACTACAGAGAACAAACAGATGAATGACAGAAGTTAGGGGGTTGGGGCTGAAGGAGAATGAAATAGGTGAGGAGGATTAAGAGGTACACACAAAATAAATGAATCACTGTGATGAAATGTAAAACATAGGGAATATAGTAATAACATTTTATGGTGACAGATGGTAACTAGACCTCATGGTGATCATTGTAATGTGTATAAATATAAAATCACTATATTTTTAAAGTTTTGAGCAAACTCCATACATGCAAGAAGAGAGTAGAATGCAATATCTGAAGTTTGAAAGATAAAACTACAAACCTCTAGAATTTTGTATCCAATGCAATTAAATATACTGAAAAAAAAGTAAAGGAGAAATAGACTTTCTAAGAGAAAATAAAGAAGGAATTTGTTGCTACTAGACCTGACTTGCTAAAAATATTAAAAGAAATTCTTGAGCAAAAAGAAAAATGGTGTAGGTCAGAAACTCGAATATACATATGACAAGGAAAATCATTTGAGGGGAATAAACAAAGATAAAATATTTTATATTTCTATTATATATATATTCCTTTATATTTTTATATTTCTAACAGATAACAGTTTTTTTTTCAAAATAATAATGGCATTAATGTATTCAGTAATTATAGCTTATGAATAAGTTAAATGAATGACAACAGTGTTATAAGGGACATGAAAGAGAAATTGGAAATATTTTCCTATAAGCTACCTTCAGTATCCATGAGGCAGTATGTTGTTATTTGAAAGCAGACGTGATTAGTTGTAAATGTAAAGTGTAAACTCTAGGGCATCCACTAATTTTTTTTTTTAATGTACATTTGATACAATGAGAGAAAACAGAATCATATAAAATGCTTAATTAAAATCAGAAAAGGCACAAAAAGAGTGGAAGACAAAAAAAATAAATAAATAACCAGGGAAATGAATAGAAAAATATCAGCAAAGATGGTAGATATTAATCCAGAGACATCAATAATCACTTTAAATGTCAATAGTCAGGCGGTCCTAAGATGGCAGAGGAATAGGACGGGAGACCACTTTCTCCCCAACAAATTCATCAAAAGATAATTTGAATGCTGAGCAAATACCACAAAACAACTTCTTAACACTGGCAGAGGACACCAGGCACCCAGAAAACCAGCCCATTGTCTTTGGAAGGAGGTAGGACAAAATATAAAAAATAAAAATAGAGACAAAGAGTTAAGGACAGAGACCCATCCCAGGGAGGGAGTTGTAAAAGAAGAGAAGTCCCAAACACCAAGAAACCCTCTCACCGGTGGGTCTGTGGGGAGTTTTGGAATCTCAGAGGGCAACATAACTGGGAGGAAAAAAATAAATAAATAAAACCCACAGATTATGCACCTAACTGCAACTGCCAGCAGAGAAGTAGCCCAGAGGCTTTCATCCACCACCAGCAAACAGGGGCTGAACAGGGAGGCATGGGCTGCATTGCTTAAGGTAAGGACTGGGCCTGAATACCCTGAGAGCAATCTGAGGGAGCTAACGTGAGATAGCAACCCAAACCTTGGGGTAGCCAGAGAGAGAAAGAAAAAAAAAAAAAAAAGAGGAAAGAGAGAGAGAGAAAACAAAGGACTGAGTGAATACCAGAGGAGAGCTAGCCGGCAACGGACCAGCCCATCCCCTGCCAGAGGTAGGGAGGCAAGGGACAAACTCGTCCCCAGAGATGGCATCCTCTACCAAACTGCGAGCAGGCTCCCAGTTGCTAACCAAGTCTTCCTGGGATCCTGGATGGTTGACATCCACCAGGAAGGTTGCAGCCAGAGATCAGCTCCCCAGAGGAGACACACAGCACACCTGAGATGGCACTCCCGCTGCACACCCAGGAAACTGAGCAGCTGGGACTTGGGAGGTGATAAGACCCACAACCCCACGTAGGGAGTGTGTGCTCTGCAAGCACCTTGTCACTTGAGCTGCTCAGACCTGGGAAGGGCACAAAACTCAGCCCCAACCGAGTCTGTGCCTTTGTGGAGTACCAGAGAACGTGAACCTGAGTGGCTTAGACCTGGGAAGTGTACACAACCCAGGCCCACCTTAGACAGTTCCCCTCCAGAGCAACCTGGAGCCTGAGCAGTGTATACCAGGAAAGCACACATGCCATAAGTGCAGGCAAGCCCAGTGTGGCCCAGACACTGTGAGCACTCCCCACACATGCCAGTGATATTTGTTTGCAGTGTTCCTCCCTCCCTTCAGCACAATTGAACAAGTGAGCTTAAATAAATGACCACCTTTGCCCCCTTGTGTCAGGGTAGAAGTTAGATACTGAAGAAACTTGCAAACAGTGGAAGCCAAAATAAACAAAAAAGAGGGAAACACTTTGGAAGTGACATGTGCAATGGATTTAAACCCTGTAGTTAGCATTGGCTACATTGGAAGACACCTAAAGACCTTGAGAAGAAGTATAAGCTGGAACAAAAAACTATCTGAAACTGAACTGACCCCACACTGCCCTCAACAGGTCCAGAGAGATTCCTAGATATATTTTACTATTATCATTTTTAAATTTCTTTATTGTTTTTATTTTTAAGTTCTTTATTACTCCTTTAATTTTCATTTTTAAAACCTACTATTACCTTGCAAAAAAAGATGCTATTTTTAAAGCAAATTTCAAACATTTTTTTAATAACTTTTGCGATTTTTTTTAATATTGTATTTTTGAGAGTCTAACCTCTACTCTAGACATTTAATATTTGCTTTCTGGTATATGTTATCAATTCTATACTTTTAAGAATCCAATCTTCAGTACCCATTTTTACTTAGGAGTGTGATTACTGGCTTGATTGCCCTCTCACCTTTTGATTCTGATTTTTCTCCCCCAGGTCACCTCTATCTCCTCCCTCTCCCTTCTCTTCTCTACTTAACTCTGTGAATCTCTTTGGGTGTTCTGAGCTGTGGAGAACACTTAGGGAACTGATCTCAGGCTAGATGGGTCACTCTACTTTTCACTCCCCCTCTTCTTCACTCACCCTCCTCTCCTCCTGATCACCTCTATCTCCTTCCTCTCTCTTTTCTTCTCTATGGAACTCCGTGAACCACTCTGAGTGTTTCAGACTGTGGAGAGCAAATAAAGAATTGATTACTGGCTAGAGTGCTCTCTCCGCTTTTGATTCCCCCTTTTCTCCTTCTGGTCACCTCTATCTCCCTCCTCCTTCTTCTCTTCTTCATGTAACTCTGGAAACTCTCTTGGTGTACCGCAGTGTGGAGAATCTTTTCACCATTAACCTAGATGTTTTATCATTGGTGCTGAATGGATGGAGAAGGCTTGAGGCTACTGTAAGAATAAGACTGAAAGCCAGAGGCAGGAGGCTTAAATCCAAAACTTGAGAATACCAGAAAACTCCTGATTCCATGGAACATTAATCTACAAGACCTCATCCAAAAGCCTCCATACCTAAACTGAAACCAAGCTCCACCCAAAAGCCAACAAGTTTCAGATCAGGATACACCAAGCTAATTCTCCAACAATGCAGGAACATAATACTGATCACAAAAATATAGACGGCCAAAAGTCACACCAAACACATAGACACCTCAAAACTCACTACTGGACACTTCATTGCACTCCAGACAGAAGAGATCCAGCTCCACCCACCAGAACACAGACGTAAACTTCCCTAACCAGGAAACCTTGACAAGTCACTCCTGCAAACCCACCCACAGGGAGGAACCTCCACAATAAAGAGGAAACACAAACTTACAGCATACAGAAAGGCCACCCCAAACACAACAACCTAAACAAGATGAAAAGGCAGAGAAATATTCAGCAGGTAAAGGAACATGATAAAAGCCCACCAAACCAAAAAAAAATAAAAGAGGAGAAGATAAGGAGTCTAACTGAAAAAGAATTCAAAATTATGATAGTAAAGATGATCCAAAATCTTGAAAAGAAAATGCAGTTACAGATAAAGAGACTAGAGACGAGGATTGAGAAGATGCCCGAAATGTTAGAAGACTCTACATATGGACATCACCAGATGGTCAACACCGAAATCAGATTGATTATATTTTTTGCAGCCAAAGATGGAGAAGCTCTATACAGTCAGCAAAAACAAGACCAGGAGCTGACTGTGGCTCAGATCATGAGCTCCTTATTGCCAAATTCAGACTTAAATTGAAGACAGTAGAGAAAGCCACTATACCATTCAGGTATGACCTAAATCAAATCCCTTATGATTATACAGTGGAAGTGAGAAATAGATTTAAGGCACTAGATCTGATAGATAGAGTGCCTGATGATCTATGGACTGAGGTTCATTATATTGTACAGGAGACAGGGATCAAGATCAGCCCCATGGAAAAGAAATCTAAAAAAGAAAAATGGCTGTCTGGGGAGGCCTTACAAATAGCTGTGAAAAGAAGTGAAGCAACAAGCAAAGGAGAAAAAGAAAGATAAAAACATCTATGAGTCTACCATCACCCTAACACCAAAACCAGACAAAGATGCCTCAAAAAAAGAAAACTCAGACCAATATCACTGATGAACATAGATGCAAAAATCCTTAACAAAATTCTAGCAAACAGAATCCAACAATATATTAAAAAGATCATACCTCATGACCAAGTGGGCTTTATCCCAGGGATGCAAGGATTTTTCAATATTTGCAAATCAATCAATGTGATACACCACATTAACAAATTGAAAGATAAAAACCATACGGTTGTCTTGGTAGATGCAGAGAAAGCCTTTGACAAAATTCAACAGCCATTTATAATAAAAATCCTCCAGAAAGCAAGAATAGAAGGAACATACCTTAACATTATAAAAGCTATATATGATCAACCCACAGCAAACATTATCTTCAATGGTAAAAAACTGAAAGCATTTCTCCTAAAATCAGAAACAAGACAAGAGTGCCCACTCTCACCACTACTATTCAACATAGTTTTGGAAGTTTTAGCCATAGCAATCAAAGCAGAAAAAGAAATAAAAGAATCCAGATGGAAAAGAAGAAGTAAAACTCTCACTGTTTGCAGATGACATGATACTCTACATAGAAAACCCTAAAGACTCCACCAGAAAATTATGAGAGCTAATCAATGAATATAGTAAAGTCTCAGGATACAAAATCAACACACAGAAATCCCTTGCATTCTTATACACTAACAATGAGAAAACAGAAATGGAAATTAAAGAAACAATTCCATTCACCATTGCAACGAAAAGAATAAAATACTTAGGAATAAATCTACCTAAAAAAGAAAAGACCTATATATAGAAAACTATAAAACACTGATGAAAGAAATCAAAGATAACGGAAATAGATGGAGAAATATACCGTGTTCATAGATAAGAAGAATCAATGTAGTGAAAATTAGTATACTACCCAAAGCAATCTACAATTCAATGCAATCCCTATCAAGCTACCAATGGTATTTTTCAAAGAACTAGAACAAATAATTTAGCAATTTGTATGGAAATACAAAAAAAAAAAAAAAAAAAAAACTCGAATAGCCAAAACAGTCGTGAGAAAGAAGAATGGAACTAGAGGAATCAACCTGCCTGACTTCAGGCTCTACTACAAAGCAACAGTCATCAAGAGAGTATGGTACTCGCACAAAGACAAAAACAGATCAATGGAACAAAGTAGAAAGCCCAGAGATAAATCCTCTCACCTGCGGGCACCTTATCTTTGACAAAGTAGGCAAGAATATACAATGGAGAAAAGACAATCTCTTTAACAAGTGGTGCTGGGGAAACTGGTCAACCATTTGTAAAAGAATGAAACTAGAACACTTTCTAACACCATACACAAAAGTAAACTCAGAATGGATGAAAGATCTTAATGTAAGACCAGAAATATGAAACTCTTAGAAGAAAACACAGGCAAAACACTCTCTGATGCAAATCATAGCAGGATCCTCTATGACCCACCTTCCAGAGTAATGAAAATAAAAGGAAAAATAAACAAATGGGACCTAATTAAACTTAAAAGCTTTTGCACAACAAAGGAAACTATAAGCAAGATGAAAAGACAGCCTTCAGAATGGGAAAAAATAATAGCAAATGAAGAAACTTTCAAAGAATTAATCTCAAAAACATACAAGCAACTCCTGCAGCTCAGTTCCAGAAAAATAAGGGACCCAATCAAAAAATGGGCCAAAGAACTAAACAAATATTTCTCCAAAGAAAACATACAGATGGCTAACAAACACATGAAAAGATGCTCAACATCACTCATTATCGGAAATACAAATCAAAACCACAATGAGGTACCATCTCACATCAGTCAGAATGGCTGCTGTCAAAAGTCTACAAACAATAAATGCTGGAGAGGGTGTGGAGAAAAGGAAAGCTTCTTACACTATTGGTGGGAATGCAAACTAGTACAGCCACTATGGAGAACAGTGTGGAGATTCCTTAAAAAACTAGAAATAGAACTGCCATATGACCCAGCAATCCCACTGCTGGGCATATTCACTGAGGAAACCAGAATTGAAAGAGACACAAGTACCCCAGTGTTCATCACAGCACTGTTTACAATAGGTATGACATGGAAGCAACCTAGATGTCCATCGACAGACGAATGGATAAGGATGTTGTGGTATATATACACAATGGAGTATTAGTCATTAAAAAGAATACATTTGAATCAGTTCTAATGAGGTGGGTGAAACTGGAGCCTATTTTACAGAGTTAAGTAAGTCAGAAAGAAAAACACCAATATAGTATATTAATGCATATATATGAAATTTACAAAGATGGTAACGATGACCCTATATGTGAGACAGCAAGAGACGCAAATGTAAAGAACAGGCTTTTGGACTCTGTGGGAGAAGGCGAGGGTTGATGATTTGAAAGAATAGCATCAAAACATGTATATTATCACATGTGAAATAAATAGCCAGTCCAGGTTTGATGCATGAGACAGGGTGCTCAGGGCTGGTGCACTGCAATGACCTTGAAGGATGGGATGCAAATGGAGGCGAGAGGGTGGGTCAGGATGGGGAGCACATGTACACCCATGGCTGATTCATGTCAATGTATGTTAAAAACCACCACAGTATTGTAATTAGCCTCCAATTAAAATAAATTAAAAATTAATTAATTAATTAATGTCAGTATGGCACCCCACTCCAGTACTCTTGCCTGGAAAATCCATGGATGGAGGAGCCTGGTAGGCTGCAGTCCATGGGGTTGCTAAGAGTCGGACATGACTGAGGGACTTCACTTTCACTTTCATGCATTGGAGAAGAAAAAGGCAACCCACTCCAGTGTTCTTGCCTGGAGAATCCCAGGGACGCGGGAGCTTGGTGGGAGGCCATCTATGAGTGGCACAAAGTTGGACACTACTGAAGTGACTTAGCAGCAGCAGCAACAGTAGCAGCAGCAGGAGCAGTCTAAACATAGCAAATTAAAAGCAGAGGCTGTCAGAGTGAATTAAAAAATAAAACCTAACTTATGCCACTACAAGAAACTCATTTTAAATTTAAAGATATAAGTATATTAAAAACAAAGGGATACATAAAGTTATATCATGCCAGCATTAATCAAAAAAATAAATGCTGAAATAACTATATCAATTTAAGGAAAACCCATTTTAGATCAAGGTAAGTTACCAGGTATAAAGAGAAGCATTACATGATGATAAAGGGGTCTGTTCTCCAAAAGACATAAGAATCCTTAATTTGTATATGCCTAACCACAGAACATCAAAATAAATGAGGCAAAAACTGATAAAGATACAAGGAGAAAAAGATGAATCCACTATTATTGCTGAAGGAAAACAGAAAATCAGTAAGGACATAGTTTAACTGAACAGTACTGTCAATCAACTGAATTTAATTGACAGTTATAGAGTTCTTCATCCAATGACAGCAGAATACACATTATTCTCAGGCTCACATGGAACATTCACCAAATTACACCACATTCTAGGCCTTATAATGCACTTTAACAAATTAAAAGGAACAGAAGTCATACAAGGTATGCTCAGACAACAAAGAAATTAAGCTAGAAGTCAATAACAGAAAGATAGCTGGAAAACTGCACAATACTTGGAGATTAAACACCACACTTTTAATAACATATGGTCAAAGAAATCTTAAGAGTTATTTTAAAATATGTTGAACTAAATAAAAATGAAAATGCAGCACATCAAAATTTGTGAGACAAGGCAAAAGCAGTGCTTAGAAGGAAATTTATCACATTGAATGCATATATTAGAAAATGAGAAAGATATAATATGAATAATCAAAACCTCCATCTCAAGAAACTAGAAAAAGGGGAGCAAATTAAATCCAAAGAAAGCAGAAATTTAATATTAAGCATTGGAACATAAACCAAATAAATTAAAAACAGGAAATTAATAGAGAAAATCAAGGAAAACAGAAACTGGTTCTTTGAAATAAGAAATAAAGTTAATAAACTTCTGGTCAGGTTAAGGGTAGAAGAAAAAAAGAGAAGACACAAATAAATTACTAACATCAGAAATGTAAATAGAGCCACTATTACTGAGCCCATGGATGTTAAAGCATAATAAATAAATAATACGTAAAATTTCACATCCACAAATTTGATAACATAACTGAAAAGGACTAATTTCTTTTTAAAAAATTTATTTGTTTTAACTGGAAGATAATCACCTTACAATATTGTGATGGTTTTTGCCAATATATCAACATGAATTGGCCATAGGCATACGTGTGCTGTCTCTCCTGAAACCCCTTCCCATTTCCTTCCTGACTCCATCCCTCAAGGTTGTCACAGATCACTGGCTTTGGTTTCCTTGGTCATACAGCAAACCTCCACTGGCTATTTTACATACAGTAGTGTATATGTTTCAATGCTATTCTGTCAAATCATCCCACCCTCTGTTTCTCCCACTGAGTCCAAATGTCTGCTCTGTGTCTGTGTCTCTTTTGCTGCCCTGCAAGTAGGCCCATTGGTACAGGACTGATTTCTTGAAAGACACAATCTACCAAAACTCACAAGAAGAAATAGATGACCTTAATAGGCAAAAGTCTCTTTTAAAATATCAAATCAGTAATTAATAACCATCCAAAAGAGAACACGGGAAGTTGAGATGAATTCACAAGAATTCCACCAAACACTGAAGTGATAACTTTTACCAATTCTTCACAATCTCTTTGAGAAAATAAGAGAGAATATTTCCTAACCCATTCTATAAGGACGTTATCCTAATACCAAAACAAAACAAAACAAAAAAATTCCAAAAAAGTAGAACAATAGATTGGTAACTCTTGTAGCATAAATACAAAAGTTCTTAGTAAAAAATTAACATATAAAATTGAATAATGTATAAAAATAATTATACACTATGGCTAGGCAGGATTTATTAGTTGTTCAATGTTTTAACATTTGATGATCAATTACTGTAATCTATCATATCAACAGACTAAAGAATAAAAATCATAACATCATAAAAATAGATAGTGAAAAATCCTTTGGCAAAATCCAACACCCAATCATGATAAAACATTTCAGCAAACTAGGAATAGAGGGAAATTTCTCAACTTGATAAAGAATGATTATAAACCAAGTACAGCTGAAATTATACTAAGTGGAAAGGAGCTAGTGACTTTTCTGCTAAGACCAGGAGCAAGTAAGGATGTTCCTTCCCTCTCACCACCTCTATTGCACTTCATACCTGGAAATTTAACAAATCCAGTATGATAAGAAAGGGAAATAAAAGGCATGTATATTGGGAAGGAAGAAAGAAATCTGTCTTTGTTGGCAGATGATATAATTTTATATGTAGAAAAATCCCAAAAAATCAACCAAAAGCTTTTGGAATTAATACATGACTTCAGCAAAATTTCAAGATAGAATGTTAATATACGAAAGTTTATTACTGTCTCCCATATAGGGTCATTGTTACCATCTTCTAAAAATTATATATATATATATATATATATATATATATATATATATATAATACTGTATTGGTGTTTTTCTATATGCAAGACAGCAAGAGAGACACAAATGTAAAGAACAGACTTTTGGACTCTGTGGGAGAAGGCAAGGGTGGGATGATTTGAGAGAATAACATCGAAACATGTATATTACCATATGTGAAATAGATCACCAGTCCAGGTTTGATGTATGAGACAGGGCTCTCAGGGTCAGTGCACTGGGACAACCCTGAGGGATGGGATGGGAAGGGAGGTGGGAAGGGGGGACACACGTACACCCATGGCTGATTCATGTCAATGTATGGCAAAAAAAAAAAAAAAACAACAACAACACTACAATACTGTAAAGTAATTAGCTTCCAATTAAAATAAATAAATTAATTTACAAAAAAGTTCATTACTATCTTATATGCCAAGAAAGAACAATTGGAATTGGAAATTAAAAGTGAGCAGTGTCTGAGCTCTGCCTCTTTAGCCTTTAATTATTTGGTTTTGAGTCACAGTGGTAAGACTTTGTACTTGTTAGAGTTTCATTGTACCTTTTTAGTTTCAGGACTCTGATCCCACAATTCTCAGCCTTGTGCTTCACCAGAATAGTTTCAGGATTTATTCCAGGCAGAATCTTACATAATCTTTCCTCCAGTTCAGGAAAATATATATCTAACGTATTATTAATCATCCCCAAGAAATAAAGACCTCTATCCACTTCCCAGGAAATTCTACTTCATTTTAGGCATGAGCCGTCAGAACAAATCAGTGGGAACTCTGTCTTTAACCTAGATTATAGCTTTAACTTTAGAGTCAGTTCAAGTCTTCTATAAATTCAAGAGCTTTGTACCACAATTCCTTGGTTTCAGGCAAGAAGGCATTTCTTAAGTTCCTAGTAAATATTTGTTGACTAGAAAATATTTCTCCTTTGGAGTCAGACATACTTAGGTAAGAATTCACACTTAGGTAAGAAACATACTAGTTGTGTGCCCTTGGACAATTTATTTAACTTCTCTTACCTTAAGTTTTCTTATCTGTATTGTTGTTCAGTGACTCAGTCGTGTCCAGCTCTTTGTGACCCCATGGACTACAGCATGCCAGGCTTCCCTGTCCTTCACTACCTCCCAGAGTTTGCTCAAACTCATGTTCATTGAATCAGCGATGCCATGCAACCATCTCGCACTCTGTCATCCCCTTCTCCTCCTGCCTTCAATCTTTCCCAACATCAGAGTCTTTTCCAGTGAGTCACTTCTTCACATCAGGTGGACAAAGTATTGGACCTTCAGCTTCAGCATCAGTCCTTCCAATGAATATTCAGGGTTGATTTCCTTTAGGATTGACTGGTTTGATCTCCTCATTGTCCAGGGGAATCTCAAGCATCATCTCCAGCACCACAGTTAGAAAGCATCAATTTTTCAGTGCTCAGCTTTCTTTAGGCTCCAACTCTGAGATCCATACATGACTACTGGAAAAATCAAAGCTTTGACTATAAGGACCTTTGTCAGCAAAGTGATATCTTTGCTTTTCAATACACTGTTTAGTTTTGGCATGGCTTTCCTTCCAAGGAGCAAGCATCTTTTAATTTCATGGTTGCAGTCACTGTCCACAGTGATTTTGGAGCCCAAGAAAATAAAGTCTGTTTCCTTGTTTTTTCCATCTATTTGCCATGAAGTGATGGGACTGTATATTCTGATCTTAGTTTTTTGTCGTCCCCTTCTCCTCCTGCCCCCAATCCCTCCCAGCATCAGGGTCTGTTCCAATGACTCAACTCTTTGCATGAGGTGGCCAAAGTATTGGAGTTTCAGCTTCAGCATCAGTCCTTCCAATGAATACCCAGGACTGATCTCCTTTAGGATGGACTGGTTGGATCTCCTTGCAGTCCAAGGGACTCTCAAGAGTCTTCTAAATTTATTTATTTTTTATTTTTTTAATTTAATTTTATTTTTTAACTTTACAATATTGTATTGGTTTTGCCATATATCAACATGAATCTGCCACAGGTATACACAGGTTCCCCATCCTGGACCCTCCACCCTCCTCCCTCCCTGTACCATCCCTCTGGGTCGTCCCAGTGATCTTAGTTTTTTGAATATTGAGTTTTATCTATATAGCAGAACCAATAACTCTTACCTCACAGAGCTTAAATAAGGAGTCAATGAATTAATGGAGCCAACAGATAGGAAAATGCCTATGACTTTCTATGTAAGTGCATGATGAGTCGCTTCAGTCGTTTCTGACTCTTTGTGACTCTGTGGACTGTAGCTCGCATGGCTCCTCTGTCAATGGGATTCTCCAGGCAAAAATACTGGAGTGGGTTGTTGTGCCCTCCTCCAGAGGATCTTCCTAACCCAGGGATTGAATCCACATCTCTGTGTCTTCAGCTTAGCAGACAGACTCTTTACCCATTGAGCCACCTGGGAATCCCCATGACTTTCTACAACACATGTTAATTTCTTTCTCATGTATTATCTTAATGATTTATCTAGTGCTGCACTAAGAACTAGAAAAATCTATGTAATCCCAAGAACCAAGAACACTTGGGGCCTTGCTGTCCTCTCCCCATAGTCATATTTCAAAAATGCATTACAGAGATTGAGAGAGCCTAGAACCTAGAAAAAGACTCCCTTGGAAAAATTCCACCATAGGGCTGGACAAAGAAATTTGGCCAACAGATAAGTTACAACCCAGGAAATCAGTTGGCAATTGTGGTAATCTGGTGTAGTTTAATAAACACTCTGGGGAGTAGGGGACATTGATTTGTCATGTTTACCAATTTCTATGTGTAAATACTTTCACAAGTGAACATGGAGTTGGGAAGAGATGCTCACAATTGATTCTCACAGCCAGTGTGAGGTAGACTATGCTGTGTTTAGTCACTCAGTCGTGTCCGACTCTTTGAGACCCCATGGACTGTAGCCCACCAGGCTCCTCTGTCCATGGTGATTCCCCATTCAAGAATACTAGAGGGATTCCCTTGCCCTCTTCCAGAGGATCTTCACAACCCAGGGATCAAACCCAGGTTTCCGTCATTGCAGGCAGATCCTTTGCCATCTGAGCCATCAGGGAAACCCTGGTGAGGTAGTCTAGCATACCATAAAATAAGGCAAGAAATTCCTAAAAGCAGAAGAGAGAGTTTGCAGAAAGGAGGCAGGGATCTACAGCAGAGTCTAGGGTAGAAATGGCCTCACATTGACACAATAAGATACTGCTGCAAGCTTAGATCAGGATTGGTGTTTGTTACTGGAGCAGAGCTGAGTCTACAGTTGGTCATCAAGGAACTGTAGTTGTGGTGGGAAGAGACACCTCAGTTAAACTTATAGTCATCTAACAGTGGTTCTCAAGGTGTGGTCCTAAGACACAGCATCAGCATCACCTGAGAAATTGTGACAAATGTAAATTTTTAGCCCCACCCCAGACCTACTCAATCACAAACTCTAGGCCTACCAGACATTTATGATATAACAGCCTTCCAGGTGATTCTGCTACCCACAGAAGATGGAGAACCATTGGAATTGCTGCAGGTACAGTTTTTCTATAACCAAGTCAGGCAAGGCCATGGCCCAGGGTCTTCTGGGAAGAATTCTCATATGCAATAATGACCAGACACATTTTTGCCAAGGGCCACTGGTTGTAACTATGGAGAGGACAGATGGACAGCTGGGGATAGAGAGGTGTAGGGATTAAGAATAACAGCTTCTTGTTATCTCTATTCCCTGTCACAGCCAACCTGTCTGCTACAACATCGTTAGCATTAATTCTCTATTCAGTATGACCATAAACAAGACCATTGCATTTTTGAGATCTGGAAACTCAAGCTTCAGTTTTCAATCTGACAGTCGACTTTCTCAGTTTCCTATTCAATGTATCATTTTGTCACCTTATATTCTCTGAAAGTGTTAGGAAGAACATATAATATTTAGATAGAAAAATAGCCCTAAGCAGGGGAAGGCACTAGGCCTTTCTTAAATCCTCAATTAGCTTTGTGGAGCTATGTTTCCCAAAAGCTAAAGAAAATTGCTATACTTGAAATTCAAATCAGACTCCTAAATTTAAAGAGCATGTTTCATTTTTCAAATAACTTGGTTTATTATTGAACTTGCAGTAAAATATACATAACACAGAATTTACCATAAACCATTTTACTTTTATATTTTAATGGCATTAAATGCATTTACATTGTTTTGCAACCATTACCAACATTCATCTATAAAACACTTTTCATCTTGTAAAATCAAAACTCTGCAGCCATAAATAATAACTCCCTATCTCTCCTTCCCCTAGTGTCTAGCAACCTCTATTCTACTTTCTGCCTTTATAAATTTCATTATACTAGGTACCTCATGTAAGTGGAGTCATACAATATTTGTATTTTTTGTGACTGTCTTATTTCACTTAGAATACTGTACTCAAGTTTCATCCATACTGTAGCATGCCAAAATGTCCTTCCTTTTTAAAACTGAACAACGTTCCATTGTATGTATATAACACATTTGATTTCTTCATTCATTCATCCATCAATGGATATTTGTATTGCTTCCAAATTTTGGTTGTTGTGAATAATGCCACTATGAACATTATAAACATAAGGGTATATGAAAGCAGATCTCTTTAAGTTCTGTTTTCAGTACTTTGAGATATATATCCACAAGTAGAATTTCTGGATCATATGGTAATTTTATTTTTTATTTTGTGAAGCATTGCTATCCCGTTTTCCCTAGTGACGGCACCATTTTACAATCCCACCAACAATGTACAAGTTGTTGTACAAGTTGTTGTTTGTACAAGTTCCAAATTCTCCACATCCTTGACAACACTTATTATTTTCTCATTTTTTCATAGTAGCCTTCCTAATGCATGCGAAGTGGTATCCCACTTGTTTTGATTTGTATTTTCTTAATGCTTAATGATGTTAAGCATTTTTTCATGTGCTCATTGACCATTTGTATATCTTTGGAGAAATGTCTATTTGAATACTTTGACCATTTTTAAACAGTGTGTTTGTTATTTAGTTTTGGCAAAACTAATACAATATTGTAAAGTTTAAAAATAAAATAAAATTTAAAAAAAAGATTTAAAAATATATTCCAAATATTAATCACTGAGATATCCAAATTAATTTTAAACACTACATATTTGCCCCTTGACACAAATACTGGAAGTGTGTTAGGGAGTTATTTATAATTATTCTCAAGGTTATAAATTAGGAAAATAAGGCTCAGAGGTCAGTAGTGATGTCTCAAGGTAACAATGAATCAAGATATATAATAAAGCCTAGGGACCAAGGTCCAAGCCTAGGTCCATTTCCTTGATAATCTTAGAATTCAGATTTTGAAGGTTCCTTCAAGACCAATGAATTTGAATATCTGTTGTTATACACAAAATACTGAGACCTAGAAAGCAGGAAGGATATATATTTGGTCACACAGTGAGTCAGTTGCAGAATATGGTATATGATACAGATTTCTTAATTTCCAGTTTAGTAGCCTCTTCATTTCACCCTCTAGTAGAGAAAGATTTGGCCATTAAAAAAAGCTGTATCTGCTGTTTACCTCTTAATGAAGAACTAATTTTCTTCAAAGACCCAGTCTTCTGAAAATTATAATTGGGTTGAAAGAACTGCAGGGCCATCTGCATTTTTCAGGCTCTGAGAATGAGATCAGATCAAAAAGATCTGTTGCCAAGAGCTTGGGGACTTGACATTTAGCCAAGTTTTAGCCAAGTTGATAAGAGTGACTAAACATTTGCAGAATCCCAGTTGGCTCCTCCATAGCCACTTGAAGATCTACTTACATGTCACATTTTGCTACAAAAGACCAGGCACCCAAAGGATCTTAAAATGCCAAGAAAGAGAGATGATCCTCAAGAACTTTGCTACTCTTTTAAAAAATTATTTCCACTGATGCAAAATTTTCTAGCCTTCAAAAGGCTTTTGCATGTATTGACTTTGATTCACAATAGTCCTATGAAGTCACTTCATTACTATCATTTTAAAAATGAAGAAACTGAAGTTCAGAGAGATCATATTACTTGAGAATACAAAGCTAGCACAATAAGTCTGACTCTAAGGTCTATACCTCCATCACTGTTTTTGTGAGGGCCTATGGAGGAAATTAGTGTATAGCATCAACCAACTTTCACAGAGATTGCAAAAGCCTTGAATGTCCAAGTTTTCTAAGCTGTTTTATCCTAGTGGCCTGAAAGCTTGATCAGTCATTAAATCAATGCTTTGTCTATAACATTGGTTCTCAAAGTGCAGTCCCTGAACCAGGAGCATTACTTGGGAACTTGTTGAAAATGCAAATTTCCTACCCATACTCCAAAACTACTGAATTAGAATCTTTGGGAATGTGACCCAGTAATCTGTGTTTAACAAGCACTCCAGGGAATTCTTATGCATTCTAGGATAAATCTACAAAGTGGAAAGTTCACTTGAATTTTACTGAAAATGTGCTCAATTATCTGTCTCAATTTGTCATTACAGTTCTAGTCCAGGTGGCCTATTATTCCCCAGTCCCTTCATCTGTAAAATGGTAAATGGAAAACTTCATTGAAACTTCTTGGATTTATAATGAGGAAGATCAAAGCTTGAGTACAATTATGAGAGTATGGAATAAAGAGGCAGAAAGACTAGATTTGACTCTTGTTTAATCACTTAATTATGACCAACACTTCTGCAACCCCATGGACTATACCCCACCATGCTCCCCTGTTCATGGGATTTTCTGGGGAATAATATTGGAGTGGGCTGCCATTGCCTTCTCCACCGGATCTTCCTGATCCGGGGATCAAACTTGCGCTTCCAGATCTCCTGCACTGCAGATGGATTCTTTACCACTGAGACACCAGGGAAGCTAGATTTGACTCTTACCTTTTAGCTGTGGGATGCTTCCTTTCTTACCTTACTTTATTCACCTTTAAAGTGAAGGATTCATCCCTCTCACCGTGTTTTTTGAAGCTCCAAGAAGATAATGAAAGTGAATGGTGTTAAACATTGTTAGTCATCATGCAGTGAGGTCAGGAAATCAGTTCAGTTCAGTTCAGCTCACTCTCTCAGTCATGTTCGATTCTTTGTGACCCATAAATTGCAGCACACCAGGCATCCCTGTCCATCACCAACTCCCAGGGTACACCCAAACACATGTCCATTGTGTCAGTGATGCCATCCAACCATCTCATCCTCTGTTGTCCCCTTCTCCTCCTGCCCTCAATCTTTCGCAGCATCAGGGATTTTTCAAATGAGTCAGCTCTTTGCATCAGGTGGGCAAGTTATTGGAGTTTCAGCTTCAACATCAGTCCTGATCACCCAGGACTAATCTTTAGGATGGACTGGTTGGATCTCCTTACAGTCCAAGGGACTCTCAAGAGTCTTCTCCAATACCACAGTTCAAAAGCATCAATCCTTCTGCACTCAGCTTTCTTTATAGTCCAACTTTCACATCCATACATGACCACTGGAAAAACCATAGCCTTGACTAGACAGACCTTTGTTGGCAAAGTAACATCTCTGCTTTTTAATATGCTGTCTAGTTTGGTCATAACTTTCCTTCCAAGGAGTAAGTGTCTTTTAATTTCATGGCTGCAGTCACCATCTGCGGTGATTTTGGAGCCCAGAAAAATAAAGTCTGACACTGTTTCCACTGTTTTCCCCATCTATTTCCCATGAAGTGATGGGACCAGATGCCATGATCTTAATTTTCTGAATGTTGAGCTTTAAGCCAACTTTTCCCTCTCCTCTTTCACGTTCATCAAAGAGGCTTTTTAGTTCTTCTTCACTTTCTGCCATAAGGGTGGTGTCATCTGCATATCTGAAGTTATTAATATTTCTCCAGGCAATCTTCATTCCAGCTTGTGCTTCTTCCAGCCCGGTGTTTCTCATAATGTACTCTGCATATAAGTTAAATAAGCAGGGTGACATATACAGCCTTGATGTACTCCTTTTCCTATTTGGAACCAGTCTGTTGTTCCATGTCCAGTTCTAACTGTTGCTTCCTGAGCTGTATACAGGTTTCTCAAGAGGCAGGTCAGGTGGTCTGGTATTCCCATCTCTTTCAGAATTTTCCACAGTTTATTGTGATCCACACAGTCAAAGGCTTTGGCATAGTGAGTAAAGTAGATGTTTTTCTGGAACTCTCAATTGTTCAACCACAGAGCACAATGTTGTTTCAGTCATATATTATAATCTCTGCCTAAACCATATCTTCTTTTAAGATAAACTGCACCTGTAACCTAGGCTGCCATGTTTTATACCAAATGACTCCACCGTGGTTGAATTTGACTTAGTGGCAACCAATCTTTGGGCTGTTCTGGAACTTATGACTTGTTTAGCTTTTCACCAAAAATAATGAGCAACAAATGGCAGGAGCTAGAACTGAAATTCACCAGGTTGATTTGGAGTAGGATAACGTATAGTGTTCAAGTTGAAGTTATAAGGGTGTCAGTAGGTAAGAGAACTGAAAAAAAGTAAAGTGTAACCAAATCATAGTGATGGAGGTCCATTTATAAACTCTAGTTGTTGAAGTCTCTTTAGCTTCTCAGGATCACTTCTTCTGTATCAGGCTTCCTATTGTTGTTGTTCGGTCTCTCAGTGGTGTCTGAGTCTTTGCAATGCATGGACAGCAAAATGCCAGGCTTCCCTGTCCTTCACCATCTCCTGGAGCTTGCCCAAACTCATGTCCATTGAGTTGGTGATGCCATCCAACCATCTCATCCTCTGTCATCACCTTTTCTTCTGGCCTTCAATCTTTCTCAGCATCAGGGTACTTTCTAATGAGGCAGCTCTTCATATGAGGTGGTCAAAGTATTGGAACTTCAGCTTCAGCATCAGTCTTTCCAATGAATACTCAGGGTTGATTTCCTTTAAGATCGATTGGTTTGATCTCTTTGCTGTCAAAGGGACTCTTAAGAGTCTTCTCCAACACCACAGTTCAAAACCATCACTTCATCACCATGAACAGTATGAAAAGGCCTCCTATAGTCTTGCAACAAACTCTCCTTTACTTAAAGGTCTCTGCTACTGGCTAAAAACCATCACAAAGCAGTTGTTACGATATTCCATTTTTTACAACTTAACCCCAGGCACCATGAAGAATGAGTGAGATAGATAGGATCCATTCCATCTAGGAGTTTACAGCATACCAAGCCAAAGAAAGAATACATTTGAGTACCTAATATATGTGATGCTCCATTGCATACACCATCCCCTTTTAACCCACAATAAGATAAAGAGGTTGAGATACCTACTTTATAGATAATAAAATGAAGGTTCTGAAAAGGGAAGTAATTTTTCCTAGATGAATAGTTGAAATAGTTATGTCTGGAGCCAGACTTTGTACTCTTTCCACTACACCTCACTGCCTTGATCAATCTACTAGATCACTAATTTGCAAATGTGGTTGATTGTGAGAATGACCTAGGGATTCTTTTGTTTTATTTAAAAAATATGTCTTGAAAACTGTAAGATATTAATGAAAGAAATCAAAAGTGGTAAAAATAAGTAGGAAAGATGTGTGTTCATAGATTTCAACAACTGATAGTTGAAATGTTCCTAATACCCAAAGCAATCTACAAATTTAATGCATTTTCTATTAAGATACCCATGATAATTTTCACAGAGACAGAACAAATAATTCTATAATTTGTGTTAAACCACAAAAGACCCAAAATAGGTAAAGAAATCTTAAAACACACACACACACACACACAAAGCTGGGGGTGTCAAACTCCTTGACTTCAAACTATACTGCAAAGCTAAAGTAATCAAAACAATATGGTACAGGCACAAAAACAGATAGAGCAATGGATTAGACTATAAAGCCCAGAAATAAACCCACACATAAATAGTCAATTAATCTATGACAAAGGAAGCAAGAATATACAATGGATAAACAGACCTTTCAATAAGTAGTTTTGGGAAAACAGGACAGTTAATGTAAAAGAATGAAATTAGAATATCTTTCTATATCAAATATGAAAATAAACTCAAAATGGGTTAAAGACCCATATGTAAGAACTGAAACCATAACCTTCTAGAAAAAAAAAAAAAAGGCAATACAGTCTTTGAGGTGGATCTCAGCAATAATTTTTTGGATGTGTCTCCTCAGGCAAGGGTATTAAGAGGTACAAATTACTTGGAATAAAATTAGATACAAGAATGCAATTTGCATCACAGGAAATATAGCCAATATTTTTTAAAGCTTTATATGGATTATAATCTATGATGGTTTAGTCACTAAGTCATGTCCGACTCTTGTGACCACATGAACTGTAGCCTGCCAGGCTCCTCTTTCCATGGGGATTCTCTGGGCGAGATCCTTCTCCAGGGGATCTTACCAACCCAGGAATCAAACCTGGGTCTCCTGCATTTCAGGTAGATTCTTTACCAACTGAAACACGAGGGAAGCTCCATTATAATCTGTAAAAATATCAAATCACTATGTTGTACACCTGAAACTAATATAATATTGTGTTTCACCTATGCTTCAATAAAAAATAAATAAGTTAAAAATAAAATTACAAAAAAAAAAAATCAGATTTCCTGGGATGAAATATGAGATGGAATCATAGGAAGTTTGTGAACTCACTTCTTCCCATGGACACACCAAATCTAAAGCTACCTAAGGATCATTTCCCTTGAGAAAGATCTGTAAACTAGATGAACTGTTCTTCACAACAAAGGTCAAAAAGACCACACTGAGATGGGTAAAAGAATCAGAGAAATGATCTCACAAAACAACCCACCCCTGTTGCAGTGACGTACAATAGGGAGGGATCTCACCAGATAGGCTTTCTCCTGGCAAAGCAAGGGATTGATGTCCCACAGCAGGCACTCCAAGCCCCAGCCTCTGCATTGGAGACACAAGCCCTCAAAATGCCTGGCTTAGAAAACCAACAGGGCTGATGTACATGTGTCCCAAAATGCTATAGAAAATTTCGACTTCCCCTCTTAAAGGGCCCTAAGACCCAGCAAAATACCAGCTGTTGGAAAAGTGCCTAGACTATATGTGAAGGGGACACATTTACTAATCTAATGATATTAGCTAGAGGGGTAGGGGCAGCTGACACTCTCCCTGGAGACAGAGACACCGGTAGAAGACACTTGCACTCTCCACTTAACCTGATAACACAGGCAGGCAATCTTGGATGTGACACCCTGCCACTGCCTTGCTAAAACAGGCAGGAGCAAGTACTCATAGCATTATCTCACTGCCTTTCTGACCAGATAGTAGTGAATGTTTGTAGCTCATCCTTTATTCCAAACTCCTCAGATAAAGCATGTAAACAATAAGAGCCCTAGATAAAGGGTCCCTAAATAAAGTCTGTAAGCATGGATGATTATAATGTTCCCCTACCTCCTGGTTGGGGCTAGGGAGTGTGAGTAGTTGGGGCATTCTCCCACTTTTAGGCTATAGGAAGTGTACATCCATAGTCAGTACATTTTCCTGCTGCTTTTCTGAACCCAGTGAGTATGTCCTTCCCCCATACACTCTACAACCTCCTTGCTAAAACCAGTGGAAGCACCCAATCCTCCCAAGAGATACCTCTTGATTGCCTCACCCTTCTGGCCAGGGCTGTTGGCATTCCTGAGCTCCATAGGACTGTAACAATTGGAGAGACAGTTATTGTCAGGCCATCACCCTCAAGGCACTACATAGGTAGCAAATTGAAACACAACCACAGTCTTCCAGTGAAAAAGTCCTATTTACTTACTCTGGATTTTCTATCTTAGGGAAAGACTCTAGGTTCCCCCATATCTTGAGGCTAAGGAGATGCTCCTATGATATATAAGAAGTGAGAAAACATCCTTGTGCACTCTTTTGGCCTCACTACAGCTGGACAAAACTTCTCAGAAAGGAGCTTATACATTTACTTGGAGCCCCAATTTTTGCAACTGTCATCCAGAGAAGACCTTTATATCTCCTTGTTTGGAGGCCAGCAGGGATTACAATTACAGCCCTACAGGACTACACATATTTGCATACTTTAAAAGTTGCTACATTAGGCTCTGCCTTCCAATCAACATGAAACTATGTGATAAACGAGATTCTCCCCTTTAGGATAATGACAGGTCTTGGCACACTCTAAAAGAAATAAATCAGGCAGTTTAGATAATCACAAGGGTTCAAGAGATAACCAAGAGCTATGGCAAGGTAGGATAAGAAAGATCAGCACCTAAATATGGCCATTTCTATGAGACTAATAGAGGTAGCCATTTCACCTAATACATGAAAGTGAAAACAGTCAACAAAATGAGAAAACAGAGAAAAGTGTTCCAAAAAATAAGAGAACAAGACAAAACCTCAGAAAAAGACTTTAATAATACGGAGATAAATAGCATAACTGAGAAGGAATTCAAAATGTCATAAAGATACTCACTCTTACTGAGCTCAGGAGAAGAGTGAATGGATACACTGAAAATTTCAACAAAAAGTAAACATAAGAAAGTACCAAAAAGAAGTCACAAAGCTGAAGATTACAATAGCTGAACTGAAATATACACTAGATAGGTTCAGCAGCTGACTAGATGAAATAGAAAGAATCAGTAAACATAAGAGAAAGCAATGGAACTTACCCAGACAAAGCACCAAAAAGGAAAAAAAAAAAAAAAGGTTCTTTAGTAATAGTTAAGAAAAACTAATTACTAAAAAATGAAGAAAACTTAAGAGACCTTTGGTACAATATCAACTGGAATAACATTTACATTATATAGGTTTCAGAAGAAGAAGATAGAAAGAAAGGTAGCAAAAAAATGTATTTGAAACATAATGGTTGTAAAACTCCCTAGCCCAGAGAAGGAAGCAGATATTCAGATCCAGGTATCTCAGGGAGTCCCAAATAAGATAAATCCAAAGTGAACCACACCATGACACATTATAATTAAAATGTCAAAAATTAATGATAAAGAGAAAATTTTAAAACAGCCAAAGGGGAAAAAATTGTTATGTAAAAGAGAAACCCCATAAGCTTATCAATAGATTTCTCAGCAAAAACTTTATGGGATAGTGCATGACATAGTCAAAGTGCTGAAAGGGAAAAAAAAAAGTTCCCAACTGAGAATATTCTACAAGGAAATGTTATCATTCACATTTGAGAGAGAAATAGTTTTCCAGACAATCAAATTTAAAGGAGTTCATCACTACTAACACAGGCTTATAAGAAATATTAAACACATTTCTTTAAGCTGAAAAGGAACTTGTTAATAACAAAAGCGTATAAAAATAAAAATCTCACTGGAAAAGGTAAATACATAGTAAAAGTAGTGGACTTATCACTTCAAATGCTTCTAACAGCATCAAAAGAAAAAAAAATAGTAAAGTTAAAGTTATTATAAGCAGTTAAGGAATACATAAAAATAAAAAGATGTAAAAAGTGATATCAAAACATAAAATGTGAGGTAGGGGTGGTAAAATGTAAACTTGGGGAGTGTGTTCAAATTTAAGTTGCTATTGATTTAAAATAGGCTGTTTTATACATAGACTGATACATGCTAACCTCACAGAATAACAAGCCAAAAAATTACAAACAATACACAAAAGAGAACAAGAAATAAATCTAAACATAAAGACAAACTCATCCAACTACAAGGGAAGAGAGAAAGAGAAAAAAAAAAAGGACAGAGGAAAACTAAAAAAGCAGTCATAAAACAAAGAACAAAATGGCAATAACCATCTTGAGGGCTGCACAAGATATGCATGTGTACATGCATGCTAAATTGCTACAGTCATGCCTGACTCTGTGTGATTCTATGGTCTATAGCCTGTCAGGATCCTCTGTCCATAGGATTCTCCAGGCAAGAATAATGGAGTGGGTTGCCATGCCCTCCTCCAGGGAATCATAACAGCTCAGGGATCGAATCCACATCTCTTGTGTCTCCTGAATTGGCAGGCAGATTCGTTACCACTAGCATCACCTGGGAAGCCCAAGATGGCTGAATATAAACATGCTGAGCTCAACTGTTCTCATAAACACATTCAATATCAAAACCATTTGCAAAATAACCATTGATTTAAAAGATCAGAACCTACCAGAAAAGATCTACAAATAAAGATATAAAGAAAGAACCAAAATGTGACAGTTAAGAGTGGTGGAGTCATGATAGACATAGTTAAATTCAATACCCCCAGGTAGGCAATTCATAAATGGGTGAATAATTATAACTGTGGGGATTCTTCCAAAGAACTCAGAAGTCTGAGCCTGGGGATTCTTCACTAGGAAGACAAGCCCTGAAAGAATTTGAAAACCAGTAGGGTTTACTTTTTGAGTCTCAGAGAGCCAGGGATAATAAAGATTTCACTCTTAAAAGATGCACATAAAATCCCACATACACCAGAACCCAGAGCAGTAGCAGTAATTTGACAGGAAACTAAAACCAACTGCTGATTCTAGAGAACCTCCCAGGAAGATGGGAGGTAACTGCTACTCACCCTAAAGACATGGATATTGCCAGCAGCCATTTTTGAGAGTTCCTATCACATGGGCACTGATTCTGGCAAGTATAATTTTGGAATCTTCCTTCTAGCTTATAACCCCCAGGACCAAGCCTTACCCTGATCAGACCTCTGAAAGCATCAGTGCTAGGATGTTTCAGGCCAAACAACTAACTGGGCTCAGACATAGTGGTCTATGTCTACCAGAAGACAGGCTGCCTTAAGACCTTTAGAGTCCACAGTGCCCTCTGGACATGTCCCTGCCCACTAGAGAACTCAGGACCTGTCCCCACAGACCAGTTCACAGGCACTGGACTGGAGGCCCCCAGGCCTTTCCAACCAGAGACCGTCAGGATGAAGCTTAACCCACCAGTATGTAGGTACCAGGCTCAAAATCTCCAGGCCTCCAGCACCAATAAACAAGCCTGCTGTAGCCTTGACCCATTTCCACCCACCAGCAAGCAGACACCAGCCACAAGAACATTTTAGCCTCACAGTTTGTGGGCCATCCTATACACTAGTAGGCTAGATTCTACTCTGGGACTGTTTGGAACCAGGATCCACCCACTATCAAGCTAATAAAAATTTCGAGATGCCCTGGACTCAGAATTCAATGTTGTCAGGAACTAGCTCCACCCACCAGCATTCCAAAACCTGCCCTGGGACCCCTAGGACTTGCAACCAGACAACAGGAAGTGGCTCTGCCCATAAATAGGTTGACACTAGCCTGAGGATTTGACTTCACCAACCAGTGGTAAAGCAACTGCCCTAGGAACTCCTGAATGCAGACTCTGCTTACCAATAATGCATTACACCCAGGGTTGCTGAGGGTTCCACAGTGAGATGCCTCATGACACAATCCCAACAACAGTGGCTGGCAGCCTCCAAAAAATGTGGCCTGACAACCAAATGGACCAGAGGCCAACCAAACCTATCAGATTACCCATATAATCAACCTGCCACAACAGAAGGACCCACAGAGGGAGGACTTCTAGCACATATAGCTCTGGTGATGAGAGGGGAGTGCACTGTTGGGACATATAGGACATTACCGAAAAAGACCACTTCTTCAATGTCAGAATATTTAACCAACATACCAGATTGGCAAAAATGAAAATAGAAAGTTAGGCAAAATGAAGCAACACAGGAACATGTTCCAAACAAAGGAACAAGATAAAACTTCAAAGAGGAACTAAGAGATAGGCAATCTTCCAGAGAAAGAGTTTGAGTAAAGATGATCAAACAACGAGGAAGAAGAATGTATGCACAAGAGAGAGAAGTTAGAAATTTTTAACAAAGAGTTAGAAATTTTAAAGAACAACCAAACAGAGATGAAAAATACAGTAACTCAAAATGGATTAAAGATCTAAACATAAGACCAGAAACTATAAAACTCCTAGAGGAGAACATAGGCAAAACACTCTGACATACATCACAGCAGGATCCTCTATGACCCACCTCCCAGAATATCGGAAATAAAAGCAAAAATAAACAAATGGGACCTAATTAACCTTAAAAGCTTCTGCACATCAAAGGAAACTATCAGCAAGGTGAAAAGACAGCCTTCAGAATGGGAGAAAATAATAGCAAATGAAGCAACTGACAAACAACTAATCTCAAAAATATACAAGCAACTCCTCCAGCTCAATTCCAGAAAAATAAATGACCCAATCAAAAAATGGGCCAAAGAACTAAATAGACATTTCTCCAAAGAAGACATACAGATGGCTAACAAACACATGCAAAGATGCTCAACATCACTCATTATCAGAGAAATGCAAATCAAAACCACTATGAGGTACCATTTCACACCAGTCAGAATGGCTGCAATCCAAAAGTCTACAAATAATAAATGTTGGAGAGGGTGTGGACGAAAGGGAACCCTCTTACACTGTTGGTGGGAATGCAAACTAGTACAGCCACTATGGAGAACAGTGTGGAGATTCCTTAAAAAACTGGAAATAGAGCTGCCTTATGATCCAGCAATCCCATTGCTGGGCATACACACTGAGGAAACCAGAAGGGAAAGAGATACGTGTACCCCAATGTTCATCGCAGCACATGATGAACAGGACATGAAATCAACCTAGATGTCCATCAGCAGATGAATGGATAAGAAAGCTGTGGTACATATACACAATGGATTATTACTCAGCCATTAAAAAGAATACATTTGAATCAGTTCTAATGAGGTGGATGAAACTGGAGCCTATTATACAGAGTGAAGTAAGCCAGAAGGATAAACACCAATAAAGTATACTAACGCATATATATGGAATTTAGAAAGATGGTAACAATAACCCTGTGTACGAGACAGCAAAAGTGACGCTGATGTATGGAACAGTCTTATGGAATCTGTGGGAGAGGGAGAGGGTGGGAAGATTTGGGAGAATGGCATTGAAACATGTAAAATATCATGTATGAAATGAGATGCCAGTCCAGGTTCAATGCACGATACTGGATGCTTGGGGCTAGTGCACTGGGACGACCCAGAGGGATGGTATGGGGAGGGAGGAGGGAGGAGGGTTCAGGATGGGGAGCACATGTATACCTGTGATGGATTCATTTTGATATTTGGCAAAACTAATACAATTATGTAAAGTTTAAAAATAAAATTAAATTTAAAAAAATACAGTAACTGAAAATATAAACTGGAAGGAATCAACAGAATAAATGATACAGAGGAATGGATCAGTGAGCAGGAAGATAGACTAGCACAAATCACTGATGATGAACAAAAAAATAAAAAAGGATGAAAAGAAATGAGGAACCTTTAAGAGACTCTGGGATAACATTAAGCACACCAATATTTGCCTTTTAGGGGTCCCAGAAGAATAGACAGAAAAGGACTGAGAAAGTAACAACAACATCATATAAAACATAATGGCTATAAACTTGGGAAAAAGATATCAGAGCCCAGAAAGTATAAGAAGACACATCCAGGATTAACTCAAAAATGAAAATATTAGCATATATTGTAAATAAAATGGAAAAAATTAAAGATAAAGAGAAAATATTAAAAGCAGCAAGGGAAAAGCAACAGGCTATGTACAAGGTAAATCCAATAAGGCTATCAGGTGACTTCTCAGCAGAAACACTGCAGGCCATAGGGGAGTTACACCAGATATTTAAAGTGATAAAAGAAGAAAACCTGCAACCCAAAATACTCTACTTAACATTACTTTCATTCAGATTTGAGAGAGAAATGAAAAAGCCTCACTTCAGTTCAGTCGCTCACTCATGTCTGACTCTTTGCGACCCCATGAATCGCAGCATGCCAGGCCTCCCTGTCCATCACCAACTCCCGGAGTTCACTCAGACTCATGTCCATCGAGTCAGTGATGCCATCCAGCCATCTCATAGTTATTTCTCCACTGATCTTCAGTAGCATATTGGGCACCTACTGACCTGGGGAGTTCCTCTTTTAGTATCCTATCATTTTGCCTTTTCATACTGTTCATGGGGTTCTCAAGGCAAGAATACTGAAGTGGTTTGCCATTCCCTTCTCCAGTGGACCACATTCTGTCAGCCCTCTCCACCATGACCCGCCCATCTTGGGTGGCCCCACAGGCATGGCTTAGCTTCACTGAGTTAGACAAGGCTGTGGTCCTTTGCTAAAAGTGTTCTGCACCTCCAAACCAGCTTTACAAGAAATGTTAATGGAACTCAACTAAGAGGTTAAAGAAAAGAAAAACTACATAAAAGGAAATATGAAAATCACAGAAGGAAAAGAAAAAGCTCATCAATAGCAACAAACTATAATAAATGTAGGAAATCATCCATACCCAAAGATAGCAGGAAGGTTAAAAATTAAAGTAGTAAAATCATCTATATGCACAATAAACAGTTATAGGGTTCAGTTCAGTTCAGTTCAGTCCCTCAGTCGTATCCAACTCTTTGTGACCCCATGAATTGCAGCACACCAGGCCTCCCTGTCCATCACCAACTCCCTGAGTTCACCCAAACTCATGTTCATTGAGTCGGTGATGCCATCCAGCCATCTCATCCTCTGTTGTCCCCTTCTCCTCCTGCCTCCAATCCCTCCCAGCATCAGGGTCTTTTCCAATGAGTCAACTCTTCACATGAGGTGGCCAAAGTATTCGAGTTTCAGCCTCAGCATCAGTCCTTCCAAAGAAAACCCAGGACAGATCTCATTTACAATGGACTGCTTGGATCTCCTTGCAGTCCAAGGGACTCTCAAGAGTCTTCTCCAACACCATAGTTCAAAAGCATCAGTTCTTCTGCACTCAGTTTTCTTCACAGTCCAACTCTCACATCCATACATGACCACTGGAAAAACCATAGACTTGACTACACGGAGCTTTGTTGGCAAAGTAACGTCTCTGCTTTTGAATATGCTATCTAGGTTGGTCATAACTTTCCTTCCAAGGAGTAAACATCTTTTAATTTCATGGCTGCAGTCACCATCTGCAGTGATTTTGGAGCCCAGAAAAATAAAGTCTGACACTATTTCCACTGTTTCCCCATCTATTTGCCATGAAGTAATGGGATCAGATGCTATGATCTTCTTTTTCTGAATGTTGAGCTTTAAGCCAACTTTTTCACTCTCCACTTTCACTTTCATCAAGAGGCTCTTTAGTTCTTCTTCACTTTCTTTCATAAGGGTGGTAAAGATAATACCTTTATTGAGATTTTTAAAGTACATACAT
This sequence comes from Bos javanicus, assembly GCF_032452875.1. Lineage (NCBI taxonomy): Eukaryota > Metazoa > Chordata > Mammalia > Artiodactyla > Bovidae > Bos > Bos javanicus. The sequence goes on along the minus strand of NC_083897.1, from coordinate 85,561,334 downwards.
TCTTCCTAACTCATACTTACTCCTCTCTTTACTTCTGAATCTCAGGTTCTGGAATTTTTAAACCACTTATTGTGATGCTTATCCGGAGAAGGCAGTGGCACCCCACTCCAGTACTCTTGCCTGGAAAATCCCATGGACAGAGGAGCCTGGTAGGCTGCAGTCCATGGGGTCGCTTAGAGTCAGACGTGACTGAGCGACTTCACTTTCACTTTTCACTTTCATGCATTGGAGAAGGAAATGGCAACCCACTCCAGTGTTCTTGCCTGGAGAATCCCAGGGACGGGGGAGCCTGGTGGGCTGCTGTCTATGGGGTCTCACAGAGTTGGACACGACTGAAGCGACTTAGCAGCAGCAGCAGTAGTGATGCTTATCAGTTAGTGTGAAAACCAGTATGTTTGCATACCACTGCTTTGAACTATATGTATGTTTAATAGAAGCCAAAATTATTTTAACCATTTGTACTTTTCTTTCCTACATTTATCTGATTAAAAGTATTGGTATCTTCTACTGTAACTACTTTATGCAAGTTAATGAAAAAGTCCAGGTCAGTCTGATCACAAAGATTTTTTCATAGTACCATTACTATCAAACAACTTTCGTAATTCCATTAAAATAATTGAACCTCATCTCACTATTGTCATTTATAAAAGAAAACCAAAGTCAGAGAGGTTAAGTGACTTGATTAGGGACAGCCAACACAGACAAAATCAAGATTAGAAATGTAGGTCCTGGAAGCCATATGCTCTAATTAGTTGTTCTAAGGCCTTTTTCCTCATCTGTAATTACAATTATTTTTTCCCATAGTCTGGTTTCTTCTCAGCCTGGCCTCATTTCTTCTAAGTCCAGAATCTATGAACCCTAGATACTCCGTGTAACTTTGCTAACATGTATTTGCCCTGTGACCTCTGTTCCAACAAAATGCATGGGAGAGAATGCTGTGCAAACATGCTCTAGCACATCTGGCTTAGGTTAGTGGGGGAAGGAAACAGGGCATAGTGGTTCTGGCCCTTGCTGGAGCACACCAGCAACACATTCTGGGACAAAGTGAACCTAGAGTTTGCAGTTCTCAAAAGTAGCAGAGGCCCTTTTTTTCCCTGTCCACGTGGTATTTCCATTCCAGGGAACTGCATTCTTAAGCCCTACAGGGGTAGTGGTACAAGTCCTAGGTAGAATTGATCAAGACCAAAAGTCAAAAAATAGTATGGTGTCTTTCTAAGAACGCCAGCCACTTTTGGGGTCTCAGTGTCCCAACTATATTAAAAGGAAAAAGTTGATCTGTGCCATCTCTAAAATTCTTTTTCAGCTTTGATACATTATCATGTTATGCAATCAACTCTTTAACGAATGTTTTGTATGCCTGAAAGACTTGGCTAGATAATAGAGCAAACTTCAAGTCTGTGTCAGTAAGCTTTGGGCAGGAAATCTGGAGAATGTGGGAAAGCCCTGAAGCAAAATTTCAGGACATTTTTTTTCTGATGTATTTTCCTCCTGTTTGATGTTTTAGGAGAAAAAAAAAAAAAGTAAGTGAACACTGGGGACTTTTTTTTTTTTTTTTTCTTCACCAGCTGGAAATTTGGACTCTGCAAATAATCTAATTAACTATCTGAAATATTCTGAGTTGAACTCCACTATGACCCACCTAAACCTTCTTCCAGCCCTATACATGAGTCCTCTCTTCTTTGAGGTAAATGGATGGGAAGAATTTGGCACATGAAAGGTTGAGGTATAACTTAGGAAGTTATTTTGAGAAAAAATTGATCTTTTGTCCTTGGTAGAGACAGTGCTAAGAAATATTTATTTAAGCATTTATTTACTGAGTAAACATTTCCTGAGCACCTACTATATGTCAGGGACTATTCTATGCACTTGGAATAGAGAGTTGCATGACACACATAATGTTTCAGAATAATCATGTGAGCTTCCTGTTCTCCTGCCCTGGGTTACACTACTCAAGCTTGGCATGGCCAAAATACTGGTGTTAGCCAAGATTCTAACCTTCAAGAGAAGGACAGACAAATGATGAAGACAAAAATTTTAGTTACTTTTTGTATGCTACCAATTGGCTGTTAAAGCTTAGAGCCCAAACGGACTAAGAACACATTAACTGTACACCATCTTCAAAATTCTATGTGACGAACCACTTCCATCTCCCTCATCCTAAAGCAAATTAGTCTTAAGAGCTCAAATATATCCCTATCTCTTGATTTGTCTATTCTACTGCCTTGATAAAGTTTCCTTACCACCATCCCCTCAATTTTCCGGATAAAAAGAAAACTATCTTTCTATAAGACAAAAACCTGAGCATCTCCCCTAAGCTGAGAAGAGGTCAGAGTGAATAAATAAAACGAAAATGCCAACTCCTCAGAAAGCACTGTTCCAAATGCTGGAACTGCTTTTTCTTCCCATCTAAAGACTCCTTCCCTCCGAGCACCCTACACAAAGGAATTGTTAGTTTCTGGTTACTCTTGTGTTGCTCTTGGTTACTCTTTTAATGAAGATGGGGGCTGAGAGCACTAGGGCATTTGGACTTTGAAGACTTTTCCTACATCCTCTCCATAAAATGGATGATGGATTTTCTGTTCTGGGATGGGGAAGTAAGATAGTCCAAGACTTCTCCAGGTAATATAAATCCTAGGCTCAAGGTTAGAACCATGACCTATTAATACTGATCTCAATTCATGTAATAGAAGCCAATAATTAGATACCCTTCTGAGAAATGTTGGCCAATGTGATTTGTCTACAACTGTCATGCCTAGCTGGCAAAAGAATAAGAAATTTGGTAAATTTAAAGCAAGTAAAGCCTTCCTAATTAAGCTCAGTGGGATGATCATTCCTGCTCTTGATCCATCATTGCATTAGGGTGTCAAAAATATTGGTTCTTCTTGTTTTGACTAAATATTTAGTAAGCTTATAAATGAGAGTCTAGACTAAGCAGAAGGATGGCCAAGACATGAGGGGAAACTTGAAAGCTACAGTTAAAAGACTAGCTGAGCTCTCTATCCTTGTGTATTTATTACACAACATTAATTCTTATGGAGCCACCAGATGATTGACTTTGCTCTGCATGACCATCCCAAGAGACTGGGAACTTCCTGAGTTCTGAGTTTAGCTTCTGGCAAAAGCCAACACACAGGTCTTTCTTAATAATGGAGATTTAGAGGCATGCCCATGGCCAAAAGCAAAGTCAAGACTCCCTACCACACCAAGAAGCCTCCTTCTAGGAAGGAGAAGCTGGTTTGTATAAGACTAATTGTACAAGACAAAGCATTCTGCAGTATCCCACTAGTTTGTGGCCTGACCTGTTAGACACAGGCTCAAGTTCACTGAGTGTCAGTTAGAAGGTAGGAGAAGGATGTGACTTCTTCCTGCTTTGGGGTCTTTGTCTAAAAGATGTGTAAAGGCTTCCTGTGACTCTTAATCTGCCAAAACAACATAATTGTGTGCAGGCATTAGCTCAGCTCCCTCAATTTTTCCAGGAAATTATACCTGAACCTGAAATACCAATGCAATACAATTTGGGAAAATAATACAGAGTTGGATGGAATATGAAGCTGCTGAATAAAAAGCTGGAGAAACAAAGGCTGAGAAAGGGAATGAGGTTTTCCCTGTGCCTTGCCAAGATTCCATCACCCATCCATAGGTTCCACCAAGGGTGAATAATCAGTTTTAGCTGCTCTAAGTTTTGATCTATTCTGTAGTCTGTATCTTATTATCTGCAGAGACATATCCTACATTTCACACTTACTTCTTCACCCAAAACCCTTCTACTCTTCAAAAATTATAAATAAAAGGATGTAACATATTTTCTGGTTTGATTCTGGTCTAAATGGCAAAGTTCAAACCTTCCTTGCTACCAAGCCTAGAGCAGGTTTTTACTTTCTCTCTCTACCAAACTCCACTCTCCTATACACATATATGTACATAACATGGCCCACTTGATAGGTTAAGGGTCAAAAACAGTTCAGTTCACTTGCTCAGTTATGTTCGACTCTTTGTGAGGAAATGAATCACAGCACGCCAAGCCTCCCTGTCCATCACCAACTCCCAGAGTTCACCCACACTGACGTCCATCGAGTCAGTGATGCCATCCAGCCATCTCATCCTGTCGTCCCCTTCTCCTCCTGCCCCCAATCCCTCCCAGCATCAGGGTCTTTTCCAATGAGTCAACTCTTCGCATGAGGTGGCCAAAGTATTCGAGTTTCAGCCTCAGCATCAGTCCTTCCAAAGAAAACCCAGGACAGATCTCATTTACAATGGACTGGTTGGATCTCCTTGCAGTCCAAGGGACTCTCAAGAGTCTTCTCCAACACCATAGTTCAAAAGCATCAATTCTTCTGCACTCAGTTTTCTTCACAGTCCAACTTTCACATCCATACATGACCACTGGAAAAACCATAGACTTGACTACACGGAGCTTTGTTGGCAAAGTAATGTCTCTGCTTTTGAATATGCTATCTAGGTTGGTCATAACTTTCCTTCCAAGGAGTAAGTGTCTTTTAATTTCATGGCTGCAGTCACCATCTGCAGTGATTTTGGAGCCCAGAAAAATAAAGTCTGACACTGTTTCCACTGTTTCCCCATCTGCTTCCCATGAAGTGATGGGACCAGATGCCATGATCTTCGTTTTCTGAATGTTGAGCTTTAAACCAACTTTTTCACTCTCCATTTTCACTTTCATCAAGAGGCTTTTTAGTTTCTCCTCACTTTCTGCCATAAGGGTGGTGTCATCTGCATATCTGAGGTTATTGATATTTCTCCCAGCAATCTTGATTCGAGCTTGTGCTTCTTCTAGCCCAGAATTTCTCATAATGTACCCTGCATATCAATTAAATAAGCAGGGTGACAATATACAGCCTTGCCATACTACTTTCCCTATTTGGAACCAGTCCATTGTTCCATGTCCATTTCTAACTGTTGCTTCCTGACCTGCACATAGGTTTCTCAAGAGGCAGATCAGGTGGTCTGGTATTCCCATCTCTTTCAGAATTTTCCACAGTTTATTGTGATCCACACAGTCAAAGGCTTTGGCATAGTCAATAAAGCAGAAACAGATGTTTTTCTGGAACTCTTGCTTTTTCGATGATCCAGTGGATGTTGGCAATTTGATTTCTGGTTCCTCTGTCTTTTCTAAAACCAGCTTGAACATCTGGAAGTTCATGGTTCACCTATTGCAGAAGCCTGGCTTGGAGAATTTTGAGCATTACTTTACTAGTATGTGAGATGAGTGCCTTTGTGTGGTAGTTTGAGCATTCTTTGGTATTGGAATGAAAACTGACCTTTTCCAGTCCTGTGGCCACTGCTGAGTTTTCCAAATTTGCTGGCACATTGCATGCAGCACTTTCAAAGCATCATCTTTCAAGATTTCAAATAGCTCAACTGGAATTCCATCACCTCCACTAGTTTTGTTCATAGTGATGTTTTCTAAGGCCCACTTGACTTCGCATTCCAGGATGTCTGGCTCTAGGTGAGTGATCACACCATCATGATTATCTGGGTCATAAAGATCTTTTTTGTACAGTTCTGTGTATTCTTGGTACCTCTTCTTAATATCTTCTGCTTCTGTTAGGTCCACAGAATTTCTGTCCTTTATCAAGCCCATCTTTGCATGAAATGTTCCCTTGGTGTCTCTAATTTTCTTGAAGAGATCTCTAGTCTTTCCCATTCTTCTGTTTTCCTGTATTTCTTTGCATTGATCACTGAGGAAGGCTTTCTCATCTCTCCTTGCTAGTCTTTGGAGCTCTGCATTCAGATGCTTGTATCTTTCCTTTTCTTCTTTGCTTTTCACTTCTCTTCTTTTCACAGCTATTTGTAAGGCCTCCTCAGACAGCTATTCTGCTTTTTTCGCATTTCTGTTCCATTCTGACAGAATGTGGTCCACTGGAGGAGGGAATGGCAAACCACTTCAGTATTCTTTCCTTGAGAACCCCATGAAGAGTATGAAAAGGCAAAATGATAGGATAATGAAAGTGGAACGCCCAAGGTCGATAAGTGCCCAATATGCTACTGGAGATCAGTGGAGAAATAACTCCAGAAAGAATGAAGGGATGGAGCTAAAGCAAAAACAATACCCAGTTGTGGATGTGACTCATGATAGAGGCAAGGCCCAATGCTGTAAAGAGCAATATTGCATAGGAACCTGGAATGTTAGGTCCATGAATCAAGGCAAATTGAAAGTGGTCAAACAGGCGATGACAAGAGTGAACGTCGACATTCTAGGAATCAGCGAACTAAAATGGACTGGAATGGGTGAATTTAACTCACATGACCATTATTTCTACTACTGTGGGCAGGAATCCCTTAGAAGAAATGGAGTAGTCATCACGGTCAACAAGAGTCCAAAATGCAGTGCTTGGATGCAATCTCAAAAACAACAGAATGATCTCTGTTCATTTCCAAGGCCAACCTTTCATTATCACGGTAATCCAAGCCTATGCCCCAACCAGTAACGCTGAAGAAGCTGAAGTTGAACAGTTTTATGAAGACATACAAGACCTTTTAGAACTAACACCCAAGAAAGATGTCCTTTTCATTATAGGGGACTGGAATGCAAAAGTAGGAAGTCAAGAAACACCTGGTGTAATGAGCAAATTTGGCCTTGGAGTACAGAATGAAGCAGGGCAAAGGGTAATAGAGTTTTGCCAAGAGAACGCACTGGTCATAGGAAACACCCTCTTCCAACAACACAAGAGAAGACTCTACACATGGACATCACCAGATGGTCAACACCGAAATCAGATTGATTATATTCTTTGCCGCCAAAAATGGAGAAGCTCTATACAGTCAGCAAAAACAAGACGAGGAGCAGACTGTGGCTCAGATCATGAATTCTTTATTGCCAAATTCAGACTTAAATTGAAGAAAGTAGGGAAAAACACTAAACCATTCAGGTATGACCTAAATCAAATCCGTTATGATTATACAGTGGAAGTGAGAAATAGATTTAAGGGACTAGATTTGATAGACAGAGTGCCTGATGAACTATGGACGGAGGTTCGTGACATTGTACAGGAGACAGGGATCAAGATCATCCCCATGGAAAAGGGTCAAAATTAATCTTTCATTTGAAGCTTGGGTATTTAGCCAGAGTCCTGTAGGGGAAAGATTATTAAACTGCAGTCAGAATATCTGAGTTTAAGTGTTACTTTTGCTACTAAAATGCTGCATTCACTTTACTTCTATGAGCTTCTATTTTTTATTTGTAAAACAGGGGTACCTATCTCTGACAATCCTACAGCCCAGTGTTTCAAACCCAGATTAGATAATGGAGATGAAGAGACTTTGTAAATAGTAGAACATTTTGGAAATAGGAATTATTTAGGGTTGAGGCCTGATAAGTACATTAGGAACTGCTCAGAGTTGAACAATCACAATAATCATCTAACTCAAAACTGTGAAAAATATTTCCCACCTTCAGTCATCTGGGGAATGAATCACCAGGGAGTAACTGTGGATACTTGTGAGGTATCCCTCAGGATGAAAATCATAGTATCAGGATTTAAACTCATGTGTTTGAGAATTGTCTCTGTGAACAAGTCACTATTATAACCTTGGACATAACAGCAATTAAAAATGGACACAGTGGGGGAAGGAGAGCATGAGATCAAGAGAGTAGCATTGAAACATACACATTACCAAATATAAAATAGATAGCTTGTGGGAATTTGCTATAAGACACAAGGAGTTCAAACCTGGTGCTTTGTGACTATCTAGAGGGATGGGATGGAGAAGGCAATGGCAACCCACTCCAGTACTCTTGCCTGGAAAATCCCATGGGCAGAGGAGCCTGGTAGGCTGCAGTCCATGGGGTCACTAAGAGTTGGACATGACTGAGCGACTTCACTTTCACTTTTCACTTTCATGCATTGGAGAAGGAAATGGCAACCCACTCCAGTGTTCTTGCCTGGAGAGTCCCAGGGACGGGGAGCCTGGTGGGCTGCTGTCTATGTGGTTGCACCGAGTCGGACACGACTGAAGCGACTTAGCAGCAGCAGAGGGATGGGATGGGGTGGCAGGTGGGAGGGAAGTTCAAGAGGGAGGGTGCATATGTATACCTATTGCTGATTAATAGTGATGTATAGCAGAAACCAACACAATATTATAAAGCAATTATCCTCCAAGTAAAAGAAAATTAACTTAAAAAATGATAGTTACCATTTACCAAGCTCTTCTGATAGGGCAAGGAGGAACTAAGCACTGCTATTATGTGCATTTTAACATTTAATCTTCATAACACCCTATGAGTAAGAATGTTTTTATAAATAAGGAAACCAAGGCACAAGGAGGTTACGTAGTGCATAGAAGAGCTGGAATTTGAACCTTGGTCATTTTAACATAAAAATCATTGTCTTAAGCCTATATAAAACCACATCTTACCTATCTGGACCAGAGAGCTTGAAAGGGTTCCTAAGCCTCTAGTTCTACTACACTGAAGTTTCATTCTTCTCTATTTAAGACGAGAGGGGGAATCAAAGTACTATAGTCATTGGAAACAGAGATAAGGTGCAACTGTTTTGTGATTTCCCTTTAAAACTCATCTCCTGCATTGTAGCAATAGTAGAAAGGGTAAAAACTTACAATATGTATTTGTTTATCAGATATTTACTAGTATTTTTATGTGTCAAATATCTAAACACCTAACAGATACTGAATAATGTAATCCTTGTAAGAACCTTCAAACTGAGGTACAATAAGTACCCAGGGTCATACAGAAAGTGACAGAGCCAGGATTCAAATCTAAGAACTTTGGCTTTAGAATCTGTGCTCTTAACCACTATGTGAGCCAACTGTCTACTTAGTAACTAAGTGCTAAGCACTCTGCTAGATGCCAGTTCAAAAACTGATTCTTACAGGAAGTCTTTAAGCCCTCCCTGACTACCCTGTGCTAGATGATTTCCATAAGTAATACTTAACAATATTATACTTCCCACACATTGTTCATTCATAGAATCTCCAAGCCTGAAAAGTTTATTCAGAAGACATGGGTTCTAGTGTTAGCTCTGTTTCAGAGCTGCTGTGTCACATTGGGCAATTACTTTGCTGCTCTGAGCCTCAGCCAAATGGACAGACCGAATCAGACAGTCTGTGTTTTTGTAGCCTTCTTAGTATGATTGTAGAGTTTATACTCATTTGGTTTGGAAAATAGAGTTCTCATCTTCATGGCTGTCTCACCTTTTGGGCAAGGGTACTCCCTGATCAAAGGAGGAAGTCAAAACCTGGCCAGCCTTCTTAAAACGACCATTTTTTCCACTCATCAGGCCACTTGGGCATAGTCATTAACATCTGGGGTGAACTGCACCCACTATTACCTCAGCAACTCTGCTCTCACCATTTCTTGTATCTTTCCCCCAAATATAAATACTAACTCATCCTTTAAGACCCAGCTCAAAAACAGCTTCCTACAGAAAGTTGTTAAGCCCTCCCTGACTACCCTCTTCCCAGACTCAGCCAGAATTTGATCCTCAATTGCATATTTCCTTGTATGAGGTCACTGAGGTATAGTATCTTTTCCATCTGTTATTTTCCCACCAAAGTGACTAGCATATTGCATGGTAGCTTCTTCAATAATGATTTGTTTTAAAAAATAAAACAAAATAAAACCTCAGAAGAGCCTTCTGAAGGTCACTGAGTCCCTCATGGCCTGACAGGGTCTATCAGAGACAGACAGCATCTTCCCTGCCCTTCATTTAGTGAGCTCCTCAGGTCTCCATTCATGTTTTATCTGGTCTTCTGAGATGAGAGACACCTCATGACTTGCCTTACTTATGATATTTGCATGGCCTGGGCTCAAGCAGTCAAGGTCATTCCTACCATTCCTACATAATATTGCCTTCCTTTCTATTAGGGAAATTGATGTGGTCTATCACTGCAGATGATGACTGCAGCCATGAAATTAAAAGACACTTACTCCTTGGAAGGAAAGTTATGACCAACCTAGATAGCATATTCAAAAGCAGAGACATTACTTTGCCAACAAAGGTCTGTCTAGTCAAGGCTATGGTTTTTCCTGTGATCATGTGTGGATGTGAGAGTTGGACTGTGAAGAAAGCTGAGCACCAAAGAATTGATGCTTTTGAACTGTGGTGTTGGAGAAGACTCTTGAGAGTCCCTTGGACTGTAAGGAGATCCAACCAGTCCATCCTAAAGATTAGTCCTGGGTGATCAGGACTGATGTTGAAGCTGAAACTCCAATAACTTGCCCACCTGATGCAAAGAGCTGACTCATTTGAAAAATCCCTGATGCTGCGAAAGATTGAGGGCAGGAGGAGAAGGGGACAACAGAGGATGAGATGGTTGGATGGCATCACTGACACAATGGACATGTGTTTGGGTGTACCCTGGGAGTTGGTGATGGACAGGGATGCCTGGTGTGCTGCAATTTATGGGTCACAAAGAATCGAACATGACTGAGAGAGTGAGCTGAACTGAACTGAACTGATTTCCTGACCTCACTGCATGATGACTAACAATGTTTAACACCATTCACTTTCATTATCTTCTTGGAGCTTCAAAAAACACGGTGAGAGGGATGAATCCTTCACTTTAAAGGTGAATAAAGTAAGCACTTACTATGCAGCAGACACTTCATTATGAACTCTGAAGAGAATGAGGCTGAATAAGTCTCAGCCTCAACCCTCAAGTGGTCTAGTAGAATCCTTTTGTGTCTCCTCTCTCAGATGGTGGTGTCAGACTTGCCTGTCCCCTTCAGTCATACTGCCTACTTACCAAGCAATGTGATGTACTACAACCCTCAAAAATAACAAGTTAAAAGTCAAATCCATCCTGGGACCCATTTCAGCCTTTTAAACCTCTCATTTTTCCTATAGCTTGGTCATCTTAATTTTTTCCATATAAAATTGAATGAGTTTGAGCTTCTATAAGCAATCTAGATGTGTTTTATCAGTCTATGATATCTTTGTTAGTGTTTAGATAAAGACAATATGGTATGGTGGAAAGAGCATGGGGTGCTGGAATCAGAAAATCAAGAGATCAGATTCTTATTCTGTCACTTAACAACTGTGCAACCTTAAGTAGGTTACTTAACCACACTGAATTTTAGTCTTCATCTCTAAAATAAGGATGTGGTGTCTAACTCTACATAGCTAATTCAAAGAGCTTGTGCTTGTAAAGCACCTAATTTAGATGCTGTAACATAATATAGGTGTATTTTTAATTAATTAGTCTTAATTGGAGGATAATTTCTTTACAATATTGTGGTTGTTATTGCCATACATCAACATGAACTGGCCACAGATATACATGTGTGCTACTCATCCTTAAGCCCCCTGCCTCCTCCTTCCCCACCCTATCCCTCTGAGTTGTCCCAGAGCACAAACTTTGGGTACCCCTTCTTCTCATCTGCTTAATCTCCTTTCCTATTACATTTCTTAAACTTTAAATTTTGTATTGAGGTATAGCTGATTAATAATATTATTATAGTTTCAGTCAAACAGCAAATGGACTCAGTCATATATATACATGTATCCATTCTCCCCCAAACTCCCCTCCCCTCCAGGGTGCCACATAACATTGAGTACAGTTCCATGTGCCATACAGTAATTCTTTGTTTTAGATGGGTAACAAAAGTTATCTATTTTTGAGGGCAAACTTGAGGTTCAAATGGAAAGCACTTTATAAGCTCTAAGGTGCTATATACAAAAGAGTAACTACATGGACATGATTTCCTGACACAAAATTTCTTTTTTTTCCCCTGGTACCTCTTGGACTATTACTTTTAAAGCTCATTTAGCTTTATTGTTTGCAACATTCTCCCACTCGATACCATGATTGTGCCTGTTTCTCAAGTTTCTGGTTGTTGTTTTTTTTTTTTTTCCTCCCTCAGTGAGCTGATTTTGTCTTTTAGACTCAACTATCACGGTCAGCAGTTATAAATCAGGACAGAAACCTACCTCATGAGGGTGTTGAGAGAAGTCAAATATCCTAAATACCAAGCTCTCAGAAAATGGAAAACTACTCTAAGTGTCTTAATTGTTAACACTAACACAAGTATACATGGAAAAGATGGGTGAAGTTGCCCAAATACCATGTGGAAAGAAAGGTCAGGATTTGGAGTCAGAAGTCATGAGTTCAGTTCAGTTGTTGCTTATTCGTGTCCAACTCTTTTCAACTGCATGGACTACAGCAGGTCAGGCTTCCCTGTCCATCACCAAATCCCAGAGCTTGCTCAAACTCATGTCCATTGAGTCAGTGATGTCATCCAACAATTTCATCCCCTCTTGTCCCCTTTTCTCCTGCCCTCAATCTTTCCCAGAATTAGGGTCTTTTCCAATGAGTCAGTTCTTCGCATCAGGTGGCCAAAGTATTGGAACTGCAGCTTCAGCATCAGTCCTTCCAATGAATATTCAGGACTGATTTCCTTCAGGGTTGATTGGTTTGATCTCCTTGCAGTCCAAGGGACTTGCAAGAGTCTTCTCCAACACCACAGTTCAAAAACATCAATTCTTCAGCACTCAGCTTTCTTTATGGTCCAACTCTCACATCCATACATGACTACTGGAAAAATCGTAGCTTTGACTAGATGGACCTTTGTTGGCAAAGTAATGTCTCTGCTTTTTAACATGCTGTCTAGGTTTGTCATTGTTTTTCTTCCAAGGAGAAAGCTTCTTTTAATTTCATGGCTGCAGTCACCATCTGCACTGATTTTGGAGCTCAAGAAAAGAAAGTCTGTTACTCTTTCCATTGTTTCCTCATCTGTTTGCCATGAAGTGATGGGACTGGATGCCATGATCTTAGTTTTTTGAATGTTGAGTGTTAAGCCAGCTTTTTCACTCTCCTCTTTTGCTTTCTTCAAGAGGCTCTTTAGTTCCTTTTTGCTTTCTGCCATAAGGGTGTTGTCATCTGCATATCTGAGGTTATTGATATTTCTCCTGACAAACTTGATTCCAGCTTGTGCTTCATCCAGCCTGGCATTTTGCATGATATACTCTGCATATAACTTAAATAAGCAAGGTGACAATATACAGCCTTGATGTACTCCTTTCCCAATTTGGAAACAGTCCATTGTTCCATGTCCTGTTCTAACTGTTGTTTCTTGATCTGCATACAGATTTCCCAAGAGGCAGATAAGGTGGTCTGATATTCCCATCTCTTGAAGAATTTTCCACAGTTATTGTGATACACACAGTCAAAGGCTTTGGCATAGTCAGTGAAGCAGAAGTAAATGTTTTTCTGGAGTTTTCTTTCTTTTTCTATGATCCAATGAATGTTGGCAATTTGATCTCTGGTTCCTCTGTCTTTTCTAAATCCAGCATGAACATCTGGAAGTTCTCTTTCTGGTACTTTTGAAGCCTATCTGGGAGAATTTTGAGCATTACTTTTTTAGTGTGTGAGATGAGTGCAATTGTGCAGTAGTTTGAATGTTACTTGGCATTGCCTTTCTTCGGGATTAGAATGAAAACTGACATTTTCCAGTCCTGTGGCCACTGCTGAGTTTTCCAGATTTGCTGGAATATTGAGTGCAAAACTTTAACAGCATCTTTTTAATACTAACATGAGTTATAGCCATAATAACTCAGATTTATACATGTGTCACAGCTGAAAACTGCTTTCATATGTATTCTCTCATTGAAACTCTTAATTGTGTTTTTCTATTTAATGCTCCAATCCAGTTTAAGCTTCTTAGAACATAGGCCCAATCATGTCACATCCATAGTCTAAACCCTTCAAGGGCACACTACTACTGAAATAATTATGGTATATCCATACTGTATATGCATATATGTATATACATATCCATATGATATATCCATAACAAAAAGTATACAGCCATGAAAATGAAGGAAACAACTGTATATGTACTGATTTGGCACAATCTTCAAGATGTGGTACGCAGTAGAAATTTACATCAAAGAGTATAGAGTGCATCAGTTTACATTTCTATTTTTAAAGAGCTGGAATTAAATATCTTATTGTATTAGTAAGGAAACCGGCAGATTTGAGAGTTAAGAATTTTCTGTTAAGATTTACTTTTTACTGTTAAGAATTTTATGTTAAGATTTTCTTTTTACTGTTTATTACCACATGTATGTTATCTTGACAAAAGAAAAGAAAAAAATTCAATAGATTTTCACCATCTATATTCTTAGGGTCCTAACACTTTGGCCTGACTTTTACAGACCTCCATAACCTGGTACTAAAAGACCTTTTTCAAATATTTTTCAAATATTGTCAGGCTTTCCAGGTGGTGCTAGTGATAAAGAAACCACCTGCCAATTCAGGAGACACAGAGATGCAGGGTCAATCCTTGGGTAGGGAAGATCCCCCAGAGGTGGACATGGCAAACCGCTTCTGTATTCTTGCCATAGACAGAGGAGGCTGGCAGGCTACATTGCATAGGGTCACAAAGAGTCAGACATGACTGAAACAACTTAGCATGCATGCATACACCCTATTCATGTTACTCTTAGCCATGGTTTCTTTTACACACACATCAAATTCTAGCCTATATTCCTCTGTTCTTCTGTAATAGTACTTTATGTATCAAAAAATACAGAGCATGTCTTGAGTATTCTTTTAAAGTGATTCTGTCTCTATCAACCATTGCTGCTGCTACTGCTGCTAAGTCACTTCAGTCGTGTCCGACTCTGTGTGACCCAAGAGATGGCAGCCCACCAGGATACCCCGTCCCTGGGATTCTCCAGGCAAGAACACTGGAGTGGGTTGCCATTTCCTTCTCCAATGCATGAAAGTGAAAAGTGAAAGTGAAGTCGCTCAGTCGTGTCCAACTCCTAGCGACCCCATGGACTGCAGCCTACCAGGCTCCTCCATCCATGGGATTCTTCAAGCAAGAGTACTGGAGTGGGTTGCCATTGCCTTTACTTATGCCTAAAATCTGAACTCCAACACCTTCACAACAGCCAATTCCTCATGTAATGCTCCAGTGGGTTTTTGTTGTTGTTCAGTCGCTAAGTCATATCTGATTCTTTGTAATCCCATGGACTGTAGATTGCCAAGCTCTGCTGTCCTCCACTACCTTCTGGAGTTTGCTCAAATTCATGTCCATTTAGTCAGTGATGCTAAGCGTCTCATCCTCTGCTGCAACCTTCTCTTTTATCTCTCTTAAAATGCAGATTTAAGAGCTGTAACACTATATTCTATCAATGCAGTTTAATATTAATAGCATAGTAGGTTTTTATTTTATATGTATGCATGATTTTGACTTGGACTATCTTACAATTAAACAAATCCTTCTTCCCCCAACCAAGTTGCTTTTTTTTTTCATATGTGCTGGTTGTTATTCACATCTCTCATAGGTTGTGTGGATGAGTTGTGGGACCCAAGTAAGATCTTTATTCTATTTTTATAAATTCCATGTTGTTAGAATTAATCATTGCTCCAAACTGCTGATATGTTTGTGGTACATTCTGGTTCTGTTATTCAATATGTCTTCTGACCCTCAAAATTTCTGGTGTTCACATAATTCACTGTTCATCATTATTTCTTCTTTCAGTTCAGTTCACTCACTCAGTTGTGTCTGACTCTTTGCAGTCCCATGGACTGCAGCACATCAGGCTTCCCTGTCCATCACCAACTCCCTAGGCACATATAAACACATATCAAATTAGTAGAGCAAATATTAGTAAAAGTTTACTGCATTGTGTTTGAAGGTTAGCTTTCGTTAATCTCTCTAGAAGGGGTCAAGAAAAAATTTAAAGGCAAGTTTAGTAAAACTCATCACTCTGTGCTAGAATTTTACATCAAATACAAAAAAAGTATGAGGTAAATCACTGAATTATCCACCTTTGAAAAATATACATACTTATTTTAGCATAACAAGATAGTGTGTAGTCATAGTCAAATATATGGTAAATATGCCAACTCTAAATAAATGCTATGCAGTAGAGGTTGAATAAACACTTGGAAGAACTAGTATATTTATGCTTCTATAGTCTGTAACAGAAAACTATCATCAAACAATATTAATCAGTATTCTAATTATACATAGTGCTCTGTTGGGCCTTGTGAAAAAAATAAACAAAAACCCAACAATTAGCTATAATCCAACTTCTCAGGCACATACTTACCAATAAACAAACAAACAAACAAAACGAACAAAGCACCAAGAGAACAAAGAACAAAAGCATCAATCAATATATGAGTGGACAGCTGACTAACAGATGGTTAGTTAGCATCATCTATAGGTTACAGGAAGTTTGTGGTTTTACCTCTTGCCTTTAAGATCTGGATAGAATGGGCTGAATTACTGTTCAATATTCTATGCACAATCCAAGGCAATTATTACGATTTCTGTGTCTTGGTGGGGAATTTAAATTCTCATGGTCACTTCTGTCCTGGATTCATGCCTCTAATGAATTCCATTTTGCTCCTCTACATGTTTCAGGATTCTCTTATTTCCTCAGGGACACTTGGCTTTATTCTTGATTTCCAGAAAGGAAAAACAAACTAAATTTTTAGTACGTGATGCATTTTAATGAAGGACTGAAAAAATGATAGAGATTTGTATCCTAATCAGACAATTTCAATTGAATATTAGTCATCCTTCTTTAAAAGTCCCTAGACTATTTCAGCTAACTCAAATGTTTCCTCAATCCACTTCATTTCTCTCTTCCTTTTCTTGTTCTACTTGCCCTCTCACCATACCCAGAAATTCAATTTAAAACAATTCTTTGAGCCTGTTCTGTCCAAACAATGGGGAGTTTATTACATGGACTCCTAACCTATGTTTAGATATTCTTTGTATATATAAAGATTCATTAAAACAATCTGCTTAATAGTAGATTATATGTACAAGATCTATCATTTTTTCTACCCCATGAAGGGCTTCAAATTTAAATGTTGTTCAACATGATTTATATTAACAAATCCTCAAACTGAATCACATCTCTCTTTATATTAGCTATCCAGTGCTGCAGAAAAAAAATTAATATAGCAGTTTAAAACAACACACATTTATTATCTCAGAGTTTCTATAGGTCAGGAATCAATTTGCACTTAAATTTCTAGCTCAGAATCTCTCATAAAGTTGTAATCAAAATGTCGATAGGGAGGAATTTCAAGGAGGAATAAGATAGGGAGATCACTTGCCCCTCCAAAAATAAATAAAATTCATGTGCATGCAGAACAACTCCTACAGAATACCTTTGAACACTGGCAGAAGATCCTGGACTTTGAAAAAGGCAAGTCAGTCTCCTCAGAATGCATGTGTGAGATTCTTTGGGTGTTCTGGAGTGTTGAGTGTTGCTTTCACCATTAGTCTTGGGGTGTTGTCTTTTGTGTTGTATGACCTTTGAAGCCTGGGTGCTACAGTCAGGGCTTAGGCCTGCACCCTGAGGTGGAGATCTGAGTCCAGGACTTTGGACTACCAGAGAACTCCCATCCCCAATGGAACATTAATCAATGAGAGATATCCCAAAGGCCTCCATCTCAATACTAAAGCCAAGTCTCACCCGAAGGCCAGCAAGCTTTAGTGCCAGGCACCTCACAACAAATCATCAGCAAAACAGGAACACAATGCTGTCCATTAGCAGACAAGGTGCCCAAAGCCATACCAAGTTTATAGACACCTCAAAACATGCTACTGGATATGGCACTGCACTTCAGAGAGACAAGATCTAACTCCATCCACCAGAACACAGGCACAAGTACCCTCAACCAGGAAATCTTCACAAGGCATTGATCCAACTCCACTCATGGGGGATAAATCCCACACTTAAAAGGAAAAACACCTTCCAACCTATAGAAATGTGACCCCCAAACAGTAAATTAGATTAAATGAAAAGACAGAGAAACACACAGCAGATGAAGTAACATGGTACAACCCCACAAGACCAGATGAATGAAGAGAAAATAGGCAGTCTACTGGAAAAACAATTCAGAGTAATGATAGTAAAGATGATCCAAAATTTTGGAAATAAATGGAGGCACAGATAAACAGACTGGAGGCATGTATTGAGAAGATACAAGAAATGTTAAAGAAGAAACTAGAAATAAAGAATAGACAATTGGCAAAAAACAATGCAATAATTGAGATTAAAAATACACTAGAGGCAACCAATGGCAGAATAACTAAGAAGTGAGTAGAATGGTGGACATAGCTCAAGGAGATCAGATTAAGGAAAAAGAATAAAAAGAAATGAGCACAATCTCAGTGACCTCTGGAACAACATTAAGCACATGAACAGTTGAATTATAGGGGTCCTAGAGATGGAGAAGGCAATGGCAATCCACTCCAGTACTCTTGCCTGGAAAATCTCATGGACAGCAGAGCCTGGTAAGCTGCAGTCCATGGGGTCACTAAGAGTCAGGCATGACTGAGCAACTTCACTTTCACTTTTCACTTTCATGCATTGGAGAAGGAAATGGCAACCCATTCCAGTACTCTTGCCTGGAGAATCTCAGGGATGGGGGAGCCTAGTGGGCTGCCATCTATGGGGTTGCACAGAGTCAGACATGACTAAAGCAACTTAGCAGCAGCAGAAGAAGAAGAAGAAAAAGAAGAGAAAAAGAAAGGTAATGAGAAAATATTTGAGGAGATTATTGTCAAAAACTTTCCTAACATGAAAGGAAATAGCCACCTAAGTCCAGGAAACCCAGAGAGTCCCACACAGGATAGGCCTAAGGAGAAACACACCAAGACACATATTAATCAAACTAATAAAAATTAAACACAAAGAAAAAATATTAAAATCAGCAAGGGAAAAGCAGCAAATAACATACACTGGGATCCCCATAAGGCTAGCAGGCAATATTTCAACAGAAACTCTGCAGGCCAGAAGAGAGTGGCAGGATATACTTAAAATGATGAAAGGAAAAGAAAAAAAAAAAAAAACCTACAACAAAGATAACTCTATTCAGCAAGGATATAATTCAGATTTGAAGGAGAAATCAATAGCTTTACAGACAAGCAAAAATTAAGAGAATTCAGCACTGCCAAATCAACATTACAACAAATGCTAAAGAAACTTCTCTAGACAGGAAACACAAGAGAAAGAAAATGCTTACAAAAACAAGCCACAAATAATAAAGTAAATGGAAATAGGATCATACATATCAATAACTGCCTTAAGTGTAAATGGATTAAATGATCAAACCAAAAGACACAGATTGGCTGAATGGATACAAAAACAAGACCTCAATATATGCTGTCTACAAGAGACCCACCTCAGACCTAAGGACACATAGACTGAAATTGAGGGGCTGGCAAAATATATTCCATATTACATGCAAATGGAAATGAAAAGAAAGTGGGAGTAACAATACTCATATCAGATAAAAGAGACATTAAAATAAGATCATTACAGGAGACAAGGAAGGGCATTACATAATGATCAAGGGATCAATTCAAGAAGTTATACCACTTATATGTATATATGTACCCAACATAAGAGCACCTCAATACATAAGGCAAATGATAACAACTATTAAAGGGGAAACTGAAAATAACGCAAGAGTGAGGAAATGTAACATTCCTCGCACACCAATGGGCATAGCATCCACACACACAAAAAAAATTAATAAGAAACAAAAGCTATAGATGATACACTGGACCAGTTGAACCTAAATAATATCTACAGGGAATTTCATCCAAAAACAGTAAATTTCACCTTTTTCTCAAGTCCACATGGAGAATTCTCCAGGATGGATCACATCTTGGGTGATAAAGACTTGGTAAGTTCTTAAAATTTGAAATAATTTGAAGCACACTTTTTGATCACAATGTTATAAGATTAGATTATTGAATACAGAAAAAAAAAACTATAAAATAAAAAAACACATTGAAGCTAAACAATATACTTTGAATTAACTACAGTCACTGAAAAGCAAAGGAGAAAAGGAAAGATATAAACATCTGAATGCAGAGTTCCAAAGAATAGCAAGAAGAGATAAGAAAACTTTCTTCAGCGATCAATGCAAAGAAATAGAGGAAAACAACAGAATGGGAAAGACTAGAGATCTCTTTAAGAAAATCAAAGATACCAAAGGAACATTTCATGCAAAGATGGGCTCGATAAAGAACAGAAATGGTATGGACCTAACAGAATCAGAAGATATTAAGAAGAGATGGCAAGAATACACAGAAGAACTGTACAAAAAAGATCTTCATGACCCAGATAATCACGATGGTATGATCACTGATCTAGAGCCAGACATCCTGGAATGTGAAGTCAAGGGGCCTTAGAAAGCATCACTACAAACAAAGCTAGTGGAGGTGATAGAATTCCAGTTGAGCTATTCCAAATCCTGAAAGATGATGTTGTGAAACTGCTGCACTCAATATGCCAGCAAATTTGGAAAACTCAGCAGTGGCCACAGGACTGGAAAAGGTCAGTTTTCAATCCAATACCAAAGAAAGGCACTGCCAAAGAATGCTCAAACTACCGCACAATGGCACTCATCTCACACGCTACTAAAGTAATGCTCAAAATTCTCCAAGCCAGGCTTCAGCAATACATGAACCATGAACTTCCTGATGTTCAAGCTGGTTTTAGAAAAGGCAGAGGAACCAGAGATCAAATTGCCAACATCTGCTGGATCATGGAAAAAGCAAGAGAGTTCCAGAAAAACATCTATTTCTGCTTTATTGAGTATGCCAAAGCCTTTGACTGTGTGGATCACAAGAAACTGTGGAAAATTCTGAAAGAGATGGGAATACCAGACCACCTGACCTGCCTCTTGAGAAATCTATATGCAGGTCAGGAAGCAACAGTTAGAACTGGACATGGAACAACAGACTGGGTCCAAAAAGGAAAAGGAGTATGTCAAGGTTGTATATTGCCACCCTGCTTATTTAACTTATATGCAGAGTACATCATGAGAAACGCTGGACTGGAAGAAACACAAGCTGGAATCAAGATTGCCGGGAGAAACATCAGTAACCTCAGATATGCAGATGATACCACCCTTATGGCAGAAAGTGAAGAGGAACTAAAAAGCCTCTTGATGAAAGTGAAAGTGGAGAGTGAAAAAGTTGGTTTAAAGCTCAACATTCAGAAAACGAAGATCATGGCATCCAGTCCCATCATTTCATGGGAAATAGATGGGGAAACAGTGTCAGACTTTATTTTTCTGGGCTCCAAAATCACTGCAGATGGTGACTGCAGCCATGAAATTAAAAGACACTTACTCCTTGGAAGGAAAGTTATGACCAACCTAGATAGCATATTCAAAAGCAGAGACATTACTTTGCCAACAAAGGTCCACCTAGTCAAGGCTATGGTTTTTCCAGTGGTCATGTATGGTTTGAGAGTTGGACTGTGAAGAAGGCTGAGCGCCAAAGAATTGATGCTTTTGAACTGTGGTGTTGGAGAAGACTCTTGAGAGTCCCTTGGACTGCAAGGAGATCCAACCAGTCCATTCTGAAGGAGATCAGCCCTGGGATTTCTTTGGAAGGAATGATGCTAAAGCTGAAACTCCAGTACTTTGGCCACCTCATGCGAAGAGTTGACTCATTGGAAAAGACTCTGATGCTGGGAGGGATTGGGGGCCAGAGGAGAAGGGGACGACAGAGGATGAGATGGCTGGATGGCATCACTGACTCGATGGACGTGAGTGAGTCTGAGTGAACTCTGGGAGTTGGTGATAGACAGGGAGGCCTGGTGTGCTGTGATTCATGGGGTCACAAAGAGTCGGACACGACTGAGCGACTGATCTGATCTGAGAGTCACTGAAGAAATTAATGAGGAAATCAAAAAATACTTAGAAGTAATTCAAAAAAGTAATGAGAAAATAAAAAAAAATACTTAGAAGTAAATGACAATGAAAACATGGCAACTCAAAACCTATGGGATGCAGTAAAAGCAGTGCTAAGAAGAAAGTGCATGCAATATAAGCCTACCTCAAGAAACAAGGAAAAACATTGAATAAACAACTACACCTAGAGCATTTCAAAAATGAATAACAAAACCTCCCAAAGTTAGTAGAAGAAAAGAAATCATAAAGAGCAAAGCAGAAATAAATAAAAAAGAAATGAAAGAAATATTACCAAAGATCAATAAAACTAAAAGCTGGTTTTTTGTGAAGATTAAAAACAAAAAAAAACTGAAAAAACATTAGCCAGGCTCATCAGGAAAAAAAAAAAAAAAGAAGAAGAAGACTCAAATCAATAAAATTTAAAATTAAAGAGAAGTTACAATAGACAACACAGAAATACAGAGCATCATAAGGGACCCAGTTCAGTTCAGTTTAGTTGCTCAGTCATGTCTGACTCTTTGCAACCCCATGGACTGCAGTACACTAGGGCTCCCTATCCATCACCAACTTCCAGAGTTTACTCAAACTCCTGTCCATTGAGTCGGTGATGCCATCTAACCATCTCATCCTCTGTCATCCCCTTCTCCTTCTGTCTTCAAACTTTCCCAGCATCAGGGTCTTTTCAAATGAGTCAGCTCTTTGCATCAGGTGGCTAAAATATTGGAATTTCAGCTACAACATCAGTCCTTCCAATGAATATTCAGGACTGATTTCCTTTAGGATGGACTGGTTGGATCTCCTTGCAGACGAAGGGACTCTCCAGAGTCTTCTCCAACACCATAGTTCAAAAGCATCAATTCTTTGGTGCTCAGCTTTCTTTATAGTCCAACTCTCACATCCATGCATGACTACTGGAAAAACCATAGCCTTGACTAGACAGGCCTTTGTCAGCAAATTAACGTCTCTGCTTTTTAATATGCTGTCTTGGGTTGTCATAACTTTCCTTCCAAGGAGTAAGCATCTTTTAATTTCATGGCTGCAGTCACCATCTGCAGTGATTTTGGAGCCCCCCAAAAATGTAGTCTGCCACTGTTTCCACTGTTTCCCCATCTATTTGCCATGAAGTGATGGGACCAGATGCCATGATCTTTGTTTTCTGAATGTTAAGCTTTCAGCCAACTTTTTCACTCTCCTCTTTCACTTTCATCAAGAGACTCTTTAGTTCCTCTTCACTTTCTGCGATGAGGGTGGTGTCATCTGCATATCTGAGATTATTTATATTTCTCCCGGCAATCTTGATTCCAGCTTCTGTTCATCCAGTCCAGTGTTTCTCATGATGTACTCTGCATATAAGTTAAATAAGCAGGGTGACAATATACAGCCTTGATGTGCTCCTTTTCCTATTTGGAACCAGTCTGTTGTTCCATGTCCAGTTCTAACTCTTGCTTCCTGACCTGTATACAGGTTTATCAAGAGGCAGGTCAGGTGGTCTGATATTCTCAACTCTTTCAGAATTTTCCACAGTTTATTGTGATCCACACAGTCAAAGGCTTTGGCATAGTCAACAAAGCAGAAATAGAGGTTTTTCTCGAACTCTCTTGCTTTTGTGATGATCCAATGGATGTTGGCAATTTCGTCTCTGGTTCCTCTGTCTTTTCTAAATCCAGCTTGAGGATCTGTAAGTTCACAGTTCACATATTGTTGAAGTCTGGCTTGGAGAATTTTGAACATTACTAGAGTGTGAGATGAGTGCAATTGTGTGGTAGTTTGAGCATTCTTTGGCATGGCTTTTCTTTGGGATTTGAATGAAAACTGACCTTTTCCAGTCCTGTGGCCACTGCTGAGTCTTTCAAATTTGCTGGCATATTAAGTGCAACTACTTTCACAGCATCATCTTTTAGAATTTGAAATAGTTCAACTGGAATTCTATCAATTCCACTAGTTTTGTTCTTAGGGACAAAGGGACTACTATGAGCAAATATATTCCAAAAAACTGGACAACCTCGAAGAAATAGACAAATACTTAGAAATATAGCCTTCCAAAACTGAACCAGGAAAAACAGAAAACATAAACATACCAATCAAAGGCACAGAAATGGAAACTGAATTAAAAAATCTTCCAGGGAGTTTGGGTCAAGATGGTGGAGTAGAAGGACATGAAAGCACCAAAATCTCAACTAACGTTTGAACAGTCACAGACAGGAGGAAGCTGGAATCCACCAAAAACAGATACCCCACATCAAATACCAAAAAAAAAAAAAAAAAAAACCTCAGGGAGACAGTAGGAGGTGTGCAATCATGATATAATCAAATCCAATACCTGCTGAGTGGATTACCCAAAAATTGGAGGAAAATAGTACTATAGAAGTTCTACCACTGTTGTGAAGGCTCTGAGCCCCACATCTGGCTTCCCAGACTGGGGATCCAGCAAAGGGAATGAGAATGCCTAGGAAATCTGACTTTGAAGGCCAAGGGGATTTTATCATAGGACTGCCACAGAACTGGGGGAAACAGAGATTCCACTCTCGGAGGGCACAAACAAAATCTTTCATGTACCAAGACCCAGGGGGAAAGAGCAGTGACCCCACAGGACACTGAACCAGAACTACATGCTAGTGTTGGAGGATCTCCTTTGCAGTCATGTGTCAGAAAAACCTCACTTTGGGAATGAGGGCCCTGGCAGTAGCAATCCTGGAAGATGTCCCTTTGGCCTAAGTCCACTTGGAGATTGCCATTAACCCTACCACAGATCCCATACACCCCGAGGCTGTGTCATCTCAGACCAAACAATTAACAGAGAGGGAGCCCAATGCCACCCATCAGTAGATAATTGGATTAAACTTTTATTGAGCATGGCCATGCCCACCAGAGCAAGACCCAACTTTTCCCACTGTCAGTACCTCTCATCAGGAAGATTACATAAGCCTCTTAGCTTCATATGCCAGAGAGGTGAAACAATAAGGAAGAAGAACCACAATCCCACAGGAGCAGGTAAAACAAAAACCACATCAAATAAAATTAATCAGAATGAAAAAGTAGAGGGTTATATCCCAGATGAAGAGACAAGGTAAAACCTAGAAAAACAACTAAATGAATTGGAGATAGACAAACTTCCAGAAAAAGAATTCAGAATAGTGATAGTGAAGATCATCCAGGAACTCAGAGAAAGAATGGAGAAGATGCAAGGAATATTTATTAAAGACCTCAAAGAACTAAAGAACAAATCATAGATGAATAATACATTAGAAGGAATCAACAGCAGAATAACTAAGGCAGAAGAATGAATAAGTGACCTGTAACACACAATGATGGAAATCACTGCCACAGGCAAGAAAATAGAAAAAAACAATGAAAAATTTGACAGTCTGAGAGACCTCTGGGACATCATTAAACACATCAACATCTGCATTATAGAGGCCCCAGAAGGAGAAGAGAGATAGAAAGGACTTGAAAATATATTTAAGGAGTTAATAGCTGAAAAGTCCCCTAACATGGGAAAGGATGCACATGCCAGCCATGTCCAGGAAGAACAGAGAGTCCCAAGCATGATAAACCCAAGGAGGAACACACCAAGACACATAGTAATAAAACTGACAAAAATTAAAGACAGAGATAAAATATTAAAAGCAACAAGGGAAAAATGGCAAATAATATACAAGGGAAACCCCATCAGACCATCAGCTGACTTCTCAACAGAAAATCTACAAGCCAGAAGAGAACAGCACAATATACTTAAAGTGATGTAAGGGAAGAATCTACCCTTCAAGACTCTTCAGATCTGAAAGAGGAACCAAAAGTTTTCAGACACGTAAGTTAAGAGAATTCAGCACCACCAAACCAGCTTTACAATAAATACTAGAGGAACTTCTCTAGGCAAGAAATATAAAAGAAAGAAAAGACCTACATGAAATAAACACAAAACAATTAAGAAAATGGTAAAAAAAAAAAAAAAAAAAGGATCATACACATTGATAATTACCTTAACTGTAAATGGACTAAATGCATGAACCGAAAGATATAGACTGGCTGATGCATTTCCACTTAACATTAAACTCTCAAATTGTATGTAATAATTTTATATTGTTAGGTTAATCTTGTTTCCAAAATGGCTTGCAAATGTAACTACCTTTTAATTTTTCTCTGACTATTGATTTTGAAAACTGATAAACATCTTTTACTATTGTGATTATGTTACCATTATTAAATTAATACCATTGTATTATGATTGGTCAACAGAAAACAATGGAAGTGTGCATCATTAAAACTACCATTTAATAGGAGAACCTGTAATCACTCTCTAAAATCCAGATGCATTTCATAAAAAGCTTGGAATTTTTGGAAAAATACAAATGCCCAGGTATTGCTTTTATGCCTCAAAAGTTCAAGATATGTTTCCTATAAGCATCTGAGTTTAAAAAGAAATGGACTATATGATGATATTTTTACTTTTATCTAGCTTGTTTCACTTTTTCTATTTTGTATTCAGTAACCCCATTTCATTTAGTTTATGTATACAATTTTGCATTCCAGTGTTCTATAATAAAAAGGACCTTCTAGAACTAACACCCAAAAAAGATGTCCTTTTCATTATAGGGGACTGGAACACAAAAGTAGGAAATCAAGAAACACCTGGAGTAACAGGCAAATCTGGCCTTGGAGAACAGAATGAAACAGGGCAAAGGGTAATAGAGTTTTGCCAAGAGAATGCAGTGGTCATAGCAAACACCCTCTTCCAACATGAGAGGACTCTACACATGGACATAACTAAATAGTCAACACTGAAATCAGATTAATTATATCCTTTGCAGCCAAAGATGGAGAAGCTCTATACAGTCAGCAAAAACAAGACTGGGAGCTAACTGTGGCTCAGATCATGAACTCCTTATTACCAAATTCAGACTTAAATTGAATAAAGTAGGGAAAAACACTAGACCATTCAGGAGTCATTCAGGGACCTAAATCAAATCCCTTACAATTATACAGTGGAAGTGACAAATAGATTCAAGAGATTAGATCTGATAGACACAGTGCCTGAAGAACTATGGATGGAGGATTGTGACACTGTACAGGAGACAGGAATCAAGATCATCCCCAAGGAAAAGAAATGAAAAAAAGAAAAATGGTTGTCTGAGGAGGCCTTACAAATAGCTGTGAATAGAAGAGAAGCAAAAGGCAAAGGAGAAAAGGCAAGATATACCTATTTGAATGCAGAGTTCTAAAGAATAGCAAGGAGAGACAGAAAAGCCTTCCTCAGGGGTCAGTGCAAAGAAATAGAGGAAAACAGAATGGGAAAGTCTAGAGATCTCTTCAAGAAAATCAGAGATACCAAGGGAACATCTCATGCAAAGATGGGCACAATACAAGACAGAAATTGTATAGACCCAACAGAAGCAGAGGATATCCAGAAGAGGTGGCAAGAATACACAGAAGAACTATACAAAAAAGATCTTCACAACCCAAATAATCACAATGGGGTGATCATTAGCCTAGAGCCAGCCATCTTGGAATGCAAGGTCAAGCGGGCCTTAGGAAGCATCACTACGAACAAAGGTACTGGAGGTGATTGAATTCCAGTTGAGCTATTTCAAATCCTAAAAGATGATCCTGTGAAAGTGCGGCATTCAATATGCCAGCAAATTTGGAAAACTAAGCAGTGGCCACAGGACTGGAAAAGGTCAGTTTTCATTGCAATCCCAAAGAAAGGTCATGCTAAAGAATGCTCAAAGTCCCACACAATTGCATTCATCTCACACTCTAGTAATGTTCAAAATTCTCCAAGCCAGGCTTCAACAATATGTGAACTGTGAACTTACAGATGCTCAAGCTGGATTTAGAAAAGACAGAGGAACCAGAGAGCAAATTGCCAACATCCATTGGACAATCGAAAAAGCAAGAGAGTTCCAGAAAAACATCTATATCTGCTTTATTAACTATGCCAAAACCTTTAACTGTGTGGACCACAACACACTCTGGAAAATTCTGAAAGAGATGGAAATACCAGACCACCTGACCTGCCTCTCGAGAAATCTGTATACGGGTCAGTAACCAACAGTTAGAACTGGACATGGAACAGCAGATTAGTTCCAAATAAGGAAAGGATTATGTCAAGGCTGTATATTGTCACCCTGCTTATTTAGCTTATATGCAGAGTGCATCATGAAAAATGCTGGTCTGGATGAACACAAGCTGGAATGAAGATTGCTGGGGGAATTAACGATAACCTCAAATATGCAGATGACACCACCCTTATGGCAGAAAGCAAAGAAGAACTAAAGAGCCTCTTGATGAAAGTGAAAGAGGAGAGTGAAAAAGTTGGCCTAAAACTCAACATTCAGATAACTAAGATCATGGCCTCTGGTCCCATCACTTCATGTCAAATAAATGGGAAAACAGTGACAGACTTTATTTTCTTGGGCTCCAGAATCACCACAGATAGTGACTGCAACCATGAAAATAAAACACATTTACTCCTTGGAAGGAAAGTTATGACCAACCTAGACAGCAATCTAAAAAGAAGAGAGATTATTTCACCAACAGAGGTCCATCTAGTCAAAGCTACGGTTTTTTCAGTAGTCAGGTATGGATGTGAGAGTTGGACTATATAGAAAGCTGAACAGAGAAGAATTCATGCTTTTGAACTGTGGTGTTGAAGAAGACTCTTGAGAGTTCCTTGGACTGCAAGGAGATCCAGGCAGTCCATCCTAAATGAAATCAGTCCTGAATATTCATTGGAAGGACTGATGCTGAAGATGAACATCCAATACTTTGGCCACCTGATGTGAATAAATGACTCATTTCAAAAGACCCTGATGCTGGAAAAGACTGAAGGCAGGAGGAGACGGGGACAATAGAGGATGAGATGGCTGGATGGCATCACTGACTCAATGGACGTGAGTTTGAGTAAACTCTTGGAGTTGGCGATGGACAGGGAGGTCTGGCTTGCTGCAGTCCATGCGGTCACAAAGATTCGGACACGACTGAGTGACTGAACTGAACTGAACTGATGTATACAATTTCACCATCATTTTTTGTTGTTGTTTCTCAAGCCTTTGTCAAGCATAGTAGAAATGGTTTTGTACACCCATTAATGTAAATAGCATGTACGATATAATTTATATGTTAGAAAACTTGTACATTTTTGCCTAACTTAAAACTTTATGGCATTTTGATTCTACTTGTTTGACTTAGTATTAATAGAATGCTAGATTTCTAACTTATATTCCCTCAA
Source organism: Bos javanicus (assembly GCF_032452875.1). Classification (NCBI taxonomy): domain Eukaryota; kingdom Metazoa; phylum Chordata; class Mammalia; order Artiodactyla; family Bovidae; genus Bos; species Bos javanicus. The sequence continues at coordinate 85,532,440 of NC_083897.1, read as the reverse complement.
AATTTGATATAGTTTGATGCATCCAATATTAGTGCTAAAAGGCTATATATTTAATTAGTGATTTAAAAAATAACTGAGGCTTGAAACTACTAATCTAATTCAGTTAAGATAAAAAAAATACTACATTGCTTTAAAAAAGGAAATTAACATGTAATACAGTAAGTATTATTTCAGCTTCCCAGGTGGTATTAGTGATAAAGAAGCTACCTGCCAATGCAGAAAATGTCAGAGACTCGGGTTCAATTTCTAGATTGGGAAGATCCCCCGCAACAGGGCACGGTAATCCACTCCAGTATTATTGCCTAGAAAATCGCATGGACAGAGGAGCCTGGTAAGCTATGGTTCATAGGGTTGCAGAGTCAGACATGACTGAAGCATCTTATCATGCATGCACACACAATATTATTAATTAAAATACAAATTTTGTTCAAATTTCACAAAATTTTGTGCTAGTGTCCATTATTTGTTTTCATATCTTATTCAAGATTCCAAATTGTATCCTCAGCAGAATTCCAGCAAACAGAATACAACAACACATGAAAGTGGGCATACACATGTTCAAGCAGGCTTTATCCCAAGGATTCTTCAATATATGCAAAGCAATGTGATCCATCATATTAACAAACTGAAAGATAACAACCATATGATCATCTCAATAGCCACAGAGAAAAATTTCAACAAACTTCAACACCCATTAAAAAAAAAAATAGCTCTCCAGAAAGTAAGCTTACAAGGAACATACTTCAATATTAAAGAAGGCCATATATAATGAAAGCCGTATATGACAAACCTATAGCCATCATTATTCTCAATGGTGAAAAATTGAATTAATTACCCATGGTCATCTAGTTGGTGGTTCAGAGTGAGAACCAGAACACATGTAGTCAGGATCTATATTCAGGACTCCGTTTCTAGCCACTACTTTTGATTTGATCTCCTAGTTAAGGCTCTTGTCACTTTTCTCATTACCACTGCTTGGTTGTGAAATAATGAGAATTTGGCTAAAAATGGTCTTCATTTTCTGATTTAGTGACAAAGAGTGGTTGAAATATTTGGTTCCTATGTGAACATTGTTTTGGGGCATTTCTTCTTTGTGCTCACTCATAACAGAGGCTTTGCATCTCAGTTCTCTCTGGCATAAGGTTAAAAGGATTATTCTCTCCATAAAAATAAGAAATATGTGGGGAGTGGAAGAAATAAAGTACCTTCAGGGCTCAAAGGACAGATTGTCTATATGATGGTTATACAATGTACCAACTTTGATTGATCAGTCATCACTATTTTTCAAACAAATGTGACTTATTCCATAGTCATAAAATTCTGCTTTTCTCTGTCTTCAGCATCGTCCCTAAGGTTATCCACCCTGAACAGAGGCTTGGTAGAATAACAAAGCCTATCCTATGGGAGTCCCAGTGAACCCCTGGATAATTGTAGTGATATCAGGAAAAGGGGGCAGGGAAACTAAGGTGTATTGAACATCTCCTATGGTTTGATAATTTTCCAGTCACTTTACATTATAATTTATACTTATAGAAAATGCTATTTTTTAGTGCTTATAGTATGAAAGGCACCTTACAATGTTCATTATCTCATTTAATCCTCACAGAAACTACACGGTAGTAATTATTCTTATAATGCCCATTTACAGGTGAAAAAACTGAAGTTCAAAACAGGGAAATTGTCTGATTTTGAGATCACTTGACCAATAATGGGCAGAGTTTGACTTTAATCCTAGATTTGTTTAATTCTTGTTAACTCATGCATTTTCCCCTGTAAACTGGATGTTTGGTCATAACAAAGCTTCCAAGAGTGCTTTCCAGACCAACACCTGTTGAGACAGGAATTAGAAATGAGTTTATTTTTTTTCTTTTTTTTAAATTTTATTTTATTTTTAAACTTTACAATATTGTATTAGTTTTGCCAAATATTGAGTTTTATTGACTTTAGTTAATACTGATGTCATGAAAGGGAAAAGGCCACATAGGTAGTACATTCTTATTGCACAGAAAGGAAAGAAAGACATAATTTGAAGATCCTGTGATTATAAAGGACTCCAAGAAGGAAACAAGATCCAATGAGGCTAAACTCTGTAAGCCAAATACACTTTCCTTCTGACTGACTCACTGCTCTTCTTGTTGCCTCTGTAAACGATCCAAACTATCTCTTAAATTCTTTCCGTATGTGATCCAGCTCCTTCAAATGCCTCCTGGGACAATATATGATCTGGATCTCCATCTTACATAAGTACACTTCTTTGAGATAGTGGATAATGTATGTAGAGAATACTGAGAATAATTCAACTCACAGAATCTTAAGGTGTATTTTTCTTTGTGAATTGTTAAAATTTATGTTAACAAAAAGTACCATTTACAATAGTGACAATAAGTACATTCACAAAGATGTGCAAGCATTCAGTTCAGTTCAGTTCAGTAGCTCAGTCATGTCAAACGGTTTGCGAATCCATGGACTCCAGCACACCAGGCTCCCCTGTCAGTCGTCAACTCCTGGAGTTTACTCAAACTCAAGTCCATTGAGTCAGTGATGCCATTCAAATATTTCATCCTCTGTTGTCCCTTACTCCTCCCACCTTCAGTCTTTCCAAGCATCAGGGTCTTTTCCAGTGAGTCAGTTCTTCGTATCAGGTGTCCAAAGTATTGGAGCTTCAGCTTCAGCATCAGTCCTTCCAATGATTATTCAGGACTGATTTGATGGACTGTTTGGATTTCCTGGCAGTCCAAGGGACTCTCAAGAGTCTTCTCCAACACCACAGTCCAAAAGTGTCAATTCTTTGGTGCTCAGCTTTCTTTATAGTCCAACTCTCATATCCATACATGACTACTGGAAAAACCATAGCTTTGACTAGATGGACATTTGTTGGCAAAGTAATGTCTCTGCTTTTTAATATGCTGTCTAGGTTGGACATAACTTTTCTTCCCAGGAGCAAGCATATTTTGATTTCATGATTGCAGTCACCATCTGTTGTGATTTTGGAGCACCCCCCCCCCCCCGCCAAAAAAAAAAGTAAAGTCTGTCTCTGTTTCCACTGTTTGCCCATCTTACTTACATGGGATGCCATGATCTTACTTTTCCAAATGTTGAGTTTTAAGCCAACATTTTCACTATCCTCTTTCAATTTCATCAAGAGGCTCTGTAGCTCTTCTTCACTTTCTGCCATAAAGACGGTGTCATCTGCATATCTGAGGTTATTGACATTTCTCCCAACAATCCTGATTCCAACTTGTGCTTCATGCAGCCCAGCGTTTCTCATGATGTACTCTGCATATAAGTTAAATAAGCAGGGTGACAATATACAGCCTTGATATAATCTTCTCCCTGTTTGGAACCAGTCTGCTGTTCCATGTCCAGTTCTAACTATTGCTTCCTGAACTGCATACAGATTTCTCAAGAGGCAGGTTAGGTGGTCTGGCATTCCCAACTCTTGAAGAATTTTCCACAGTTTGTTGTGGTTCATACAGTCAAAGGCTTTGGCATAGTCAATAAAGCAGAAATAGATGTTTTTTGGAACGCTCTGGCTTTTTTGATGATCCAACAGATGTTGGTAATTTGATCTCTGGTTCCTGTAACTTTTCTAAAACAAGTTTGAACATGTGGAATTTCACGGTTCACATACTGTTGAAGCCTGGCTTGGAGAATTTTGAGCATTACTTTACTAGAGTGTGAGATGAGTGCAACTGTGCAGTCGTTTGAGCATTCTTTGGCATTGCCTTTCTTTGGGATTGGAATGAAACCTGACCTTTTCCAGTCCTGTGGCCACTGCTGAGTTTTCCAAATGTTCTGGCATATTGAGGGCAACACTTTCACAGCATCATCTTTTAGGATTTGAAATAGCTCAACTGGGATTCTACCATGTTCATTAGCTTTGTCCATAGTGATATTTCCTAAGGCAGACTTGACTTCACTTTTCAGGATGTCTGGCTCTAGGTGAGTAATTATCTGAGTTGTGAAAATCTTTTTTGTGTAGTTCTTTTGTGTATTCTTGCCACCGCTTCTTAATATCTTCTGCTACTCTGTTAGATCCACACCATTTCTCTCCTTTATTGTGCCCATCTTTGCATGAAATCCCTTGATATCTCTAATTTTCATGAAGAGATCTCTAATCTTTCCCATTCTATTCTTTTCCTCTATTTCTTTGCAATGATCACTGAGGAAGGCTTTCTTATCTCTCCTTGCTATTCTTTGGAACACTGCATTCACAAGAGTGTATCTTTCTTTTTCTCCTTTGATTTTTGCTTCTCTTCTTTTCACAGCTATTTATAAAACCTCCTCAGACAGCTACTTTGCTTTTTTGTGTTTCTTTTTCTTGGTGGTGGTCTTGATCCCTGTCTCCTGTACAATGTCACAAACCTCTGTCCATAATTCTTCAGGCACTTTGTCTATCAGATCTAATCATTTGAATCTATTTCTCACTTCTACTGTATAATCATAAGGGATTTTATTTAGGTCATACTTGAAAGGTCTAGTGGTTTTCCCTACTTTCTTCAATTTAAGTCTGAATTTGACAATAAGGGGTTCATGATCTGAGCCAGTCAGCTCCCAGTCTTGTTTTTGCTGACTGTATAGAGCTTCTCCATCTTTGGCGGCAAAGAATATAATTAGTCTGATTTCAGTATTGACCGTCTGGTGATGTCCATGTGTAGAATCTCCTCTTGTGTGTTGGAAGTGGGTGTTTGCTATGACCAGTGCATTCTCTTGGCAAAACTCTATTAGCCTTTGCTCTGCTTCATTCTGTACTCCAAGGCCAAATTTGCCTTTTACTCTAGGTGTTTCTTGGCTTCTTACTTTTGCATTCCAGTGCCCTATAATGAAAAGGACATCTTTGGGGGGCGTTAGTTCCAGAACGTTTTGTAGGTCTTCATAGAACTATTCATCTTCAGCTTCTTCAGGATTACTGGTTGGGGCATAGAGTTGGATTATTGTACTATTGAATGGTTTGCCTTGGAAACGAACAGAGATCATTCTGTCGTTTTTGAGACTGCATCCAAGTACTGCATTTTGGACTGTTTTGTTGACTATGATGGCTACTTCATTTCTTCTAAGGGATTCTTGCCCACAATAGTAGATATAATGGTCATCTGAGTTAAATTCACCCATTCCAGTCCGTTTTAATTTGCTGATTCCTAAAGTGTCGATGTTCACTCTTGTCATCTCCTGTTTGACCACTTTCAATTTGCCTTGATTCATGAACCTAACATTCCAGTTTCCTATGCAATATTGCTCTTTACAGTACTGGACTTTGCTTCTATCACCAGTCACATCCACAACTGGGTGTTGCTTTTGCTTTGGCTCCATCTCTTCATTCTTTGGGAGTTATTTCTCCACTAAGTGCCAGTAGCATACTGGGGACCTACCAACCTGGGGAGTTCATCTTTCAGTATTCTATCTTTTTGCCTTTTCATACTGTTCATAGGATTGTCAAAGCAAGAATACTGAAGTGGTTTGCCATTCCCTTCTCCAGTGGACCACGTTTTGTCAGAACTCTCCACAATGACCCATCCGTCTTGGGTGCCCCTACAAGGCATGGCTCATAGTTTCATTGAATTAGACAAGGCTGTGGTCCATGTGATCAGATTGGTTAGTTTTCTGTGATTGTGGTTTTCAGTTTGTCTGCCTTCTGATGGATAACAATAAGAGGCTTATGGAAGCCTCCTGATGGGAGAGACTGACTAAGCATGAAACTGCAAGCATTACTTCTATTTCCAGAAGCTTTTCATCATCCCCAACAAATTCTTTATGCACCAAATAATAATCCCTTATTCCTCCATTCCCAAACCCTGGTAACCTCTTTTCTATTTTTAGTCCCTATTAATTTTCATACATTATGTACCTTATATAAGTAGAATTGTACACTATTTGTTCTTTTGTGTCTGGCTTATTTCACTATGGATTGTGTTTACAAGCATCATCCATGCTGCCCATGTATCTGAATTTGCTTCCTTTTTAAGGTTGAATAATGTTCCATTTTATGTAGTAGCACATTTTGTTTATCAACTCATGTGTTTATAGAAATTTGAATTGTTTCTATTTTTTGGCTATTCTGAATATTGCTATTAAGAATGTTTTTGTACAAGTATCTGTGTCCCTGATTTCAATTCTTTTGGGTATACACCCAAAGAATATTCATAGGACCATATGGTAATTTTATGTTTGAATTTTTGAGGAACTGCCATACTGTTGTACACAGTAGTTGCCCCATTTTAGATTCCTAACAGCAAGACCCAAGCGTTCTAATTTTTTTCAAACCCTGACCAGAATTCTTTTTTTTTTTTTCTAAAAAATAATAGCCATCCTGCTGAAATGGCATCCTGTGAAATGGCATCTGTTTATAGTTTTGAATAGCATCCCCCTAACAGAAAAGGAAATGGCAACCCACTCCAGTATTCTTGCCTGGAGAATCCCAGGGACAGAGGAGCTTGATGGGATGCCGTCTATGGGGTTGCAGAGAGTCGGACACAACTGAGGCAACTTAGCAGCAGCAACAGAAACAATTAATGAAATTGAGCAGTTTCTCATGAATTTACTGTACACTGATATTCTTTTTAGGAGAATTATCTATTCCAGTTATTTGCTTATTTATGAATTAAGTTGTTTGCATTTTATTTTGAATTTTAGGGGTCATTTATATTTTGGATATTAACCCCTTCTGAGATATATGATTTGCAAATATTTTTTCTCAATCTGCAAGTTGTCACTGTGTTGATAGATGCTTTCATTTGATATGACAGAACTTTTAAATTTGATGAAGTCCAATTTTTCCATTTTTTCTTTTGTTACTTGTGTGTTTCATGCCATAGCCTAGAAATTGTTTGCCAAATCTAATGTCATAAAAATTTACCCTATATTTTCTGCTCAGAATTTTAGTTTTTATGTTTAGCTATTTCTACTTCATCCATTTTGAGTTAATGCTTGTACATGGGTTAAGGTAAGGGTCCAATTTCATTTTTTTTGTGTGTGTGTGGATAACAACTTTTAATTTTTCCATACAGAGTTCTAACTGTTGCTTCTTGACCCATATACAGGTTTCCCAGTATATCAAATTTCCAAGCACCATTTGTAGGAAAGACTCTTCTCTCCCCATTGAATAGTCTTAGCTCACTTGTCTAAAATCACTTAGCTATATATGTGTGTAAATATGTTGGGGCTCTCTATTCTATTCCATTAGTCTATATGTCTATTCTTATGCCACAACCATACTGTTCTGATTATGTTAAATTTACAGTAAGATTTGAAACCAAGAATTTTGAGTTCTCCAACTTTGGTTTTCTTTTTCAAGAGTTTTTGTGGTGTCTTGAGATTACATATGAAATTGCATATGAATTTTTCTACTTCTGCAAAAATGTCTTTGGGATTTTTACAAGGATTGCATTATACCTACAGATCACTTTGTTTAATTCTGTCATTTAACAAAATTGTCATTTAACAATATTAAGTCTTCCAATCCATTGCTATAAGATGTCTTTCCATTTATTTATGTCTTCTTTAATCTCTTTCAGAAATGTTTTGTAGTTTTCAGTATACAAGTCTTTTGCATCTTTGGTTAAATTTATTCCTAAGTATTTTATCCATTTTGATGCTATTGTAAGTGGAATTTTTTACCTTAATTCCTTTTAGGATAGTCACAATATTATATTCATTTCAGGTATACAACACAATGATTCAGTATTTTTACAGATTATACACCATTAAAAGATATTTTGTGTTCATTTTTTTATCCTGGAACTTGCTGAATTCATTTATTGGTGCTGTCTTTTTGTGTGTGGGTATGTAGGATTTCTATATATAAGATAGCACCATCTTCTAACAAGTTGGATTATTTAATTTCTTTTCCTTGCCTAAGTGCTCTGGATAGAATTTCTAGTAATATGCTGAATAGAAGTGGCTAAATAGGGCATCCTCACTTTGATACTGATCCTAGAAGAAAAACTTTCATTCTTTTACCATCGAGTATAATCTTAGTTATTTTCACATGTACCTTAATCATGTTGAGGCGGTTTTCCTTCTACTCTCAGTTTATCGTGGGGTTTTATCTTGAAATGGTGTTTACTTTTGCCAAATGAATTTTTTGAATCAATTGAAATGATCATGTCTTTTATTTTCTCTTCATTCTATTAATGTGGTGTATTACATTGTTTGACATTCATATGTTGAAACATTCTCTTATCTTTGACTAGACTTGACATCAGGGTACTAGCCTCATAGAAGGAGTTTGGAAGTGTTGTATTCCTTTTTCTTTGTTTGTTTGTTTGTTTTTTGAGAGTTTGACAATTGATTTAATTCATTGAATGCTTGATATAATTCAACAGAGAAGCCATCTGGTCCTGGGCATTTTGTTATTGTTAAGACTTTTGAAATTACTGATCCAACCTTCTTACTATTACAGATAAATTCTGACTTTCTATTTCTTTATGATTCAGTTTGGTAGATTATATGTTTCTAGGACTTTGTACATTTTCACTAGGCTGTCCAATTTGTTGGTTTACAATTATCTATATAATTATAATCCGTTTTTCTGTAATATTAGTATTAATGTTCCCAGTTTCATATCTGATTTGAGTGATTTGAGCTCTTTTTTTCCCCTTAGTCAATCTAACTAAATCTTTGTCCATTTTATTGATATTTTCAAGTAAAACACATTTTATTTTATTGATATTTCTCTATTATCTTCTATTCTCATTTTCTTCCCCCCTACTCTAATCTATATTGTTTCCTTCCTTGCTAGCTTTAGCTTTAGTTGTTCTTCTTTATCACATTTCTTAATATTCAAAGTTAGGTATTGATTTGAGGTCTATTTACATTTTTTAAATTTTATTAAAGACTATTTTTTAGAGCAGTTACAGGTTTACAATTGTAAACCTATTGAAAGTATTGTAAGATTATTGTGAAGATTTACCACATACCCCTGGTCCAGCACATGCATACACTTCTCTATTATCAACAGTACTCACCAGAATTGTACATTTTTAAATTGATGATTAACTTATATTGACACATCAGAATCACAAAAACTCTTAGTTTAGCTTAGGGTTCACTCTTGGTTTTGTACATTCTGTAGATTTAGAAGATGACATATACCTATTATTTTATTTTATTTTTGCTTTATTTTTTGAAAGAACAGTTTGCTCTATTCTGGATGGCAACAACTGAGTGGGGTGGCACTGTGTGTGAGGACAGACTCCTGTCCAAAGGCTGACTCCTCCAGTGACCATTAGTGGGCAATAACATTTTTAGAGAAAGGGAAGGGACTATATGTAGAAATAGCACACTCAGCTCTGATTGTCATCTTGAAATTAGTCATGCAGTGGTCTGATCAGCATCATCTTGATTGCTTTGTTTAATTCATTGTTAGCTAATTTTATTAGATTATAGTTACTTTAATTACTGTGTTATTTTCTGCTGTACAGCAAAGTGAATAAGCTATATGTTTACCTATGTGCTCTCTTTTTTGGATTTCTTTCCCATCACAGAGCATTGAGTAGACTTTCGCTGTACAGTAGGTTCTCATTATTTATTTTATACATAGCATAAAATAGTATCAGTAGTATATATATGTATGTATGTATATCAATCTCAATCTCCCAATACATCCCACCTTTCTTTTTTCCCTTAGTATGGTATCCATACATTTATTCTCTATGTCTATTTCTGCTTTGCAAATAAGATCATCTAAACCATTTTTATAGATTCCACATATATGTTTAAATATACAGTATTTGTTTTTCTCTTTCTGATTTACTTCACTGTTTATGATAGACTCTATGTCCATCCATGTCACTGAAAATGGCACAATTTTGTTCCATTTTGTACCTGAGTAATATTCCACTATATATATGTACCATATATCCATTACCTTGTTAATGGACATTTATGTTGCTTACATGCCTTGGTTATTTAAAATAGTGATTCAATAAATATTGAGGTGTATGTATCTTTTCAAATTATGGTTTTCTCTGGATATATTCCAAGGAATGTGATTGCAGGATCATATAGTAAGTTTATATTTTTAATGTGTGTACTTTCAACTATAAATTTCCCCCCAGCACTACTTTTCTGAAGCCATAACTTTAGGTATGCTGCAGCTTCATTTTTATTTGTTTCACGGTGTTTTCTAATTTCTATTTTATTTTTTCCTTTAGCTTATCTTTTGTTTAATAATTCATGAATTAATTTCCAAATAGTTGTTAATTTTCTATTTTTCTTTCTACTGTTGATTTTTGCTTCAATCCATTATGATCAGATAAGATACATTGTATACTTGCAATCTTTTCCAGTTGATTAAGTCATTTTGTAGCCCAACATGTTGCCTATCCTGAAGAATGTTCCATATGTATTATAGAAAGATACTTTTTGTGGTGGAGTGTCTGAATGTGTTTTAGGTTTGATTAGTTTATGTTGTTGTTCAAGTTCACCATTTTCTTAATGAACTTCTGATTTTCTATCCATTACTGAAAGTGATGTATTGATATCTCCTTCTACATTGCCTTTCCTTGTGGCTCAGATGGTTAAGAATATGCCTGCAATGTGGGAGACTTGGTTTTGTTTCTCGGATCAGGAAGATCCCCTGAGGAAGGGAATGGCTACCTACTGCCGTATTCTTGCCTGGAGAAATCCGTGGACAGACAAGCCTGGCCAGCTATAGTCCATGGGGTTGCAAAGAGTAGGACACAACTGAGCAACTAGCAGTAGTATTGTTGAACTATTTCTCCCTTCAATATTGTCAATGTTTGCTTCATATATTTTGTAGTGCATAAAGTGGTGTGTGTGTGTGTGTGTATAGATATATTTACAATTGCTATATCTTATTGATGAATTGATGGAGGTATTGATATACAATGTCCTTCTTTGTCTCGTAGCAGGTTGTTTTACTTAAAGTTTGATATTAGTATAGCCAATTACTTTTTATTGTTATTGTTTATGTGGAATATCTTCTCCCATCCTCTCACATTCAACCATTTTATTGTTACATATAAAATGCGACTCTTGTATATAACATATAATTGGATCATGTTTTTTCTTTAAATCAGTTCTGCTAGTTTATTCCTTCTGAATGGAGAAATTTTAAACCATTTATGTTTAAAGCAATTACTGATAAAGGAAGATTTTCCTCTGTCATTTTGCTATCTTTTCATATATCTCATAGCTTTTTGTCTCTCATGTCATCCATTATTGCTTTTGTTTGTGTTCAGTTGGTTTTTTTGTAGTGACGTGTTTGATTCCCTTCTCATTTCCTTGTGTGTATATTCTATAGATATCTTCTTTGTGGTTACCATGGGGATTGGATACCACATACTAAAGTTGTAAGTATCTAATTTGATATCAATATAATTTTATTTCCATACAAACCTTCTATTCCCACATAGTCCCATCCCTTTTTAAGTTATTGGTGTCATAAATTGCATTTGTACACAATATGTGGCCAATAATATAGACTTATAATTGTTTGTAAGCATTTGTCCTTTAAATACTGTAGAAAAAATAAAAGTGAAGTTATAAGTAAAGAGTAATTATACTGTACAAGAGAATTTTATATCTTCATATGGCCTTAAGTTGTTCTGTGAGAAGTGAAAATGTTAGCTACTCAGTTGTGTCTGACTCTTTGTGATCACATGGACTTTAGCCTGCAGGTTCCTCTGTCCATGGAATTGTCCAGGCAAGAAAATTGGAGTGGGTAGCCATTCCCTCCTCCAGGGGATCTTCCCAACCTAGGGATCAAACTCGCTCTACCATCCTTTTATTTCACCCTAAAGGAACATCATTAGCCATTTTTGTAGGGTCATCCTAGCGGTAATAAAATCACTCAGATATTTGTCTATCTAGGAATATTTGAGTCTCTCCCTTTTAAAAAAATGTGACAAAATATAAATTACAAAAATTTATCATTTTTAACGTTTTAAGTGTAGAGTCCCATGGCATTAAGTACATTCAAATTATTATGCAACCATCATCACCATCCATCTCTAGAAACTTTTCACATTCTCAATGCAAAATTCTGTACCTATTAGATAGTAACTGCCATTTCTCCCCATCCAGTCCCTGGGAGCCACCATCCTACTTTCTGTCTCTGAATTTGACTAATTGAAGTTACCTGACGTAAGTGGAATCATGCAATAGTTGTTCTTTTCTGATTGGCTTACTTAATTATCATATCTTCAAGTTTCTTCCATGTTGTAACATGATTTTTTTTTTGTGGTGACATGTTTTGATTCCCTTTTTATTTCCTTTTGTTTATATTATGCTGATATTTGCTCCTGGTTACCTTGGGAATTATATATAACATCCTAAAGTTATATGTTTTGTCAGATATACTACTCCCAGCTGACACATTTTTTAGCTTTTTAGATATATCATCCATCTACCTTCTGATGAGAAATTGGCTGATAATTTTATTGAGAATCACTTGTATATAATGAGTCATTCGTTGTTGTTCTCATGATTCTTTTTGATTTTGCTTATCAAAAGTTTTTAATGTATCTTTGTGTGTCTGTCCTTGGTTTATCCTATTTGGAATTTACTAAGCATCTTGAACTTATACATTCATGTATTTATTAAAATTTGGGAAGTTTTTCAGGTATTATTTTTTTTTTAAATAATCTGTCTTCCCTCTACTATTTCCTTTTCTGTGACTGTCATATTATATTATATACTTTTTTCTGCTTGATGATGTCCCGCAAGTCTCTGTGGCTCTTTTCCATTTTCTTAATTTCTTTATTCTCTGCTCTTCCAACTTGATCATTTCAAATATCTTTTCTTCTTATTTGCTGATTCTTTTTTTCTGCCTCCTCAGATCTGCTGTCAAATTTCTCTAGTGAAGATTTTATTTCGTTTTTTTAATATTGGAATTTCCATTAGGTCCATTATGAAAACTTCTATCTCTTGATATTCTTATTTTATTAATCAATCAATTTGGATTTTCTTTAATTTTTGCCTCTGTTTTCCCTTAGTACTTTAGGTATATTTAAGACAATAGTTTTTAATTTTTTCGTTTGGTAAGTCAATTATCTGGGCTTCCATGTAGATGGCTTTTGCCAATTTAACTTTTCTCTTTGACTGTGCCATGTTTACCTTGTTTCTTTTTGTGTCTCGTAATTTTTGTTGAAAATTGGGCATTTGATTATTATAACAAAATAACTGAAGATTAGATTCCCTTCTCATCATTTTTTAAATTATTTAATTCTACAGTACATTTATTTTGAGACTTTTTCAAACTATTTTAATAAAAGCTTTTCTTGTCATGTGTACTTACCAATATCTTTGTTTTTATTTTTTTTACTTTTTAATTGATTTATTTATTTTAATTGGAGGTTAATTACTTTATAATATTTTGATGGTTTTTGCCATACAATAACGTGAATCAATCACGGGTATACATGTGTCCCCCCATCCTGAATCCGCCTCCCACCTCCCTCCCCACCCTGTCTCTCTGGATTGTCCCAGAGCACAGACTTTGAGTGCCCTGCTTCATGCATCAAACTTGCACTGGTCATCTATTTTATATATGGTAATATACATGTTTCAATGCTATCCTCTCAGATCATTCCACCCTCACCTCCCAGAGTCCAAAAGTCTGTTCTTTACATCCGTGTCTCTTTTGCTGCCCTACATGTAGGATCGTCATTACCATCTTTTTAAATTCCACATATATGCATTAATATACAGTATTTGTCTTCTCTTTCTGACTTACTTTACTGTGTATATTAGGCTCCAGGTTCATCCACCTCATTAGAACTGATTCAAGTGTGCTCCATTTTATAGCTAAGTAATATTCTATTCTGTGTATGTACCACAACTTCCTTATCCATTCATCTGCTGATGAACATCTAGGTTGCTTTAATGTCCTAGATATTGTAAATACTGCTGCAATGAATATTGGGGTACATGTGGTTTTCTAGGGGTGTATGCCCAGTAGTGGGATTGTTGGGTCATATGACAGTTTTATTCCCAGGTTTTTAAGGAATCTCCACACTGTTCTCCATAGTGTCTGTGCTAGTTTGCATTCTCACCAACATTGTAAGAGGGTTCCCTTTTGTTCACATCCTCTAATATTTATTGTTTGTAGAGTTTTTGATGATGGCCATTCTGACAGGTGTGAGATTGATTTGCATTTCTCTAAAAATGAGTGATGTTGAGCATCTTTTCATGTGCTTATTAGCCATCTGTATGTCTTCTTTGGAGAAATGTCTGTTATGTTCTTTTGCCCAGTTTTTCATTGGCCTGTTTGCATGTTAAACTGGTGTTTTGGCAGAGATTTACTTGCAAGGTAAAAGCGCAAACAAGCTAAAACAAAACAAAACACCAAAAAAAAAAAAAAAGAAAAGAAAACACTGATATATCCCAGTCTTTGCAGACTGACTCTGTTCTGAGTCATCCCTTCAGCAAATAACTAAACTTTCTCTGAACTCAGGGGTTTAGGGATCAGTCCGAGGTACAAGGTTAAGGTCTTTTCATGTCTTATCTGAGCATGTGTCTTCTCTGGACCTGCACATACTTTCTAAAGTTTCACATATACATGGTTGCTTTTGAATGTCTTAAATTTTTAGGCTCATCTCAGTTTCTCCTCTGGGCCTTTGGTATTCTATTGTATGTCTCCACTTGTAACTCTTTGCCACAAATGTCAGTGGATTTGTAATACCATTACAGCTTTTAAAAGCAGTGTCTGCCGGTTCTCACCCATGTTTCAGTTTTGCAAGATAGAAACCAAAAGGTTAGTCCTTCAGTTAGCTCCCAGGCAGGGTAGAAGAGTTGTACACTGTAATTTGCAAATTAGACCTCTCTTTTGAGGTGGGGAACTAGAAACTGACCAACTGCTTATCAAGACCACAATCTTCATCACAAAAGGGAGAGTATTGGGGGACGGTATTACTCAGCCATTAAAAAGAATACATTTGAATCAGTTCTAATGAGGTGGATGAAACTGGAACCTATTATACAGAGTGAAGTAAGCCAGAAAGAAAAACACCAATACAGTATACTAACGCATATACATGGAATTTAGAAAGATGGTAACGACAACCCTGTAAGTGAGACAGCAAAAGAGACACAGATGTATAAAACAGTCTTTTGGACTCTGTGGGAAAGGGAGAGTGTGGGATGATTAGGGAGAATGACATTGAAACATGTATAATATCATATACGAAACAAATTGCCAGTCCAGGTTCGATGCATGATACTGGATGCACGGGGCTTGTGCACTGGGACGACCCAGAGGGATAGTACGGGGAGGGACGAGGGAGGAGGGTTGAGGATGGGGAACACGTGTATACCTGTGGCGGATTCATGTTGATGTATGGCAAAACCAATACAATATTGTAAAGTAATTAACCTCCAAAAAAAAAAATCCTAATATTTTCCTACTGTTTTGAAGATATTTTTTTCTTGTTTGAGAATTTTCTTCATTGCTGTAATTTTTTAATTAATACTTCTGAAACTTTTACTACCACATGTTAAACATTTTTTAATTTATTTATTTTAATTGATGGATACTGGCTTTATAATACTGTGTTGATTTCTACCATACATCAACATGAATCAGCCATAAGTATACATTTGTCCACTCTCTCTTGAGATTTCCTTCCACCTCCTACCCATTTCCACCCATCTAAATTGTTACAGAGCATTGGTTTGTGTTTCCTGAGTCGTACAGCAAATTCCCATGGTCTCTCTAATTAATATATTGTAGTGTATATGTTTCCATGCTACTCTCTCCATTCGTCCCACACTCTCCTTCCTCCCCTCAGCCCATGTCCATAAATGTATTCCCTATATCTGCATCTCCGATGTTTCCCTTCAAATAGGTTCATCAGCACAATCTTTCTGGATTAATATATAGCATGGATGTCACAACATTAGACAACACCTGTTTTTCTCTTTTTAAATTAAGTACCTCTGCATAATAAGCTCTAGGTTCATCCACCTCTTAGAACTGATTCAAATGCATTATTTTTTATGCTTGAGTAATATTCCATTGTATATATGTCCATAGCTTCTTTATCCATTCACCTGTTGATGGACATCTAGGTTGCTTCCATGTCCTCGCTATTATAAATAATGTTGCAATGAACATTGAGGTACATGAGTCTTTTTTGATTTGTGGTTTCTTCAAGGTATATGCCAATAGTGAGATTGCTGTGTCAAATAGTTTCATTCCCAGTTGTTTTTTTTTTTTAAGGAATCTCTGTACTGTCTTCCATAGTGGCTGTATCAATTTACATTCCCACCAACAGTGCAAGAGGGCTCCCTTTTCTCTGCACCTTCTCCAGCATTTATTGTTTGTGGCTTTTTTGAAGTAGGTCACTGTGACCAGTGTGAGGTAATATCTCATTGCAGGTTTGATTTGCATTTCTCTGCTTATGAGTGATGTCAGGCATCTTTTCATGTGTTTATTAGCTATCTGTATGTCTCTTAGGAGAAATATCTGTTCAGTCTTTTGCCCAATTTTTGACTGAGTTGTTTGTTTTTCTGGTATTAAGTTGGATGAGCTGCTTGCATGTTTTGGAAAATAATCTCTGTCAGTTGTTTCATTTGCTATTATTTTCTCCCATTCTGAGGGTTGTCTTTTCACCTTCTTTATAGTTTCCTTTGCTGTATAAAGCTTTTAAGTTTAATTAGGTCCCACTTGCTTATTTTTGTTTTTATTTCCACTACTATAGGAGATGTACAATAGAGGATCTTGCTATGATTTATGTAATTGAGTGTTCCTCTTATGTTTTCCTCTAAGAGTTTTATAGTTTCTGGTCTTACATTTAGGTCTTTAATTCATTTTGAGTTTATCTTGAAGTATGGTGTTAGGAAGTGCACTAATTTCATCCTTGTACACATAGCTCTCCAGTTCTCCCAGCACTGCTTGTTAAAGAGATTATCTTTTCCCCATTGTATATTCTTGCCTCCTTTGTGAAAGATAAGGTTCCCATATGTGTGTGGATTTATGTATGGGTTTTCTATCTTTCACCATTTCTATATTTCTGTTTTTGTGACAGTACCATACTGTCTTGATGATTGTAATTATGTAGTGTAATCTGAAGTCAGGAAGATTGATTCTTTCAACTCCATTCTTCTTTCTCAAGATTCCTTTCACAAAACAATTAAGAAAGAACGTATATATCAAAAATTACTTTACATGAAAATGGATTAAATGCTCCAACAAAAAGATACAGGTTGGCTGAAAGGATTAAAAAAAAATCCACATATATATGCTGCCTACAAGAGACCCACTTCAGACCTAGGGACACATGCAGACTGAGCTGATGGAAAGTGAGAAGATGGAAAAAGATATTACATGAAAATACAAATTAAAAAAATGCCTCAATAACAATTGTATCAGACAATATAGACTGCAAAATAACAAACATTAGAAGAGACAAGTAAGAACACTACATAATGATCTGGGAATCAATTACAGAAGATGTAAGCATTGCAAATATTTATGTACCCAATATAAGAGCACCTCAATACATGAGGCAAACAGTAATAGACATAAAAGGGGAAATTGACAGGTTAAATAATAATAATAACAGTAGGGGACTTTAACACCACGCTTACATCGAAGGGCAGATCATAAAAGAGAAAAGTAATGAGGAAACACAAGCTTTAAAATGACACATTAGGCCAGATCAATCTAACTGATATCTTTAGGACATTCCATCCAAATGCAGAAGAATACAGTTTATCCTCAAGTGCATATGGAACAATCTCCAAGATAGATCACATCTTGAGTCACAAATCAAGCCTTGGTAAATTTAAGAAAATTGAAATCTTATCAAGCATCTTTTCTGACCACAGTGCTATGAGACTAGTTATCAATTACAGGGAGAAAAGCTGCAAAAAAACACAAACATATTAGAATTAAACAATATATTTCTAAATAACCAACAGGATACTGAAGAAAAAAAAAAGAGGAAATTAAAAATACCTAGAAACAAATGACAATGAAAATATAATGATTCAAAATCTGTGCAGGCAGTAAGAGCAGTTGTAAGAGAGCAGTTTATTGCAAGACAATACTACCTCAATAACAAAAAAGAAAAAAAGCATCAAATAGTCAATCAAACCTTACACCTAAAGCAACTGGAAAGAAAAGAACAAAAATCACCAATGTTAGCTGAAAGAAAGAAATCATAAAGAGCAGGAATAAAGGGAAAAGAGATGAAGGAACAACAATAAAAATCAATAAAATTAAA
This sequence comes from Bos javanicus, assembly GCF_032452875.1. Lineage (NCBI taxonomy): Eukaryota > Metazoa > Chordata > Mammalia > Artiodactyla > Bovidae > Bos > Bos javanicus. Next base: position 85,514,252 of record NC_083897.1, on the reverse strand, counting down.
AGCTGTTTATCTTCTAGAAGATAAACAAAATTGACAAGGCATTAGCCAGGTTTATCAAGAAAAATCTTCAGAAGACTCAAATCAACAAAATTAGAAATGAGAAAAGAGAGGTTACAACTGACAATGGAGAATTGTAAAGAACCATATACTATCATGAGCAACTATATGCCAATAAAATGGACAACCTGGAAGAAATGGACAGATAATTAGCAAAGTTCAACCTTCCAGGAATGAATCAGGAAGAAATAGAAATTTTGAATAAGCCAATCACAAGAACTGAAGTCAAAACTGTGATTTTAAAAAATCCCCCAATAACAAAAGCTCAGGGCCAGATGGCTTCAAAGGTGAAATATATTAAACATTTAAAGGAGAGTTAAGCCTATCCTTCTCAAGATCTTACAAAAAGTTGCAGAAGAAGGAACACTTCCAAACTCATTCTACAAGCCCATCATCGCCCTGGTACCAAAACTAGAAAAACATGCCACAAAAAAATAAAATTACAGGTTTATATCACTGATGATCATAGGTGCAAATATCCTCAACAAAATTCTAATGAACAGAATCCAAAAACACATTTAAAAGAATCATACACTATGATCGTCAAGTTTATCCAAGGGATACAGGAATTCCTCAATATATACAAATCAATAATTGTGATAATCATATTTACAAATTAAAAGATAAAAATCATATGATCATCTCAATCGATAGAGAAAAAGCCTTTGACAAAATTCAGTATCCATTTATGACAAAAACTCTCCAGAAAGTGGGCATAGAAGGAACCTAATTCAACATAATAAAGTTCATATGTGATAAACCCACAGCAAACATTATTTTCAACAGTGGAAAACTGAAAATACCTCATCTAAGATCAAGAACAAGACAAGGGTGCTCACTCTTGTCACTATAATTCAACAAAGTTTTGGAAGTCCTAGGCAGAGTAATATGATAATATAAAGAAATAAAAGGCATCTAGTTTGGAAAAAAAGAAGTAGAACTCTCACTCTTTGCAGAAGACATGATACTATACATATAAAACCCTAAAATAATATCAAAAAATATTTAGAGCTAATCAGTGAATTTAGTAAATCACAGGATACAAAATCAATACACAGAAATCCATTTCATTCAGAAATGAAAATTCTGAAAGAGATATTAAAGAATCAATCTCATTCACCATTGCAACAAAAAGAATAAAATACCTAGAAATAAACTAACCTAAGCAGAAAAAAGAGCTATATATCAAAAACTATAAGACATTGATGCAAGAAATCAAAGACAACATATATTGTGAAAATAACTAAACAACCCAAAGCAATCTACAGATTCAATGCAATCTCTATCAAATTATCAATGGCATTTTTCACAGAACCAGAAAAAAAAGAATTCAAAATTTGTATGGAAACACAAAAGATCCCTTTTACCCAAAGAAATCTTGAGAAAGAAGAAGGAGGCCGGAGGAATCAACCTTCCTGACTTCAGATAATACTACAAAGCTACCCCACGTCCAAGGTAAGAGAAACCCAAGTAAGATGGTAGGTGTTCAGAGAGGCATCAGAGGGCAGACACAGAAACCATAATCACAGAAAACTAGTCAATCTAATCACACGGACCACAGCCTTGTATAACACAATGAAACTAAGCCATGCCATGTGGGGCCACCCAAGATGGGCGGGTCAAGGTGGAGAGGTCTGACAGAATGTGGTCCACTGGAAAAGGGAATGGCAAACCACTTCAGTATTCTTGCCTTGAGAACCCCATGAACAGTATGAAAGGCAAAATGATAGGATACTGAGAGGAAATACCCAGGTCAGTAGGTGCCCAAATTGCTACAGGAGATCGGAGGAGAAATAATTCCAGAAAGAATGAAGGGATGGAACCAAAGCAAAAACAATACCTAGTTGTGCCTGTGACTCATAATAGAAGCAAGGTCTAATGCTGTAAAGAGCAATATTGCATAGGAACCTGGAATATTAGGTCCATGAATCAAGGCAAATTGGAAGTAGTAAAACAGGAGATGGCAAGAGTGAACGTCGACATTCTAGGAATCAGCAAACTAAAATGGACTGGAATGGGTGAATTTAACTCAGATGATCATTATATCTATTACTGTGGGCAGGAATCCCTTAGAAGAAATGGAGTAGCCATCACGGTCAACAAAAGAGTCCGAAATGCAGTACTTGGATGCAGTCTCATAAACGACAGAATGGTCTCTGTTCATTTTCAAGGCAAATCATTCAATATCACAGTAATCCAAGTCTATGCCCCAACCAGTAACGCTGAAGAAGCTGAAGTTGAACGGTTCTATGAAGACCTACAAGACCTTTTAGAACTAACACCCAAAAAAGATTTATTTTCATTATAGGGGACTGGAATGCAAAAGTAGGAAGTCAAGAAACACCTGGGGTACCAGGTAAATTTGGCCTTGGAATGCGGAATGAAGCAGGGCAAAGGCTAATAGAGTTTGCCAAGAGAACGCACTGGTCATAGGAAACACCCTCTAAGACAACAACACAAGAGAACACTCTACACATGGAAATCACCATATGGTCAACACCGGAATCAGATTGATTATATTCTCTGCAGCCAAAGATAGAGAAGCTCTTTACAGTCAGCAAAAACAAGACCAGGAGCTGACTGTGGCTCAGATCATGAACTTCTTATTGCCAAATTCAGACAATATGAAGAAAGTAGGGAAAACCACTAGACCATTCAGGTATGGCATAAATCAAATTCCTTATGATTACACAGTAGAAGTGAGAAACAGATTTAAGGGACTGGATCTGATAGAGTGCCTGATGAACTATGGACTGAAGTTCATGGCATTGTACAGAAGACAGGGATCAAGACCATCCCCATGGAAAAAAAATGCAAAAAAGCAAAATGGCTGTCTGGGGAGGCCTTACAAATAGCTGTGAATAGAAGAGAAGTGAAAAGCAAAGGAGAAAAGGAAAGATATAAACATCTGAATGTAGAGTTCCAAAGAATAGCAAAGAGAGATAAGAAAGCCTTCCTCAGTGATCAATGCAAAGAAACAGAGGAAAACAACAGAATGGGAAAGACTAGAGATATCTTCAAGAAAATTAGATACCAAGGGAACATTTCATGCAAAGATGGGCTCGATAAAGGACAGAAATTGTATGGACCTAACAGAAGCAGAAGATATTAAGAAGAGGTGTCAAGAATACAGAGAAGAACTGTACAAAAAAGATCTTCACGACCAAGATAATCAATCACGATGGTGTGATCACTCACCTAGAGCCAGACATCCTGGAATGTAAAGTCAAGTGGGCCTTAGAAAGCATCACTACAATCAAAGATAGTGGAGGTGATGGAATTCCAGTTGAGCTATTTCAAATCCTGGAAGATGATGCTGTGAAAATGCTGCACTCAATATGCCAGCACATTTGGAAAACTCAGCAGCAGCCACAGGAGTGGAAAAGGTCAGTTTTCATTCCAATCCCAAATAAAGACAATGCCAAAGAATGCTCAAACTACTGTACAATTGCACTCATCTCACATGCTAGTAAAGTAATACTCAAAATTCTCCAAGCCAGGCTTCAGCAATATGTGAACCGTGAACTTCCAGATGTTCCAGCTGGTTTTAGAAAAGGCAGAGGAACCAGAGATCAAATTGCCAACATCCGCTGGATCATCAAAACAGCAAGAGAGTTCCAGATAAATATCTACTTCTGCTTTACTGAGTATGCCAAAGCCTTTGACTGTGTGGATCTCAATAAACTGTGGAAAATTCTGAAAAAGATGGGAATACCAGACCTTCCTTTTGAGAAATCTGTATGCAGGTGAGGAAGCAACAGTTAGAACCAGACATGGAACAACAGACTGGTTCCAAATAGGAAAAGGAGTAGGCGAAGGTTGTACATTGTCACCCTGTTTATTTAACTTATATGCAGAGTACATCATGAGAAATACTGAGCTGGAAGAAGCACAAGCTGGAATCAAGATTGCTAGGAGAAATAGCAATAACTTCAAATATGCAGATGACACCACCCTTATGGCAGAAAGTGAAGAGGAACTAAAAAGCCTCTTGATGAAAGTGAAAGAGGAGAGTGAAAAGTTGGCTTAAAGCTCAACATTCAGAAGACTAGGATCATGGCATCTGGTCCCATCACTCCATGGGAAATAGATGGGGAAACAGTGGAAACAGTCTCAGACTTTATTTTGTGGGGCTCCAAAATCATGGCAGATGGTGATTGCAGCCATGAAATTAAAAGATGCTTACTCCTTGGAAGGAAAGTTATGACCAACCTAGATAGCATTTTCAAAAGCAGAGACATTACATTATAAACAAAGGTCCAGGTAGTCAAAGCTATGGTTTTTCCAGTGGTCATGTATAGATGTGAGAGTTGGACTCTGAAGAAAGCTGAGCATGGAAAAATTGATGCTTTTGAACTGTGGTGTTGGAGAAGACTCTTGAGAGTCCCTTGGGCTGCCAGGAGATCCAACCAGTGCATTCTAAAGGAGATCAGTCATGGGTGTTCTTTGGAAGGATTGATGCTGAGGCTGAAACTCCAATACTTTGGCCACCTTATGCTAAGTGTTGACTCATTGGAAAAGACTGTTGCTGGGAGGAATTGGGGGCAGGAGGAAAAGGGGACGACAGAGGATGAGATGGCTGGATGGCATCACCGACTCGATGACGTGAGTTTGGGCGAACTCTGGGAATTGGTGATGGACAGGGAGGCCTGGCATGCTGCAATTCATGGGGTTGCAAAGTGTTGGACATGACTGAGCGACTGAACTGAACTGACTGACAGTTATCAAGATAGTATGGCACTGGCAGCAAAACCGAAATATTGACCAATGGAACAAGATAGAAAGCCCAGAGATAAAGCCATACACCTATGGATACCTTATCTTTGATAAAGGAGGCAAGAATATAAAATGGAGAAAAGATATTCTCTTCAATAAATGGTGCTGGGAAAACTGGCCAGATACATGTAAATGAGTGAAACTACAACACTTCCTAATACCATACACCAAGATAAACTCAAAATGTGTTAAAAACCTAAATTTAAGACCAGAAACTGTAAAATTCTTAGAGGAAAACGTAGGCAGAAGACTCTTTAATATAAATCACAGTAAGATCCACTATGACCCACCTCCTAGAGTAATGGAAATAAAAAGAAAAATAAGTTGGGCCAAATTAAACTTAAACACTTTTGCAAAGCAAAGGAAATGCAAATTACAGAAATGCAAATGAAAACTACAATAAAGTGTCACCTCATACCAGTCAGAATGGCCATCATCAAAACATCTACAAGCAATAAATGCTGGAGAGGATGGGAAAAAAGGGGACCACTCTTGCACTGTTGGTAGGAATGTAAATTGGTACAGCCACCAAGGAGATGGAGATTTATTTAAAATCTAGGAGTAAAACTACCTTGTTGCTGCTGCTGCTGCTGCTAAGTTGCTTGTCATGTCCAACTCTGTGCAACCCCATATATGGCAGCCAACCAGGCTCCCCCATCCCTGGGATTCTCTAGGCAAGAACACTGGAGTGAGTTGCCATTTCTTTCTCCAATCATGAAAGTGAAAAGTGAAAGTGAAGTTTCTCAGTCATGACCGACTCTTAGTGACCCCATGGATTGCAGCCTACCAGGCTCCTCTGCCCATGGGATTTTCCAGACAAGAGTACTGGAGTGAGTTGCCATTGCCTTCTCTGTAAAATTACTGTAAGACCCAGCAATCCCACTACTGGGCATATACCCTGAGAAAATCATAATTGAAAGACATGTATGCCAATGTTCATTGCAGCACTATTTACAATAGCCAGGAAATGAAAGAAACTTAGACATCCATTGACAGATGAATAAAGAAGTTGTGGTGCATATATATAATATTATTGAATATTACTCAGCCATAAAAAGGAATGAATTTGAGTCAGTTCTAGTGAAATGGATGAACATAGAGCCTGTTATACAAGGTGTAGTAAGTCAGAACATAAGTCAGAAAGAAAACCAAACACTGTATATTAGAGCACATATATGAAATCTTGAAAAATGGTACTAATGAACCTATTTACAGGGCAGGGATAAAGACTCACACATAGAGAACAGATTTATGGACACAGCAGGGGCAGGAGAGCATGAGACAAGTTGAAGAGTTAGAAACTCTTGAAAGAGTACCATTGAAATATATACATTGAAAGAGTGGCATTGAAATATACACATTATCATATGTAAAATAGATAGCTAATGGGAAGTTGCTGTGTAACACAGGGAGCTCAACATGCTGTGCTCTGAAAACCTCGATGGTTGGGGTACAGTGGGAGGTGGAAGGGAGGTTTAAGAGGGAGGGAATATATGTATACCTATGGCTGATTCATGTTGATGTATGGCAGAAACAAACACAACATTGCAAAGCCATTATCCTGCAGTTATAATTAAGTAAAGTAAAAAACATCAGATGGACTTGAGTTCAATTTGCAGTTCTATTCTTTACTAACTGTCTATCCTTGGCCAAGGTGGCAAATCCTTCTAAGCCTCAGTTTTCTTATCTGTAACATTAGTTTCCTTATGTGTAGCTATCTTACAGTATTGTTTTAAGGATTAAATAAGACAGTATAGGTGATATTACTAATACAGTGTCTGGTTGAATAGTTTTCTTTTTTGGTCACATATTCACATGAACAGGAGGAATTTTTGAAGTATGGCATACTGTATGAAATATGATGTATGGCATGTTGTTACCTTTTGCAGTATTACACATGAAGGATGTGCCATAGGCATTTCTAGTAAGGTTGCCAAGGTGGTAGGGAGCTAAGTGTTGCCACTGGTTTACTGTGGATGGACTTGTATCTCCTCAATAACTCTTCTCAGTCTTTCTCCCATTGCCCTATGGCAAAGAAACTACAAAGTATTGAGCCTTGCACTGAGAGTTTTATATGTTTACCTTATCTTAATAACACCTTCCATTTTCCTCTATTGTGATAAGTAAGTGGAAAAACAGAGCAATAATGTAATTCATACTAGTCACACAGCTTGTAAGTTGCAGAGCCTGGATTCTAAAGATATCCTGATAGGCAGAGACTAGATATAGGTATAGGTAAAGATTTATGTATAAGGTAGAGATGCAGATGGGCCCTACTGCTGTCCCTATGGCAAATAATTCCAGTCTTTGGTTCCAGTAACCAGGGCGGCCAGATGGCAATACTAGAGAATCAAAGAATATCAGGGCAGAAAATAATATTACAGGTTCTTGAGTTTGATCTCATCATTGAAGCCTAGAGAAGAAAGAGATATACAATAAGTGATCAAGCTAAGATACCAATCCAGGACTTCTAACAAAGTTCAGTATCCTTTTCAATTCCAGCTTTCCTCACTCTGCATTAAGTAGACAACAGAGTAGCTTGGGTATGGGAGAAAGTCAGGCTGACTTTGAGGCCCAAGGGAAGGCTTTCTTGTTAGTGCACCATTATGGTGCACATCAGGTTCTGTGTTTCCTACAAAGGAACTGACCATAGTGACTTGACCACACACTCTTACTCAGTCCATCTTGTAGCTAACACCTCCACAGCCTGGCTTGACTGCTAGAGATATTCATTCCTGGGGTGCAGGTGAGGGGAATTATGGGTAAATGTCCTGTTGAGGGAAGAAACTCACCACTATGGTTTCAGTGCTTAAATCATCTAAACAATTTCTCATTAATTATTTTTTCTGTTGCTTGACACTAATGGAGTGATTGTTTGAATGGATTTTGGTGTCTCATTTCAGTACCATTTACCAACAATGTGTCCTCGGGCAATTTACTTAATCTCTCCAAGCCCCAGCATCCTCCCTCTTCAAATGTGGATCATTATGATTATCTTGGAAAAAATTTTGTGAGGATTAAATAAGAGAAGGCAAGCAAAGCATTTGTAATGTTACCAGGCACTGAGTAAACACTCAGTATATGAAAGTTACTATAATTGTAGCATTACCATTAACCACTGGCACTGAAGAAAAGGTTCTGCTTTATATAAAATTTTAATATGCTTTGCTATATATCAAGGTATGTCACCTTCACTTTTCACTGAAGATCAGTGGAGAGATCCATCTTGCCTTTATCATAATGATCTCATTATATTGTAAGTGAAATGAAAGTCGCTCGGTTGTGTCCAGCTCTTTGTGATCCCATGGACTATACAGTCCATGGAATTCTCCAAGCCGGAATACTGGAGTGTGTTGCTTTTTCCTTCTCCAGGGGATCTTCCCAACCCAGGGATCGAACCCAGGTCTCCTGCATTTCAGGCAGGTTCTTTATTAGCTGCGCCACCAGGGAAGAAGCCTGATACCAAATCCCTCTCTCATCTTTGTCTTTCTCAGGATGAATTTTGAAGCAATTCTAAGTCCCATTTTCCATTTCATTAAACTTCCTTAGAGGTGACAACTTTTACAAAGCAAGTAGTATCTTTATAAGACTTTTAGAAGTCCCGAGAAAATGTCTCCCTCTGTGTCAATAGTCAATTTTGTTATGAGCTGAATAAACAGGCAGACAGTTACAAGACTTAAATCTACCAGTCCTCCTGAAACACTAGATTCTTATTTGTTAATGTGAGCCATTTTGCACCACAAGGGTGAATCTGTATGAATCTGGGCCAATTACTTCACCTTGATGAGCCTCAGCTTTTCTTATTTAAAATATGAAGATGCAAGATGTAGATGGCTCACTCAAACTGGGTAATTGAGGGGAGTTTAGTGGAAGTTCTGTTTATAAAGTTGTGAGCAGGGTAAAGAGAAGCAATTAGGAATGGTGAAACACTCTGGGTCTAGAGACAGCTGGTTGGTTTCACTACTTCTAAAGGAACACACACACACACACACAAAATCAAAGAGAGTCAGAAATAGATGGGGAGGGGGAGAGAAAAACTATGAAAAAGGGACATCCCATAGAGCTGTGTCTTCGTTAGATGAATGTAATCACTGCCAACCTGCAGCCTGGCAGAGAGAAAACTGAAGGAATAAAGACGACCTCTCTATCCTCCCACCCTTCTACTATTGTCTCCTATTAATGACTCCTAGGGTTTTCCTCTGAGAAGGCAGTGGCACCCCACTCCAGTACTCTTGCCTGGAAAATCCCATGGACGGAGGAGCCTGGTAGGCTGCAGTCCATGGGGTCGCTAAGAGTCAGACATGACTGAGTGACTTCACTTTCACTTTTCACTTTCATGCATTGGAGAAGGAAATGGCAACCCACTCCAGTGTTCTTGCCTGGAGAATCCCAGGAACAGGGGAGCCTGGTGGGCTGCCATCTATGGGGTCACACAGAGTCGGACACGACTGAAGTGACTTAGCAGTAGCAGCAGCAGCAGGGTTTTCCTGGTAGCTCAGCTGGTAAAGAATCTGCCTGCAATGCAAGAGATCCTGGTTCATTTCCTGGGTCAGGAAGATCCCCTGGAGAAGGGATAGATTACTCACTCCAGTATTCTTGGGCTTCCCTGGTGGCTCAGATGTTAAAGAATCTGCCTACAATGCAGGAGACCTGAGTTCGATTGCTGGGTTGGGAAGATCTCCTGGAGGAAGGCATGGCAACTCACTCCAGTATTCTTGCCTGGAGAATTCCCTTGGAGAGAGGAGCCTGGTGGACTACAGTCCATGGGGTCACAAAGACTCAGACATGACTGAGCAACTAAACACAGCACAATGACTCTTAAAAGAAGCCAAAAGTCAAGGGAGTTCAGTTGACCTAGTACATATTTGTCAGTTTTGCAAGGCACAGAAAAGTGTGCAGAAGAGTGAGAGTGAACATAGATGGGTAAAAGGAAAATAACCATCATGAGAACTAGTATTTATTAAGTGGCTGTTTTGTGACTAGAACCATCTCATCTGGTCCTCATGGCAGACTTGCAAGTTGGGGATTATATCTTTATTTCGTAGATAAGGAAACTTAATTGCAGCAATTAAAATTCTCATATTGGATGGTTGCATAGATTGAGACAACCAGTGGACAGCACCTATGATTCTTAGATTCATATTGTGTTGCTGATCATCCTGTTCATGACACCAATTGTCTGTCACACTGTTCACTGAACCCAGTGTAGGCAAGACGTGAGCTAAGTGGCTGGAAGAAGATTCAAGGAGCTGTAGGAACTACAGACACGTTTATTCTCTCCTGGCTGGCATGGTAGCCATAACACAGCCTCTCTCCTGACTGACACAGCAGCTGTAGCAGCACCCATAACATAACCATAATATAGCCATCAGTTCAATTCAATTAGTCAGTTGTGTCTGACTCTTTGCAACCCCACGGACTGCAGCACGCCAGGCCTCCCTGTCCATCACCAACTCCCGGAGTTTACTCAAACTCATGTCCATTGAGTCAGTGATGCCATCCAACAATGTCATCCTCTGTTATCCCCTTCTCCTCCTGCCTTCAATCTTTCCCAGCATCAGGGTCTTTTCCAGTGAGCCAGTTCTTTGCATCATGTGACCAAAGTATTGGAGCTTCAGCATCAGTCTCTCCAGTGAATATTCAGGACTGATTTTCCTTTAGGATTGACTGGTTTGATCTCCTTGCAGTTCAAGGGACTCTCAAGAGTCTTCTCCAACACTGCAGTTCAAAAGCATCAATTCTTCATTGCTCAGCTTTCTTTATGGTCCAACTCTTGCACAGATACACGACTACTGGAAAACCCATAGCCTTGACTAGATGGACCTTTTTTGCCAAAGTAGCCCATGACCAAGCAAGTACCTTGTGATGTGTATGCATAGTGCCATAAGAAATCTCAGCTTTTACACAACTGTGCAAAGTCAATATTTACAGAACATGGGGTGAGAGAGTATGACAGTGTGGGGAGAGACAGCCTGATTGGCACCATCTTGTTCATTTCCCCACACATACATACAGCCATTTATTCAATATTAGAGATAAATGCAGAGATGAATAAAAATAAACACCTGCCCTCCAGATATCCACAGAACCAGACACTGAACAAGCAAAATGTGAAATAGCAATATGATGAGGAAGAAGACATAATATTTTGCAACAAAATCTTTGAGAAGGACCCACTTAGCAAGTTTTCTCACATAACTAACTATATCTATACCACATTTTATCATGCACCAAGCACACTATAGTATTTCTTTATCCTCATTGCAATTTTGTGAAACAGACATTGCTGTTATTCCCATTTTGCCATTGAGAAAACTGAGGTTCAATTCACGGTCTTGAAGCAAATAAAAGGCTGAGCTAAGCTAGGAAGCTAGGTTTTTCAAATACAACTTGCATTTGTCTTTTCTAACTTTGCAGGACAACGTTTTTACTCTTAAGATAAAATCATTTTAGGTTAAAAAAGAAAACTTCAAATGGCCTTAATGTACCAATGTTTTTTTGTTTTTGTTTTTTCAACAGACATTTTAAAAGTTCCTTCTCTGAAACTTTAAATGCACAATCCACATTCAACATTCAGAGACACATTTCATTCTCACATTCACCAGGGCTTGGCCCCAACTTTATTCTGATTCAATTTGACTACAAAAGCTTAAATGGAACTTGGGACAAGGGAATGAAGTGAGAGTCCAAGACAATATACAAGCAGAGAGAAAAGAGGTGTTTGTCTTTCACAAGGTGCCAAAGTTGGAAGGAACCAACCCTATCTGAGGCTTGAAGCCCTTCTTTTACACCATCTCCAGGTAACAAGTTATGCTCTGTTCCCTTCTCACTTCTTCTTGAAGCCACTTCTGTCTTATCAGATCTGAGTTTTCGGAACTTCTCTCTTCTTCTGGCCTGAAATTTGTCTCCCTGTAGCTTTCTCCCACTGGTCTCGTCTCTATCTCCAACCATAGGCCTTACTTACAGCTTTACTCTGTGAAAGACCTTGAGAGGTCTGAAGACACAAACCACTTTAGTCTTGTATTCTCTAGGCTTACAATTATACCCTTAACTAAAAGGAGAAAGGTAGCAAAGGCTGGGGTCCTCTACATGCATATGTGCAATCTAGATTCAGGTCCAATCCCAGGTCCCAGCCGACATTTCAGCGTAGTCAACCCCACCCTTTTCTATTATTACCTGGTGGTTCAATCATTCCCTCAGAATTGTGGTCTTTAGTTCGTATGGAATAGTGGCAAAAGATAGAAATTTCAGAACCATTCAGACTAGGGTTATACTCCCAAATTTACCACTTACTAACCAAGAGACTGATCGATGGACATGAGTCTCAGTGAACTCTGGGAGTTGGTGATAGACAGGGAGGCCTGGCATGCTGCAATTCATGGGGTCGCAAAGAGTCGGACATGACTGAGTGACTGATCTGATCTGATCTGAGCCAAGAGACTTTGGGCAATCATTTCAATTCTCTGAACTTGTTTCCACATCCATGAAATAGACTAATGTCACTAACCTTTCAGAATCTGCTAACTGTCTGATTTTATAGTAGTAGAAATTGTATTGGGTACATATTCACTTGGCTAACTTCTAGATTTTCCATCCTTTCTTGGATGTAGGTGTGGCTGTATGGCTAATATCTAGCAAATAAATATGAACAGAAATTACACAAGTAGCTTCTAGGTAGTACTACCTTCTGCTGGCCAAAATACCTACATGATCATGGAACTGAAGAAGCTGCCTTAAATCATGATTGAAGTCCTTCTCTACAAAGCACATGGCAAGTCATCACTGAGTTTCTGAATATGTAAATTGGAGACAACAATGTTGACCTTTAAGAGATGTCAGGAATATTTAACGACAAAATAAATTTTGACATATTTTGGAAATGGACAATTTTTAGGGATGTGGTATAACATGGATATAATGAAAGAGGCTTTAGATTTGGGGGATAACAGTTTCTAATCTCATTTCAGTTATTTTTAAATTTTAAATTTATTTATTTTTACATGGAGGATAATTCCTCTACAATATTGTATTAGTTTCTGTCATACACCAAGAATCTTTCCAATCATTTTAGTAGCTGTGTGATATTGTACATAATTCATAAAATTTCTCAACCCCAGTTTCTTCAACTGTAAAATGGGGGGAAAACTCCTCTCAGAGATATTGAGAATATTAAGTGACATAGTATCTGAAACTATTTGGTACATAGTAGGTGCTCAATAAATGCCTTTTTAAACATTTTTCCTCTTTTCTTCCATAACATCCAGTATATACAACTATGTCTGGCTGAAGACATCTGTGGGCATCATGAAGACAATTAGGTACTGATAGAGAAAGGAGAAAGTTTAGAGGATTAACTAAAAGCAAATTTAACATCAGCCTATTCTGTTTTATTACCTATCATTCCTTTTGAGCATCTGTTTTGTTCTCCTCAACATAAACTGGTAGGTAACTTCCTTATTTATTTGATGCCATAGACATGTTCAGAAGTCTGGTGAAACATATTGATTCTTCTTAGAATAATATTTAAAATGTACAAAATAAAACATAGAAGATTGTGATGGAATTCAATTATATTTAAATGCATTGATCAATCATATCAAAATTGTGGTATACAAATACACATATTTAATAATGCATTAGGTAACAAGATCTAATGGAAAGTTTAATAACTATCATATTTTCAAGTAGTGATAAACATAAATGATATTCCCAGATTGTGTACAACAATTGTAATTTCTAGTGGCTGTAAGATCCAGATACTGTTAAAAGTACTATAGATTTTTTTTCTTTAATTTGGCATTGTTTTTACTAAAGAGAAAGAATAAAGAAAAAATTTTTTAAAAAGCTTAATGAAGGAAATAGACTAATTGAAATTGAAAAGATATCCTCTCCTACTCTTGCCCTTGTAAACATTTTATATTATCTTTAGTCTGAGCCACCAGGGAAGCCCACATATGCTAATCTGTCTTATTTAAAGTAGACATAAGGGTGGGTGGGGAGGGTGGAATGAGTTTTGAGAGTAGCACTGATACATATGCACTGCTGCTGCTGCTGCTGCTGCTGCTAAGTCGCTTCAGTCGTGTCCGACTCTGTGTGATCCCTGAGACAGCAGCCCACCAGGCTTCCCTGTCCCTGGGATTCTCTAGGCAAGAACACTGGAGTGGGTTGCCATTTCCTTCTCCAATGCATGAAAGTGAAAAGTGAAAGTGAAATCGCTCAGTCGTGCCCAACTCTTAGCGACCCCATGGACTGCAGCCTACCAGGCTTCTCCACCCATGGATTTTCCAGGCAAGAGTACTGGAGTGGGGTGCCATTGCCTTCTTTGATATATGCACTACCATGCATAAATAGCTAGCTAATGGGGAGGAACATGATGACAGAGGAGTAGGTGGAGGTAGAGTACATCTGTCTCCACAGATACATCAGGAAAACTGCTTCAAACACAGAAGTACTTGCAGAATACCAGCTGAGAGCTGACAGGAGTACATGACCATCAGAAAAGAATATGTAGAACCACACAAAATTAGGTAGGATGAAGAGACTAAGGGGGAAAAACAGTAGTGTTAGTAGGAATGGACCTGCTCTTTGTGGATGGGGTAACTAAAGCAGGGGGTCAGATTCCCACGTCGGGGCAATTGTCTTGGTCAGAAAGAAACATTTAAAGCTGAGGATGAAGCAGTTGATCCATGGCAGCATAAATGGAATGAGAATCAGACAGTACTTGCTGAAGCCATATGTACCCCAGACAGGGATGCAGGGCCCCTAGAAGGTGCAGTGGCTAGGAGCTAGAGCATAAGGATTGTGGAGGAAACCCAGGGCAACAGCTGCTGGTGACTGCAGAGAGACAGACCGAGGGAGTGTCAGGAAGGAGATTGTGGTGGGAAATGCCTGTCGAGGGAGCCAGGCAGCCATGGAAGCAAGGTGAAACTGCTGAGTCATGCCTAGAAGGTAAAGCCATCACCATAGCCTCTCTCTCCCCACATGCCAGCATCAGCAGCTGAACAATAGAGACGGTGGCCCATCAAGTGCCTGACACATGGAACAACAGAGTAGGATCCCACCCCTGGGTGCCTCTTTAAGTGCCTGATGCACTAAACTACAGAGTAGGACCCCAGCCAGGGGAGCCCCTTTATGTACCTGACACACTGAACAACATAGGAGGACCCCAGACAAAGGAGCCCTCTAAGTGCCTGAACAGGCAGAGCTATGGAGAAAGACTAACCAAGGAGACCATCTGAGAACAAGCTACCAAAGGCTTGAAAAAAGACTCTGATAGGGCCATAACTCCTGGGGCTGAGGTAGTCTGTGTCCCTGCGCACATGGTGCCACCAGGGTCCCTGAAACCCAAGCAGCTGTGCCACCTTCATGCTCAACCCTCACTGGGGCAGAACTGCCACAGTCAAAAAAGGCTTGTATCTATGCATGCAGAGTCACTTCGGTCGTGTCCAACTGTTTGCGACCCTGAGAGTCCCTTGGACTGCAAGGAGATCCAACCAGTCCTCCTTAAAGGAGACCAGTCCTGGGTGTTCATTGGAAGGACTCATGCTGAGGCTGAAACTCTAATACTTTGGCCACCAAGAGTTGACTCATTGGAAAAGACCCTGATGCTTGGAGGGATTGGGGGCAGGAGGAGAAGAGGACGACAGAGGATGAGATGGCTGGATGACATCACCGACTTGATGTACATGAGTTTGGGTGAACTCCGGGAGTTGGTGATGGACAGGGAGGCCTGGTGTGTTGTGATTCATGGGGTCACAAAGAATAGGACACGACTGAGTGACTGAACTAAATTGAATTGAACTGTGGCCTGCCAGGCTTCTCTGTCAATGGAGTTCTTCAGGCAAGAATACAAGAATGGGTTGACATGCAATTCTAGAGCACTATATTTCCTGCTGCCTTAGTTGCCAACTCCCCTGAGTACCTGGTGCTGCCAGAGCCCCTGTGACCCAAGCAGCTGCACCACCTCCACACCCAAATCCTCCAGAGCAGCCTCAGGAGCAAATCCCATTGTACAACCCACATGCAGAAGTGGAAACAAAACCATAATTGAAACCCAAGGTCAATGTGGCTAATGAAGAAGACCCAAAACCTTCCCAAACAGCTGTACAAGCTTCAGATTAAATACCCATGATCAACTAGGCAGACTCTGTGCCTATGAAAGATATAAAAGCACATTGAGAGCTCCAACAAAAGAAAATACACTAGTTCTGAAAGCTGTGGACATTGGAGGCAAGAACACAGAGGAGTGTAACCAAATTAGAGCCTGAGCTGCTTCCACAGCAGGTCCAGGCTGTGTTGGACCAGCGCAGTGTTGGAGGGCATCCTAGGGAAGTAAGGTATACTGTGTCTACCAGTGAGGGAAAGGACATTAACAGCAGAGACTCAAGAAAAACATTTATTATTCTTATATTTTGCCTTGCTCTGTAGTTTCTTTTGGATTTTTTTCTTCTTTTCCCCTCTGTTGTATTTGTTGATTTTATTAACACTATGAAAACTAAGCTTTTGATTTTTTTTTTCAGTCACACTTTTTATTGCTGTTATAAACCACTACCTCTACATTGGCCTTTTGCAGTTCTGTGGAGTTTACTTTTTTTTTTTTTCTTTTTTATCTCTCTTTTTTTTTAATTTTCAAAATTTTAAAATGTATTATTATTTTTCTATATTTATTCCTTTGTTTGCTTTTCCTACTGTTCTTTTACCCTAGCAGTTAATCACTAATATGTGTTCTTTATCTACCTTTATTTAACTTTGCATTTCCATTATATCATCCTTTTCTTTCTTTGCTTTCTTTTTCACACCATATTTGTTAGTTTTATTTTCATTGCTTTATTCCACAATTGGTATCTTGCTTTAGTTTTGTCTTCCAATCTGCACTTTATTTCGCTTTGTTCTGAACTGGTGGATATAGTTTTTGGTTTCCTTTGTTTCCCAGGTCAATCTATCATACTTTATTTCTGTTGGACTGCTTTGATTCTGCTTCTGGGTATATATGTATATGTGTACATTTCATTATTTTAATTATTATTTGCATGATATTGTAACTGTGTCTTGTCTGTGGGTCATCTTTGATTTCTTGTTTTTGGGTATTTATTTTAATCCTGTTACTTTGGCAACAAAGGTTCATCTAGTCAAGGCTATGGTTTTTCCTATGGTCATGTATGGATGTGAGAGTTGGACTGTGGAGAAGGCTGAGCGCTGAAGAATTGATGCTTTTGAACTGTGGTGTTGGAGAAGACTCTTGAGAGTCCCTTGGACTGAAAGGAGATCCAACCAGTCCATTCTGAAGATCAGCCCTGGGATTTCTTTGGAAAGAATGATGCTAAAGCTGAAACTCCAGTACTTTGGCCACCTCATGGGAAGAGTTGACTCATTGGAAAAGACTCTGATGCTGGGAGGGATTTGGGGCAGGAGGAGAAGGGGATGACAGAGGATGAGATGGTTTGATGGTACCACTGACTCGATGGACGTGAGTCTGAGTGAACTCCGGGAGTTGGTGATGGATAGGGAGGCCTGGCGTGCTGCGATTCATGGGGTCACAAAGAGTCAGATATGACTGAGCGACTGAACTGAACTGAATACCATTTAAAAAAATCTGTGGAATTTCAATTCCTGGCCAGAGATCAAGCCCTGAGCCTTTGGATTGGGAGCACTGACTCCAAAATACCTGACTACGAGAGAACTCCTAACCCTAGGCAGTATCAAATAGTGAGAACTCCCACAAAGGCAACCACTTGTGTACAAGACCCTGCATCACACAACTTCCAGTAGCATCCTGTGCAGGATGTCACATCCAAACAACAAACAAAACAAAAATACAAACCCAATCATCAGCTGACAGGATTACCACCTCACTCAGTCCTGCCCATCAAAGGAAAAAAAAAAAAAAAAAAACTCAGCACAAATCTCACCTTACATGAAGCCTACACAAACCACTGGACCAATCTTATGAGGGCAGAAACCACAATGAAGAAACAATTAGACCTTGAAGTCTGAGAAAAGGAGACTTCAAACACAATAAATTTAAAAAATAAATAAATAAAAAGGCAAAGAAATACTGCACAAATTAAGGAACAAACTACAAACAAACAAGCCCAAATAAAGGAAGAGGAAATAGGCAAACTTCCTGAAAAAGAATTCATAATAATGATAGCAAAGATGATCAAAAACCTTGAAAAAAAAATGGAGAAAACACAAGAATCAGTTAACAAAGACCTAGAAGACTTAAAGAATAAACATACAGAGACAAACAACAAAATTACTGAAATTAAAAATACTCTAGAAGAAATCAATAGCAGAATATCTGAAGCAGAATGAAACAGTGAGCTGGAAGATAAAATTGTGGAAATAACTTCTGAAGAGCAGAGTAAAGTAAAAAGAATAAAAAGAACTAAGGATCATCTCAGACATCTCTGGGACAATATCAAAAGCACCAACATTCAAATTATAGGGGTCCCAGGAGAAGAAGAGTAAAAGAAAGGGTATGAGAAAAAATTTGAAGAGATTATAGTTGAAAACTTCCCCAACATGGAAAAGAAAATAGTCAATCAAGCCCAAAAGACTCCTCTACAGGATAAACCCAGAGAGGAACATCCCAGGACACATACTAATCAAGCTAACAAAGACTAAACACAAAGAAAGAATATTAAAAGCAGCAAGGGTGAAGCAGCAAGTAACATACAAGGGCAACCCCATACATTGAACAGCTGATCTTTCACAAGAAACTCTGCAGGCCAGAAGGGAATGGCATGATATACTTAAAATACTGAAAGGAAAAAATCTACAACAAAGATGAGTCTAACCAGCAGGGATCTCATTCAAAATTGATGTAAAAATAAAAAGCCTTTAAGACAAGCAAAAGTTAAGAGAATTCAGTAACACCAAAACAGTTTTACAAGAAATGTTAAAGGGACTTATATACTCAGGAAATTCAAGAGAAGAAAGAGATCTATAAAAACAAACTCCAAACAATTAAGAAAATGGCGATAGGAACATTAGTTCAGTTCAGTTCAGGTCAGTCCTTCAATCGTGTCTGACTCTTTGCAACCCCATGAATTGCAGCACGCCAGGCCTCCCTGTCCATCACCAACTCCCAGAGTTCATTCAGACTCACGTCCATCGAATCAGTGATGCCATCCAGCCATCTCATCCTCTGTCATCCCCTTCTCTTCCTGCCCCCAATTCCTCTCAGCATCAGAGTCTTTTCCAATGGGTCAACTCTTCGCATGAGGTGGCCAAAGTACTGGAGTTTCAGCCTCAGCATCATTCCTTCCAAAGAAATCCCAGGACTGATCTCTTTTAGAATGGACTGATTGGATCTCCTTGCAGTCCAAGGGATTCTCAAGAGTCTTCTCCAACACCACAGTTCAAAAGCATCAATTCTTCAGTGCTCGTCTTTCTCCACAGTCCAACTCTCACATCCATACATGACCACTGGAAAAACCATAGCTTTGACTAGATGGACCTTTGTTCATAAAGTAATGTCTCTGCTTTTGAATATGCTATCTAGGTTGGTCATAACTTTCCTTCCAAGGAGTAAGCGACTTTTAATTTCATGGCTGCAGTCACCATCTGCAGTGATTTTGGAGCCCCCAAAAATAAAGTCTGACACTGTTTCCATGGGACAAGATGCCATGATCTTCGTTTGCTGAATGT
Source organism: Bos javanicus (assembly GCF_032452875.1). Classification (NCBI taxonomy): domain Eukaryota; kingdom Metazoa; phylum Chordata; class Mammalia; order Artiodactyla; family Bovidae; genus Bos; species Bos javanicus. Next base: position 85,494,767 of record NC_083897.1, on the reverse strand, counting down.
TGAGCTTTAAGCCAAAATTTTCACTCTCCTCTTTCACTTTCATCAAAAGGCTTAGGAACATATATATCAATAATTACTTTAAATGCAAATGGATTAAATGCTGCAACCAAAAGATACAAACTGGCTGAATGGATACAAAAACAAAACCCATATATATGCAGTCTACAAGAAACCCACTTCAGACCTAAAGACACATATAGACTGAAAGTGAGAGGATGGAGAAAGATATTCCATGAAAATGGAAAGCAAAAGAAAGCAGGAGTAGCAATCCTCATATCAGACAAAGTAGATCTTAAAATAAAGAGTATTACAATAGAGAAGGAATGACACTACATAATGACCAAAGGATCAATCCAGGAAGAAGACATAACAATTGTAAATATCTATGCACCCAACATAGGAGCACCTCAATATATAAGACAAAAAATAACAGACACAAAAGGAGAAAATTTGAAAGTAACACAGTAATACACCAATGAGCAGATCATCCGATCAGAAAATTAATAAGGAAGCATAAGTCTTGAATCATACATTAGATGACATCAATCTCATTGATATCTTCAGAACATTCCATCCAAATGCAGAAGAATACACCTTCTCAAGTGCACACGGAACATTCTCCAGGATAGACCACATCTTGAGTCACAAATCAAACTTCAGTAAATTTAAGAAAATTGAAATTATATCAAGCATGTTCTCTGACCACAACACTATGAGACTAGATATAAATTACAAGAAAAGAATTGTAAACACACACACACACACACACACACACACATGGAGATTAAACAATACATTTCTAAATAACCAACAGGTTACTGAAGAAATCAAAAGGGACATCAAAAAATTCCTGGAAACAAATGACAATAAAAACACCACAACTCAAAACCTATAGGATGCAGCAAAAATAGTTCTAAGAGGGAAGTTTATAACAATACAATCCTACCTCAAGAAGCAAGAAAAACATCGAATAGACAATCTAACGTTACACATAAAAGAAGAGGGAAAAGAACAACCAAAAAAATGCAAAATTAGCAGAAGGAAAGAAATCATAAAGATCTGAGCAGAAGTTAATGAAAAAGGAAAGAAACAATAGTAAATATTAAGAAGACTAAAAGCTAGTTCTTTAAGAAGATAAACAAAATTGACAAATTTTTAGCCAGACTCATCAAGAAAAAGAGAAGAATCAAATCAACAAAATTAGAAATGAGAAAGGAGAGGTTACAGCAGACAATGCAGAAATACAAAGGATTATAAGAGAGTACTATGAACAACTATATGGAAATAAAATGAGTAATCTGGAAAAAAAATGGGAAGATTCTTAGAAAACTTCAATTTTCCAGGACTGAACCAGGAAGAAATTATGAACAACCCAATTAAAGCACTGAAACTGTGATCAAAGATCTAAAAAGCAAAAACCTAGGACCAGATTTATTCATGGGTGAATTTTATCAAACATATAGAGACAAGCTAATACCTATTCTTCTAAAATCCTTTCAAAAAACTTCAGAGGAAGGAAAACCCAAACTCATTCCACAAGGCCACCATCACCCTGATACCAATACCAGACAAAGACAACACAGAAAAAAAGAAAACTACAGGCCAATGTCATGGATCAACATAGATGCAAATATCCTCAACAAAATTTTAGTAAACATATTTTAGCAACACATAAAAAAGCTCATACACCATGATCAATTTGCCATACAGCAACATGCATCCACCATAGGTGTACAAGTGCGAAAATGACTATTCTACCGAATGTACTGTACAGATTCAATGCAATCCTTATCAAATTACCAAAGGCAGTTTTCACAGAACTAGAATAAAAAATTCCACAATTCATATGGAAATATAAAATACCCTGAATAGCCAAAGCAGTTTTGAAAAATAAGAATGGATCTGGAGAAATCAACCTTCCTGACTTCAGATTATACTACAAAACTACAGTCACCAAGACAGTATGGTATTGGCACAAAAACAGAAATATAGACCAATGGAACAAGATAGAAAACCCAGAAATAAACCATGCACCTATGGGTTCCTTATTTTTTACAAAGGAAGCAAGAATATACAATGAGGCAAAGACAGCCTCTTCAATAAACAGTGATGGAAAAACTGGACAGCTACATGTAAAAGAGTGAAATTAGAACACTTCCTGCTAAGTCATTTCAGTCATGTCCAACTCTGTGTGACCCCATAAATGGCAGCCCACCAGGCTCCCTAGTCCCTGGGATTCTCCAGGCAAGAACACTGGAGTTGGTTGCCATTTCCTTCTCCAGTGAATGAAAATAAAAAGTGAAAGTGAAGTCACTCAGTCGTGTCTGACCCTCAGCGACCCCATGGACTGCAGCCTTCCAGGCACCTCCATCCTTGGGATTTTCCAGGCAAGAGTACTGGAGTGGGGTGCCATTTCCTTCTCCAAATAACACTTCCTAACACCATGCAAAAAGATAAACTCAAAATTTATTAAAGACCTAAATCTAAGACCAGAACCTATAAAACTCTTAGAGGAAAACATAAGCAGAACACCCAATGACATAAATCAAAACAAAATCCTCTATGATCCACTTCCTAGAGTAAAGGAAATAAATACACAAGTATACAAAAGGGACCCAATTAAACTTAAAAGCTCTTGCACAGCATAGGAAACTATAAACAAGGTAAAAAGACAGCCCTCAGAATGGAAAAAAATAATAGCAAATGAAATAGTTGACAAAGGATTAATTTCCAAAATATACAAGCAGCTCATACAACTCAATACCAGAAAAACAAACAACCCAATCAAAGAGTGGAGAAAAGACCTAAACAGACATTTTTTCCAAAGTAGATATACAAATGGCTAACAAACACATGAAAAGATGCTCAGTACCACTCATTATTAGAGAAATGCATTTCAAAACTACAATGAGATATCACCGTAGACTGGTCAGAATGGCCATCATCAGAAAGTCTACAAACAGTAAATGCTGTAGAGGGTGTGGAGAAAAGGGAAGGCTCTTGCATTGTTGCTGGGAATCTAAATTGATACAGCTACTATGGAAGGCGGTAAGGAGATTCCTTAAAAAACTAGGAATAAAACCACCATATGACATAGCAATCTCACTCTTAGGCATATGCCCTGAGGAAACCAAAAGTGTAAAGGACACATATACCCCAATATTCACTGCAGCACTATTTACAATAGCTAGAACATTAGATGGAGAAATATACTGTGTTCATGGATTGGAAGAATCAATATAGTAAAAATGAGTATACTACCCAAAGCAATCTATAGATTCAATGCAATCCCTATCAAGCTACCAATGGTATTTTTCAGAGAACTAGAACAAATAATTTCACAATTTGTATGGAAATACACAAAACCTCAAATAGCCAAAGAAATCTTGAGAAAGAAGAATGGAACTGGAGGAATCAACCTGCCTGACTTCAGGCTCTACTACAAAGCCACAGTCATCAAGACAGTATGGTACTGGCACAAAGACAGAAATATAGATCAATGGAACAAAATAGAAAGCCCAAAGATAAATCCACGCACCTATGGACACTTTATCTTTGACAAAGGAGGCAAGAATATACAATGGAGAAAAGACAATCTCTTTAATAAGTGGTGCTGGGAAAGCTGGTCAACCACTTGTAAAAGAATGAAACTAGAACACTTTCTAACACCACACACAAAAATAAACTCAAAATGGATTAAATATCTACATGTAAGACCAGAAACTATACAACTCTTAGAGAAAAACATAGGCAAAACACTCTCTGGCATAAACCACAGCAAGACCCTCTATGATCTACCTCCAAAATTAATGGAAATAAAAACAAAAATAAACAAATAGGACCTAATTAAACTTAAAAGCTTTTGCACAACAAAGGAAACTATAAGCAAGGTGAAAAGGCAGCCTTCAGAATGGGAAAAATAAGAGCAAAGGTAGCAACTGACAATCTCAAAAATATACAAGCATCTCATGAAGCTCAATACCAGAAATATAAACAACCCAATTAAAAAAATAGGCCAAAGAGCTAAACAGACATTTCTCCAAAGACATACAGATGGCTAACAAACACATGAAAAGATGCTCAACGTCACTCATTATCAGAGAAATACAAATCAAAACCACAATGAGGTATCATCTCATGCCAGTTCAGAATGGTTTCCATCAAAGAGTAAATGCTGGAGAGAGTGTGGAGGAAAAGGAACCGTCTTAAACTGTTGGTGGGGATGCAAAGTAGTATAGCTACTATGGAGCACAGTGTGGACATTCCTTAAGAAATTGGAAATAGAACTGCCATACGACCCAGCAATAAACCAGAATTGAAAGAGACGCATATCTCCCAGTGTTCATTGCACTGTTTACAATAGCTAGGACATTGAAGCAACCTAGATGTCCATCAGCAGATGAATGGGTAAGGAAGGAAGTGGTGGTACATATACAAAATGGAATATTACTCAGCTACAAAAATAAAACATTTGAATTAGTTCTAATCAGGTGGAAGAAACTGGAGCCTATTATACAGAGTGAACTAAACCAGAAAGAGACCACCAATACAGTATATTAAGATTATATATATATATATATATATATATATGTATATAATTTAGAAAGATTTCAATGATGACCCTATATGCAAGACAGCAAAAGAGACACAGATGTAAAGAACAGACATTTGGACTATGTGGGAGAAGGTGAGGGTGGGACGATGTGAGAGAATAGCATTGAAACCTATATGCTACCCTATGTAAAACAAATGACCAGTGAAAGTTCAATGCATGAAGCAGGGCACCAAAAGCTGGTTCTCTGGGACAACCCAGAGGGATGGGGTGTGGAGGGAGGTAGGAGGGGAGTTCAGAATGGTAGGACACATGTACACCCATGGCTGACTCATGTCAATGTATGGCTAAAACCACAACAATATTGTAAAGTAATTAGACTCCAATTAAAATTAATTAATTAATTAAAATACAAAACCAAAATAAGTTATGATACATATACACAATGGAATATTACTCAGCCATAAAAAGGAACACATTTTAGTTATTTCTAATGAGGTGGATGAACCTAGAGCGGTGATTAAGAAAGAGAAAGATAAATATTGAATACTAATGCACATATATGGAACCTAGAAAGATGGTACTGAAGAATTTATTTGCAGGGCAGCAATGGACAAACAGACATAGAGTACAGATTTATGGACACAGGGAAAAGGAAGGAGAAGGTGAGATGTATGGAGAGAGTAACACAGATGCTTACATTACCATATATAAAATAGATAGCTAATGGGAATCTGCTGAATGTCTCAGGGAAATCAAACAGAGTCTCTGTGCCAACCTAGAGTGGTGGGATGGGGAGAAAAATGGGAGGAAAGTTTAAGAGTGAGGGGACATATGTATACCTATGACTGATTCATGTTGAGGTTTGAGAAAAAACAACAAAATTCTGTAAAGCAAATATCTTTTAATTAAAAATTTTATTTAAAAAAATAGATAGCTAATGGGAAGGTACTATGTAGTGCAGGGAGCTCAGCTTGATGCTCTATGATGACTTAGAGAGGTGGCAGGGAGAAGTGGAAGGAAGGTTCAAGAGGGAGGGGATAAATGTGTGTGTGTGTGTGTGTGTGTGTATATATATATATATATATATATATATATATATATATATATATATAATTGATTCACTTTGTTCTACATCAGCAACTAACAGAAAATTGTAAAGTGATTATAATCCATTTAAAAAAGAATAAGACTTAGAAATTATGCACTCTACCCAATGCATTCCACAACTTGAGGATCCAGAAATGAAATTATTTGTTCAAGGTCACACAATTAGATAGAGATTGCAAAATTAGAACCTCGGCTCCTGACTAGCAGGTCACTGCTCTAATTCAAACTAATTTTGAGATGTAAATACGTGACTGTTTTGCAAGGTTAAAAATGTAAGTGATCAATATAAAGAGCCAGTATGGACTTCCTATGCATGTCATGCTAGATTTAACTGATTTATTTCTTACTACTAGGATTACCAGATTGAAAGTTCAATATAATCTTCTACCAGCAAGTGTCTTGATTTTGGCCCAATGTTAGATAAAGTATCTACTGATAACCCTATAGATATTACTGAGAAATAAGGAAGGAGATAACAGTATATTTGGGAGACCTGTGAATGACTGTAGCCTCATAACCAAGTAGAGAGTCAACTGGGTCAATCTAGGTATAGTGCTATAAAGTGTGTGCTGCAGATGTTGGCCCTTATCCTGAACTCATTCAACATTTTTACTAATTCCTTTCATGAGGAATCTAGTTGAACATCACAACAGGTGTTGTTATTCAGTCACTCAGTCTTGTCCTACTCTTTGCCATCTTGGACTGCAGCATGCCAGGCCTCCCTGTTCCTCGTCATCTCTGGGAGTTTGCCCAAGTTCATGTCCATTGCATCAGTTATGACATCCAGCCATCTCATCTTCTGATGCCCTCTTCTCCATCTGCCCTCAATCTTTTCCAGCATCAGGGACTTTTCCAGTGAGTCAGCTCTGCATCAGGTGACCAAAATACTGGAGCTTCAGCTACAGCATCAGACCTTCCAATGAGTATTCAGGATTGGTTTTCCTTAGGATTGACTGGTTTGCTCTCCTTGCTGTCCAAGGGACCTGCAGGAGTCTTTTCCAGCATCATAGTTCAAAGGCATCAATTCTTCAGCTCTCTGCCTTCTTTATGGTCCAGCTCTCACAACTGTACGTGACCACTGGGAAGACCATAGCCTTGACTATATGGATCTTTGTCAGCAGAGTAATGTCTCTGCTTTTCAACACACTGTCTAGGTTTGTCACAGCTTTTCTGCCAAGGAGCAATAGTCTTCTGATTTCATGACTGCAATCACCATCCAGAGTGATTTTATTGCCCAAGAAAAGGAAATCTGTAACTACTTCCAACTTTTCCCCCTCTTTTTGCCATGAAGTAATTGTGGCCGGATGCCCCACTCCAGTACCCATGCTTGGAAAATTCCATGGATGGAGGAGCCTGGTAGGCTGCAGTCCATGGGATCACTGAGAGTCAGACACGACTGAGTGACTTCACTTTCACTTTTCACTTTCACGCATTGGAGAAGGAAATGGCAACCCACTCCAGTGTTCTTGCCTGGAGAATCCCAGGGACGGTGGAGCCTGGTGGGCTGCCATCTATGGGGTTGCACAAAATTGGACATGACTGGAGTGACTTAGCAGCAGCCATGATCTCAGTTTTTTTAATATTTAGTTTTTAACAGCTTTCACTCTCCTTCTTCACCCCCATTAAGAAACTCTTTAGTTGCTCTTCACTTTCTGACATTAGAGTGGTATCATCCACATATCTGAGGTTGTTGAAGTTTCTCCTGTCTATCTTGATTCCAGCTTGTAACTCATCCAGCCTAGCATTACTCATGATGTGCTCAGTGAATACAGTAAACAAACAGGGTGACAGCAGACAGCCCTGTTCTCCTCCTTTTTCAATCTTGAACTAGTTAATTGTTCCATACAGAGTTCTAACTTTTGCTTCTTGATCCACATACAGGTTTCTCAGGGGACAGGTAAGATGGTCTGGTATTCCATCTCTTTAAGAACTTTCCAGTTTATTATGATCCACACAAAGACTTTGGCATGGTCGATGAAATAAAGGTACGTGTGTTTCTGGAATTGCCTAGCTTTCTCATTCCAATCCCAAAGAAAGGCAATGCCAAAGAACATTCAAACTACCTCACAATTGCACTCATCTCACACACTAGCAAAGTAATGTTCAAAATTCTCCAAGCCAGGCTTCAATAGTACATGAACCAAGAACTTGCAGATGTTCAAGCTAGATTTAGACAGAGGAACCAGAGATCAACTTGGCAACATTTGTTGGATCATAAGAGAATTCCAGAAAAACATCTACTTCTGCTTTATTGACTGTATCAAAGCCTTTGACTGTGTGGGTCAAAACAAGCTGTGGAAAATTCTTCAACAGATGGGAATATCAGACCACCTTACCTGCCTCCTGAGTAATCTGTATGCAGGTCAAGAACTTAGAACCAGACATGGAACAATGGAATGGTTTCAAATTCAGAAAAGAGTACATCAAGGATGTATATGTTACTCTGCTTATTTAACTTATATGCAAAATGCCAGGCTGGATGAAGCACATGCTGGAATCAAAATTGTTGGGATAAATATCAATAACCTCAGATACACAGGTGACACCACCCTTATGGTAGAAATGGAAGAAGAACTAAAGATCCTCTTGATGAAAGTGAAAGAGGAGAGTGAAAGAGTTTACTTATAAATCAACATTCAAAAAACTAAGATCATGGCATCTGGTCCCATCATTTCATGGCAAACAGATGAGGAAACAATGGAAAGTGACAGACTTTATTTTCTTGGGCTCCAAAATCACTGCAGATGGTGAGTGCAGCCATGAAATTAAAACATGCTTGCTCCTTGGGAGAAAAGTTATGACCAACCTAGACAGCATATTAAAAAGCACAGGCATTACTTTGCCAACAAAGGTACAGCTAGTCAAAGCTATGGTTTTCCCAGTAGTCACATATGGATGTGAGAGTTGGACTATAACGAAAGCTAAGCACCAAAGAATTGATGCTTTTGAACTGTGTTGTGGGGAACTCTCTTGAGAGTTCCTTGGAGTGCAAGAAGATCAAACCAGTCAATCTTAAAAGAAATAATTCCTGAATATTCATTGGAAGGACTGATGCTAAAGCTGAATATTTTGGCCACCTGATGTGAAAAACTGACTCACTGGAAAAAGCACTGATGCTAGGGAAAATTGAAGGTAGGAGGAGAAGGGAATGACAGAGGAAGAGATGGCTGGATGGTATCACTGACTCAATGGGCATGAATTTGAGAAAACTCCAGGAGTTGGTGATGGACAGAAAAGCCTGGTATGCTGCAGTCCATGGGGTCACAAAGAATCAGACACGACTGAGTGATTGAAATGAACTGAACTCTTTGATCAAGCGAATGTTGGAATTTGATCTCTTGTTCCTCTTCCTTTTCTAAACCCAGCTTGGACATCTGGAAGTTCTTGGTTTACATAATGCTGAAGCCTAGCATGTGGGATTTTAAGTATAACCTTAGTAGCATAGGAGATGAGTGCAACAGTCCAATGGTTAGCACATTAGTTAGTACTACCCTTCTTGGGAATAGGGAAGAAGATTGATCATTTTCAGTCCTGTGGCCACTTCTGGGTCTTCCAGATTTGCTGGCATAATGAATGCAACACCTTAATAGCATCATCCTTTCGGATCTTGAATAGTTCTACTGGAATTTGGTCATATCCACTAGCTTATCCACTAGCAGTGGCCACAGGACTGGAAAAGGTCAGTTTTCATTTCAGTCCCAAAGAAAGGCAATGCCAAAGAATGCTCAAACTACTGCACAATTGCACTCATCTCACACACTAGTAAAGTAATGCTCAAAAATCTCCAAGCCAGGCTTCAGAAATATGTGAAGCATGAACTTCCTGACGTTCAAGCTGGTTTTAGAAAAGACAGAGGAACTAGAGATCAAATTGCCAACATTCGCTGGATCATGGAAAAAGCAAGAGAGTTGCAGAAAAACATCTATTTCTGCTTTATTGACTATGCCAACTGTGTGGATCACAATAAACTGGAAAATTCTGAAAGAGATGGGAATACCAGACCACCTGATCTGCCTCTTGAGAAACCTATATGCAGGTCAGGAAGCAACAGTTAGGGCTGGACATGGAACAACAGACTGGTTCCAAGTAGGAAAAGGAGTACGTCAAGGCTGTATATTGTCATCCTGTTTATTTAACTTATATGCAGAGTACATCATGAGAAATGCTGGACTGGAAGAAACACAAGCTGGAATCAAGATTGCCGGGAGAAATATCAATAACCTCAGATATGCAGATGACACCACCCTTATGGCAGAAAGTGAAGAGGAACTAAAAAGCCTCTTGATGAAAGTGAAAGAGGAGAGTGAAAAAGTTGGCTTAAAGCTCAACATTCAGAAAATGAAGACCATGGCATCTGGCCCCATCACTTCATGGGAAATAGATGGGGAAACAGTGGAAACAGTGTCAGACTTTATTTTCTGGGGCTCCAAAATCACTGCAGATAGTGACTGCATGAAATTAAAAGACACTTACTCCTTGGAAGGAAAGTTATGACCAACCTAGATAGCATATTCAAAAGCAGAGATATTACTTTGCCAACAAATGTCCGTCTAGTCAAGGCTATGGTTTTTCCTGTGGTCATGTATGGATGTGAGAGTTGGACTGTGAAGAAGGCTGAGCGCCGAAGAATTGATGCTTTTGAACTGTGGTGTTGGAGAAGACTCTTGAGAGTCCCTTGGACTGCAAGGAGATCCAACCAGTCCATTCTGAAGGAGATCAGCCCTGGGATTTCTTTGGAAGGAATGATGCTAAAGCTGAAACTCCAGAACTTTGGCCACCTCATGCAAAGAGTTGACTCATTGGAAAAGACTCTGATGCTGGGAGGGATTGGGGGCAGGAGGAGAAGGGGACGACAGAGGACGAGATGGCTGGATGGCATCACTGACTCGATGGACATGAGTCTCAGTGAACTCCGGGAGTTGGTGATGGACAGGGAGGCTGGCGTGCTTCGACTCATGGGGTCGCAAAGAGTCGGACACGACTAAGCGACTGATCTGATCTGATCTGAGACTACATAAGGATTCTAGGATACACTTTTCTATTTCTGCAAAACCTGTTGAGGTATTAATCGGGATCACATTAAATCTTAATATGGATTATTAATATATCATATTAACTATTGACATGCAAGCAGTATTAAGCCTTTCAGTGCATTGAAGTGAGATGTCTTTCCATTTATTTATTTACTATTATTTCCAGAATAGTTTGCAGTTTTTGATATACTAGTCTATAGCTTCCTTGGTTAAAATTTTCATAAGTATTTTAGTTTTGTTTTTAATGCAATTGTAAATGGAATTGCTTTATTAATTTCCTTTTTTATTCATATTTATTGACAGAAATGTATACTTTTTGCTTTATTTTGTATCTTACAACTTTGCTAAATTAGTTTACTAGCTCTAACAGTCTTTCTGTAGATTCTTTTGTGTTTTCTATATACAAAATCATGTGACTGGGGAACAAAGAAATGTTTATTTCTTCCTTTCTGATCTTTTATTTATTTTCCTTGCCTAGTTGCTCTGTCTAGGATTTCCAGTAATATGTTGTATAAAGTGGCTGGAGCAATCTGTTGTTGAGTGTTGAGATTTCTATATAAGTGTGTTAGGTTTAATTAATTTATGATGTTGTCCAAGTCCTCTATGTCCTTATTAATCTTCTGTCTTTTTTTTCTGACCATTATTTAATGTGATGTTTTTAAGTCTCCTACTATTATTGCAGAATTATTTTTCCTGACAGTATTTGTCAAGGAGAACCAGTGGGGCTCAACACTCTTTATTTAACTTTTAATTTTTTTAACAAAATTGAAATTATTGGAATATAATTGCTTTACAATGTTGTGTTAGTTTCTGCTGTATGACAATGTGAATCCACTATATGTGTACATCTATCCTCTCCCTCTTGAGCCTTCCTTCCACCCACCCCACCCCATCTCTCTAGGTCATCACAGAACACTGAGTTGTGGGCTCAGCATTTTTGAGTCCCTGAGACCACAGAAAACACAAATGGATGCATGAGTACACCTTATGACAGCTCCTAGTTTCTTCCTGGAAGGGGTTCAAATTCATACTTTGCCAACTGATACCCAAATGCCAGGCTTCTAATTAGCTTCATCTAGTACCAAGATAACAGATAATTAATAGTCCTCTGAGAGCCTAAGTAGACAGGGAGCACTTCCTTCACCTTCTCTCCCCAGGCTCATTCCAGAAATAAAACCAAGTCTCCAACTTCTCCCCCAAAAGGAACTTGTCCACATATCTAGCTCCCCAACTTTCATGGGTGCCACTCAAATAACTGGCTCTTAAGTTACCTGTTTCTGGAACTGATAGGAATCAGCATTTATGTGTCCCCTGGGATCACAGAGAATGAACAGGACATTTTAAATGATGCACAACCACTCCCAGTGGCCATTCCCTCTGGCTTAGCCCAGAATAGTAAGCAAGCAAAACCACCTATCTTCCAGTTCAACCTGAAAGGGGCTAGACCTTATGTATAATCTCATGACTTTCCCATGTGTTGCCTGAAGATCAGACTTCCAATTAGGCTGCATCAAAAAGGGCAAGAAATTAGTAGTTCTTCAGGAGCCTGAAGTACTATGTGGGCATTTCCCCCACATTTGGGGTGTTGACTGGACTTGATATATCTTAATCTCTTGGAGGCCACTAACAAAAAAGACAATAGTTTGGATAAACACTAAGATTTTGGACCCTGACAATTTCTGGCCAGGCTTAATGGTGATATTCATCTCTTACATAAAGCCAGTCTGTGAAGACTGGAAAAGGTGGCTGTGTCAGTGTGCAGACACCAACATGAATTGGGGAAAATGACTAAACAGGTAAATATATTCTGAAAAAAAAAAAAACAAGATAAAACTCCAGAAACTCCTAACAGAATGAAATTAAATGATATATCTGACAGATAGCTCAAAATAATAACCTGAAAGATGCTCACTGAGGTCAGAAGAGATATGCACAAACTAAAGAGTTAAAGACCTTTGAACTAAAAGTTAAAGACCTCTAAAAAGTACCAAGTGGATATCTTAGAGCTAAAGGAAATGACAACCAAACTGAAAATTTCATTAGAGAGTTTCAACTAGAGATCAGATGAAATTAAAAAAAAAAAAAAAAAGTATCGTTGGACTTGAAGACAGATCTGTGTAAATCAACTAATTAGAGAAACAAAAAGAAAAAGTATTGAAAAAGAGTGAAGATAGCTTAATGAACTTATAGGATAGCATCAAATGGACAAGCATATGCATTATGAAAAACCCATGAGAAGATGGCAAGAAAGAAGTAGAAAGCTTATTCAAAGAAAGAATGGCTAAAATTACCAAATCTGGGGAAGGAAATAGATATCTAGATCCCCAAAATGAAAAAAAAGATGGACTCCAAATGATTGACACAAAGTCAAATGTTAAACAGAGGTAATTTATGAATCAGCAAGAATAGAACAACTTATTAGATACAAAAGAACACCTATAATACTATGAGTAATTTTTTTCTGCAAAAACCTTGCACACCAAAAGGGAGAGAGATGATATATTCCAAGTGTTGAAATAAAAAAGAGTGCCAACCAAGAATATTATACATAGCAAATCTGTCTTACATTAACTAAGAAGAAAGATTTGAAATAAACAACCTAAATTTCACATCAAAAATGTAAAAATATCAAACTAAAAACAAATTTAGTGAATGAAGAAAAAAACTGAAGATGAGGGTGGAAATAGATGAAATGCAGAATGAGAAATGACAGAAAAATAAAAACTAAAAGGGTTTAACAAAAAATATAATCAATAAACTCTTATTTAGACTAAGTAGGCAAAAATAGGAAAGACACATATAAATAAAATAAATGAAAAGGAATTAATTACAATGCATGCCTCAAAATTATAAGGGGTCATACAGAATTATCATGAAAAATTATATGTGAGCAAATTGGATAACCTAGAAGAAATAATTTCCTAGAAACCTAACTTACCAATACTGAATCAAGATGTAATATAAAACAAATGAGGAGATTGAGGTAATAAAAAACATCCCCAAAAGAAATGTCCAGGACCAGATTGTTTCATGGTTGAATTCTAACAAACTTAAAAGAAGAATACCAATCCTTCTCAAAGTTTTCTAAAAATATAAGTAGAGAGAATACTTCCAATTTTATTTTATGAGACCAGCATCACATTGATACTGAAGCCATACAAAAATATGTATGGAACCTCAGCTCGGTTCAGTTCAGTTCCTCAGTCATGTCTGACTCTTTGTGACCCCATGGACTGCAGCACACCAGGCTTCCCTGTCCATCACCAACTCCAGAGGCTTGCTCAAACACATGTCCATCAAGTCAGTGATGCCATCCAATCATCTCATCCTCTGTCAGCCCCTTCTCCTCCTGATTTCAGTCTTTCCCAGCATCAGGGTCTTTTCCAATGAGTCAGTTCTTCACACCAGGTGGCCAAAGTATTGGAGCTTCAGCTTCAGTATCTGTCCTTCCAATGAATATTCTTAACTGATTTCCTTTAGGATGGACTGGTTGAATCTCCCTGCAGCCCAAGGTACTATCAAGAATCTTCTCCAACACCACAGTTCAAAAACATCAATTCCTCAGCACTGAACTTTCTTTACCATCCAAATCTCACATCCATACATGACTACTGGAAAAACCATAGCTTTGACTATATGAACAATTGTTGATAAAGTAATGTCTTTGCTTATTAATATGGTGTCTACATTGGTCATAGCTTTTCTTCCAAGGAGCAAGTGTCTTTTAATTTCATGGCTGCAGTGCTTTTGGAGTACAAAAAAATAAAGTCTCTCATTGTTTCCATTGTTTCCCCATCTATTTGCCATGACGTGATGGGACCAGATGCCATGATCTTCCTTTATTGAACGTTGAATTTTAAGCCAGCTTTTTCACTCTCCTCTTTCACTTTTATCAAGAGGCTCTTTAGTTCTTCTTCGCTTTCTGCCATATGGATGGTATCATTTGCATGTCTGAGGTTATTTATACTTTTCCTGGCAATGCCAGCATGCCAGGCTTCCCTGTCCTTCACTGTCTCCCAGAGTTGGTCAAATTCTGAGAGTCAATGATGCCATCCAACCGTCTCATCCTCTGTCACCCCCTTTTCCTCTTGCCCTCAGTCTTTCACAGCTTCAGGGTCTTTTCCATTGAGTTGGCACTTCACATCAGGTGGCCAAAGTATTGGAGCTTCAGCTTCAGCATCAGTCCTTCCAATAAATATTCAGGGTTGATTTCATTTAGGATTGACTGGTTTGATCTCCTTGCTGTCCCAGGAACTCTCAGGAGTATTGTCCACCACAATTATTCAAAAGCATTAATTCTTCAGTGCTCAGCATTCTTTATGGTCCAGCTCTCATATCCATACATGACTACTGGAAAAACCAGAGCTTTGACTATATGGACCTTTGTTGGCAAAGTGATGTCTCTGAGAGTAGTCTTCGATAAATTGTGTTTGGAATGCAAAAGAATTTAACTGGACCCTTATTTAATACCAGACATAAAAACCCACTAAAATATAACTAAATAAAACATAAAATACACAGTAAAACTTTTAGATGACAACATACAGAAAAACTCCCTGACATTGGCCTTAGAAACTTTCTTTTTTTTTTTTTTCTCGATATGGTAACAAAAGCTCAGAGAAGGCAATGGCACCCCACTCCAGTACTCTTGCCTGGAAAATCCCATGGGCAGCGGAGCCTGGTAGGCTGCAGTCCATGGGGTCGCTTAGAGTTGGACACGACTGAGCGACTTCACTCTCACTTTTCACTTTCATGCATTGGAGAAGGAAATGGCAACCCACTCCAGTACTCTTGCCTGGAGAATCCCAGGGACGGGGAGCCTGGTGGGCTGTTGTCTATGGGGTCACACAGAGTCCGACATGACTGAAGCGACTTAGCAAGCAAGCAAAAGCTCAGGTAACAAAAACAAAAATAAATGAGTGGAATTACATCAAATTACAAACAATCTGTAAACAGAGAAAACATAATCACAAAATGAAAAGGTAGCCTAGGGATTAGGAGAAAATATCTGCAAAACATATATCTGATAAGGGGTTAGTATTTCAATATATATGGAACTCATACAACTCAACAGCCAAAAATCAAGCTGTTACAAAAACAAGAAAAAGACTTGAATATATACTTTTTCAAAGAAAATGATAAAGCACAGGAAATTGTACTCAAAATTCTGTAATAAACTATATGGGGAAAAAATCTAAAGAATAATGTATATATGTATATGTATGACTGAATTACTTTGTTGTACACTTGAAACTAATACAACATTGTATACCAGTTATAATCCAATATAAAATAAAAATTAAATTTAGCAAAGTACTTAACATCACTAATCATCAGGAAAATGCAAATCAAGACAACAATGAGATATTATCTCATATCTGTTAAGAAGTGAAAAGAGTTAATCACTCAGTCATGTTCAACTCTTTGAGACCCCATGGACTATAGCCCACCAGGCTCCTCTTTCCATGGGATTCTCCAGGCAAGAAGTGAATTGTTGGTGTGAAAGTAAATTTGTGTACAGCCTTGATGGAAAACAGTAGGGAGATTTCTCAAAGGAAAAAACAAAAAAAAAAACCCTAAATATAGAACTAAGATATAATCCAGCATTTAATATTCTGGATATATAGCCAAAGGAATGGAAATTAGATATATCTGCTCTCATATGGCAGCATGTCATTTGGAAAACCATGAATGAATCTGAAAGTTGTTATGCTAAGTGAAATGTCAGATGCAGAAAGAAAAAAAAAAAACTGCATTATAACACTTACATGTGTATTCTAAAAGTTAAATACAAAACAGCAGAAATTAGAACATAGTTACCAGGGTTGGGAGGTGGGGAAAATGAGATGTTCATCAAAGGCTACAAAATTACAGTTACATAGGATAAATAAACCAGAGAATTAATGTATAGCAAAATGATTATGGTTAATAATATTGTATTGAATACTGGAAATTTGTTGAGAGTAGATTTCATGTGTTCTCATTGCACACACAGAAAAGGTAACTGTGAAGAAAAGATGTGTTATTCCTCCTGACTGTAGTAATCATTTCACTCTACATATATATAAAGTCATAATATATTGAACCTTAAAAATATAGTTTTTATTTGAGCAATTATTCCCTTTAATCCATTCTGGAATAGAAAAGTTGGCTTCTGGATTGTGATGAGCTGTAAACTTGCACAGCAAATTTAAAAACAGTGTGAAAGACAAACTGTAAAATATCTCCTTTATACTTTCTTAATATTTATTGCATGTTGAAATGATAATGTTTAAAGCATACTGAATAAAATAAAATATATGATTAAAATATTTTAAGTAATTACTGTAGATTAGTGCTTACCATTGCCAGTTTAAAATTTTTTTTTGGTATGGTTTATAGTTCTTTATATGGGCTTCCATGGTAGCTCAGATGGTAGAGAATCTGCCTGCATTGCAGGAGACCCACGCTCAATACCTGACTTTGGAAGATCTCCTGAAGAAGGGAATGGTAACCCACTCCAGTATTCTTGTTTGATGAATTCCATGAACAGAGAAGCCTGGTGGGTACAGTCCTGGGGTTGCAGAGGCGGACATGACTCAGCGACTAATACTTTCATAATTCTTTTGCTTCTATTGTCTATCTTGCTGTCCTCCTTTGTAATTTTAGGATTTCTGTAGTGATATGCTTTCATTTCTTACCTTTTATATTTGTATATCTTCTATAAGTATTCTTTTCCTAGTGATTATCACAGGGCTTACAAAAATCATAGTAATCAATTTTAAGATTATATCATCTTAATGTCCCTCTCACACAAAAACTACACTTTTACTCACACCCAAAAACTTTATGTTATTGATATCATAATTTATGTATTTTATATTGTGTGTGTGTGTGTGTGTTAGTTCCTCAGTTGTGTCCGATTCTTTGCCACAACACGGACTATAGCCTGCCAGGCTCCTCTGTTCATGGGATTCTCCAGGCAAGAATACTGGAGTGGGTTGCCGTTTCTTTCTCCCATATCCATTAATTAATGATCATAGTTATTATTCTTAATACTTTTGTCTTTTAATTTTTTTACTCGAGTTAAAATCATTTACACATAACTAACACAATATTGGGGAATCCTATCTATATATTTGGGGCTTCCCAGGTAGCTCAGTGGTAAAGAATCCACATGCCAAACAGGAGATGCAGGAGACACGGGTTCAATCCTGGGGTCAGGAAGATCCCCTGGAGTAGGAAATGGCAACCCACTCCAGTACCCTTGTTTGCAAAATTCTATGGACAGAAGAGCCTGGTGAGCTACAGTCCATTGGGTCACAAAGAGTCAGACATAACTGAGCACACATGCGTGAAATCTTGAACATTTTTCCATTTGCACTTAGGATTAACTGCCATCACGCAATCAGTTTCTTTCTTACAGCAATTTTGTTCTTCATTTCCTCCATTAATGCATTCCTTTGTACTTTGATGATTTTGTAATGACATATTTTGACTCATTTCTCATTCACTGTGTATGTGCTATATATATTTTCTTTGTGGCTCCACATGAGATGATATATAACAGGCTAGAGCTATAGCAAGCAAGGACAGCAAGGAGATGAAACCAGTCAATCATAAAGGAAATCAACTCTGAGTATTCATTGGAAAAGCTAATGCTGAAGCTGGAGCTCCAATATTTTGGCCACCTGATGCAAAGAGACAACTCATTGGAAAAGAACCTGATGCTGGGAAAGACTGAGGGCACGAGGAAAATGGGGCAGCACAATATAAGATGATTAGATAGCATGACCAACTCAATGGACATGAGTTTGAGCAAACTCTGGCAGATAGTGAAGGAGAGGGAAGCCTGGTATACTGCAGTTCATGGGCTCACAAAGAGTCACACAACTTAGTAACTGAACAAGAATTATAACAATTTAATTTAAATTGATACCAATTTAACTTCATTTGTTAAAAAAACTACACCTACACATCTATTTCCTCCTTTGAGGTAATCAGTGTCACAAATTATGTCTTTATATATCATATGAACAATAACATATATTTCTAATTATTTTTAGGCATTTGCCTTTTAATCCCTGTAGAAAATAAGTGGAGTTACAAACCAGAGTTACCTTAACACTGGCTTTTATATTTTCCTATATATTTACCTTTACCAGAAATGTTTTTGTCTTCCTACATTTTTGAGTTACTTTCTAGCATCCTTCTATTTCAACCTGAAGGACTCCCTTTAGCATTTTATATAGTGTCTATTTAATTGTATTGAATTTCATCAGCTGTTGTTATTTGGAAATGTCATAGTAGAATTCTTAGTTGACACTTTTATTTTCTTTCAACATTTAAGTATATCATTACACTGCCTTCTATCCACCAAGGTTTCTGGTGAGAAAGTAGTTGATAATCTTATAGAGAATCCTTTTTACAGGATGAATCATTTCTCTCTTACTGCTTTCTATATTCTTTATTTGACTTTGGCATTTGACATAATGATAATGTGTCTCAGTAAGGTTCACTTTTGCAGTTATCTTACTTAGAGTTTGTTAGACTTCTTAAATTTGTTGACTCATGGGTTTCAAAAAATTGTGACGATTTTAGCAACTAAACACAAGCTGGAATCAAGATTGCCGGGAGAAATATCAATAACATCAGATATGCTGATGACACCACCCTTATGCCAGAAAGTGAAGAGGAACTCAAAAGCCTCTTGATGAAAGTGAAAGTGGAGAGTGAAAAAGTTGGCTTAAAGCTCAACATTCAACAAATGAAGATCATGGCATCCGGTCCCATCACTTCATGGGAAATAGATGGGGAAACAGTGGAAACAGTGTCAGACTTTATTTTGGGGGCTCCAAAATCACTGCAGATGGTGACTGCAACTATGAAATTAAAAGTTGCTTACTCCTTGGAAGGAAAGTTATGACCAACCTAGATAGCATATTCAAAAGCAGAGACTTTTTTGCCAACAAAGGTTCGTCTAGTCAAGGCTATGGTTTTTCCTGTGGTCATGTATGGATGTGAGAGTTGGACTGTGAAGAAGGCTGAGCACCGAAGAATTGATGCTTTTGAACTGTGGTGTTGGAGAAGACTCTTGAGAGTCCCTTGGACTGCAAGGAGATCCAACCAGTCCATTCTGAAGGAGATCAGCCCTGGGATTTCTTCTGAAGGAATGATACTAAAGCTGAAACTCCAGTACTTTGGCCACCTCATGTGAAGAGTTGACTCATTGGAAAAGACTCTGATGCTGGGAGGGATTGGGGGCAGGAGGAGAAGGGGATGACAGAGGATGAGATGGCTGGATAGCATCACTGACTCAATGGACGTGAATCTGAGTGAACTTTGAGAGTTGGTGATGGACAGGGAGGCCTGGCGTGCTGGGATTCATGGGGTCGCAAAGAGTCCGACACGACTGAGCGACTGATCTGATCTGATACCTTCTGCCTTTGGGGACTGCTGGCCTCCTGAGTTTAGCTGCTATAGTTATTGAGATGTGAACATATAGGCCTACAGCATCTGTGGCTTCTGCTCATCCAATGCAGGCTACTGCTGTTTTTCCTGCAACAGGCCAGGCTGATCATCCTGGGGCTGCTGCTGCTTCTTCTGGGATATGAACAGATAACCTCTCTGTTCTATACAGCCATGTTGCTGACCCTGCAAATTCTGTTGATATTTAAATATGGGTAAAAAGAATAGCAAGAAGAGATAAGAAAGCCTTCCTCAGTGATCAGTACAAAGAAATAGAGGAAAACAACAGAATGGGAAAGACTAGAGAGCACTTCAAGAAAATTAGAGCTACCAAGGGAACATTTCATGCAAAGATGGGCTCGATAAAGGACAGAAATGGTATGGACCTAACAGAAGCAGAAAATATTAAGAAGAGGTGGCAAGAATACACAGAAGAACTGTACAAAAAAGATCTTCCTGACCCAGATAATCACTATGGTATGATCACTCACCTAGAGCCAGACATCCTGGAATGTGAAGTCAAGTGGGCCTTAGAAAACATCACTACGAACAAAGCTAGTCGAGGTGATGGAATTCCAGTTGAGCTCTTTCAGATCCTGAAAGATGATGCTGTGAAAGTGCTGGGCTCAATATGCCAGCAGATTTGGAAAACTCAGCAGTGGCCACAGGACTGGAAAAGGTCAGTTTTCATTCCAATCCCAAAGAAAGACAATGCCAAAGAATGCTCAAACTACCTCACAATTGCACTCATCTCACACGCTACTAAAGTAATGCTCAAAATTCTCCAAGCCAGGCTTCAGCAATACATGAACCGTCAACTTCCTGATGTTCCAACTGGTTTTAGAAAAGGCAGAGGAACTAGAGATCAAATTGCCAACATCTGCTGGATCATGGAAAAAGCAAGAGAGTTCCAGAAAAACAAATATTTCTGCTTTATTGACTATGCCAAAGCCTTTGACTGTGTGGATCACAATAAACTGTGGAAAATTCTGAAAGAGATGGGAATACCAGACCACCCGACCTGCCTCTTGAGAAATCTATATGCAGGTCAGGAAGCAACAGTTAGAGCTGGACATGGAACAACAGACTGGTTCCATATAGGAAAAGGAGTACATCAAGGCTGTATATTGTCACCCTGCTTATTTAACTTATATGCAGAGTACATCATGAGAAATGCTGGACTGGAAGAAGCACAAGCTGGAATCAGGATTGCCGGGAGAAATATCAATAACCTCAGATATGCAGATGACACCACCCTTATGGCAGAAAGTGAAGAGGAACTCAAAAGCCTCTTGATGAAAGTGAAAGTGGAGAGTGAAAAAGTTGGCTTAAAGCTCAACATTCAGAAAACGAAGATCAAGGCATCTGGTCCCATCACTTCATGGGAAATAGATGGGGAAACAGTGGAAACAGTGTCAGACTTTATTTTTCTGGGCTCCAAAATCACTGCAGATGGTGACTGAAACCGTGAAATTAAAAGATGCTTACTCCTTGGAAGGAAAGTTATGACCAACCTAGATAGCATATTCAAAAGCAGAGATATTACTTTGCCAACAAATATCTGTCTAGTCAAGGCTATGGTTTTTCCTGTGGTCATGTATGGGTGTGAGAGTTGGACTGTGAAGAAAGCTGAGCGCTGAAGAATTGATGCTTTTGAACTGTGGTGTTGGAGAAGACTCTTGAGAGTCCCTTGGACTGCAAGGAGATCCAACCAGTCCATTCTGAAGGAGATCAGCCCTGGGATTTCTTTGGAAGGAATGATGCTAAAGCTGAAACTCCAGTACTTTGGCCACCTCATGCGAAGAGTTGACTCATTGGAAAAGACTCTGATGCTGGGAGGGATTGGGGGCAGGAGGAAAAAGGGACGACAGGATGAGATGGCTGGATGGCATCACTGACTCGATGGATGTGAATCTGAGTGAACTCTGAGAGTTGGTGATGGACAGGGAGGCCTGGCGTGCTGCGATTCATGGGGTCGCAAAGAGTCAGACACGACTGAGCAACTGAACCGAACTGTACTGAAATAAGCCTGTGGCCCTTGCCCCCACTGTGCTCCTCAACCAGGCTGCTGACCTGACCCTGTGGCTGATGCTGATACCAAAACGGGGGCAGATAGGTCTGCAGCTCCTGCTTTGGCTATTCTACCCAGCCAGGCTGCTTGTCCCTGGGTTTCAGCCAGAATGTGGCAGATAGCCCTGTAACATCTGTCCTTGTTTCTCTCTTTGGCCAGGCTGCTGGCCCTACAGCTGCTGATACTATAATGTGGTCATATAGGCCTGCAACATCTGCCCCTGCTATTTTCTTGAGCCACTCTGTTGGCTGTGGGTGAAAAATATTGCTGAACTATCTTCTTGAGTTTCTGTTACATGAGCAATTTCCCAGAAGGAAAATCATGAGGCATGACATGGAACATCCTTCTGATATCTGACTGTGGATTTCTGAGGTCAAGAAGCATCTCCTGGGAATTCTTTGGGGTTGTAATTTTAGAAAAGTCAATCCCATGGACGGAGGAGCCTGGTAGGCTGCAGTCCATGGGGTCGCTAGGAGTCGGACAGGACTGAGCGACTTCACTTTCACTTTTCACTTTCATGCATTGGAGAAGGAAATGGCAACCCACTCCAGTGTTCTTGCCTGGAGAAACCCAGGGACAGAGGAGCCTGCTGTGCTGCCGTCTCAGGGGTCGCACAGAGTCGGACACGACTGAAGCGACTTAGCAGCAGCAGCAGCAGTAGAAGTATATTGAGCAGTGGACTCAGTAGTTCTTCCCATTAAGGATATTCCTGTAATAATACTGTGGGAGTTTGTGGTAAAGTTGTTGAGACAGTGCTGTCTTCCCCGTAGAAGTCAGTCAGAGCTCTAAGAGGAGCCTGTCTTGGGATGGAGTTTTATATATGATTCCTCTATTCACTTGACTTTTCACTGGAACAATATATCAAAGGCCTCTCTCTCTCTGTTTTTTTAAATGAGCCCAGCTAAAGATTTATCTATTTTGATTATCATTCCAAAAAACCAGCTCTTGGTTTCATTGACCTTTTTTAGTATTGATGTTTTTTGGGGAGTGGAGGGAACTTTATTTTATTTCCACTCTGAAAATTATTTCCTTCCTTCTGCTGACTTTGGGCTTTGTTTGCTCTTATTTTTTCTAATTCCTTTAGGTGGTAAGTTATGCTATTTATTTGAGATTTTTCTTGTTTACTGAAGTAGGCCTGTTGCCCTATAAACTTCCCTCATTAAATTGCTTTGCTGTATCCCATAGATTTTGGAAAGCTGTGTTTCTATTTTTGTTTGTCTCAATGTATTTTCAGACTTCCTTTTTTTTCTGTTGACCCATCAATTTTTTAGTAGAATATTGTTTAGTCTCTAAGTGTTTGTGTTCTTTTCTATATTCCTTTTGTAATTGTTTTCCAGTTTTGTACTATTGTAGTCAGAAAAATGCTTCAGATAATTTCAATCTTCTTAAATCTATTGAGACTTGTTTTGTGGCCTAGCATGTGATCTATCCTGAAGAGCATTTGATGTGCACTTGGAAAGAATATGTATTCTGCTGTTTTGGAGTGGAATGTATTGTAGATATTTATTCTGTCGATTGGGCCGCATGTGTCATTTAAGGTCACAGTTTCCTTATTGATTTTGTGTCTGGATGATCTATCCACTGATGTAAGTCTCCTACTCTTACTTTATTACCCTCAGTTTCTCCCTTCATGTCTGTTAATATTTTCTTGTGTGTTTCAGTGTTTCTATATTAGGTGCATACATGCTTACAATGTTCTATTCTCTTCTTAGATTAACCATTTTATCATTGTTTAATGCCCTTGTTTGTCTTTTATGATAGATTTTGTTTGAAAGTCTAGTTTGTCTGATATGAATATTGCTACCACAACTTCTGTTTTGTTTCCATTTGCACGGAATATCTTTTTCCATCCCTTCACTTTCAATCTGTATTTCTTTAGACCTGAAGTGAGTCTCTTGTAAGCAGTATATAGATGGATCTTCTTTCTTTATTAAATTTTTATGCTGTGCCTTTTTACTGGAGTATTTAATCCTTAAAAAATAAAGTGATTCTTGATAGTTATGTAATTATTGTCATTTTATCACTTATTTTCTGATTATTTTTTTCAGTTTTTCTATATTCCTTTCTTATTTTAACCTCTACTGTAAAATTCTATCATGGTTTGAATATTTTCTTTAGTGTTATGTTTGAGTTTCTTTCTCTTTAATTTTTGTGTATCTATTGTAAGTTTTTAATTTGAAGTTGCCATGGGGTTTATATATTGACCTGTAAATATATTTACTTGTTTAAAACTAATCATCATTTAAGTTCAAACACATTCTAAAGATTTACTTTTTTTCTCCCTACATATTTTGTATTTTTGACGTAATATTTTACATCATCAAGACAATCTGTTAACTATTTACTAGAGTTACAGTTGAATTTACAATTTTTGTCTTTTAACATTTGTACTGGCTTATTTAAGTGGTTAATCAACTGCTTTACTATATATTTGCCTTTATCAGTGAAATTTTTCCCTTTTTATTTTTTCTTATTTCTTGTTACAATCTTTTTTTTTTACACTTAAAGATCTTTTAACATTTCTTGGAAGCTTGGTTTAGTGGTGATGAAATCTTTTGGTTTTTGCTTGTCTAGGAAATTACCTCTCTTTGAATTCTGAATGATAATCTTGTTGGGTAGAGTATTCTAGAATCTAGTACCTAGATTGTAGGGTTTTTTCCTTTCAACACTTCCTTCTGCCCTGAAAAGTTTCCACTAAAAAATAAATTGATAACCTTATGGGAGTTTCCTTGTTGTGACTCTTTGTTTTACTCTTGCTGCCTTTAAAATTCTATCTTTACCTCTTACAATTCTAATTATGATATGTCTTGGTATGGGTCTCTTTGGGTTCATCTTGTTTATGACTCTGTGATTCTTAGACTTGGATATATTTTTCCTTCTTTAAATTAGGATAGTTTTCATCCATAATTTGATGAAATACACTTTCTGCACATTTTTGTCTTCTCTTTCTGGGACTTCTGTAATGCAAGTTTTAGTATCTTTGATGTTGTCCCAGCAATCTCTTAAAATATCTTCATTTTTTCTCTCTAAGGTGCTCTGATCATGTTTTTTCCATTATTTTATCTTGCAGATCACTTATGCATTCTCTCATGTCACCTAACCTGTTATTATTTCTTTCTAGTATATTTTCAACTTCAGTTTCTTCATACCTGTATTTTTCAGCTATGCCTGGTTCTTTTTCATATTTCTTAGTTCTTTCCTGAAGTTCTGACTGTGTTCATTTATTCTTGTCCTGAGTTCATTTAGCATTTTTATTACTACACTTTGAATTATTTCTCAGGTAAACTTTTAATTGTTTCATTAAGGGTTTCTGGGGTTTTGTGTTGTCCTTTCATTTGAAATATATCCCCCTGTCTTCACATTTTATTCAGCTTTCTCTGTCTCTATGAAATTAGGTGAAATAGTTACCTGTTGTAGTCTTGAAGGTGTGTTCTTCTGTGAGAGCACCCCTAGAAGATCGCATCTGCCATAGGCTTTGGTGGAAGAGCTGTAACTTAAGTAAGAATGGGTTCAATCTGCTCCAGGGGTGCACTGGCAGCCACTGTGTTGGTGGGAGGTAGGGCTGGAGTCAGATTAGCTATAGCCAGAGCCAGGTGTCAGCTATCTTCTACTAGGCCCAATGACAATCACTGCTTTTTTTTGGAGTGGGGTGGATAGAATCAGAGTCTCAGAGACTAGAGAAGAGCCCTGGGGAATTTTCTCTGATGTGATGGCAGTCTCTGACTTGTTTGAATGAATGGCCAGGGCCTGAAGGGTTTGGGCTGCATTTCTCAGATAGTTCTGCTTTTTCCAGGTGTATGCTTCTTGGGTAGAAGCAGAGTTGGGGGCAAGGGGTTGGAACTGCACTACTGAGCTGGCTGTACTTCTTCCTTGGTGCATGTATGTGTGCATGATGTCAATCACTGTCTCTGTCCTAGTTAGAGGTGAGGCTGGTACCTGAGCTGGCTCTGCTCATTCCTCAGAGCATGTGTGCACATTGACAATGGCAGGTTTTGCCTTAGTGAGGAATAATGCCAGAGCAGAATGGGATGGAGCAAGAACCTAGTGTGGGCTGTGGGATGCACTGGGGTTGTCCTGGAGAGTGGCCAGAGCACCAAGCAGTTTTCAATCTGCAGCATCTGTGATGGTATTGGGAGAAAGCAAGTCTATATATGCATTTTTCAAGAGAGGAGTCTCAGTTTCTGTCATCTCTCTGGTAAGCCCCACTTCAAGTTAACTAATGGGCCTTGTCTTCCCAGTGTCAGTTGCAGGGCTGGGTTGTCTAATATGGGACTCAAACTCCTTATTCTAGAGGAAGGATTCCTGAGACTGATTTTCCCTTTCTCTTCTGGATCGTGCACTAGGAGTGTGGGATCCAACTAGATCACTTCTCCCCTCCCACCAGCTCCATGTTGTTCTTTCTTTACAGTGCTAGTTGTATATGAGCCACACTGCTAGTCTTCAGATTGTTCTATGAAGAGTTGCTATATATGTTGGTGTAGTTTGGTATGTTCATAATGAGCTTGGCATCTTCCTTCTTGCCCTCCTTGATGCTGCCTCCAAATTCCCCAATCCTTCTGAATGGGTTCTACCCAGTAAGCTGGATCCAGAGCTTACTCACTGAGCACTCTCACCATCAGGATGAACTGGTATTTTTTAAATCCAAGAGATCTGGCAACCTCAAAATCTATTCCAAGCTTTCTGGGAAACCACTTCACGAAATTCAACAAATTTGGTGTACCAAAGAGGATTAGTGAGACTGAGGGCTGAATGTCAAAAGACAAGAACACAACCATAATCTTCCCATAAAACGGGAAAACAGAAGTGCCACTGATGAACAGATCAGATTCCATGCTGATTTTCAAATCATGTCCATCACGCTAGATGATAAATGAAATATTTTGGCATGTTAAGGAAGATGCTGGCCTCTTCCATAGATGAAACCCAGAGACTTTGGCTAGATGGGTACCTTGAGAACTGTTCTACTCTTTATCTTCCCTTTGCCTTTCTCTGTAGGATAATATAAAGATTTCTTCAGTTTTTCATCCTTTGACTTTGTGTAAAACAAATGCAGAGATGTCTAGTGGAAAGACAACAGAATTTAAAACAAATATCTGTCTTTGTTTTGTGACTGTCACTAATTATGGGACCTTTGGAACACTGCTTAAATTTTATGAGCCTTACCGTCCTCACCTATACAGCAAGTAGGGCTAGTGAAAAACAGCAAAGGGATAAAAAAAATCCCACCACAATCTCCTACTGAAATTCTCTATAGCCTTTAATATTATAAATGTGAAAACAATCAAAATGATAAATTATTTATCTATTAAAACTGGAGCTCAAAGTGGTATCTATAATTGAAATTATGTGAAAATAATCAGAGACAAAAGGTCTAAGAAAAAATATATCTCTAAGCTAACAGTAATCATAATGAGGTGATGGAACTGGAGTAGTTTTCCTCATATTTTCTCCTTTTATGTGGGTGTTCTAGCCAAAAGTATGCATTATTAATAGCTATACCTGAATAATCTCAAATATAGCTGTATTAGCCATGGCACATGTTCCTAAGGTATAGATTGCACAAGAATAGCAATAAATAGCAACAAAATTGTTTTCAAAAGTAATAAAATGGCCATCATAACCTTAACTTTACAGAACTATTCATTGGGAGGACTGATGCTGAAGCTGAAAGCCCAATAATTTGGCCACCTGATGCAAAGAACTGACTCATTGGAAAAGACCCTAATGCTAGGAAAGATTGAAGGTGAGAGGAGAAGGGGATGACAGAGGATGAGATGATTGGATGGCATTACTGACTCAACGGACATGAGTTTGAGTGCACTCTGGGAGTTGGTGATGGACAGGGAAGCCTGGCGTGCTGCAATCCATGGGGTCACAAAGAGTTGGACACGATTGAGTGGCAACTGAACTGAACTGCCATTAGGTAATGGGGGTGATATTTCTAGTCTTTCTCATTCCGTTGTTTTTCTATATTTCTTGGCATTGTACACTTAAGGCTTTCTTATTTTTTCTTGCTATTCTTTGGAACTCTGCATTCAGATATGTATATCTTTCTTTACTCCTTTGCCTTTTGCTTCTTGTCTTTTCTCAGCTATTTTTAAGGCCTCCTTAGATAACCACTTGGCTTTGTTTCATTTCTTTTTCTTGGGAATAGTTTTGATCACAGCCTCCTGTATAATATTATAAACCTCGATCCATAGTTCTTCTGGCCCTCTGTCTATCAGGTCTAATCAATTGAATCTATTTGTCAATCCCACTGTATAATCATAAGAGATTTTATTTAGGTCATACCTGAATGGCTTAGTGGTTTTCCCTATGTTCTTCAATTTAAATCTGAATTTGGCAATAAAGAGTTCATGATCTGAGCCATAGTCAGCTCCCAGTCTTGTTTCTGCTGACTCTATAGAGCATCTCCATCTTTGGCTGCAAAGAATATAATCAATCTGATTTTGGTAGTAACCATCTAGTGATGTCCATGTGTAGAGTTGTCTCTTGAGTAGTTGGACGAGGGTGTTTGCTATGACCAGGGCATTCTCTTGGTAAAACTCTGTTAACATTTATCCTGCTTCATTGTGTACTCCATAGGCCAACCTTGCTGATTACTCAGGAAATCTAAATTGAATGGGAAACATTAGAGATCTCTTCAAGAAAATTAGAGATACTAAGGGAACATTTCATGGAAAGATGGACACAATAAATGACAGAAACTGTATGTATGTAACAGAAGCAAAAGATATTAAAAAGTGACAGGAATACATAGAAGAACTACATTCAAAAGTCTTAATGACCTGGACAACCAGGATAGTGTGATCACTCACTTAGAGACAGACACTCTGCAGCGTGAAGTCAAGTGGGCCTTAGGAAGCATTACTATGAACAAAGCTAGTAGAGGTGATAGAATTCCAGCAGAGTTATTTCAAATCCTAAAAGATGATGCTGTTAAAGTGCTGCACTCAATATGCCAGCAACTTTGGAAAACTCAGCAGTGGACAAAAGAAAGGAAAAACTCAGTTTTCATTCCAATACCAAAAAAGGGCAATGCCAAAGAATGTTAAAACTACTGTACAACTGCACTCATTTCACATGCTAGCAAAGTAATGCTCAAAATCTTTCAATTTAGGCTTAAACAATATGTGAACCAAGAACTTTCAACTTAGAAGCTGGATTTAGAAAAGGCAGAGGAGTCAGAGATCAAATGACCAACATCCATTGGATCATAGAAAAAGAAAGGGAGTTCCAGAAAAAAAGTCTACTTATGCTTTATTGACTATGCCAAAGTCTTTGACTGTGTAGATCACAACAAACTGTAAAATTCTTCAAGAGATAGGAATACCAGACCACATGACCTGCCTCCTGAGAAATCTGTAGGCAGGTCAAGAAGCAACTGTTAGAACCGGACATGGAGCAATAAACTGGCTCAAAATTGGGAAAGTGGTACATCAAGGTTGTATATTATCACCCTGCATATTTAGTTTATACACAGAGTATATCATGTGAAATACAAGACTGGATAAGCACAAACCAGGATCAAAATTGCCTGAAGAAACATCAATAACCTCAGATACACCAATGACACCACCTTAATGGCAGGATGAGAAGAAGAACAAAAGAGTATCCTGATGAAAGTGAAAGAGGAGAGTGAAATAGCTGACATAAGACTCAACATTCTAAAAAGGAAGATTATGGCATTCAGTCCCTTCCCTTCATGGCAAATAGATAGGGAAACTGGAAACAGTGGCACACTTTATTTTCTTGGGCTCCAAAATCACTGCAGATGTTGACTACAGTCATGAAATTAATAGGTGCTCCTTGGGAAAAAGCTATGAGAAACATAGCATATTAAAAAGCAGAGATATCACTTTGCTGACAAACGTCCGTATTGTCAAAGCTATAATTTTTCCAGTAGTCATTTATGAATTTGATATTTGGAGCATAAAGAGGGCTGAGCACCAAAGAATTGGTACTTTCGAACAGTGTAGAGAAGACTCTTGACAGTCCCTTGGACAGCAAGGTGATCAAATCAGTCAATCATAAAGGAAATCAATCCTGAATGTTCATTGGAAAGACTGATGTTGGAACTGAAGCTCCAGGATTTGGATCACCTGATGTTAAGAGCCACCTTATTAGAAAAGACCCTGATGCTCGGAAAGATTGAAGGCAGGAGAAGCAGATGACAGAAGATGAGATGGTTGGATGGCATCACCAATTCAATGAACATGAATTTGAGTAAACTCTGGGAGATAATGAAGTACAGGGAAGTCTGTTGTGCTGCAGTTCATGGGGTTGCAAAGAGTCGGACATGGCTGAATGACTGAACAGCAACAATGAGAGTGAGTAAACCAGGTAATTTGCACACGGAACATTTGTCTCCATTTCTGTGTTAATCCGTTTCTAACTCCTTGCCTCTTTTACTGGAGCCCCAGATCCTGATGCAATAGTTTGATCCTTCCTCTGCTAGGCCTCAGTTATCTCCATACCAAGTGTCACACACTCAGTAAGGAGGGGAAAGTGTTGAATAAGGAAAAGAAATAAAAAGATTTAAGGAACATCAGAATTGAGGTTATTTAGTCCAGTCTTTCAGAGAAGGCAATGGCGACCCACTCCAGTACTCTTACCTGGAGAATCCCATGGATGGAGGAGCCTGGTAGGCTGCAGTCCATAAGGTCATAAAGAGTTGGACACAACTAAGCGACTTCATTTTCACTTTTCACTTTCATACATTGGAGAAGGAAATGGCAAGCCACTCCAATGTTCTTGCCTGGAGAATCCCAGGAGAAGCCTGGTAGGCTGCCGTCTATGGGGTCCCACAGAGTCGGACATGACTGAAGCAACTTAGCAGCAGCTGAAGTCCAGTCCTTATTCCTTTCAGTAACAACCCCCTCTTTGTTATCATTTTGCAAAGCGCCTTCACATACATATTCTCATTTGTTCTTCCAAGAACACCTATTATATACACAATAATACTGAGTCACAGAGAGGTAACAAGATAGCTGAGATAGCTAGTGGTAGATTCATGAATCAAACTCTCTCCTCCTGATCCTAAGTTGTATGTTTTTCTTCCCCACCACAGGATGAATCCAGAATATCCTCTAAAATTATTGTGCCAAGTTGATTTATCCATCATCACTAAAATGACACTAAAAACCAAATGTTCTTTTTCAAAATAATATTTACCATTGGTATCATCTTAATAATAATGGCAAGTCACGTTTATATGGCATGGGAATAAGGCATGTGAAGCTTTTTAAAAAAATTGTATTGAAGTATAGTTGCTTTACAATGTTCTGTTATTTTCCACTATGCAAAAAAGTCAATCAGATATACATACATATATATCCTTGATATTTTAGTTTCCCTTCCCATTTAGGTCACCACAGAGCACTGAGTAGAGTTCCCTGTGTTATACAGTAGGTTCTCATTAGTTATCTATTTCATACACAGTAATATACATTGCTAAGTCACTTCTGTTGTGTCCGACTCTATGTGACCTCATAGACGGCAGCCCACCAGGCTCCCTATCCCTGGGATTCTCCAGGCAAGAACACTGGAGTGGGTTGCTATTTCCTTCTCCAATGCAGGAAAGTGAAAAGTGAAAGTGAAGTCGCTCAGTCGTGCCCTACCCTCAGTGACCACGTGGACTGCAGCCTTCCAGGCTCCTCTGTCCATGGGATTTTCCAGGCAAGAGTACTGGAGTGGAGTGCCATTGCCTTCTCCGAGTAATATACATATGCCAACCCCAATCTCAAAATCATCCCACCTCCTCTTCCCTATGGTATCCATATGTCTGTTCTCTATGTCTGTGTCTCTATTTCTGCTTTGCAAATAAGTTCATCCATATCATTTTATAGATTCCACATGTAAGCAATATTATATGATATTTGTTTTTCTCCTTCTGAATTACTTCACTCTATATTACTATAGCTTATCAATGAGCTTGGTAAAGTTGCAGGACACAAAATTAATACACAAAAATCTCTTGAATTTCTATATGCTTACAACAAAATATCAGAAGGAGGGATTAAGATAACAATTCCACTTACTATCACAAGAAAGTTGGGCTTCCCTGGTAGCTCAGATGGTAAAGAATCTGCTGCAATGCAGGAGACCTGGCTTCGATCCCTGAATTGGGAAGATCCTTTGGAGAAAGAAATGGCAACGCACTCCAGTATTCTCACCTGGAGAATCCCAATGACAGAGAAGCCTGGTAGGCTACACTTCATGGAGTCACAAAGAGTCAGAAACGACTGAGTAACTAACACACACACACACACACACACACACACACACCCCACAGACACAAAAAACTAATTAGATACCTAGGAATAAATGCACCTAAGGATACTTTTCACTTTATGCATTGGAGAAGGAAATGGCAACACACTCCAGTATTCTTGCCTGGAGAATCACAGAGACAGGGGCGCCTGGTGGGCTGCCATCTATGGGGTCGTGCAGAGTCGGACATGACTGAAGTGACTTAGCAGCAGCAGCAGCAAGGATACCAAAGATCTAAATCGGAAAATGATAGCATATTGAAGAAAGAAATAAAAGATGACACAAAGATGGAGAGACGTACCATGTTTCTGAGCTGGAAAAATCTATATTGTGAAAAATGATTATACAAAAGACCCCAAGTAGCCAAAGCAATCTTGAGAAAGAAAAACAGATCTGGAGCAATTAGGCTTCCTGGCTTCAAACTATACTGCAAACTATAGTAATCAAGACAGTATAGTATTGGAACACAAAAAGAAATACAGATCAACAGGAAAGAATATAAAGTCCACAGATAAACCCATGCATCTATGGTCACCTAATAATAACAAAGGAGGTAAAAATATACAATGGAGAAAAATCAGCCTATTCAATAAGTGGTGCTAAGAAAACTGGACAGCTATATCTAAAAGAATAAAATTAGAACACTCCCTAACATGATACACAAAATTAAACTAAAAATGGATTAAAAATCTAAATTAAAACCCAGCCACAATAAAATCCTTAGAGGAAGACATAGACAGTACACTATTTGACATAAATCACAAGTCCTTTTGTGACCCAATGGTTGCTGCTGCTGCGAGTAATGGAAATAAAAACAAAAACAAATGGGACCTAATTAAACTTCAAAGCTTTTAAGCAGCAAAGGAAAACATAAACTAGACAAAAAGACATCTCTCAAAATGGTAGAGAATATTTGCAAATGAGGCAACTGACAAAGAATTAAGCTCTAAAAGTATACAAATAACTCATGTGGCTCAATATCAAAAAACAAAACAACCCAAAGATCTAAATAGTTATTTCTTCAAAGAAGACAACCGGCACATGGAATGTTTGACTTTGCTAATTATTAGAGAAATACAAATAAAAAATGCAAAGAAATATCACCTCACACCGGTCAGACTGAAAATCATCAAAAAATTCACAAACAATAAATGCTTGAGAGGATGTGGAGAAAAAGGAACACATTTACACTGTTGGTGAGAATGTAAACTGATGCATCCACTATGAGAACAGTATGGCGATTCCTCAAGAATCTAGGAATAAAACTACCATATGACCCAGAAATTCCTCTACTGGGCATATACCCTGAGAAAACCACAAATCAAAAAGACACATGTACCCGCAATGTTCATTGCAGCACTATTTACAATAGCCAACACATGGGAGCAACTTAGATGTCCATCAATAGATGAAGGGATAAAGAAGTGTTCAGTTCAGTTCAGTTCAGTCACTCAGTCGTGTCCGACTCTTTGCGACCCCATGAATCACAGCACGCCAGGCCTCCTTGTCCATCACCAACTCCCGGAGTTCACTCAGACTCATGTCCATAGAGTCGGTGATGCCATCCAGCCATCTCATCCCCTGTCATCCCCTTCTCCTCCTGCCCCCAATCCCTCTAAGCATCAGAGTCTTTTCCAATGAGTCAACTCTTCGCATGAGGTGGCCAAAGTATTGGAGTTTCACTTCAGCATCAGTCCTTCCAATGAACACCCAGGGCTGATCTCCTTTAGGATGGACTGGCTGGATCTCCTTGCAGTCCAAGGGACTCTCAAGAGTCTTCTCCAACACCACAGTTCAAAGCATCAATTCTTCGGCGCTCAGCTTTCTTCACAGTCCAACTCTCACATCCATACATGACTACTGGAAAAACCATAGCTTTGACTGTATGGACCTTTGTCAGCAAAGTAATGTCTCTGCTTTTCAATATGCTATCTAGGTTAGTCATAACTTTTCTTCCAAGGAGTAAGCATCTTTTAATTTCATGGCTGCAGTCACCATCTGCAGTGATTTTGGAGCCCAGAAAAATAAAGTCTGACACTGTTTCTACTGCTTCCCCATCTATTTCCCATGAAGCGATGGGACCAGATTCCATGATCTTCGTTTTCTGAATGTTGAGCTTTAAGCCAACTTTTTCACTCTCCACTTTCACTTTCATCAAGAGGCTTTTCAGTTCCTCTTCACTTTCTGCCATAAAGGTGGTGTCATCTGCATATCTGAGGTTATTGATATTTCTCCCAGCAATCTTGATTCCAGCTTGTGCTTCTTCCAACCCAGTGTTTCTCATGATGTACTCTGCATATAAGTTAAATAAGCAGGGTGAGAATATACAGCCCTGACGTATTCCTTTTCCTATTTGGAACCAGTCTGTTGTTCCATGTCCAGTTCTAACTGTTGCTTCCTGACCTGCATATAGGTTTCTCAAGAGGCAGATCAGGTGGTCTGGTATTCCCATCTGTCTCATAATTTTCCACAGTTTATTGTGATCCACACATTCAAAGGCTTTGTCATAGTCAATAAAGCAGAAATAGATGTTTTTCTGGAACTCTCTTGCTTTTTCGATGATCCAAAGAAGTGTGGTACATATATAAAATTTAATATTACTCAGCCGTTAAAAGGAACAAAATCGTGCCATTTGCAGAGGTGTAGATAGAATTGGAAGCACTGCACTTTAAATGTATTATCTAATTTAATCTTCACAATTGCCCTAAGAGGTAAATTCTTTATTAACATCATTTTACAGTTGAGAACTTTAACGTATAGAGACTGAGAAATTTACTTAAGGCTACTCTTGCAGGATAAGAAGTAGAGCCTGGACTGTTTATTACAAAATTCCTCTTCTTAACAATGTTACTGTATGTTACCACAGAATAGCAATGTCTCTAATTAAGAAATACTATTTTCCCCTAGGTTTCTAGTTTGGGAGTAAACTCTACTTTGTTAATTCTTTTGGACATTCACAGGGCCATTTCATTTTTAGCTTTATTTTTAAATTTTTAATAGTGGATGACAGAAATGCTAGGAACAATTTAGAAAATTTCTGTCAGGATGCTCCAGTAATATACAAAATTTTCTTCTGTTCCTATACCTCCTGCCTCACCACAAATTCACCTAAATTTTAGACCTTGGCACAAATACTGGATCTACCTCTCCTTTCTGACTCTATTTCTACATCTATATACTGATAATAATTAACCTTCCTAATGATAAATGTTATACAATATCATGTTAAGGTAGAGGCTGGGGGAAGTTCATTCTTTTATTCACATCTTCCTCAACCCAAAGTGAAAGGTTGAATTAGAAACATGCTGAGGGACCCCTAACTGTTTGTTAGTTAGTGTTCCTCAAGCATTAAGGGTTTGTGTCACACTTCCAAAAATACAAGAATTTTGAATTATACACTTCAAAGACTTCAAATGGACATGAGTTTGGAAAAAACAAGATTTAGAAAACTGAAATGAAGCTTTTAATTTATCAAAGAATATAAACATATAAGTTGCACATATATGCTGCTGCTGCTGCTAAGTCGCTTCAGTCGTGTCCGACTCTGTGCGACCTCAGAGACAGCAGCCCACCAGGTTCCCCCGTCCCTGGGATTCTCCAGGCAAGAACACTGGATTGGGTTGCCATTTCCTTCTCCAGTGCCTGAAAGTGAAGTTGCTCAGTCGTGTCCGACTCTAGCGACCCCATGGACAGCAGTCCACCAGGCTCCCGGTCCCTGGGATTCTCCAGGCAAGAACACTGGAGTGGGTTGTCATTTCCTTCTCCAATGCATGAAAGTGAAAAGTGAAAGTGAAGCTGCTCAGTCGTGTCCGACTCCTAGCGACCCCATGGACTACAGCCTACCAGGCTCCTCCATCCATGGGATTTGCCAGGCAAGAGTACTGGAGTGGGTTGCCATTGTCTTCTCTGTGTACATATATATGTATATGTAAAATTAATAATTTTTATTCTGAAAGAAATATAAATATGAAAGAATAATAATTTCAAACAGTTATATAAATTTTTATTTTAACATGACTCTTGAGTCTTATTTTCCCTTGCTTTACCATTACAAAAATAGAGCATAAAACTACTCATTTGGTATTCAAGTTCACTAATTATATTATTCCTTTTCTGCTTTTAATGTATGGGAGAATCTGTCATCTTACTTTTTGGATAGGGCATTGAAAATTGCAGATGAACCATTATACATATTAAAGTGGTTGCATCTCATCCATGTTTCAGTATTTCAGTAGAAATATCACTCTCTTGACCATACTGTATAGAGTATACTTGTGTGAATAAGTTCAAATGTGCATGAGTAAAAGTACAACCTTTCATTGGAAATCATGACACTACACCATACATCTTCTATCTTATTCTCAGCAGGTAATAATTGCAAAAGCTAATACAAATTCTGTTTGGAAAACACACTTTGAAGTCTTGTCTCACAAAATTCACAATAAAGAGAAACTTATAAGAAACATGAGTTCTTGGTATTCAAAAAGCATGATAAAACTCAGAGGCATAACAGCTTTCAGAAGCAAGAGTCAGTAGAAAAAAACTATAGACACAAATTCACAAAGATCTTAGATTTACTAGAAATAAAGTGAGAAATAAGTAAATTTAAAATGTTTATAGAAATAAAAATATGATGTTAGAACAAAAGACTATCAAAAATGAACAGACATTATTAAAAGAAAATATAAGCTTGAAGGGGAATTATCCCCTAAAATGAGAAATCAAAGGACAAAACTAAGAAGAAAATTAGTTAACTAGAAGTCACATGAGAATTACCTAAAATACATCACAAAGACACTGTGAGATAAAACGTAAGTTTATTTTTTTTTATTTTATTTAACTTTACAATATTGTATTGGTTTTGCCATGTATCAAAATGAATCTGCCATAGGTATACATTTTTTCCCATCCTGAACCCTCCTCCCTCCTCCCTTCCCATACCATCCCTCTGGGTCGTCGGAGCGCACCAGCCCCAAGCATCCAGTATTGTGCATCAAACCTGGACTGGTGACTCGTTTCATATATGATATTATACATGTTTCAATGCCATTCTCCCAAATCATCCCACCCTCTCCCTCTCCCACAGAGTCCAAAAGACTGTTCTATACATCAGTGTCTCTTTTGCTGTCTCATATACAGAGTTATCCTTACCATCTTTCTAAATTCCATATATATGCGTTAGTATACTGTATTGGTGTTTTTCTTTCTGGCTTACTTCACTCTGTATAATAGGCTCCAGTTTCATCCACCTCATTAGAACTGATTCAAATGTATTCTTTTTAATGGCTGAGTAATACTCTATTGTGTATATGTACCACTGCTTTCTTATCCATTCATCTGCTGATGGACATCTAGGTTGCTTCCATGTCCTGGCTATTATAAACAGTGCTGCAATGAACAGTGGGGTACACATGTCTCTTTCAATTCTGGTTTCCTCAGTGTGTATGCCCAGCAGTGGGTTTGCTGGATCATAAGGCAGTTCTATTTCCAGTTTTTTAAGGAATCTCCACACTGTTCTCCATAGTGGCTGTACTAGTTTGCATTCCCACCAACAGTGTAAGAGGGTTCCCTTTTCTCCACACCCTCTCCAGCATTTATTGCTTGTAGACATTTGGATCGCAGCCATTCTGACTGGCATGAAATGGTACCTCATAGTGGTTTTGATTTGCATTTCTCTGATAATGAGTGATGTTGAGCATCTTTGCATGTGTTTGTTAGCCATCTGTATGTCTTCTTTGGAGAAATGTCTATTTAGTTCTTTGGCCCATTTTTTGATTGGGTCATTTATTTTTCTGGAATTGAGCTGTAGGAGTTGCTTGTATATTTTTGAGATTAGCTATTTGTCAGTTGCTTCATTTGCTATTATTTTATCCCATTCTGAAGGCTGTCTTTTCACCTTGCTTATAGTTTCCTTTGTTGTGCAGAAGCTTTTAAGTTTAATTAGGTCCCATTTGTTTATTTTTGCTTTTATTTCCAATATTCTGGGAGGTGGGTCATAGAGGATCCTGTTGTGATGTATGTCAGAGAGTGTTTTGCTTCTGTTCTCCTCTAGGAGTTTTATAGTTTCTGGTCTTATGTTTAGATCTTTAATCTATATTGAGTTTATTTTTGCGTATGGTGTTAGAAAGTGTTCTAGTTTCATTCTTTTACAAGTGGTTGACCAGTTTTCCCAGCACCACTTGTTAAAGAGATTGTCTTTAATCCATTGTATATTCTTGCCTCCTTTGTCAAAGATAAAGTGTCCATATGTGCGTGGATTTATCTCTGGGCTTTCTATTTTGTTCCATTGATCTATATTTCTGTCTTTGTGCCAGTACCATACTGTCTTGATGACTGTGGCTTTATAGTAGAGCCTGAAGTCAGGTAGGTTGATTCCTCCAGTTCCATTCTTCTTTCTCAAGATAGCTTTGGCTATTCAAGGTTTTTTGTTTTTCCATACAAATTGTGAAATTATTTGTTCTAGCTCTGTGAAGAATACCGTTGGTAGCTTGATAGGGATTGCATTGAATCTATAAATTGCTTTGGGTAGTATATTCATTTTCACTATATTGATTCTTTCAATCCATGAATATGGTACATTTCTCCATATACTGGTGTCCTCTTTGATTTCTTTCACCAGTGTTTTATACTTTTCTATAT
The DNA here is from genome assembly GCF_032452875.1 of Bos javanicus. NCBI lineage: Eukaryota > Metazoa > Chordata > Mammalia > Artiodactyla > Bovidae > Bos > Bos javanicus. The sequence continues at coordinate 85,455,643 of NC_083897.1, read as the reverse complement.
ATAGGTCTTTAGTTTCTTTAGGTAGATATATTCCTAAGTATTTTATTCTTTCCGTTACAATGGTGAATGGAATTGTTTCCTTAATTTTTCTTTCTATTTTTTCATTATTAGTGTATAGGAATGCAAGGGATTTCTGTGTGTTGATTTTATATCCTGCAACTTTACTATATTCATTGATTAGTTCTAGTAATTTTCTGGTGGAGTCTTTAGGGTTTTCTGTGTAGAGGATCATGTCATCTGCAAACAGTGAGAGTTTTACTTCTTCTTTTCCAATTTGGATTTCTTTTATTTCTTTTTCTGCTCTGATTGCTGTGGCCAAAACTTCCAAAACTATGTTGAATAGTAGTGGTGAGAGTGGGCACCCTTGTCTTGTTCCTGACTTTAGAGGAAATGCTTTCCTTTTTTCACCATTGAGGATAATGTTTGCTATGGGTGTGTCATATATAGCTTTTATCATGTTGAGGTATGTTCCTTCTATTCCTGCTTTCTGGAGAGTTTTTATCATAAATGGATGTTGAATTTTGTCAAAGGCTTTCTCTGCATCTATTGAGATAATCATATGGTTTTTATTTTTCAATTTGCTAATGTGGTGCATTACATTGATTGATTTGCGGATATTGAAGAATGCTTGCATCCCTGGGATAAAGCCCACTTGGTCATGGTGTATGATCTTTTTAATGTGTTGTTGGATTCTGATTGCTAGAATTTTGTTAAGGATTTTTGCATCTATGTTCATCAGTGATATTGGCCTGTAGTTTTCTTTGTTTGTGGCATCTCTGTCAGGTTTTGGTATTAGGGTGATGGTGGCCTCATGGAATGAGTTTGGAAGTTTACCTTCCTCTGCAATTTTCTGGAAGAGTTTGAGTACGATAGGTGTTAGCTCTTCTCTAAATTTTTGGTAGAATTCAGCTGTGAAGCCGTCTGGACCTGGGCTTTTGTTTGCTGGAAGATTTCTGATTACAGGTTCAATTTCCGTGCTTGTGATGGGTCTGTTAAGGTTTTCTATTTCTTTCTGGTCCAGTTTTGGAAAGTTGTACTTTTCTAAGAATTTGTCCATTTCTTCCACGTTGTCCATTTTATTGGCATATATTTGTTGATAGTAGTCTCTTATGATCCTTTGTATTTCTGTGTTGTCTGTTGTGATCTCTCCATTTTCAGTTCTAATTTTACTGATTTGAGTTTTCTCCCTTTGTTTCTTGATGAGTCTGGCTAATGGTTTGTCAATTGTATTCATCCTTTCAAAGAACCAGCTTTTGGCTTTGTTGATTTTTGCTATGGTCTCTGTTGTTTCTTTTGCATTTATTTCTGCCCTAAATTTTAAGATTTCTTTCCTTCTACTAACCCTGGGGTTCTTCATTTCTTCCTTTTCTAGTTGCTTTAGGTGTAGAGTTAGATTATTTATTTGACTTTTTTTCTTGTTTCTTGAGGTATGCCTGTATTGCTATTAACTTTCCCCTTAGGACTGCTTTTACAGTGTCCCACAGGTTTTGGGTTGTTGTGTCTTTATTTTCATTCGTTTCTATGCAAATTTTGACTTCTTTTTTTATTTCTTCTGTGATTTGTTGGTAATTCAGCAGCGTGTTGTTCAGCCTCCATATGTTGGAATTTTTAATAGTTTTTCTCCTGTAATTGAGATCTAATCTTACTGCATTGTGGTTAGAAAAGATGCTTCGAATGATTTCAATTTTTTTGAATTTACCAAGGCTAGATTTATGGCCCAGGATGTGATCTATCCTGGAGAAGGTTCCATGTGCACTAGAGAAAAAGGTGAAATTCATTGTTTTGGGATGAAATGTCCTATAGATATCAATTAGGTCTAACTGGTCTATTGTATCGTTTAAGGTTTGTGTTTCCTTGTTAATTTTCTGTTTAGTTGATCTATCCATAGGTGTGAGTGGGGTATTAAAGTCTCCCACTATTATTGTGTTATTGTTGATTTCTCCTTTCATACTTGTTAGCATTTGTCTTACATATTGTGGTGCTCCTATGTTGGATGCATATATATTTATAATTGTTATATCTTCTTCTTGGATTGATCCTTTGATCATTATGTAGTGACCTTCTTTGTCTCTTTTCACAGCCTTTGTTTTAAAGTCTATTTCATCTGATATGAGTATTGCTACTCCTGCTTTCTTTTGGTCCCTATTTGCATGGAAAATCTTTTTCCAGCTCTTCACTTTAAGTCTGTATGTGTCCTCTGTTTTGAGGTGGGCCTCTTGTAGACAACATATGTAGGGGTCTTGTTTTTGTATCCATTCAACCAGTCTTTGTCTTTTGGTTGGGGCATTCAATCCATTTACGTTTAAGGTAATTATTGATAAGTATGATACTGTTGCCATTTACTTTATTGTTTTGGGTTCGAATTTATACACCATTTTTGTGTTTCTTGTCTAGAGAATATCCTTTAGTATTTGTTGGAGAGCTGGTTTGGTGGCGCTGAATTCTCTCAGCTTTCGCTTGTCTGTAAAGCTTTTGATTTCTCCTTCATATTTGAATGAGATCCTTGCTGGGTACAATAATCTGGGCTGTAGGTTATTTTCTTTCATCACTTTAAGTATGTCTTGCCATTCCCTCCTGGCTTGGAGAGTTTCTATTGAAAGATCAGCTGTTAGCCTTATGGGAATTCCCTTGTGTGTTATTTGTTGTTTTTCCCTTACTGCTTTTAATATTTGTTCTTTGTGCTTGATCTTTGTTAATTTTATTAATATGTTTCTTGGGGTGTTTTGCCTTGGGTTTATCCTGTTTGGGGCTCTCTGGGTTTCTTGGACTTGAGTGATTATTTGCTTCCTCATTTTAGGGAATTTTTCAACTATTATCTCCTCAAGTATTTTCTCATGGTCTTTCTTTTTGTCTTCTTCTGGGATCTCTATGATTCGAATGTTGTAGCATTTAATATTGTCCTGGAGGTGTCTGAGATTGTCCTCATTTCTTTTAATTTGTTTTTCTTTTTTCCTCTCTGATTCATTTATTTCTACCATTCTATCTTCTAATTCACTAATCCTATCTTCTGCCTTTGTTATTCTACTATTTATTGCCTCCAGAGTGTTTTTGATCTCATTTATTGCATTATTTATTATATATTGACTCTTTTTTACTTCTTCTAGGTCCTTGTTAAACCTTTCTTGAATCTTCTCAATCCTTGTCTCCAGGCTATTTTTCGGTGATTCCATTTTGATTTCAAGATTTTGGATCAATTTCACTATCATTATTCAGAATTCTTTATCAGGTAGATTCCCTATCTCTTCCTCTTTTGTTTGGTTTGGTGGACATTTATCCTGTTCCTTTACCTGCTGGGTAATCCTCTGTCTCTTCATCTTGTTTAAATTGCTGAGTTTGGGGTGTTTTTCTGTATTCTGGCAGTTTGTGGAGTTCTCTTTATTGTGGCGTTTCCTCACTGTGTGTGGGTTTGTACAGGTGGCTTGTCAAGGTTTCTTGGTTAGGGAAGCTTGTGTCTGTGTTCTGGTGGGTGGAGCTGAATTACTTCTTTCTGGAGTGCAATAAAGTGTCCAGTAATGTGTTATGAGATGTCTATGGTTTTGGGGTGACTTTGGGCAGCCTGTATATTGGAGATCAGGGCTGTGTTCCTGTGTTGCTGGAGAATTTGCTTGGTATGTCTTGCCCTGGAACTTGTTGGCCATTGTGTGGTGCTTGGTTTCAGTGTAGGTATGAAGGCCTTTGATGAGCTCCTGTCAATTAATGTTCCCCGGAGTCAGGGTTTGGACTTAAGCCTCCTGCTTCCAGTTATCGGTCTTATTTTTACAGTAGTCTCAAAACTTCTCCTTCTATACAGCACCACTGATAAAACATCTAGATTAAAGATGAAAAGTTTCTCCACCGTAAGGGTCACCAAGAGAGGTTCACAGTGTTACATGGAGAAGAGAAGAGGGAGGAGGGAGTTAGAGGTGACCCAAGTGAGATGAGGTGGAATCAATAGAGGAGACAGTGGGCTAACCAGTAATCCCTTCCTTATGTGCACTCCACAACTGGACCACTCAGAGATGTTCACAGAGTTATACAGAGAAGAGAAGAAGGAGGAAGGAGACAGAGGTGGCCAGGAGGATAAAAGGGGGAATGAAAAGGAGAGAGACAGATCCAGCCAGTAATCAGTTCCCTAAGTGTTCTCCACCGTCTGGAACACATAGAAATTCATGGAGTTGGGTAGAGTAGAAAGGGGTTAGGGAGGAGACACAGGCAACCTGGTGGAGAAAAAGGAGAGTCCGAAGGGGGAGAGAGCAGTGAAGCCAGTAATCTCGCTCCCTAGTAAAAAATGGGTACTGAAGATTGGGTTCTTAAAGGTACAAAATTGGTAACAAATACCAAAAAGCAAAAGTTAAAAATCTAGAGTAGAGTTTGGAATTTCAAAAATACAATGTTAAAGAAAAGAAGAAGAAAAAGAAAGAGAGAAAAAAAAACAAAGTCAAAAAGAATTATAAAGAAGATATAGGTACAAAATTGATAACAAATACCAAAAAGCATAAATTAAAAATCTAGAGTAGAGTTTGGAATTTCAGGAATACAATGTTAAAGAAAAGATGAAGAGAAAGAAAGAGAGAAAAAAAAGTCACAAAAGTTATAAAAAATATATAGGTACAAAATTGATAACAAATACCAAAAAGCTAAAATTAAAAATCTAAAGCAATGAACATTGGGGTACACGTGTCTCTTTCCCTTCTGGTTTCCTCAGTGTTCATCGCAGCACTGTTTATAATAGCCAGGACATGGAAGCAACCTAGATGTCCATCAGTAGATGAATGGATAAGAAAGCTATGGTACATATACACAATGGAGTATTACTCAGCCATTAAAAAGAATACATTTGAATCAGTTCTAATGAGGTGGATGAAACTGGAGCCTATTATACAGAGTGAAGTAAGCCAGAAGGATAAACACCAATACAGTATAGTAACGCATATATATGGAATTTAGAAAGATGGTAACGATAACCCTGTATACGAGACAGCAAAAGAGACACTGACGTATAGAATAGTCTTATGGACTCTGTGGGAGAGGGAGAGGGTGGGAAGATTTGGGAGAATGGCATTGAAACATGTAAAATATCATGTATGAAACGAGATGCCAGTCCAGGTTCAATGCAGGATACTGGATGCTTGGGGCTGGTGCACTGGGACGACCCAGAGGGATGGTATGGGGAGGGAGGAGGGAGGAGGGTTCAGGATGGGGAACACATGTATACCTGTGGTGGATTCATTTTGATATTTGGCAAAACTAATACAATTATGTAAAGTTTAAAAATAAAATAAAATTAATTAAAAAAAAAAAAGTCTGTCTTCAACCAAAAAAAAAAAAAAATCTAAAGCAGAGTTTGGAATTTCAAAAATACAATGTTAAAGAAAAGAAAAAAAAAGAAATAAAGAGAAAAAGAAAAGAAAAAAATGTCACAAAAGTTATAAAATATATATATATGAAATTTGCTTTTTTTTAAAAAAAAAGGGGTCTTTTTTTCCTTTTTTTTTTTTTTTTTTTGCAAAGTAATAGTAGGTTATAAAAGTGAAAATTAAAGGTGTAATAGAGGACTTAAAAATGTTAACAAAATTTTAAGAAAAAGAAAGAAAGAATGATCGTAAAAATAGGAAAAATATATATAAGACTTTCTCTCATGTTGTTGTGGGGTCAGTTCATTTTCGGCTAGTTCCTTGTTCCGGCATATATTTCTCAAGATCTATAGGCCCCTTCCTGTGTAGTCGGTACTAACCACGGGGTTTTAATCTATTGCCTGTCGCTTCCAAGGCGGTTCCCTCTGTTACAGCTTCTTCTGTTTGCTGGTCTCTTCAGTGTCTGATTTCCGCCCTGATACAAAGGGAGCGGTGGTGGACACTTTTTTTTTTTTTTTTAAGGCTCACTTGTTCAGTCGCGCTGTGGGGAGGGAGGGACACTGCAAACAAATAATACTGGCGTGTGCTCGCAGTGCCTCAGCCACACTGGGCCTGCCCCCGCTCATGGCGTGTGTAGCCTCCCTGCCCACACTCCTCAGGCTCTAGGTTGCTCCACCAGGAACCATCCGTGGCCGGCCCTGGGCTGCTTGCACCTCCCAAGTCTAAGCTGCTCAGGTTCAGGCACTCGGGTAGTCCTCAAAGGCACAGATTCGGTTGGGCCTGCATTTTGTGCCCTTCCCAGGTCCGAGCAGCTCAGGTAGTGAGATGTTTGGCGAGTGTAGTTGCTGCCACTTATCGCCTCCCTGACGCTCAGTTATCTGGGTGTACAACCAGTGCACCTTCTCAGGCGGATGTTGACTGTCCAGAACCCCCAGAAGTTTTAGTTAGCAAAGAAGCATGCTTACAGTTTTGTAGATAATGTCTCTCAGGGGCTGCGATTGCCCCCTTCTGGCTCTGGCTGCCTGTCACCGGAAGGGGACGCCGGCTATCTCTGTACAGTCCTTTGTTCCGTGCGCAGGCCTGGCAGTGTCTTAGGTTAGGGCTGGCTTTTCACATAGATATCCCACAGTCTGGTTTGCTACCCCAAATTATTTTGCTCAGGTAGCGCTCGGGGTATTCAGGCCAGATCCTTACTCTAAGCGAAGCAGCCCGCGCTGCACCTTCCTACCCAGACCCTGCTTGCTAAAGGCAGATGCAGGCGTCTGCACTGCTTTTCCACCGGGGGAGTTACCATAGGGCTTGTAATCTGTGGGTTTTAATTGTTTGTTTATTTTTCCTCCCTGTTATGTTGCCCTCTGTGCTTCCAAGGCTCAGCACAGACTCGGCACTGAGAATGTTTCCTGGTGTTTAGAAATGTCTCTTTTCAAGACTCCCTTCCCAAGATGGAGATCTGTCCCTCCCTCTTTTGTCTTTTTTTTTTTGTCTTTTGTATTTTTTCTGACCTCCTTTCGAAGACAATGGGTTGCTTTTCTGGGTGCCTGATGTCCTCTGCCAGCATTCAGAAGTTGTTTCGTGGAATTTACTTGGCATTTAAAAGTTCTTTTGATGAATTTGTGTGGGTGAAAGTGTTCTACCCGTCCTACTCCTCCGCCATCTTAGATCTTCACCCATAAGAGAAGTTTAAATGTATGGTGTATAGACTGAAAGGTCTAACATATTTAGTCATAATTCCAGGGTGAAAATAACACAGAAAATGAGGAAGTGACAATATTTGCAGAGATCATAATCAGGAAAATACCAAAGTTTATAAAAGATATCAATGCATAGAGTAAGAAACCCCCCAACAAACCCCCCTCCAAATTTTCAAATAAGATAAATAAGATAGACAAAAGTCACACTTAGAAATATTGTTATGAAAATAAAAAAGCTTTAAGAATAAAAATAAAATCTGAAAAACCTCCAAAGAGAAAAGGCAGATTACATAAAAAGTAATGACAATTAGACTTATAGCTCTTTTATTAAAACCAGCAAAGTAATCCACAAGAGAAGGCAAAAGAATATTGCCAATTTAGCATTACAAACCAAAAGAAACCTTGAAGAACAAAGGAGAAATAAAACCCTCCAATAAAGAAAGATGATCAGAGAATTAAGTCTGCATCCAAGAGGGTATGTTGAACCAAACAAGAATGATGAGGATTAATGGATAAAGAAGTTGTGGTACAATGTAACATTACACAGTTATAAAAATGAATGCATTTGGGTCAGGTCTAATGTGGTGGATAAAGCTAGAGCCTAGTACACAGAGTGAAGTAAGTCAGAAACAGAAAAACAACTATCGTATATTAACACACACATATATATACGGAATCTAGAAAGATGGTACTGATGAACCTATTTGCAGAGCAACAAAGGAGATACCAACACAAAGAGCAGACTTCTGGACAGTGGGGTAATGAGAGAGTAGGTTGAATTGAGAGTAGTATTGAAACATGTACATTATCTTATGTAAAACAAATAGCCAGCGGGAAATTGCTGGAAGATGCAGGGAGGTCAGATCCAGTGCTCTCTGACAATGTAGAGGAGTGAGATGGGGCAGGAGGTGCAAGGGAAATTGGAGATGGAGGGGACATATGTATACCTTCACTGAGTCATTTGGATGTATGGCAGAAACCAACACAATATTGTAAAGTAATTATTCTCCAAATAAAAACAAATAAATTTTTAAAAATAAAGAATAATGAGGAAAAATACTTTAAATGTCATAAATTTAAATAAACATTTATTCTATAGAGCAATATCATGATATCTAATACATTAATACAATTAATAAAAGAGAACTTAATTCAGAGACATTCACTTCAGTTCAGTTACTCAGTCTTGTCCGATTCTTTGCGACTCCATGAATTACAGCACGCCAGGCCTCCCTGTCCATCACCAACATCCAGACTCATGTCCATTGAGTCAGTGATGCCATCCAGCCATCTCACCCTCTGTCGTCCCTTTTTCCTCCTGCCCCCAATCCCTCCCAGCATCAGAGTTTTTCCAATGAGTCAACTCTTCGCATGAGGTGGACAAAGTACTGGAGTTTCAGCTTTAGCATCATTCCTTCCAAAGAAATCCCAGGGCTGATCTCCTTCAGAATGTTTCTCCCAGTCCTGTGGAAATCCTGTAATCAAATCCTGCTGGCCTTCAAAGGCAGATTCCCTCGGGATACCCAGTCCTTTTTCTCTGTATCCCCAGGTTGAGAAGGCTGACATAAGGCTCAGAATCTTCACAACAGCGGGAGAACTTTGGTATTTTTTTTCTCCAACTTGTGGGTCGCCCACCCAGCTGGTATAGGATTTGATTTTATTGTATTTGTTCCCCTCCTACCATCTTGTTTTGGCTTTTTCTTTGTCTTTGGATATGGGATATTTATTTAATGGGTTCCAGCATTCTGCTGTCAATAGTTGTTCAACAGCTAGTTGCAATTTTGGTGCTCTTGCAGGAGAAGATGAGCACAAGTCCTCCTACTCCATCATCTTGAACCCTAGGGATAGAAATCTTATGTATCTTATCTGTATCCATGTCAATATCATGGTTGTGATAATTATATGGCAATTTTTCAAGATGTTACCTTTGGGGAAACTGAGTAAAAGAAACTTGCAATGTCTGAGATTTCTTAAAACTGTATGTGAATATGTTATTATCTTTTAATAAAAAGTTCAATATATATAGCTTTTGAAAACATAAATTTTGTCATCTAAAGAAGATTTTTTGTAAAAGTGAAAATCCATTATTTTAAAAATTATACAACTTTACTGAAAAGAATTGCAGAAGATGTCAATAGACAGATGCATTTGTTGTGATAGCTGGTCATTGGTATTGAATTTGAGATGGAAGTTCTTTAGAGTATGCCAAATCTCTATAATTTAACATATGCATCAAATATAATTTCTGTAAAACTTCATTCAGTTATTTATATAAGCTGGTTGTATGACTTGACTTTACATAGAGAAATGATTGACCAAAAACAGACAAGATACTCCTCATGCAGTACAAAGTGGAGATATTAAGGCATGTTTGTAGGTGATGGAAATAATGAAGTGTGAAAGACCATGAGAAGTAGATATTGTTGCAAAAGGGAAGTTTTGTGAATGTTAAAGTGGAGCATAGGTGTAGGGTTTTACTTCTACCCAATGTAACAGCAGGAGGAAAGGCAAAGAGTGTGGATAGAGGGTAACCTAGGTGAGTCAGTTTGGTGGTGAGATGTGGAGGGCAAAGATAAGATGTGAGGACGGAGTTGCTGGATCTTTGAGGAGACAGAATTCTTGATTACACATGTCTGTCAATTATTTGTGCCCTCCACTACTCAGGAATCTCTATAAGAGCAGATGCAATATATGATGTATCTTAGAAGAAATTTGGTATATTAGTATGCAACTTACTGGTTATGTGACTTTCAACAAGTCATTCACCTCTCTAAGCCTCAACTTCCTCATTTTAAAAATTGCAATAAAACACGTGCCTCCTCATAGATTGTTCTGAGTATTAAATGAAACAATCTATGTTATGGTGCTTAAAAGGGTGCTTCTATGTATGCTAAGTCAGTTCAGTCATACCTGACTCTGTGTTAACCTATGAACTATAGCCCCCCATGCTCCTCTGTCCGTGGGGATTATCCAGACAAGAATACTGGAGTGGGTTGCCACGTTCTTCTCTAGTGGATCTTCCCAGCCTAGGGATCGAACCCACATCTCTTATGTCTCCTACATTGGCAGGTGGGTTCTTTACCACTAGTGCAACCTGGGAAGCCCAAAGTGGTGCTTAACACATGGTGAAAGTGACAGTGTTAGCCACTCAGTCGTGTTTGACTCTTTGCAACCCCATGAACTGTACACCACCAGGCTAGAGTGTCCAGGTAGACACCAGGCTACTCTGTCCATGGAATTCTCCAGGCTAGAATACTGGAGTGGGTAGCCATTCCTTTCTCCAGGGGATCTTCCTGACCCAGGGATTGAATCCAGGTATCCTGCTTTAAAAGCAGATTCTTTACCATCTGAGCCACCAGGGAAGCCCATTTGGCACATAGAAAGCATTCAGTTATTTTTAGTTATTTGTGCAGTGCAGGCTAGTTTTTACAGCATGACTGAATACATTAAATATGCTCAAGATCTCCAATTAGAACTGCCCTTAAGACAGGAGAAGTTTTAGCTTCAAGGATCTGGGTGCTAGAAAAATTATCCATAGTAAGTAAACAAGCTTAAACTCACTTTTTCCTACTCTCAGGCATAATGGGTCTGGATTCCAAAAGTTTTGGAGACATTCCTGAGCATACTCAGATCATGGAGTTCAGGAAATTAAGAAAGAATTCAGATAATGTCTCAAGCTCAGAATGAAGTGTCAGTAAGAAGTAGAACATCAGAAGTCTAAGTGAATTTTGTGAGGATAGTATCTGAGATTGGATTAACATCAGACAGCACCAGAAAGATACCATTTCTGGCACTGTATTCAGTGGACCAATAAGAATACATTTTAAATCATAAGCCTTTTCATTTTTTTATGTTATTGATTTCTTTTTAAATTTCTTTTATTTCTTTTTTTTACTTTTTTTTTTAAATTTCAATTGGAGGCTAATTACTTTACAATATTGTAGTGGTTTTGTCATACATTCACATGAATCAGCCATGGGTGTACCTGTGTTCCCCATCCTTAGTCTCCCTCCTGCCTCCCTCCCCATCTCATCCCTCAAGGTCATCCCAGTGCACCAGCCCTGAGCACCCTGTCTCATGCATCAAACCTGGACTGGCTATCCATTTCACATATAATAATATACATGTTTCTATGCTATTCTTTCAAATCATCCCACCCTTGCTTCCTCCCATAGAGTCCAAAAGTCTGTTCTTTACATCTGTGTCTCTTTTGCTGTCTCTCATATAGGGTCATTGTTACCATCTTTCTAAATTCCATATATATGTGTATTCATGTTTTTCTTTCTGACTTATTTCACTCTGTATAGTAGGCTCCAGTTTTACCCACCTCATTAGAACTGACTCAAATGCATTATTTTTAATACCTAAGTAATATTCCATTGTGTATATGTACGACAGCTTTCTTATCCATTCGTCTGCTGATGGACATCTACGTTGTTTCCATGTCCTGGCTATTGTAAACAGTGCTGCAATGAACGTTGGGGTACACGTGTCCCTCTTAGTTCTGGTTTCCTCGGTGTGTATGCCCAGCAGTGGGATTGCTGGGTCATATGGCAGTTCTATATCCAGTTTTTAAAGGAATCTCCACACTGTTCTCCATAGTGGCCGTACTAGTTTCCATTCCCAGCAACAGTGTAAGAGGGTTCCCTTTTCTCCACACCCTCTCCAGCATTTGTTGTTTGTAGGCTTTTTGATAGCAGCCATTCTGACTGGCATGAAATGCTACCTCACTGTGGTTTTGATTTGCATTTCTCTGATAATGAGTGATGTTGAGCATCTTTTCATGTCTTTGTTAGCCATCCGTATGTCCTCTTTGGAGAAATGTCTGTTTAGCTCTTTGGCCCATTTTTTAATTGGGTCATTTATTTTTCTGGAATTGAGCTGCAGGAGTTGCTTGTATATTTTTGAGATTAATTATTTGAAAGTTGCTTCATTTGCTATTATTTTCTCCTATTCTGAAGGTTGTATTTTCACCTTGCTTATACTTTCCTTATTGTACAAAAGCTTTGAAGTTTGATTAGGTCCTAGTTATTTATTTTTGCTTTTATTTCCATTACTCTGGGATGTGGGTCATAGAGGACCCTACTATGATTTACGTCAGAGAGTGTTTTGCCTGTTTTCCCCTAGGAGTTTTAGAGTTTCTGTCTTACATTTGGGTTTTTTATGTATGTTGAGCTTATTTTTGTGTATGGTGTTAGAAAGTGTTCTAGTTTCATTCTTTTACAAGTGGTTAACCAGTTTTCCCAGCACCACTTGTTAAAGAGATTGTCTTTTCTCCATTGTACATTCTTGCCTCCTTTGGCAAAGATAAGGTGTTCATAGGTGCGTGGATTTATCTCTGAGCTTTCTGTTTTGTTCCATTGATCTATATTTCTGTCTTTGTGCCAGTACCATACTGTCCTGATGAGTGTAGCTTTGTAGTATAGTCTGAAGTCAGGCAGGTTGATTCCTCCAGTTCCATTCTTCTTTCTCAAGATTGCTTTGACTATTTGAGTTTTTTTGTATTTCCATACAAATTGTGAAATTATTTATTCTAGTTCTCTGAAAAATACCACTGGTAGCTTGATAGGGATTGCATTGAATCTATATATTGCTTTGGGTAGTATACTAATTTTCACTATATTGATTCTTCCAATCCATAAACATGGTATATTTCTCCATCTATTTGTGTCCTCTTTGATTTCTTTCATCAGTGTTTTACAGTTTTCTATTCATAGGTCTTTTGTTTCTTTAGGTAGCTTTATTCCTAAATATTTTATTATTTTCATTGCAATGGTGAATGGAATTGTTTCCTTAATTTCTCTCTCTGTTTTCTCATTGTTAGTGTACAGGAATGCACGGGATTTCTGTGTGCTAATTTTATATCCTGAAACTTTACTATATTCACTGATTAGCTCTAGTAATTTTCTGGTGGAGTCTTTAGGGTTTTCTGTGTAGAGGATCATGTCATCTGCAAACAGTGAAAGTTTTACTTCTTCTTTTCCAATCTGGATTCCTTTTGTTTCTTTTTCTGCTCTGATTGCTGTGGCCAAAACTTCCAAAACTATGTTGAATAGTAGTGGTGAGAGTGGGCACCCTTGTCTTGTTCCTGACTTTAGGGGAAATGCTTTCAATTTTTCACCATTGAGGATTATGTTTGCTGTGGGTTTGTCATATATAGCTTTTATTATGTTGAGATATGTTCCTTTTATTCCTGCTTTCTGGAGGGTTTTTATCATAAATGGATATTGAATTTTGCCAAAGGCTTTCTCTGCATCTATTGAGATAATCATATGGTTTTTATTTTTCAATTTGTTAATGTGGTATATTACATTGATCAATTTGTGGATATTGAAGAAACCTTGCATCCCTGGGAGAAAGCCCACTTGATATGATGTATGATGTTTTTAATGTGTTGTTGGATTTTCTTTGCTAGAATTCTGTTAAGGGTTTTTGCATCTATGTTCATCAGTGATATTGGCCTGTAGTTTTCTTTGTTTGTGGCATCTTGGTCTGGTTTTGGTATTAGGGTGACAGTAGCTTCACAGAATAAGTTTAGAAGTTTATCTTCCTCTGCATTTTTCCGGAAGAGTTTGAGAAGGATAGGTGTTAGCTTTTCTCTAAATTTTTGGTAGAATTCAGCTATTAAGTCATTGGGTCCTGGGCTTTGTTTGTTGGAAGATTTCAGATTACAGTTTCGATTTCTGTGCTTGTGATGGGTCTGTTAAGATTTTCTATTTCTTCCTGGTTCAGTTTTGAAAGGTTATACTTTTCTAAGAATTTGTCAACTTCTTCCAAGTTGTCCATTTTATTGGCATATAGTTGCTTATAGTAGTCTCTTATGATCCTTTTTATTTCTGTGTTGTCTGTTGTGATCTCTCCATTGTCATTTCTAATTTTGTTGATTTGATTCTTCTCCCTTCTTTCCTTGATGAGTCTTGCTAATGGTTTGTCTATTTTATTTATCTTCTCAAAGAACCAGCTTTTAGCTTTGTTTATTTTGGCTATGGTCTCCTTTGCTTCTTTTGCATTTATTTCTGCCCTAATTTTTATTATTTCTTTCCTTCTACTAACCCTGAGGTGCTACATTTCTTCTTTTTCTAGTTGGTTTAGGTGTAGAATTAGGTTATTTATTTGATTTTTCTCCTGTTTCTTGAGGTAGACTTGTATTACTATGAACCTTCCCCTTAGCTCTGTGTTTACTGAATCCCATAGGTTTGGGGTTGTGTTTTCATTTTCACTCGTTTCTATCCATATTTTGGTTTCTTCTGTGATTTGCTGATTATTCAAAAGTGTGTTGTTTAGCCTCCATATGTTTGTATTTTTAATAGTTTTTTTTTTTTTCTGTAGTTGACATCTAATCTTATTTCATTGTGATCAGAAAAGATGCTTGATATGATTTTAATTTTTTTTTGAATTTACCAAGGCTAAATTTATGGCCCAGGGTGTGATCTATCTTGGAGAAGGTTCCATGTCCACTTAAGGGAAAGGTGAAATTCATTGTTTTAGGGTGAAATGTCCTATATATATCAATTAGGTCTAACTGATCCATTGTATCATTTAAAGTTTGTGTTTCCTTGCTAATTTTCTGTTTAAGTGATCTATCCATAGGTGTGAGTGGGGTATTAAAGTCTCCCACTATTATTGTGTTATTGTTAATTTCCCCTTTCATACTTGTTAGCATTTGCCTTTCATATTGTGGTGCTACTATGTTGGGTGCATATATATTTATAATTGTTATATCTTCTTAGATTGATCCTTTGATCATTGTGTGGTGTCCTTCTTTGTCTCTTCTCCTGGCCTTTATTTCAAAGTCTATTTTATCTCATATGAGTATTGCTACTCCTGTTTTCTTTTGATCTCCATTTGTGTGAAATATCTTTTCCCAGCCCTTCACTTTCAGTCTGTTATGTGTCCTTAGGTTTGAGGTGGGTCTCTTGTAGACAGCATATATAGGAGTCTTGTTTTTGTATCCATTCAGCCAGTCTTTATCTTTTGGTTGGGGCATTCAATCCATTTGCATTTAAGTAATTATTGATAAGTATGATCCCGTTGCCCTTTACTTTGTTGTTTTGGGTTCGGGTTTATAAACTTTTTCTGAGTTTCCTGTCTAGAGAAGATCCTTTAGCATTTGTTGAAGAGCTGGTTTTGTGGTGCTGAATTCTTTCAGCTTTTGCTTGTCTGTAAAGCTTTTGATTTCTCTTTCATATTTGAATGAGATCCTTGCTGGGTACAGTAATCTGGGTTGTAGGTTTTTCTCTTTCATCACTTTAAGTTTGTCCTGCCATTCCCTTCTTCTTGAAGAGTTTATATTGAAAGATCAGCTATTATCCTTATGGGAATCCCCTTGCAAGTTATTTTTGGTTTTCCCTTGCTGCTTTTAATATTTGTTCTTTGTGTTTGATCTTCATTAATTTGATTAATATGTGTCTTGTGTGTTTCACCTTGGGTTTATCTTGTTTGGGACTCTCTGGGTTTCTTGGACTTGGGTGGCTATTTCCTTCCCCATTTTAGGGAAGTTTTCAACTATTATCTCCTGAAGTATTTTCTCATGGTCTTTCTTTTTGTCTTCTTCTGGGACTCCTATAATTTGTATGTTGGGGTGTTTAACATTGTCCCAGAGGTCTCTGAGATTGTCCTCATTTCTTTTAATTCTTTTTTTTCTTTTTTCCTCTCTGCTTCATTTATTTCCACCATTGTATCTTCCACCGCACTTATCCTATCTTCTGCCTCATTTATTCTCCTTTTGGTTCCCTCCAGAGTGCTTTTAATCTCAGTTATTGCATTGTTCATTATTGATTGACTTTTTTATTTATTCTAGCTCCTTGTTAAATGTTAATTGCATCTTCTTAATCATTGTCTCCAGACTATCTGTAACTCCATTTTGTTTTAAAGATTTTGGATCATTTTTACTATCATTATTCTGAATTCTTTTTCAGGTAGACTCCCTATCTCCTCCTTGTTTGTTTGGTTTGGTCGGCTTTTATCATGCTCTTTTACCTGCTGAATATTTCTCTGCCTTTTTATCTTGTTTAGGATGCTGTGTTTGGGGTGGCCTTTCTGTATGCTGGAAGTTTGTGGTTTCTCTTTATTGTGGAAGTTCCTCCCTCTGGGTGGAGTTGGACGAGTGGTTTGTCAAGGTTTCCTGGTTAGGGAAGCTTACATTGGTGTTCTGGTGGGTGGAGCTGGATCTCTTCTCTCTGGAGTGCAATGAAGTGTGCAGTAGTGAGTTTTGGGGTGTCTCTGGGTTTGGTGTGATTTTTGGCCACCTGTATTGTTCCTGCGTTGTTGGAGAATTATCTTAGTATGTCTTGCTCTGAAACTTGTTGGCTTTTGGGTGGAGCTTGGTTTCAGTGTAGGTATGGAGGCTTTTAGATGAGATTTTGTCAATTAATGTTCCCTGGAATCAGGAGTTTTCTAGTGTTCTCAAGTTTTGGATTTAAGCCTCCTACCTCTGCTTTTCAGTCTTATTCTTACAGTAACATCAAGACTTCTCCTTCCATACAGCACCAATGATAAAACATCTAGGTTAATGGTGAAAATATTCTCCACGGTGAAGGGCACCCAGAGAGGTTCACAGAGTTACAGGGAGAGGAGAAGAGGGAGCAGGGAGATAGAGGTGACCAGGAGGAGAGGAGGGGGAGTCAAAAGGAGAGAGACTAATCTAGCCAGTGATCAGTTCCCTATGTGTTCTCCATAGCCTGGAAAACCCAAAGAGATTCACAAGGTTAAGTAGAGAAGAGAAGGGGAGGGAGGAAGAGAGGTGACCTGGGGAAGAAAAAGGAGCGTCAAAAGGGGAGAGAGCAATCAAGCCAGTCATCATACTCCTAAGTAAAAATGGGTACTGAAGATTGGATTCTTAAAGGTACAAAATTTATAACAAACACCAAAAAAAAAGAAAAAAAAAAGATTAAAAATCTAGAGTAAAAGTTAGACTCTCAAAAATACAATATTTAAAAAATTGCAAAAATTATAAAAATATATATATATATGAAATTTGATTTATAAACAGAATTTTTTTGCAAGGTAATAGTAGGCTTTAAAAATTAAAATTAAAGGAGTAATAAAGCTTAAAAATATTTTTTTTAATGATAATAGTAAAATATATCTAGGAATTTTTCTGGAGCTGTTGAGGGCAATGAGTGTTCATTTCAGTTTCAGATAGTTCTTGTTCCAGCTTATACTTCTTCTTAAGGTCTATAGGTCCCTTCCAATATAGCCAATACTAACTACAGGGTTTTGTTGTTGTTGTTATTTATTTATTTATTTTTACTTTACAATATTGTATTGGTTCAGGATGGGGAACACATGTACACCCGTGGTGGATGCATGTTGATGTATGTATAACTACAGGGTTTTAATCCTTTGCACCTGTCACTTCCAAAGCAGTTCTCTCTTCTTTGTTTATTTTGGCTTCCACTGTTTGCAAATCTCTTCAGTATGTAACTTCTGCCCTGACACAAGGGGGCAAAGGTGGTCATTTATTTAGGCTCACTTGTTCAATTGTGCTGTGGGGAGGGAGGAACACTGCAAACAAATATCACTGGCGTGTATGGGAGTGCTTGGAGTGCCTGGGCTGCACTGGGTTTTCCCCTCATTCATGGTGTGTGTGCTTTCCCATTCTACACTGCTCAGGCTCCAGTTTGCTCTGTAGGGGAACTCTCTAAAGTGGGCCCTGGGTTGCATGCACTTCCCAGGTCTAAGCCACTCAGGTTCAGGTTCTCAGGTACTCCACAAAGGCACAGACTCAGTTGGGCCTGCGTGTTGTGCCCTTCCTGTTTCCGAGCAGCTCAGGTGACCAGGTACTTGGCCAGCACACTCTCCCCAGGCAGGGCATTGCTTCTTATCACCTCCCCAGTCCCAGCCACTTGGTTTCCCGGGTGCACAGTGGGAGTGCTTTCTCAGGTGTGCCATGTGTCTCCTCTGGGGAGCTGATTTCTGGCTCTGACCCTCCTGGCAGATGTCAATAGTCCAGGATCCCAGGAAGACTTGGTTAGCAACTGGGAGCCTGCTGGCAGTTGGTAGAAGATGCCATTTCTGGGGCCGAGTTTGCCCCTTGCCTTCAGGCTCTGGCTGTCGCCCGCCTGCCTCCCTGCTTCCAGTGGGAGATAGGTTGGTCCACTGCTGGCTAGCTCTCCTCTAGTATTCACTCAGTCCTTTGTTCTGTGAATGAGCCCAGCAGTGTCTTAGGTTAGAACTTTTCATGGGAAAGTTCTCTCTCTCTCTCTCCTCATTTTTTTTCCTCTCTCTTTCTCTCTCTCTCTCTCTCTCTCTCTCTCTGGCTATCCCAGGGTTTGAGTTGCCAACTCACATTAGCTCCCTCAGATTGTCCTCAGGGCATTCAGGCCCGGTCCTTACCCTAAGCAATGCAGCCCGTGCCTCCCTGTTCAGCCCTTGCTTGCTGGTGGTGGACAGGAGCCTCTGGGCTACTTCTCTGCTGGGAGTTGCAGTTAGGCATGTAATCTGTGGGTTTTATTTATTTATTTTTTCTTCCCGGTTATGTTACCCTCTGAGATTCCAAAACTCCCCACAGACCCGCTGGTGAGAGGCTTTCCTGGTGTTTGGAAACTTCTCCTCTTTTATGACTCCCTCCCCAGGACAGGTCTCTGTCCCTAACTCTTTCGTCTCTCTTTTTATCTTTTATATTTTTTCCTACCTCCTTTTGAATACAATGTGCTGCCTTTTTGGGTGCCTGGTGTCCTCTGCCAGTGTTCAGAAGTTGTTTTGTGGTGTTTGCTCAGTGTTCAAATTATCTTTCGATGAATTTGTGGGGGAGAAAGTGGTCTCCCTGTCCTATTCCTCCACCATCTTAGGACCGTCCTTCATAAGCCTTTCAAAAGTGACAACTACTCAGTTTGGATTGGCTGTAACTATTCCCACTTGCTGAAATGAGATGTCCTGTGATTATGCAGAGGGAAGAGATGATAGTACTTTGGTTTAAGAATGGAAGAGGGAGAGAAATATATGTGGGAAGAAGGAGGCAAGATTCTGATGGATGAAAAAGAAAAAATTCAGTGTCTGCAGAAGGTCATTCAGACAACTACCATACCCTGAATAAGAGAGTCAGTGTGATGGGGCTCTGTTGATTTCTAGATAGCCAGGTTGCAACTGTTTTAATTGGGTGAGTAAATGAGTTTCTCTCTGGCACTGACATCCAGCAAGATGATTAGAATAGGTAATCAGTTTAGAAATTCCACTCTGTACAAAGAAATCATTTAGCTATATTATGACCTAAGCACAAAGGGCCCTTACCTCTTGTCATAGTGACTGTTGGTGGATTGGAACCACCCAAGACCACGGGGTAACCAGATGTCACAAGGATCCTGTGGGCAAGATTTTCAGTTTCAGAGCATCATTTCTGACTAGAATAATGGATTACACATCACCAGTATATTTCTCAGGCATTTCTATCTGTGCACCTTCAACAGAGGTACAGGGCAGTGAGAGAGAAGAAAAGAAGAAAGGAAACTAAGTGAATGCCTACTAAGTGCCAGGCACTTTCACATCTATGATTTAAACCTCACAGCTATATTTTGAAGACAGTATTATTTCTAATTTTTGTCTGGATTCTATCCTGTCTTGGAAACTCACAGCATATATTAGCACTTCAGAGGCTCTAATGTGTCCTACAATATATAAATACTTTTAACCTGGTTAAACTGTTTAATCACTCATCTGGTGATGGAACCCTTGTTGTTTCCCAGAGTACCCTTTGATATTTCAGTGAGCAAGTGCCTCTGCTTTCTTGGTCCTCAAATCTCTCATCTAAAATGTGTAGTGTGTAGTACTTTAGAAGCAATGTATGGTAACATATGTCATTTTACTTAGCCTGTAAAAATAATCCTGTGAGATGAGCATTTTTAACATACCCATTTCACACTTATGGAAGCCAAGATTTATTGAAGCTAAATGACAAGCCACAAGTTATACAGCTAGTCATTGATAGAGCCAAGACTTGAATCCAAGTCTTCCTTGTTCATTAAGTTGAATAAGTTTTTCATGAAGCTTTCAACTAACAATCTATGAATTTATGAGATGTATGGCCTTCAGCAAATTCTTTCCTTTCCTTTAGGCTATTTTCCCTGTGAAATGAGTAGATGAGATTTGTTAATTTCTACAGGTCTTATGTAGTCTCTCTTGGAGTTTAAGGTCCAACCATAAGTATCTCAGGTCAAGTTGAAATGGCATTCAAAAGTCTAGATTACCAAATCCAGGGGAGATGAAGACATTCATCACCATAAATATGGTGATAATTTTAGTCAGAAATATCATTAGGGCCTTAAATTCCTGGGAGGAATAAATTCCTGAATTTGGGCTCTCAGATAAGTTAGAGAAAGTTTCCCTGTGATCCTTATCATTCCCATTTAGCTAGTATCTCAAGAAAGGATAGCAACAACTGTCTTGTCAAAGAATCTTGATAGGCTTCTCAAGAGTGTGTATTGACCTGGGAGTATGGATGGTCCCACATATATTAATGACCTTTTGTCTTGCCAGTATAGAGCTAATTCACATGTTCATGTCTCATACCCTCATACACAAGTCTACTCTTACTCCTGAATCCTTCAGCTCCTCACTAGGGCCCATATTTCTAACCCCATCAACAAAGATTAGATCTCCAATATAGTCCAGTTCAGGGGGATTCCCAGAAAGTATGGAGTGTACTAAGCACACACTTCAGAGTGTGCTAAGCACAGGAGAGCTTGTAGCTTCATTGCAACGTCCCACCTAATACAAGAATCTCTTTCATAACACCCTAGTCAGATTCTTCTAAAGCAAAATGCAGAATATTTCTTCCTTCTTTTTTCACTGCTTTCTTCATTTTTTTCTATCCTTCCTTTCTTCTTTTTGTTCATTCATTATACAAAAATTTTGAAAGCCTGGATATCGTTTCAAATACTATAGACACAAAGAAGTGAGGCCAGGTACCTGCTCTCAGGAAGTTTATACTTCCCCCAAAACCTTGATATCTGAGGCTAAGCTTTTTGGACCCGATCTTTTCTGTTTTTGCAAAAGCTTCACTCAAGTGAATATTATTTTTCTTATACATCTTCATGCTTCTTTACTATAGATTCCTATCACTTGGCCTTGAAATATGGTTCAAGTCTGCTTCATCTTTAACATTTTCTGCATCCCATATCCCACTCCAGCTACTGCCTTATCTCTCCCCTTTTCTTCAAACCAAATCTTTTGAAGGAGTTGGTTGTACTTTTATAATGTCTATTTTCTTACCTCAAGCTCATTTCTCAACACACTCTGGGTTGGCATCAACTCACACCAATTCATTGAAATTTCTCTTGCTAAGATGACAAGTTATGTCCTGCTCAGTTTAGTCAATGAATGCTGCCCATCTTGTTCATCAATGTTCTCCCAGTAACTAGAACAGTGTCTGACACTAAGAAAGTGCCCAATATATTTATTGGGTGAATGACTACTGACTTTCCAGGCTTCATTTCAATAATTCTGGGATGATTTGAACACTTTGCCTTGCAATGTTTCCTTCCACTGGCTTCTCTGACATCACATTCTGTATTTTCTTATCTTTCTGGCTTCTGAAAGTTTTGAATACTGATGTCTCCTCTATTATCAACGTTTATAGCAGACATCCAGGACACTGCCTTATGCATTTTTTCTTTTCTGACTCTACACATTCTCCCTGGCAAACCTGTCAGTGGCCATGGCCTTTCTGTAATGATTCTTGTCCAATTGACTCCTCAAGTTCAGACCTTTCTCTTGAGTTTCAAACTGGTACATCTACCTGCCTAGTTAACATCACCACTGGATATTCTACAGTCATCCAAACTCAACATGCTTAAAATCAAAATCTTATAATCCATCACTCACCCCAAAATAAAGAAATCTATGTCATCTGTAATTCTCCTGGATTGGTAAATGCCACTTTTATCTCCCAAATGTTCAAACCAGAAATGTGGCTACTCTTTGCACTTAAAATTAAATTAAGCCTGAAAAACACTATTTTATCCAGAAGATCAACATCGACAGTAATGAGCTATATTAATAGTATGTATTTTTATATGATGTGTTAGAGATACCACTTTTTATTACCACTACTACTTTTCACCTAGAAAACTGTTAGTTATATTTCAAGTCTCAGCTTGTATGTCACCTCATTGAGGAAGCCATCCTTGACTCCACAGACTAAGTTAAATTTCCTCATTTTTTGTTTTTGTTTTTATAATACCAGATGATTTTTCTCAGAGAAGATTCTTAACTCCTGTAATGATGCACTCAACGTACATATCTCTCTGCTAGATTGTAAGTGCCTTATAGATGGAGACTTATTTCATAGGACTACACATTCCCCTGTACAACCAATATATTTCTTTAATCAATAAAAATGATAACACAAGCTAATTATTGCTTAGTAAATGTTCTTTATTAAAAAGAAAAATCATCTCAAAATGGGAGTAAAGCTAAATCCAAAACCTTTTTTAGAAGTGAGGAGGTTGGGAAAACATGGAAATAGGTAATCTCAAAGGTCCTTTCCAGTTCTTACTTGGTCCTATGATCTTATCTTATCCAACTTCTGAGAACAAAACAAACCTGCCTTTTATTTATTTATTTATTTATTTTGACTGTTACCTGAAGTTTTTTTAATATAAATTTATTTATTTTAATTGGAGGCTAATTACTTTATAATATTGTATTGGTTTTGCCATACATCAACATGAATTGCCTTTTAAAGGGCAAGAAATATTGTTGGAAAATTGGTGTAAGTGGAAAGAGAAGAAACCTTTAAAGTCAGAGGTACCAGAATCCAAATCCACCTTTGTTACTTTGGTGAGGTCATTCCAACTCATTTCACTTTCTCCAACACCATGCTGGAGATAAGCAGAGTCCTTAGATGATTTCCCTCTCTTCCCTAGTCTATCTCTCTCCCCCTACTATCCACTGTCATATAATTCTTCTATTGGCCAATGGCAGGTAGAACAAGAGGAAGTAGGGACCCACTTAATAAGCCAAACTTATAGTCTTTCTAATAGGCTTTATCTATTTTCTTGTAGCTCATACTGGCATTAGTAGCAGTACATGAGGTCATGGAAAAGGTACTGGTTTAAGAACTGGGAAGCCTAGATGAGTCCATTTCCATCTCTGTGAAATATGAAGTTGTTTGTACATGAACAGTGGACAAGCTAGCATTGAAAGAGATGGTTTATAATGTTTTTCTAGCAATATTTCATGGCTCAAAAGACTGGTGATCTATATCAATTAAGACTTGGGCACTGGAACCAGAGTATCCAATGAGAATTTCACTTCTCATTAATTTCACAGGACCAGTTCCTAGGCACTTCCTCCTTGAGAAGGAACTCTGCTCTGAATAATTCAGAACAAGAAGAGAGTAAATGAATTTGAAATAGTGATTTATTTAAAGCTTAAAAAAAAAAAAAACACACAGAGAGAAAATATTCAAACTGCTCTAGCTATTTCAGGAAAATAAAACTGCTTAGGATTTGTGTTTATCTGTCTGAAGTTATGGATGTTTGTTCCAGCTAAGAAGGATGCTGATGTGTATAAAATTCATGGTGATGTACTGCCATTCTCTCTGGCAACATGTGTTGCCAAGATCAATTTTATTACATGAGAAATTGTGTAAAGTTCAACAGGACCTTATTCCATGGAACTGTAAGCTTGAGGATACTAACAATAATAAAGATTTTTATCTAGGCATCTAGTGATCATTCACTTACAAAAGGTTGGATTTATTTTCTTTATTCCATTTAGCCACTCTTCTTTTTCCCTTTTCACAATCTCTACTTCTCCTTATCTCTTCATCTTCCTTTGTCTATGTGTCTTCTGCTTTCTTCTTTTATCTTTCTAGCCTTCTCTTCCTCTTCTATCTCCTCCCTTTCTTTTGTATTTTCCTCTCTTCCTTCTTTTCTCATGTCCTCTACTCCCTTCTAACTTCTTTTACTCCATTTTATCTTCATTTGTTCTTTTCTTCCTTATCTAATTAAAAATGATGTCAAGTTACAAACTTACTTATGGCAACTTTCCTCTTTCTAAGAGGACTGAGACTCCAACTAGACATATAGAAAGAAATTCCACAGACATAAAAAGGTTCAAGTAGCCACCCCAGTATATCCCACCAAATTATAGTCAGTACACTCCCACTAGCCATCTTTTTGCTTCCCATGTTATCCTTAATTCCTTCATTGCTTGTTATCCACTCACTATATGGCTGTTGTTACTATCAAATGTTCTATAATTAAGAACTAGCAGTGTGTGAGCTCTGTACCAAAATAATACTCAGGTCCCTTCACCTAGGCAACTTATAGGCCATGACAGAGAACACTTGATACAAGCAGATGAAAAGAAATAAAATGTTAAAATCTCAGAGCAGGAGACCACAAGTTTAAACATAAAAGTTTAAACTTCTCATGTTATGGTATTGGAAAGTAAGGAAGTATCCTACAGCCATCAGTGGTCATATCATGTAGGGACTGGTAAGCCTTAGCATGACTTAAGATTATGTTTTAACTGCAATGGTCAAACTGTTATTGGTCATACTTCTCTCAGCAAGAAACTAAGTCTCATTTATTTCTGTAATATAACATTTAGTTCAGTGCCCTCTCCTGTGAAAGTATTGATTGACCTCCAGTTTAGGGCAGAATGCTCAATTGCACTTCTAGAAACTTCTTTTTGCTCAAATTTAAAATAAGGTTAATAATAGTAACTCCTTCATGGAGTTAATGTGAGTATTTAATGAGATACTCTATGTAAAACATGGCTCATGAAGTCTAAAATATATACCATCTAGCCCTTTACAATAGACCATTTGCCCATGCCTAGCCTAAAAGAGTACTTAGCACATGATGTACCCTCAATAAATATTTTATGCCTGGCACATAAAAAAAAAAAAATTCTGTGTAATCTTTCACTATTATTATTAGCACATGTATTCCCAGAAGTGGTAGCTCAACTGTAGTTTTCTGAATAAGCCAAAAATCATGGAGCATATTGGGTAGTGTTAGGCCTATCTTGATCCTGGCCCTACGCCAAAATAAGATTTCTCAGGCTTTAGCACTATTGATAAATTTGTTGTCTGTGAGTGGGTAGATAGTGGGAGTGTTTTCCTGTGTGTTGTAGGATGTTTAGCAGTTCTCCATTCACCAGATGCTAATAGCACTCCCACCCCTTGTTTGGCAACCAAAAATGTCTCCAGGCATTACCAAATGTTCCTTGGGGGTGCAATATTGCTCCCATTATGAACCACTGATCAAAAGGGATAACAAAATACAATACAATGTGTTGGCCATTTGAACTCATGAGACCCAGAGAAGCTGATATTTTCATTTAGGTGTCAGTTTTGGGTGAGGAGGAGGGAGAATGTGAGGTTATGGAGTTTCCAGTTTAAATCTAAATTAGAATTCAGACAGATGTAGCATGTTTAGTAAACCAGTGGGCTGTCTTGTCAGAGGTCTATGTGCAACAGGGTCAAGGAGGCAGCTCAAATCACATTCAATCTAAAGGAAGAAGGTGGCAGTTTGGAAGAATTTGTGAAAGATCTCTTTTGCTGAAAACTAAATAAGTGTTCAGTAGTCCTGATTAGTGGCATTTTTGAAAATACAGAGCACAAAGGGAAGCACTTTCAAAACTCTTCTTTGACATAGGCCTTCTAGTAGCTCTGGCATAATGAGGGCTCCAGTGGTGTTGCATAGGAAAGGCTACAGGACCAGACATAATAGAGGTAGCAAAAGGAATAATGAACATAAATACATGTGAAACATATGAAAGCCTTAGAAATATTTAAAGGATAGCTTGCCAGAAATTGGAGTATTTAGTTATGTAGGGCCAAGAATCAGTATAAATAATATTCCTATATTCACCATGTGCCCTTATTTAATATCACAAGTTGGTGAAGACTAAAGAAATACAGGACACTGGCAAATATTGATCAGTAAAAAGTTGTTTAATGAAGTGATTAAACCCATTTGGATGGGTCTCCAGATGATGAGCTTCACAACACATCACTATGAATGTTTGGGAGTTAGGAAACCCTGCTTCCAATTCCTCTATTTGACCTTATAAAAGTCATTTCCCTTCACTTGGCCTCAGTTTCCTCATCTTTGAGGTAGGGAGGTTGGACTTGACTATCTTTCAGATTCTTTCTGTCCCTGACATTCTAAGCACCAATGATTATACAAACAGGTTTGGTTCAGTAAAAATACCCATTTCTTTTCTAGAACTTTCTCTGTAAACCAGATATGCTGAAGCAGAGAGGCATAGCCAGATCTTTAGCCCCCCTCTAGTCCTGATCCACAGCCCTGAAGTAGATGGGTTTCTATAACATATCCTTCTTTCTCTCTAATCTGCTTTTAAAGGCAAAATAACTCTATGCTTCCCATTTTACATCTTATGTCTATTGAGTATCATCCTATTGATGCTTAATGACTATATGATCTTTTATATGGTTAAAAAGGGTTTTCAAACTATTTTCTAAATTCTTTTATCAGACCATATACTTCAATATTTAGTCTCCCTAAAGATTTATTTTCCATCATTTTAAGACATACTTATTTTCCTCAGAATGCTTTCTAGTACTGGACTGTGACTGAATATTGGGGATTTAAGTCCTAACTCTTCTGCTATAACTTTCTGTGTTACTATGGGCATACTGTTTAAAAAAATTTTGGAGATATGATGCTAATTCCTTTACTTTCTATGGATTGGAAGGGAGCTTCCATATCTGAAAGACTCAGAATAGGCAGAAATGTCTAAATAATGACTTTGAAAGCAGCAGAGAATCAGAAAATATGTCATTCCCAAGAACTGAACATAAAATACCAATAATACAGTCAATCTGAAATGTAAAAATAAATTAAGGTATATCGACATAATGGAATGCTATCCAAAACTAAACACTAGATACAAAAGACCACTTATTGAATGGAGAGAGTAGCATGGAAGCATATACAATCTGTTCAGTTCAGTTGCTCAGTCGTCTCTGACTGTTTATGACACCATGGACCGCAGCACGCCAGGCATTCCTGTCCATCACCAACTCCCAGAGCTTGCTCAAACTCATGTCCATTGACTCGGTGATATCATCCAACCATCTCATCCTCTGTCATTCCCTTCTCCTCCTGCTCTCAATCTTTCCCAGCACCAGGGTATTTTACAATGAGTCAGTTCTTTACATCAGGTGGCCAAAGTATTGGAGTTGCAGTGTCAGCATCAGTCATTCCAATGAACATTCAGGATTGATTTCCTTTTGGATTTACGGGCTTGATCTCCTTGCAGCCCAAGGGACTCTCAAGAATCTGCTCCAACATCACAGTTCAAAAGCGTCCATTCTTCAACACTCAGCTTTCTTTATAGTCCTACTCTCACATCCATACATGACTACTGGAAAAAGCATGGCTTTGACTAGTCAGATCTTTGTCGGCAGTGATGTCTCTTCTTTTTAATATGCTGTCTAGGTTGTCATAGATTTTCTTCCAAGGAGTAAGTGATTTTTAATTTCATGGCTGCAGTCACAGTCTGCATTGATTTTGGAGCCCAAGAAAATAAAGTCTGTCACATTTCCATTGTTTCCATATCTATTTGCAATGGCGTGATGGGTCATGAAGATCTTTGTTGTATAGTTCTTTGTATTCTTGTCATCTCTTGTTAATATCTTCTTCTTCTGTTAGGCTCATAACATTTCTGTCCTTTATTTTGCCCCTCATTGCATGAAATGTTCCCTTGATATCTCTAATTTTCTTGAAGACATTTCTAGTCTTTTCCCATTCTACTCTTTTCCTTTATTTTTTTGCATTGATCACTGAGGAAGGCTTTCCTATTTCTCCTTGCTGTTCTTTGGAACTCTGTATTCAAATGGGTATACTTTTCCTTTTGTCCTTTGCCCTTCACTTGTCTTCTTTTCTCATATTTATAAGGCCTCCTCAGGCAACAATTTTTCCTATTGCATTTCTTTTTCTTGGGGGTGGTCTTGATCATCATCTCCTGTACAATTTCATGGACCTGTGTCCATTGTTCTTCAGGCATTCTGTCTATTAAATCTAATCTCTTGAATCTATTTGTCACTTCTTCTGTAAAATCATAAGGGATTTGATTTAGATCATACCTGGCAGAAAGAGAAGAGGAACTAACAGGCCTCTTGATGAAAGTGAAAGAGGAGAGTGAAAAGTTGGCTTAAAGCTCAACATTCGGAAAACGAAGATCATGGCATCTGGCCCCATCACTTCATGGGAAATAGATGGGAAACAGTGGAAACAGTGTCAGACTTTATTTTTGGGGGCTCCAAAATCACTGCAGATGGTGACTGAAACCGTGAAATTAAAAGACGCTCACTCCTTGGAAGAAAAGTTATGACCAACCTAGATAGCATATTGAAAAGCAGAGACATTACTTTGCCGACAAAGGTCCGTCTAGTCAAGGCTATGGTTTTTCCAGTGGTCATGTATGGATGTGAGAGTTGGACTGTGAAGAAAGCTGAGCACTGAAGAATTGATGCTTTTGAACTGTGGTGTTGGAGAAGACTCTTGAGAGTCCCTTGGACTGAAAGGAGATCCAACCAATCCATTCTGAAGGAGATCAGCCCTGGGATTTCTTTGGAAGGAATGATGCTGAAGCTGAAACTCCAGTACTTTGGCCACCTCATGCGAAAAGTTGACTCATTGGAAAAGACTCTGATGCTGGGAGGATTGGGGGCAGAAGCAAAAGGGGACGACAGAGGATGAGATGGCTGGATGGCATTGAAAGGTTGTTGTTGAATCACACGAATACACCGGGATTCTTGGCCCCCAGAGGAGAAGAATTCAATCCCGGGCCAGAGATGAGGCTTGATCACTCAGAGCTTTTGTGTAACAAAGTTTTATTAAAGTATAAAGGAGATACAGAAAGCTTCTGACATAGGCATCAGAAGGGGGCAGAAAGAGTACCCGCTTGCTAGTGTTAACAACGAAGTTATATAATCCAAAGATTGTCTGGAGGTTGTAAAGACCTCATCAGACCTACTCCCATAATTTACATTTTAAGATAACAGAAGGTTTAATCCAGATACTGTCCTTAGGCAGGATACATTATTGTTATATAATCCTAAGGAATGTGGAGAAAGAAAAAAAATTTGTCCTTTCTTCCTCCTTGAGAATTCCAGACCCCTCTCTCCTTGGGGACCCCTAGACTCCCTATCAACCTGCCTAGGAAATGACTCTCTCAGCATCACTGACTCAATGGACGTGAGTTTGAGAGAACTCCGGGAGTTGGTGATGGACAGGGAGGCCTGGCGTACTGTGATTCATGGGGTCGCAAAGGGTCGGACATGACTGAGTGTCTGAACTGAACTGAATGGGCTAGTGGTTTTCCCTACTTTCTTCAATTTAAGTCTGAATTTGTCAATAAGGAGTTCATTATCTGAGCCACAGTCAGCAGACCGTATAGAACTTCTCCATCTTTGGCTGCAAAGAATAAAATCAACCTGATTTCAATATTGGCCATCTGGTGATGTCCATGTGTAGAGTCTTCTCTCATGTTGTTGGAAGAGGGTGTTTACTATGACCAGTGCATTATCTTTGCAAAACTCTGTTAGCCTTTGCCCTGCTTCATTTTGTACTCCAAGGCCAAATTTGCCTGTTACTCCAAGTGTTTCTTGACTTCCTACTTTTGCATTCCAGTCCCCTATGATTAAAAAGTTCATCTTTTGGGATATTAGTTCTAGAAGGTCTTTTAGGTCTTCATAGAACCATTAAATTTCAGCTTCTTAAGTATTACTGGTTGGAGTATGACTTGGATTACTGTGATATTGAATACACTACCATATGTAAAATAGATAAACCAGGGCTGTGTAACAACCTAGATGGGTGGGAGGTGGGACAGCAGTTCACAATGGAGGGGACATATGTATTCCAATGGCTAATTCACGTTGATGTATGGCAGAAGTAAAATCAATATGGTAAAGCAATTATTTTTCAATTAAAAATAAATAAATTTTTTAAAAAAAATTTCAAAAAAGGCTTCTTATTTAAAGGTTTATTTTCATGAGATTTTAGAAAGGCAAAATTATTAGGAATGAAAACACATCATGGATTGTCAGAAGTTAGAAGTACAAGAATTGGCTGTCAAAAGTATAACACAAGAGGACTTTTGGGGTAATGGAGCTATTCTCTATGAAACTGTGATAGTAGACACTCAGTGCTATATATTAAGTTGGTGCAAATATAATTATAGTTTTGGACAGTGAATTTTAAATCAATGTAACTGGACTCAACCGTGTCTTTATTAATCAAAATAGGAGCCATTAAAATCAACAAACTTTTGCCAATGAGAAACAATTTTGCTTATTCTTGTAGCATAAAAATCTGTGTTTTGGTATTTGAAGAATTCTTACAAAGAATTTTTTGCATCCTGCTATTTGTGGAAGTGTTTTCCCTGCAAACATTTGTTGAGATGCTTGAGGAAGTGATAGTTGGTTGGTGAGAGGTCAAATGAATATGGCAGATGAGGCAAAACTTAGTAGTTCAATTTGTTTAACTTTTGAAGTGTTAGTTGTGCAATGTGCAGTCAAGCATTGTCCTAGAGAAGAATTGCACCTTTTCTGCTGACCAATGCTGGCTTGAAGGCAATGCAGTTTTGAGTGTATCTCATTGATTTGCTGAGCATACTTCTCAGATGTAATGGTTTCACTGCAATTCAGAAAGCTGTAGTGGATCAGACCAGCAGCAGACCAACAAAAAGTGACAATGAACTTTTTTTGGTGAACATTTGGCTTTGGGAAGTGCTTTGGAGCTTCTTCTTGGTCAAAACACTGAGCTGGTCATCACTGATTGTCATAATAAAATCCACTTTTTTGTAGTACATCACAATCCATTTGAGAAATGGTTCATTGTTGTTGTGTAGAATAAGAGAAGATAACACATCTAAATGACAACTTTTTTGTTTTTCATTCACCTCAGGAGGCACCCACTTATTGAGCTTTTTCACCTTTCCAATTTGCTTCAAATGCCAAAGGACCATAGAATGTTCGACACTGAGTTCTTTGGCAACTTCTCACATAGTCATAAGAAGATCAGCTTCCATGATGACTCTCAGTTGTCATTGTCAGCTTCCAATGGCCAGCCACTACACTGCTCCTCTTCAAGGCTCTCATCTACTTTGTAAAACTTCTTGAGTCTCCATGCACTGTTAGCAGTTCCTTGGCCAAATGCGTTATTGATGTTGTAAGTTGTCTCCACTGCTTTAACTTCCATTTGGAACTCAAATAAGAAAATCATTCAAATTTGCTTTCTGTCTAACATCATTTATATAGTCTAAAATAAATATAAAATAAACAAGTAACATATCATTAGCAAAAAACCTAAAGCAAGAAATGTGCATTAAAATGATGTGTGATATAACCACATTTATTTAGAATGTATTCCAATAGGAAATGGAAATTTCAACAATGCAAAAGCTGCAAATATTTTTGCATCAAACTAATAATTTCCAAAACCCACAGAATTGAGACTTATGGTCCATACAAGATGATGGCAGAATCTTGTCTTTACCTTCTCTTTCCCACTACCGTTGTTTTTTCCTTCAGTCACTCAGTCATATCTGACTCTCTGTGACGCTATGCACTACAGCAAGCCAGCCTTCTTTGTCCATCACCATCTCCCAGAGCCTGCTCAAACTCATGTCCACTGAGTCAAGGATGTCATCCAACAATCTTATCCTCTGTCATCACATTATTCTCTTGTTTTCAGTCTTTCCCAGCATCAGGCTCTTTTCCAATGAGTTAGTTCTTTGCATCAGGTGACCAAAGTATTGGAGCTTCACTTCAGCATCAGTCATTCCAATGATATTCAGGATTGATTTCCTTTAGGATTGACTGGTTTGATATCCTTGCACTCCAAGGGAGTCTCAAGAGTCTTATCTAATACCACAGTTTGAAAGCATCAATTATTTGGCACTCTTCCTTCTGTATGGTCCAATTCTCACATCCATACATGATTTCTGAAAAAAATCAGAGCTTTGACTAGACAGACCTTTGTCAGCAAAGTGATGTCTCTGCTTTTTAATATGCTGTCTAGGTTGGTCATAGCTTTTTTTCCAAGGAGCAAGTGTTCTTTAATTTCATGGCTCAGTCACCATCCATAGTGATTTTGGAACCCAAGAAAATAAAGCCTGTCACTGTTTCCCCATCCATTTGCCATGAAGTGGGGGGACTTTATACAATAACCTTTTTTTTTAAATGTTGAGGTTTAAGCCAGCTTTTTCACTTTCTTCTTTCACCTTAATCAAGAGGCTCTTTAGTGCCTCTTCACTTTCTGCCATAAAGGTGGTGTCATCAGCATATCTGAGGTTATTGATATTTTTCCTGGCAATCTTGATTCAAGCTTGTGCTTTATCCAGCCCAGCATTTTGCATGATGTACTCTGAACACAACCTAAATAAGCAGAGTGACAATATACAGCCTCATGTCCTCCTTTCCCAATTTTGAACCAGTCCCACTAAATAGAACTGTAAATCTTGGAAATAAGACACAGTAAAAAGAGGATGGTAAAAGCTTGAAAAAGGAAATAGAACTTGTTAGTGAACCCAGAATCAGAGGAAAACACATCAGCAGGGTATCTCACTTTCTCATTCAACAGAAGATGGTGACCCAGGCCTGGCATTTACCCCAAATTTAACAACAGATAGTGGCACAGGTAGGTATAACAACCCCCCTGATCTAAAGGGATTGTTACTTAAAAACACTAGGCAAGGTAAATCAATTGGAAGCCTTATTAATAATAAGGCAGTGTTCTCCTTATTGGGTTTGAGATACCCCTCTCCTTACCAAACATGAAAACTCATTCTCCACACAATTAACATACGGATGCTGTGGGTACCAGCAGAGGTGTTCTTACCACAAAAAGTGCCAAACTAGGAAGTGTTCTCCTTCCCTGCAGGTCCTGACATCCCCTCCCCCCAAATAGAAACACAAAAAAACTAGGTGCAAGGGCACAGAGTAAAATGGCATCAAAAGCAACATCAGCCAGGGAAACACTCTTTTTCTCTGCCAGACCTCATTCTCTCAGAGACACTGGTGCTGCGTGTGGAAGGAGTCATCTGCGAGGGACACAACATCAAAAAAGTGACCCTAATTCAGGAAAATCTCTCTATTCCCAAGTTACTGGGCAGCAACAACAATAACTGTCCAGCCTGGAAAAAAAAGCTTTATTTTCAATGGAAGAAGGCTCCTTTCCCCCATCTACAAGCACAACTTTGTGGAAGCTCCTTATACTTCATCAAGCAACATCAGTAGGAATCAATGTGAGACCTAAAAGTATGATATTAACCAAGCAGACCAAGGCTCAGATGATGAACTGCTTACTGCCAAATTCAGACTTAAATTGAAGAAAGTAGGGAAAACCACTAAACCTTTCAGGTATGACCTAAATCAAATCCCTTACTATTATACAGTGAAAGTCACAAATAGATTCAAGGTATTAGATCTGATAGACACAGTGGCTGAAGAACTATGGACGGAGGTTTGTGACACTGTACAGTAGACAAGGATCATCCCAAAGAAAAGATCATCCCCAAGAAAAATAAATGCAAAAAGGCAAAATGGTTGTCTGAGGAGGCCCTACAAATACTTGTGAAAATAAGAGAAGCAAAAGGCAAAGGAGAAAAGGAAAGTTAACCCATTTGAATGCAGAGTTCCAAAGAATAGCAAGGAGAGATAAGAAAGCCTTCCTCAGTAATCAATGCAGAGAAACAGAGGAAAACAATAGAATGGGAAACACTAGAGATCTCTTCAAGAAAATTAGACATACCAAGGGAATATTTTATGCAAAGATGGGCACAAGAAAGGAGAGAAATGGTATGGACCTAACAGAAGTGGAAGATATTAAGAAGAGGTGGGAAGAATACACAGAACTATACAAAACATATCTTCATGACCCAGATAACCACAATGGTGTGATCACTCTCCTAGAGCCAGACATCCTGGAGTGTGAAGTTAAGTGGGCCTTAAGAAGCATTACTACGAACAAAGTTAATGGAGGTGACAGAATTCCAGTTGAGCTATTTCAAATCCTAAAAGATGATGCTGTGAAAGTGCTGCACTCAATATGCCAGCAACTTTGGAAAACTCAGCAGTGGCCACAGGACTGGAAACAGTCAGCTTTCATTCCAATCTCAAAGAAAGGCAATGCCAAAGAATGCACAAACTACCACACAATTGCACTCATCTCACACACTAGTAAAGCAATGCTCAAAATTCTACAAGCAAGGCTTCAACACTACATAAACCAAGAATTTCCAGAAGTTCAAGCTGGATTTAGAAAAGGCAGAGGAACCAGTGATCATCAAATTGCCAACATTTGTTGGGTCATAGAAAAAGCAAGAGAATTCCAGAAAAACACCTACTTCTGCTTCACTTACTACACTAAAGCCACTGACTGCATGGATCACAACAAACTGTGGACCATTCTTCAAGAGATGGGAATACCAGACCACCTGACCTGCCTCCTGAGAAATCTCTATGCAGGTCAATAAGCAACAGTTAGAACTGGACATGAAACAACAGACTGGCTTTTAATAGGGAAAGGAGTACATCAAGGCTGTATATTGTTACCCTGCTTATTTAACTTATATGTAGTGTACCTCATGAGAAATGCCAGGCTGGATGAAAGAGAAGCTGGAATCAAGATTGCCAGCAGAAATATCAATGACCTCAGATATGCAAATGACACCACCCTTATGGCAGAAAGCAAAGAAGAACTAAAGAGCCTCTTGAAGAAAGTGAAAGAGGAGAGTGAAAAAGTTGGCTTAAAACTCAGCATTCAGGAAACTAAGATCATGGCATTTGGTCCCATCACTTCATGGCAAATAGATGGGTAAACAGTGGAAACAGTGACAGACTTTATTTTTTTTTTGGGCTCCAAAATCACTACAGATGGTGAATGCCACCATGAAGTTAAAAGAAGTTTCCTCCTTGGGAGAAAACTTTTGACCAACCTAGACAGCATATTAAAAAGCAGAGACATCACTTTGCCAACAAAGGTCCGTCTAGTCAAAGCTATGGTTTTTCCAGTAGTCATGTATGGACGTGACAGCTGGACTATAAAGCTAACTGAGCACCAAAGAATTGATGCTTTTGAATTGTGGTGTTGGAGAAGACTCTTGAGAGTCCCTGGACTGCAAGGAGATCCAACCAGTCCATCCTAAAGGAAATCAGCCCTGAATGTTCATTGGAAAGACTGATGCTGATGCTGAAACTCCAATACTTTAGCTACATGATGTGAAGAGCTGACTCATTGGAATAAACCCTGATGCTGGAAAAGACTGAAGGCAGGAGAAGGGGCTAACAGAGGATGAGATGGTTGGATGGCATTACCAACTTGATGGCCATGAGTTTGAGTAAACTCCAAGAGTTGGTCATGGACACACATAGTGACTGAACTGAACTGAATTGATGCAGACCAAAAAGCCATCATTAAGCTTCAGAAAAATTAGAATGTCATTGAAATACATCCCACAAGTAGGTTCAGGACCTGTGTGTTATACTTAAACAGGGTGGCTACTTTATAAAATGGAAGATTTACATAAGACTCAGGCTTCCCTGATAGCTCAGCTGGTAAAGAATCCACCTGCAATTTCAGAGACCTGGGTTTGATCTCTGGGTTGGGAAGATCCCCTGGTGAAGGAAACAGCTGCCCACTCCAGTATTCTGGCCCAGAGAATTAATTCCATGAACTCTGTAGCCCACAGGGTCACAAAGAGTCGGATATGACTGAGAGACTTTCACTTTCTCCTAGTATACTCAAATTGTACAGTATACAAAAAAATCATGCATTATAACAAAAAGCTGGAAAATTATAACTTGAATGCCAAGAGGCTCTTAATTGACACGAGTTTATCTGAGAGGATTAGATATTGGAATGACTTGACAGGAATTTCAACTCGGGCATCATATATGTTTAAATAAGAAATTACAAGTTCTCATGAAACATGTTCAAAAGTAGAAAATACCAACAAAGAACTAGAAGTTAAAATATGATCATTTGGAAATTAAAGAGCTAAAATATACAATAATTTCAATTTTTTAAATAGTCACTCGATAAGCTCAGTAATGTAGTAGATATAGGAAGGGACAGAATCAATGAATTTGAGGAAACAACAGTATTCAATCTGAACTACAGAGAAAAAAACATATTAATAAAATAGTGAACAAACATAAGGACCTGTAGGACAATAATAAACGATACAGCATTCATATGATCAGAGCCTAAGAAGGCAAGGAGGAACAGTGAGGCTCTAAGTGCTGAAAATTTCCCAAATTTAGTAAAATACAGAGGACTAAAGCCTGGGCTTCCCATGTGGCTCAGTGGTAAAAAATCCACCAGAAAACGCAGGAGACGTGGGCATGATCCCTGGATCAGGAAGATATCCTGGGGAAGGAAATAGCAACCCACTCCAGTATTTTTGACTGGAAAATCCCATGGACAGAGAAGCCTGATGGGTTACAGTCCATAGGATCATAAAGAGTCAGACACGACTGAGCGACTGAGCAACTTAGCATGCACAAAGTTTGAAGAAACTGAACAAACTCAAAATAGGACTAACTCAAATAAATACATATCTCTGTTCAGTTCAGTTCAGTAGCTTGGTCGTGTCCGACTCTTTGCAACCCCATGAATTGCAGCACACCAGGCCTCCCTATCCATCACCAACACCCAGAGTTCACTCAAACTCACATTCATCAAGTCGGTGATGCCATCCAGCCATCTCATCCTCTGTCATCCCCTTCTCCTCCTGCCCCCAATCCCTCCCAACATCAGAGTCTTTTCCAATGAGTTAATTCTTCACATGAGGTGGCCAGAGTATTGGAGTTTCAGCTTTAGCATCAGTCCGTCCAAAGAACACCCAGGACTGATCTCCTTTAGAATGGACTGATTGGATCTCCTTGCAGTCCAAGGGACTCTCAAGAGTCTTCTCCAACACCACAGTTCAAAAGCATCAATTCTTCAGTGCTCAGCTTTCTTCACAGTCCAACTCTCACATTCATTGCTGAGACTACTATCAGCAATTATATGCCAATAAAATGGACAACGTGGAAGAAATGAACAAATTCTTAGAAAAGTACAACTTTCCAAAACTGAACCAGGAAGAAATAGAAAATCTTAACAGACCCATCACAATCACGGAAATTGAAACTGTAATCAGAAGTCTTCCAGCAAACAAAAGCCCAGGTCCAGACGGCTTTACAGCTGAATTCTACCAAAAATTTAGCCAAGGGCTAACATTTATCCTACACAAACTCTTCCAGAAAATGGCAGAGGAAGGTAAACTTCCAAACTCATTCTATGAGACCATCATCACCCTAATACCAAAACCAGACCAAGATGCCACAAACAAAGAAAACTACAGGCCAATGTCACTGATGAACATAGATGCAAAAACCCTTAACAGATTTCTAGCAATGAAAATCCAACAACACATTAAAAAGATCATACATCATAACAAGTGGGCTTTCTCCCAGGGATGCAAGGTTTCTTCAGTATCCACAAACTGATCAATGTAATACACCACATTAACAAATTGAAAAATAAAAACCATTATGATTATCTCAATAGATGCAGAGAAAGCCTTTGGCAAAATTCAATATCCATTTATGATAAAAACCCTCCAGAAAGCAGGAATAGAAGGAACATATCTCAACATAATAAAAGCTATATATGACAAACCCACAGCAAACATAATCCTCAATGGTGAAAAATTGAAAGCATTTCCCCTAAAGTCAGGAACAAGACAAGGGTGCCCACTCTCACCACTACTATTCAACATAGTTTTGGAAGTTTTGGCCACAGCAATCAGAGCAGAAAAAGAAACAAAAGGAATCCAGATTGGAAAAGAAGAAGTAAACTCTCACTGTTTGCAGATGACATGATCCTCTACATAGAAAACCCTAAAGACTCCACCAGAAAATTACTAGAGGTAATCAATGAATACAGTAAAGTTTCAGAATATAAAATCAACACACAGAAATCCCTTGCATTCCTATACACTAATAATGAGAAAATAAAAAGAGAAATAAAGGAAATAATTCCATTCACCATTGCAACAAAAAGAGTAAAATACTTATAAATATATCTACCTAAAGAAACAAAAGACCTATATATAGAAAATTATAAAACACTGGTGAAAGAAATCAAAGAGGATACAAATAGATGGAGAAATATACCATGTTCATGGATCGGAAGAATCAATATAGTGAAAATAAATATACTACCCAAAGCAATCAATAGATTCAATGCAATCCCTATCAAGCTACCAATGGTATTCTTCACAGAGCTAGAACAAATAATTTCACAGTTTGTATGGAAATACGAAAAACCTCAAATAGCCAAAGCAATCTTGAGAAAGAAGAATGGAACTTGAGAAATCAACCAGCCTGACTTCAGGCTCTACTACAAAGCCACAGTCATCAAGACAGTATGGTACTGGCACAAAGACAGAAATATAGATCAATGGAACAAAACAGAAATCCCAGAGATATATCCACGCACCTATGGATACCTTATCTTTGACAAAGGAGGCAAGAATATAGAATGGAGAAAAGACAATCTCTTTAACACGTGGTTCCGGGAAAACTGGCAAAACCACTTGTAAAAGAATGCAATTAGAATACTTTCTAACAGCATACACAAAATAAACTCAAAATGGATTAAAGATCTAAACATAAGACCAGAAACTATAAAACTCCTACAGGAAAACAGAGGCAAAACACTCTCCAACATAAATCACAGCAGGATCGTCTATGACCCACCTCCCAGAATATTGGAAATAAAAACAAAAATAAACAAATGGGACCTAATTAAACTTAAAAGCTTCTGCACAACAAAGGAAACTATAAGCAAGGTGAAAAGACAGCCTTCAGAATGGGAGAAAATAATAGCAAATGAAGCAATGGACAAAGAATTAATCTCTAAAATATACAAGCAACTCCTGAAGCTGAATTCCAGAAAAATAAACCACCCAATCAAAAATGGACCAAAGAACTAAACAGACATTTCTCCAACCAAGACATACAGATGGCTAACAAGCATATGAAAAGAGGCTCAACATCACTCATTATCAGAGAAATGCAAATCAAAACCACTATGAGGTACCATTTCATGCCAGTCAGAATGGCTGCGATCCAAAAGTCTACAAGCAATAAATGCTGGAGAGGGTGTGGAGAAAAGGGAACCCTCTTACACTGTTGGTGGGAATGCAAACTAGTACAGCCACTATGGAGAACAGTGTGGAGATTCTTTAAAAAACTGGAAATAGAACTGCCATACGACCCAGCAATCCCACTGCTGAACATACACATCGAGGAAACCAGAATTGAAAGAGACACGTGTACCCCACTGTTCATCGCAGCACTGTTTATAATAGCCAGGACATGGAAGCAACCTAGATGTCCATCAGCAGATGAATCAATAAGAAAGCAGTGGTACATATACACAATAGAGTATTACTCAGCTATTAAAAAGAATACATTTGAATCAGTTCTAATGAGGTGGATGAAACTGGAGCCTATTATACAGAGTGAAGTAAGCCAGAAAGAAAATCACCAATACAGTAAAATAACACATATACATGGAATTTAGAAAGATGGTAAGGATAACTCTGTATATGAGACAGCAAAAGAGACACAGATGTATAGAACAGTCTTTTGGACTCTGTGGGAGAGGGAAAGAGTGGGATGGTTTGGGATAATGACATTGAAACATGTATATTATCATATGTGAAATGAATTGCCAGTCCAGGTTTTATGCATCATACAGAATGCTTGGGGCTGGTGCACTGGGATGACCCAGAGGGATAGTATGGGGAGGAGGTTTGAGGGGGGTTCAAGATGGGGAGCACATGTACACCCGTGGCAGATTCATGTTGATGTATGGCAAAACCAATACAATATTTTAATGTAATTAGCCTCCAATTAAAATAAATAAATTTATTTCAAAATTTAAAAAAAAATAACTTTTGTATATCAATGGAAACCATCGTCAAAATGAAAAGAAAACCTATAATATTGAAGAAGATATTTACAAATGATGTGACTCACAATAAGTTAATATCCAAATGTATATAAAATCTCATAAAACTTAATATCCAATAACAGAGCAACTCAATAAAAAATATGCAAAGTTCCTAAATAAGTATTTTTCCAAAGAAGACATAGACAGGGATAACAGGCACATGGAAATATGCTCAACACTGCTAATTGCTAGAGAAATTCAAATCAAACAACAAAGTATCACCTCTCACCTGTTAGGGTGGCTATCATCAAAAAGTCTACAAATAAAAGATGAAGAGAATGTGGAAAAAAGGGAACCCTTATATATTGTTGGTGGGACTTAAATTAGTGCAGTCACTATGGAAAACAGTACAGAGGTTTCCAAATTTTGTTTTTAAATAAAACTACCATATGATCCATAAATTTCACTTCTATGATTTTGGAAAATACAGAAACATTAATTTGAAAAGATACATGCACCAAAATACTCACAGAAACACTGTTTACAGTAGCCAAGACAACGGCAGCAAGTTAAGTGTCCATCAACAAATGAATGGATAGAAAAAATGTGGTATATATTTACAATGGAGTATTACTCAGTTATGGGCTCAGTTGGCAAAGAATCTGCCTGCAATGCAGGAGACCTGGGTTTGATTCCTGGACCTAGACGATACCTTGGAGAAGGAAATGACAACCCACTCCAGTATTCTTGCCTGGGAAATGCCACAGACAGGGGAGCCTGGCAGGCTATATAGTTAATAGGGTCTCAATGATTTGGACATTACTTAGTGATTAAACCACCATCACCACCATTACTCAAGCATAAAAAGATTTAAATTCTGCCATTTTCAGCAATATAGATGGACTTAGAGAATATCATGCAGAGTGAAATATGCCAAAGACAAATGTTGTATATCATTTATATGTAGAATACAAAAATAATATAAATGAATGTACATGGAAAACAGAAATAGACTCACAGATATACAGAACAATTTTGTGTTGGGGGAGCAGAATTCAGGGAATGGGATTAAAGATACAAACTCTATGCATAAAATAGATAAGGAAAAAGGTACATTTTATAGCAAAGGGAATTTTAGCCATTTTCTTGTAATAACTTATTATGCAGTATTAAAATGTTGGCTTAAAGCTCAACATTCAGGAAACGAAGATCATGGCATCCAATCCCATCACTTCATGGCAAATAGATGGGGAAACAGTACAAACAGTGGCTGACTTTATTTTGGGGGGCTCCAAAATCATTGCAGATGGTGATTGCAGCCATGAAATTAAAAGATGCTTAGAAAGAAAACCACCAATACTAACACATATATATGGAATTTAGAAAGATGGTAATGATAACCCTGTATGTGAGACAGCAAAAGAGACACAGATGTATAGAACAGTCTTTTGGACTCTGTGGGAGAGGGAGAGGGGGGGATGATTTGGGAGAATGGCACTGAAACATGTATAATATCATATAAGAAACGAATCGCCAGTCCAAGTTCGATGCAAGATACAGGATGCTTGGGGCTGGTGAACTGGGATGACCCAGAGGGATGGTACAGGGAGGGGGGTGGGAGGGGGATTCAGGATGGGGAACACATGTACACCCGTGGCAGATTCATGTTGATGTATGGCAAAACCAATACAATATTGTAAAGTAATTAGCCTCCAATTAAAATAAATAAATTTAAAAATTAAAAAAAAATAAAATAAAAGATGCTTACTCCTTGGAAGGAAATTTATGACCAACCTGAACAGCATATTAAAAAGCAGAGACATCTGTGTCTCTTTTGCTGTCTCACATACAGGGTTATTGTTACCATCTTTCTAAATTCCATGTATATGCGTTAGTATACTGTATTGGTGTTTTTCTTTCTGGCTTACTTCACTCTGTATAATAGGCTCCAGCAAAAGAGACACAGATGTATAGAACAGTCTTTTGGACTCTGTGGGAGAGGGAGTGGGGGGGATGATTTGGGAGAATGGCATTAAAACATGTATAATATCATATAAGAAATGAATCACCAGTCCAGGTTCAGTGCAGGATACAGGAGGCTTGGGGCTAGTGCATTGGGTTGACCCAGAGGGATGGTATGGGGAGGGAGGTGGGAGGGGGGGTTCAGGATGGGGAACACATGTATATCTGTGGCAGATGCATGTTGATGTATGGCAAA
Organism: Bos javanicus; assembly: GCF_032452875.1. Taxonomy (NCBI): domain Eukaryota; kingdom Metazoa; phylum Chordata; class Mammalia; order Artiodactyla; family Bovidae; genus Bos; species Bos javanicus. Next base: position 85,413,465 of record NC_083897.1, on the reverse strand, counting down.
ACCAATACAATATTGTAAAGTAATAATAATAATAATAATAAAATAAAAATAAAAAGCAGAGACATTACTTTGTCAACAAAAGTCCATCTAATCAAGGCTATGGTTTTTCCAGTGGTCATGTATGAATGTGAGAATTGGACTATAAAGAAAGCTGAGTGCCAGAGAATTCATGCTTTTGAACTGTGGTGTTGGAGAAGACTCTTGACAGTCCCTTGGACTGCAAGGAGATCCAACCAGTCCATCCTAAAGGAGATCAGTCCTGGGTGTTCATTGGAAGGACTGATGTTGAAGCTGAAACTCCAGTATTGTGGCCACCTGATGCAAAGAGCTGACTCATTTGAAAAGACCCTGATGTTGGGGAAAATTGAGGGTAGGAGGAGCAGGGAATGGCAGAGGATGAATTGGTTAGATGGCATCACCAACTCAATGGACGTGAGTTTGGGTAAACCTTGGGAGTTGGTGATGGACAGGGAAGCCTGGCGTGCTGCAGTTCATGGAGTCGCAAAGAGTAGGACACGACTGAGTGGCTGAACTGAACTGAATCTGCAGAAATACTGAATCGCTATGCTGCACACCTGAAATGAATATAATATTGTAAATCAACTATAATTTAATAAAAATAATAAAACTTTAATTAAAAAGTTAAAATAGAGTATAGGGACCTAAATGGAAGTAATGTTTCATATTTCACTCAAAGTAGTAACACCTGAACACAAACAGACTGAAAAGTCACATATATTTTTATATCTAGAACATCCAGTAAGAAAATTATGCAATACAAAGCACTCAAAATTATGAATAAATTTATTTCAAATCTTAAAAAGAGATTGAATTAACCTCTAGGAGAGTAAAAATGGAGGAAAAAAAATAGAAAAAGCAAACTGGCATAATTAAGCCTAAGCAGTGATGACTGCCTTATATGTACATCATCTAAATATGCCAAGTAAAGGCAAAGATTGGTAGCACAGACTTAAAAAAAAACTTTCTAACTATATGCTATTTCAAAGAGGCTCACTTCAACAGTATAGATACGGCACACATGTCTAACAGTATAATCCATAAAAAGCAATAGAACCATATCAAAAATTAAATACCCTTGCTCTGTGAAATGCTATGAAAGAGAATAAAAATACATACTATAGAAGAAAAGTTTGCAAGCCATATATTTAAAAAAGAATGATTATGTTTAGTATATAATGAAAACTCTAAAAATTCAACATAAAAAATCCCAAACATTACAACTAGAAATAGAAAAAAAGAAAAAAAACAATTGTTTTACTGAAGGAGATATAAAGATGGTAAATAAGAACATGAAAATGGATTCAATATCCTTAGCCATAAAGGAAATTCAAATTTAAACTACAATGCAATATCACTAAACAATTATCAGAATAGCTAAAATAAATAGCTGTGATACCAATGTTGGCAAGGCTGAAGATAAACAGTATAACTCATATATTACAGATGGGAATGTAAAATGCTACAATTCTGGAAAACAGCTTAGTACTTTCTTATAAAATTAAACATACAGACCCCCAATGAGCAAGTTTCTACTTTTTACTTCTCTGATTTCTATTCCTTATTAAGCAAATCTTTAGATTCTAGATCATAGTTGTCAACTTCAGAGTCATTTATTGTAACTACAAGTATATTAAGCTAAAAAAGAAGTGAGAAGTTGAGTTCCTCTGACAAATGGATAACAGTTGCAAGGGGACACCTTAGGCCACCTAGTTTTTTTGAAGTGATGGTGGACAAAGCTAAGGCTACAGTTTGAATAAGTATATATAATCCTGAATTATATACTGAAATAGAAAAATAATTTTAATAGAAAAACTGGAGAAATAAAACAGTTTCTAGTTAAGTTAGTAGCATTCAACCAATATGAATTCTTTAGTTTTGATCATATCATACCACAGTAATATGAGGTTAACATTACTAGAAGCTAGGTAAAGTGTGTATGTGAACACCATACTATCTTTTCAATTCCCTGTAAGTTTAAACTCATTTCAAAACAAAATATTTTTAATAGTTAACCTAGAGTTCTGTTTTCAGCTTTGACATATAAAGGGCTTGGAAATATCACTCCAATCTTACTAGAAGAGAAAAACTGAATAAACTGAAAACCAATAACTTTTCTTAGACTAACTGAAAACTGAGGTCACATGGTGTTGAGATATAGTTGAATGTAGAAAATTAAAGTCGATGTCAGCTTACATAGAACAGAAGCCATTGGAGCCTCAAATTGGTAGGAACACTTGAATGTTGATTTTGACAAATTTCTAGTGACAGAGTATGGACTACCATGAGGAAAACTCAGGAGGGCTGAAGTCTTGGAGAGTGTGCTCCACACATACATGGATTGTACTTCCAATAAACCTACCACATTCTCAAAGTACAGAACCAAGAAAAATCTTCTGTTTCTGGAAGGAAAATGTAAATATTTTTAAATGCATGCAGAGTATCCTCCATAAAAAAAGACCTACTCTTCAGGGGAAAGTTCTTTATCAAGTTTGTATTCTACTTGAAGAAAGGACATTTACCCAAATCCAGGCCCCTATACCTTCCTGTCTCACCTACAAATAGAAAAAAAATACTAATAAATACCTTGTAAAATGACATAGAGTCACAAAGAGAATAAGCAATTTTTAGATTATAAAATTTCTCTTACTCCATAGCTTACCATCATACCAAAAGTAGTTCTGTATAGTAATAGTGTATTACAGCTGAAGGAACTATAAGTCACTTACTGTATTTAAGAAGAAATTCATAGGGAAAACCCAAAATGATAAGGGATGCCAAAATAAGGACAATAGAGTAAATTTAAATCTCTGATCCCTACAGCTACATCAAACATTAAATACAGTCCACCCCTTCACATAAATATAAAATCTCACAATTAAGTCCTGTTTACTTCAGTTTCTATTACCTAATAGGAACTTGAGTTACGATATCACATTGGGCTTATAACAACAAAGGTGCAAGTCATGCTAAATAGCAAGAAACCAATTTCAAAAGAGAAAGGACTCATTTGAACCAAACTCAAGTATAATGGAAGACTTTAGAATGAGCAGACAAGAAACTTAAAATTACTATGGTTACTATATTTGGGACTCTAATGAAAAACATGGTTAACATGGAACTATAGATGAATAATATAAGCAGAGATATGAAAATCTCAAGACAGTATTTTAAAGATAACATAAATGAAGAATTCTTTTAATGAGTTCATCAGTAGAGTGGACACAGTTTAAGAATCAGGAACCCTAAGTCAATAGAAACTTCCCAAACTGAAATGCAAGGTAAAAAGTAATTTAAAAAAAAACCTAAATATTCAAGAACTGTGGGATAATTTCAAAGGTGTACCATAACTACAAATGGGATACCAGAAATAGAAGAACAAAAGAAGATGCATGTGAAGTATTTGAAGTAGTCATGATGGAAGATTTACTCAAAATTAATTACTGACACTAAATTACAGATTCAGGAACCTGAGAGAACATCAAGCAGAAAACATCAAAAATATAATTCCAAGCATGCATAATAAATTGAGAAAACAAAAGACAGAAAAACTTAAAGGAAGCTAGGAAGGCAAGGGAAAAGCTTTACCTATAGAGGAACAAGCACCACACTAGATTTGTCAAAACCAGGCAAGCAAGAAGAGAGTGGAATGAAATATTTATACTGATGAAAGTAAAACAAAACAAAATAACATAAGATACCAGAAATCTAGAATTTTATAGCCAGCAAAATTATCTTTCAAAGGTGCAAGACAAATAGAGACATTCTCAGTGAACAAAAACTAAAGGAATTAGAGTTATGGACATGCATAATGGGGAGGAGGGGGTGGGATGTATGGAAAGAGTAACATGGAAACTTACATTATCATATGTAAAATAGATAGCCAACAGGAATTTTCTGTATGGCTCAGGAAACTCAAACAGGGGCTATGTATCAACCTAGAGGTGGGGCATGAGGGAGGGAGATGAGAGGGAGGTGCAAAAGAGAGGAGACATATGTATAGTTATGGCTAATTTCATTTTGAGGTTTGACAGAAAGCAGCAAAATTCTGTAAAGCAATTATCTTTCAATAAAAAGTAAATTAATTAAAAAATCTTACATAAATGAGGAAGAATGGCAGAAGATGAATAAATATAAATTAATACATTTTATCCCTCTTGTTTTTTAATTGACATAATAGTTTATAGTTTGTTCAGATCATAATCTTAACACTGTGTTGTTTGATTGGAGCATATGAATACATTAAATGAATGACATTAATGTTAAAAGGGAGGGGAAGGAGGACTTTGAAATACTATGCTATAACTACACTACTCATAAAGTGTTACAATGTTATCTGAAAGTGGGTTTAGATTAGTTGGAATTATACATTATTACAAACACTAAGTAAACCACCAACATTTTAAGGTGTATAATATGTGATAAGGAGAAAGAACATGGAATTTATAAAATGTTCAACTGAATCTAGAGAAAGTATTCCATTATATTAAAAGGTTTCTGCTCAGCACAGAAAGCCATCAACAAATGAAAGACAACCTTAAAAATGGGAGAAAATATTTGAAAATTATATATATGATAAGAGGTTAATATCCAAAACATGTAAATAAGTTACACAACTCAGTAGCAAAAAAAAAAAAAAGATTTAAAAATAGGCAGGGGATTTGAATAGATATTTTCCCAAAGACACATAGATTGCCAAGAGTAAATAAAAAGGTGCTCAACATCATCACTCATGATCAAAATGCAAATAAAAACCACAATGATATCTCACTTTGGTGGTGAAATTGTGAAGAAAAGGAAACCCCTGTGCAGTGTTGGTAGGAGTGTACGTTGGTACAGCCACTATGGAAAATATAATGGAAGGCCCTCAAAAAATTAAAAATAGAACTCTTTATGATCCAGCAATTCCATTTGAGTCTTTATTTGAAAGGAAAAAAAAAAAAAAACCACTAATTCAAAAAGACATGTGAACTCACATGTTATGTTATGTTATTTGCATCAGTTTAGTTCAGTTCAGTTCAGTCGCTCAGTCGTGTTTGACTCTTTGCGACCCCATGAATAGTAGCATGCCAGGCCTCCATAGCCAGACATGAAAGTAACATAGGCGTCCATTAGTTGGATGAATGGATTAAAAAAATGTTTTATATATATAATGGATTATTATTCTGTCTTTAAAAAGAGATCATGTCATTTGTGACAACATGGATGGATCTTGAGGGCATAATACTACGTGATATGTCTGACAAAAAAAAATTGTATGACCTTATTTATATGTGGAATCTAAAATAATCAAGCTCACAGATACAGAGAACTGATTGGTGGTTGCCAGAGGTGGAGATGGCAGTTTGTTGAAATAAGTGAAGGTGGTCTAAAGATATAAACTTCCAATTATAATTTTAAAAAATACTAGCATTTATATTTATTAACAGTAAATTTTCTGAAAAAGAAAGATATTGATCCCATTTACAATAGCATCAAAATATTAAAATATTTAAGAATAAGCTTAACCAAGCAGGTGAAATCTCTCTACTCTAAAAACTACATGATACTGAAGAAAAAATTAAAGGAAGACACAAATAAACACAAAGGTATCTCACTTTCATGGATTAGAAGAATTAATTTTATTAAAACAGCAATACTAGCAAAAATAATTTATAGAATCATTATAATATCTATTAAGATTCCAAGGGCATTTTTAACATAAATAGGAAAAAACACTCCTAAAATTTATATGTAACCACAAAATATCCTGAATATACAAATAAATACTGAAAAGAACAAAGCATAAAACTATATTATAAAGCTATAGTAATTAAAACAGTACAGTAGCAAAAAACAAAGAAACAAACAGACTTATAGACCAACATAACTGAACTGAAAACCCAGAAATAAACCCAAGAATATGCTACCAACTACTATTTAACAATGGAGTCAAGAATACTCATGAAGAAAAATTAGTCTCTTTAATCAATGGTGCTGAGTTTAAATACAAAGATATAGATAAGTTAAAAGTGAAGTGATGGGTAGCATAACTGAAAATGGTGGAATAAGGTGCTCCAAAAATCAGTTACTCAATTGCAGCAACCATTAATGTGGTGAAAATTACCAGAATTTTTGGAATTATTTAGAATTTAATAATGATCTTAAAGCAAATCACTTATCTAAGGAAGAATCCACTGCAATATGGAAAGAAAGGACTCTGGCATTTTCTCTCACCCACCTACAACCACCCATTCCCCAGTTTGGCGGGCATCTCCCATTCCTGGTATGGTTTGCTCATGCCAGAGGGGTAAAATGGACTTTGTTCATTGAAAAAAAAAAAAAAAAACTGTGTAAGTACACTTTTACCTATCTGATAGTTCCCTAAGAGACCAGAAAAAAGGCTGGATTTTAATTGACTCTCCACAAAATTCTTTCAGGGCTCTAACGACTTTCCAGGCAACATTTCTTGAAAGAAGTAAAAGAAATATACCAGTGTCCAACTGGTTCAAGGGCCAGTGGAAACAGAAGACAGAAGACAAGCCCTGGAATAGAAGAAGTTGAAAAGGAAGATACATGGAAGAATAAGAGCTTTGGAAATTTCTCATATATACCAAGGAAATTTTAGTGCAATATGCATGCCTAGAGCCACACACATGTTCAGAAAAGACCAGATGACTCCAGAACTTGCTATGTACCCCACAAATTCAAGAGATAAAGACAAAGTAGAGTAGTAGGTGGCCAGGCTAAGTGTTTAAGGAGTTTTCTAGGTCAGAGCCATTTTGAAAAGACCAGGGGAGTATTATTTACAACTTTTTCTTATTTTTGTTTCCAGGCATTTAAGAAAATCTTTGCCAGAACACCAGATAGACTAAAACAATGGAATAGAAACTTCAGTCTTCATGCTCAAATAATTCAGCTTTGGAAAAATAACTTGAAAAAGTCACTAAGCAGACAATTCAAACCTCAAACAAGCAACAATGAAACCTATGGAGGAAGAATTGCCAGGGACCAGCCCCGGCTGATCCAGGGAATTCGAAGCGGGGACAGCGTTGGCGAGGATCAGGAAATAACTGCTTAATTAAACGTTTATTAAGGATATAAAGAGTGGTGAAATAAGGATAGCTCAGCGAAGAAATTCAGTGAAGAAAAGAGGCTGAATAAAATTCCAAAGCAGGGAATTTACGTCACCTACGAAGGCCGCAGGCGTCCTCCCGTTCTCCCGAAGGAGAGGAGACACTAAGGCCTCCCCGGTCAGATCTTAGAAGGCCAGGCAAAATTAGTAGGCTTGACGAGCTTCCCTGCCTCAGAGGAAAAGTTAAGCTAGAAGGTGAAAGAAAGAACGACATGGGGAGACCAAATTCCGGTGAACAAGGCCCGCACTTTATTTTCCAAAGTAGTTTTTATACCTTAAGTTATGCATAGAGGATAATGGGGGAAGGGGTAGAGTCATGCAGTAAGCCAGGCTTTCTTCCTGCAAACTTATCATATGCAAAAGTTTAGATGATTTGCATCATCTTCTGGCCCGGAGGCCTTTTTCTCTAAAGGTGATTATTCTAAAGTCAGGCGCCAGCCTCCAAAAAGCATTAGATAAATTTGCATTCCTACAGAGCAAAGGTGTGGTGGGCTATAACAAGAAAAAGAATTAACTCAAGGGTCCCAGGTTACAAACATTAAAGCTACTACTTACACCAATTATATTAATCAATACACTGCCAGGGACACAGCAGGTAAGGGATATGGAGACTTAGCAGCAAATATTGGCCCAACAAGTGAAAATCCCTTCACCAATACAATTTCTAATCAATCTTTTAACTGCTCAAAGGAATCTGTATTTAGACAGTTTAGAACATCTCATGCCTCTCACAGTTGGGAGGCTCTGAACAATCACGTGTGGCTGGAAAAACCTATTCAGGCAGGCTAGAGGATTTCCAAAGGAGTTTGTAGGTTGAAACACTGTCGCACCCAGAAATTATTAACTGGAGCTGTAAGCTAACATTTTTTTCAGCGAGGTAGTGGGGGACAACCCCCCGTAAAGTCAGAGGTGTAGGTGAAAGCACAAAGCAGAAAGTAGGCAGACTCTGGTTTTGGGGGTAGATTGCTCGAGAATTTCCTGGGAGACTCCTGAGGCTTGATCCCGCCTTTGCGTATGCCAAGCCTCCTTCCTCATGACCTTTGCCAGGGGCGGAGCTCGCTCCCTGCAAAGAATGATCTAATTTCCAGAGATTCCACATTAGTAGTCTAAGTTCATGCTGTGATCCCTGCCCCACCCCAGGTACTGGAAAAGGGTCCTGCCAATGGGGCCCTAGTGCACCTGCTGCCAGGCACTAGAAAACCCCCTACAGTGCTTATCCTTTCACAACCGTTGTTGGACATTAGGAACAGCTCCCACTAGGGCCAAATATCTCATGCCTGAGGCCATTGACTCATGCATTTGTCTCATTGATAGGACCAGATCTCTGGCTGCTGCCAATCCTCTCTCCACAGTTTTTGACACTACCAAGGCTCCCGTGACACTGGCAGATGTTCCACTTCCATGCACTGTCCTCACGCAAGCAGTGATCCAGGGCAGCCTCAGGAACAGACCCCTGTCAGTGGCCCACATGAAGAGGTGGGGATAAACCCACAGCTGAGCCTCAGGGCAAGGCAACTAAGGAAGAGGAATAAAAATCTTTCCTTGTAGCAACACAAGCCACAGATTAAATGCCCACAACTGAGTTGGTAAACCCTGCATATGTGGAATATCTGAATGGACAATAATGTTTTCAAAACTGAGATCAGTCTATGGGGGCAAGTACAAGTGAGAATTGGGACAGGTCAGAGTCTGAACTGCCTCTTTAGTGTTCAAAGTGGATACAGAGACCTATGTAGAGGTATCAGAAGGCTTCCTGGGAAGGCAGAGATTGGCTATGGCAAGGACACTCACAACTGAGGGGCAAGGACACTGACAACGGAGACTCCAGAGAAATATTATTATTACTATTATTTTCATGTTTTGTCCTGTTGTTTTAAAATTATTATTATTTTAATTTAAAAATTTTATGATATATTTTTATTTCTATTTATCAATCTTTACGTTTACATTGCTTTCTGTTTTTACCTTGTTGTGTTATGCTTTGTTTTTAATCTCTTTATCTTTTTTGTGTTCTTGTTTTATGTATTTATTATTTTTTAGTTTGCATTCTGATTTTGTTTTGTTCTTGTTTTTGTTAGTTTTATTCTTGTTTTTGTTAGTTTTATTCTTAATTGTTTGATTTCATTTTTGTGTTCTTTTTTATTTGTTTGATTATTTTCTTGTTTTTGTTTTCTTTGTTTTTTATTTTGCTTCTTTTGTTTTTATGTGTATCTTTTTAAAATATAAATTAATTTATTTTAATTGGAGGCTAATTACTTTACAATATTGTATTGGTTTTGCATCTTTTTCTTTGTGATGGGCTTGCCTGGTAGATCAGCAGTAAAGAATCGAACTGCAATGCAGGAGATGTGCAGACACAGGTTTGATCCCTGGGTTGGGAAGATCCTTTGGAGGAGAAAATGTCAACCAATTCCAGTAATCTTGCCCGGAAAATCCCATAGACAAAGGAGCCTGGCAGACTAAAGACCATGGGATTTCAAATGAGTTAGAAATGGCTGAGTAACTAAGAAAGAAAAGCAACTTTCTTTGTCAGGTTTTGTTTGTTTGGTTTTGCTTTTACCATTTGTCTTGGGTTGCATTTATTTGTTTTCTTTGTTTTTGTCTTTGTTACTTTTCTTGGGTTTTATTTGTCTGTTTGCACCCACCCCCCAATTTATTTTTTTTCTACAGCATGCAGCTTTCTGAGTCTTGGTTCTCAAGGTGAGGGTTGGGCCCAAGCCCAGTCTGGAGTGGGAGTACTAAGTCAAGAATGCTGGACAACCAGAGAATTTCTGGCTGTGGGGAATATTAATTGGCAAGTGCTCTCCAAGAAGTCACCATCTTAACTCTAAAACCCAGCTCCACCCAAATATCTACAAATACCAGTGATGGAAGCCTTATGCCAAACAACAAGCAAGATAGGTACACAAAATCATCCATCAGAAAACAGGCTGCCATAAGGGGTACTAAACTCACAGTCACCCCAAAACACCACCAGACAGTCCTGGCAATCATGACAAGATCCTACTCTGACCACCATAGTTCATACAACAGACCCTCCCACCATTAAGCCTACATAAGCCACTGAACCAACCTCACCCAACTGAGGACAGATGCTAGAAGATTGAGGAACAATGACCTGAAGCCTGTAGAAAGGAGATCTCAAACACAGTAAGTTAAATAAAACGAGAAAGCAAAGATATATTTTGCAGTTAAAGGAGCAAGTTAAAAACCCCACAAGGCCAAATAAATGAAGAGAAAATAAGCAATGTATCTGAAATACAATTCAGAGTAATGATAGTAAAGATCCAAACTCTCATAAATAGAATAGAGGCACAGATAAAGAAAATACAAAAAATGCTTAATAGGAGCTGTTAAAACTAAAGAACAAACAATTATGAACAACAAAATAACTGAAATTTAAAATACATTATAAGGAAGCAATAGCAGAATAACTGAGACAGCAGAACAGATAAGTGAGCTGGAAGATAGAATGGTGGGAATAACTGCTGCAGAGCAGAAGGAAAAAGAATGAATAGAAATAAGAACAATATCAGAGACCTCTGAGACAATATTAAACACACCATTTTTAGAAATATAGGGCTTACAGAAGAAAAATTATATGGGTCCCAACTCACTGGAAAAGACCCTGATGCTGGGAAAGATTTAAGGTAGAAGACCCATATATATGCTGTCTACAAGAGACCACTTCAGACCTAGGGACACTTACAAACCAAAAGTGAGGGGAAGGAAAAAAGGTATTCTATCCAAACAGAAATCAAAAGAAAACTGGAGTAACAATACTCACATCAGACAAAATAGAACTGAAAATAAAGACTGCTACAAAAGACAAATAAGGACACTACATAACAAACAAGGGATCAATCCAAAAAGAGGATATAACAATTAGAAATATTTATATATCCAACATAGAAGCACCTCAACACTTAAGGCAAATGCTAACAGCCATAAAAGTGGAAACCAAGAGTCACATAATGGAGGACTTTATCACACCACATACACCAGCAGATAGATCATTCAGACAGAAAATTGATAAGAAAAGAAAAGCCTTAAATGACAAAATAGACAAGATAGAATTAATTGGTATTTCTAGGACAGTCCACCCCAAAGCAGCAGAATACACTTTCTTCTCAAGTGCACATTGAACATTCTCCATAATACATCATATCTTGGTTCACAAATCAAGCCTCAATAAATTTAAGAAAACTGAAATTTTATCAGATATCTTTCCTGACCACAAAGCTATGAGATTAAAAATGAATTACTGGGGAAAATAACCTTTAAAAAACACAAACACATGGAAGCTAAACAGTATGCTACTAAATAACCAAGAGATCAAAGAGGAAATAAAAAATAATACCTAGAAAAAAAATGAAAATGATGACCAAAAGTGTATGGGATACAGCAAAAGTAGTTCTAAAAGGAAGCTTTTAGCAATAGAATCTTACCTCAAGATACAAGAAAAATCTTGGAGGAGACAAGATGGTGGAGGAATAGATGGATGTGGAGTACATCTCTCACAACAGATACATCAGAAATACATCTTCAGATACAGAAGATCTCACATAGCACCAGCTGAGAGCTGGCAGGAGTCCCTGGCCACCAGAAAAGAATACGTAGTTCCATGCAAAACTCAGTAGGAAGAAAGATGAAAGGAAAAAAAAAAAGAAGGAGAGTAAGCTGGACCAGATCTGCACCCGGAGTGTGGGAAAGCTGAAGCAGGAGTGAAAGCCACACATCAGGGCAATCAGTTGAGACAGAGGGGAAGCATTTGAGGCTGTCAGAAAGTGAAGTAGCTGATCTCTGAGAGTCTTTATGAAGAGAGAATCACACAGACAATTCATGCCATGGCCTTTCATACATCAGACAAGGATGTAAGTTCACTGGAACATACATTGGCTGGGAACTAGAACATGTGTCTGCTGTACTGAGAAATAGAGAAGGACTAGCCAGGGAGACCATTTGAACATCAGCTGTAAGCAGCTAGAAAAATACTCTAAGAGCACCATATTTCATGTGTCTGTGGCCGCTGGCTTCTCTGGGCACTTGGTGCAGTCAGGGTCTCTGCAGTCCAAACAGCTGTGCCACCTCCACTCTCGATCCTCACTGGAACAGAGCTGCCAGAGGCTAGGGAAAATAACCTAAATAGCACCATATCTTCTGCACCTGTGGCCACTGCCTTCACTGTGCACTTGGAACAACCAGTTTTCTAGTGATCCAAGCAGCTGCATCACCTCCAGGTTTAATCCTCACTGGAACAGAGCTGCCCAGACTCTAGAAAAAAAAAAAAAAGAGAGAGATGTATTTTCTGCACCTGTGGTCACTGGTTTCTCTGCATACCTGACACTTCCAGAGAACATGCAATTCAAGCAGCCACATCACCTCCACACTCAGTCCTCACTGGGCAGACTCAAGTACTCCAGGATAGCCTCAGGAACAAAAATCTTATGGATGACACACAAGCAGAGGTGGGAATAAAACCACAACTGAGCTCTAGGGGCAGTGACTAAAGAAGAAGATAAAAAATCTTTCCACCAGATGTACAAGTTAGAGATTAAATCCACAAAATCACAGAGTTAGACTCTGTGTCTATGGAAAATATAAAAGAACAATGAATGTTCTCACAGAAGAAAAAGCCTGGGTTCTGGCATCTGTGGACATTGGAGGAAAGAACATGCAGGAGTAGGGCCAGATAAGAGTTTGAGCTGACCCCACAGCAGGTCCAGAGCAAGAACAGTATTGGAGGGCATCCTAGGGAGGCAGTTAGACTGTGACTCTCAATGGAGGGAAAAAACTCTGACAGTGGAGGCCTGAGGAAAACATTTATTATTATTTTATATTTTGGTTTCTTCTGTAGTTGATTCTGGATTTTTTTCTCTTCGTCTTCTCTTTGTCCTTATGGTTGTTGTGGTTATTATTATTATTTATTTAAGCTTTTTAGAATATTTAAATAACACTTTTTATTTCCTTTATATATTTCTATCTCTACATTGTGTGTGTGTGTGTGTTTGCAGTTCCATGGGATTCCAAAGAGTAGCAAGAAGACATATGAAACCATTTTTAAATGAACAATACAAAGAAATAGAGGAAAATAATAGAATGTGAAAGATTAGAGATCTCATCAAGAAAATGTGATACCAAGGGTATATTTCATGCAAATATGGGCACAATAAAGGACAGTAAAGGTATGGACCTAACAGAAGTAGAAGAGATAAAGAAGAAATGGCAAGAATACACAGAAGACCTCTACAAAAAAAGCTCTCAATGACCCAGATAACCACAATGGTGTGATCACTCACTTAGAGTCAGACATCCTGGAGTGTGAGGTCAATGGAGCCTTAGGAAGCATTTCTAAGGGCAAAGCTAGTGGCTGCCATCACAAAGTCTATAAACAATAAATGCTGGAGAGGGTGTGGAGAAAAGGGAAACCTCTTACACTATTGGTGGGAATGCAAACTAGTACAGCCACTATGGAGAACAACATGGAGTTACCTTAAAAATCTGGAAGTAGAATCCCACTGCTGGACATACACACTGAGGAAAACAGAATTGAAAGAGACACGTGTAACCCAATGTTCATTGCAGCACTGTTTACAATAGCTAGAACATGGAAGCAACCTAGATGTCCATAGGCAGATGAATGGATAAGGAAGCTGTGGTACATATATATAATGCAATATTACTCAGCTATAGAAAAGAATGCATTTGAATCAGTTCTAATGAGGTGGATGAAATTGGAGCCTATTTTACAGAGTGAACTAAGCCAGAAAGAGAAACACCAATACAGTATATTAATGCATATATATGGAATTTAGAAAGATGGTAATGATGACCCTATATGTGAGACAGTGAAAGAGACACAGATGTAAAGAACAGACTTTTGGACTCTGTGGGAGAAGGTGAGGGTGGGATAATTTGAGAGAATAACATTGAAACATGTATATTACCATATGTAAAATAGATGACCAGTGCAAATTCAATGCATGAAGCAGGGCACCTAAAGCTGTTGCTCTGGAACAACCCAGAGGGATGGGATAGGGATGGAAGAGGGAGGGGTTTCAGGATTGTGGGACAGATGCATACCCATGGCTGATTCATGTTGATGTATGGCAAAAAAAAAAAAAAAAAAAAAAAAAACCCACACAAAACACTGGAATATTGTAATTAGACTTCAATTAAAATAAATGAATTTTAAAAATGCTAAAGGTACTTCTATAGGCAGGTAACACGAGAAGGAAAAGAACTATAAAAATAGACCAAACACAATTCAGATAATGCCAATAGGCACATATATACATCAATAATTTCTTTAAATGTAAATGGATTAAATGTGCTCACCAAGACACAATGGCTCAGTGGATACAGAAAGAAGATCCATATATATGCTGTGTACAAGAGACTCACTCCAGACTTAGAGATATATACAGACTGAAAGTGAGAGGATGGAAAAATACATTCCATGCAACTGTATATTTAAAAAAAGTCAGAGCAGCAATTCTTTTATTAAAATTAATTAAACCTTAAAATAAAGAGTATTAGAAGAGAGAAGAAAGGACATTACATAGTGATCAATGGATCAATCCAAGATGACATAACAATGGTAAATATGCACCCAACACAGGAGCACCTCAATATATAAGGGAAACACTGACAGACATAAAATGGGAAGTTGACAGTAACAAAATTATAGTAGGGGACTTTAACACCCCACTTACACAAATGGAGAGATCATTAAAAAAAAAATTAATAGGGAAACATAAGCTTTAAATGACACTTTCAACCAGATGGGCATAATGATATCTTCAGGATATTCCATCCAAATACAGAAGAATACAATTTCCTCTCATGTGCACATCGAACATTCTCCAGGATAGATTACATCTTGGGTCACAAATCAAGCCTTGGTAAATTTAAGAAAACTGCAATTGTATCAAGCATCTTTCCTGATCACAATGCTACGAGAGTAGATATCAGTTACAGGGGAAAAAGCTGTAAAAAACACAAACATGTGGAGATTAAACAGTAAATTTCTAAGTAACCAATAAGTTACTGAAGAAATAAAAGGGGAAACAAAAATACCTGGATACAAATGGCAATGAAGATGCAATGACTCAAAACATATGGGATACATCAAAGTAGTTCTAACATGAAATTTCATAGCAATGCAACCTACCTAACATCAAGAAATAAGAAAAACATCAACTAGATAACAACTTCACAACTAAAGCAACAGGAAAAAGAAAAAGAAAAAAAAATCCAAAGTTAGCAAAAAATAAAATCATGAAGATCATAAATGAAAAAGAAATAAAGAAAACAGTAGTAAAGATCACTAATTTAAAGCTGATTCTTTGAGAAGATAAACAAAATTGACAAAATACTAGACTCATCAAGAAAAAAGGGGGAAAACTCAAACCTTCAAAATGAGAAATGATAAAAGAGAGCTTAAAAGAGACAACATAGAAATACAAAGAGACTACTCTTTGTATATATGAGTATATATATGCTACTCTTTTTGAAATATAAGAGAATACTGTGAGCAACTATATGCCTATAAAATGGACATTCTGGAAGAAATTGCTGCATCCTTAGAAAAGTTCAAACTTTCAAGGCTGAACCAGGAAGAAACAGAAATTATGAACAAGCCAATCACAAGCACTGAAATCAAAACTGTGATCAAAAATCTACAAAAACAAAACAAAACAAAAAAACAGGTCCAAATGGCTTCACAGGTGAATTTTAACAAATATTTAGAGAAGAGCTATCTCTCTTAAACTCTTCCAAAAAATTGCAGAGGATGGAATACTTCCAAACTCATTCTAAAGGGCCACCATCACTCTGATATCAAATCCAGATAAAGACATCACAAAAAAAGAAAAGTACAGGCCAATATTACTGATGAACATCAATGCAAAATTCATCAACAAGCACTAGCAAACAGAATCGAACAACACATTGAAAGTATTATAAACCATGATCAAGTTGGGTTTATCCAAAGGATGCAAAAATTATTCAATGTATGCAAATCAGTCAATGTGATACACCATATTGACAATTTAAAAGATAAACATCATATGATAATCTCACTAGATGCAGAAAAAACTTTCAACAAAATTCAGTACCCATTTATGAAACAAACAAAAAACAAACTCCAGAAGATAGGCATAGAAGGAACTTATCTTGATATAATAAAGGCCATATATGATAAACCAACAAGAAGGAACTTATTTCGATATAATAATGGCCATATATGACCAACAGCAAACATTATTCTCAATGGTGAAAATATGAAAGCATTTCTTGTAAAATCAGGAACAAGACAAGGGTGCCCACTCTCACCACTATTGTTCATCATAGATTTGGAAGTCGTAGCCATGGCAATCAGTGAAAGAAAGAAGTAAAAGGAATCCAGACTGGAAAAGAAGTAAAACTCAGTCCTTGCAGACAACATGATACTATATATAGAAAAACCTAAAGACACTATTAGAAAATTACTAGAGCTAATAAGTGAATCCAGTAAAGTCACTGAAAACAGAATCAATACTTAGAAATCTCCTGCATACCCATACACTAACAGTGAAAAATCAGAAAGTGAAATTAAGGAATCAATCACAGTCACTAAGGCAACAAAAAGAAAAAAAATATTTAGCAATAAGCCTACCTAAGGATACAAAGTTTTATATACAGAAAACTATTAGACACTGATTAAAGAAATCAAAGACAACATAAACAGGTGGAGAGATATACCACTTTCTTGGATTTGAAGAATCAAAACTGAAAATGACTACATTTCCCAAAGCAATCTACATATTTCATGCAATCTCTATCAAATTACCAAAAGCATTTTTCAGTGAACTAGAACAAAAAATTTCAAAATTTCTTTGGAAACACAAAAAAGCTAGAATGGGCAAGCAATCTTAAGAAATAAGAATGGAACTGGGGGAAGAAACTTTCCTGACTTCAGACTATACTACAAAGCTACAGTCAAAAAGACACTATGGTACTGGCACAAAACAGGAATATAGACCAATTTTTATCTCAGGATAGAAAGCCCAGAGATAAACCCACATAACTACGGGCACCTTATCTTTAACAAATTAAGCAAGAATATATGATGGGGAAAAGATAGTCTCTTCCATAAATGGTGCTGGTAAAACTGGACACCTATGTGAACAAGAATAAAATTAGAACACTTCCTAGTGTCCAGCTCCTTCTGACCTCATGGACTGCAGCAAAACAGTCTTCCCTATTCTTCACCATCTCCCGGAGCTTGCTCAAACTAATATCCATTGAGTCAGTGATGCCATCCAACAATCTTGTTCC
The DNA here is from genome assembly GCF_032452875.1 of Bos javanicus. Lineage (NCBI taxonomy): Eukaryota > Metazoa > Chordata > Mammalia > Artiodactyla > Bovidae > Bos > Bos javanicus. Next base: position 85,396,013 of record NC_083897.1, on the reverse strand, counting down.
CTGTCATCCCCTTCCACCCTCAATCTTTTCCAGAATCAAGGTCTTTTCTAATGAGTTGGCTGTTTGCATCAGGTGGCCAAAGCATTGCAGCTTCAGCATCAATCCTTCTAATGAATATTCAGGGTTGATTTCCTTTAGGAGTGACTGGTTTGATCACTATGCAATTCAAGGGACTCTCAAGAGTCTTCTCCAACAATAAAGCTCAAAAGCATCAATTCTTCAGCGTTCAGCATTATTTGTGATCCAACTCTCACATCCATACATGCCTACTGGAAAAACCATAGCCTTGACTAGATGGACCTTTGTCAGCAAAGTAATGTCTCTGATTTTTAATAAGCTGTCCAAGTTGGTCATAGCTTTTCTTCCAAGGAGCAAGCATCTTTTAATTTCGTGGCTGAAGTCACCATCTGCAGTGATTTTGGAGTCCAAGAAAATGAAATCTGCCACTGTTTCCATTGTTTCCCCATCTATTTACTATGAAGTGATGGGACCTGATGCCATGATGTTCACTTTTTGAATGTTGAGGTTTAAGCCAGCTTTTTCACTCTCCTCTTTCATTTTCATCAACAGGTTATGTAGTACTTCTTCACTTTCTGCCATAAGGTGGGGTCATCTGCATATCTGAGGTTACTGATATTTTCCCCAGCAATCTTGCTTTCAGCTTGTGTTTCATCCAGCCCAGCATTTTGCATGATGTGGTCTGCATATAAGTTAAATAAGCAGGGTGACAATATATAGCCTCCACATACACCTTTCCCAATTTGGAACCAGTTTGTTGTTCCATGTCTCGTCCTAACTGTTGCTTCTTGATCTGCATACAGCTTTCACAGAAAGCAAGTAAGGTGGTCTGGTATTCCCATCTCTTGAAGAATTTTCCACTTTGTTGTGATCTATGCAGTCCTGGAAAAGGAAATAGCAACCCACTCCAGTATTCTTGCCTGGAGAATCTCATGGATGGAGGAGCCTGGTAGGCTACAGTCCACGGGGTCACAAAGAGTCGGACACGACTGAGCGACTTCACTTTCACTTTCACTCTTATGCAGTCAAAGGCTTTAGCGTAGTCAGTGAAGCAGTTGATGTTCTTTCGGAATTCTCTCGCTTTTTCTATGATATCACAATGTTGGCAATTTGATCCCTGCTTCCTCTGACTTTTCTAAATCCAGCTTGAACATCTGGAAGTTCATGGTTCACATACTGTTGAAGTCTGGCTTGGAGAATTTTGAGCATTATTTTGTTAGCATGTGAAATGAGTGCAATTGTGCAGTAGTTTGAAGATTCTTTTGCACTGCCTGTTTTTGAGATTGAAATCAAAACTGACTTTTTCCAGTCCTGTGGCCACTGCTGAATTTCCCAAATTTGCTGGCATATTGAATGAAGCACTTTGACAGCATCAGCTTTTAGGATTTGAAATAGCTCAGCTGGAATTCCATTATCACCACTAGCTTTGTTCATAGTGTTTCTTCCTAAGGCCCACTAAAATAAACTAAGGACTTAAATGTAATCCCAGAAACTATAAAATTCTTAGAAGAAAGCATAGGCAGAACACATTTTGAAAAAAATCATAGCAAGATCTTCTATGACCCACCTCTTAGACTAATCAAAATAAAAATAAAGATAAATCAATGGGATCTAATTAAGCTTAAAAGCTTTGCACAGCAAAGGAAACCATAAACAAGACATAAAGACAACCCTCAGAATTGGAGAAAATAATTACAAATGAAGTAACTGACAAAGGATTAATCTCCAAAATAGATAACAACACATGCATCTCAATATCATAAAAACACTCATCTCATTTTAAAAATTGGCAGAAAACCTAAACAGACATTTCTCCAAATTAGACATAAAGATGGCTAATAAACACCTGAAAAATGCTCAACATCACTTATTATTAAAGATGCAAATCAAAAGTATAATGTTGTATCACCTCCCACCAGTCAAAATGGTCATCATCAAAAAAAAAAAAAAAACAGTAAATGATGAAGAGGATGTGGATAAAAGGCCAACATCTTGCATTGTTGGTGGGAATGTAAATCGATGCAACTATTACACAGAATAGTTTGGAGACTTCTGAAAAAAACTGGGAATAAAACTTCTGTATGACCTAGCAATCCCACTACTGGGCATATATCCTGAGAAAACCATATTGAAAAAGACACATATACCCAGTGTTCATTGCAGCACTGTTTACAATAGCCAGGACATGGAAGCAACCTAGATGTCCATCAACAGATGAATGTATGAAGAACTTCTTCATATATACAATGGAATACTTTTCAGCCATAAAAAGGGATGGATTTGAGTCAGTTGTAGTGAGGTGGATGCACCTAAAGCTTGTTACACAGTTAAGAAAGTCAGAAAGAGAAAAATAAATATCATATATTAATGCATCTAAAACTGATACTGATGAACCTATTTTCAGGGCAGGAGTAGAGACTCAGACACAGAGAATAAACTTATGAACACAGTAGGGGAAAGAGAGGATGGGATCAAATGAGAGAGTAGCACTGAAATATAAACATTACCATATGTAAAATACATAGCTAGTAGGCATCTGCTGTATAACACAGGGAACTCAACCTGGAGCTCTGTAACAATTTATAGAGGTTGATGGGGTGAGAAGTGGGAAGAAGGTTCAAGAAGGAGAGAATATATGTACGCCTATGGCTGATATATGCTGATGTGTGGGAGAAACAAACACAACATTGTAAAGCAATTATCTTCCAATGAAAATAAATGCATTTTTTTTAAATCTCAAATAAACAATCTTGCATCTAAACCAACTAGAGAAGTAAGAACCAAAAATCCTCAAAGTTAGTAAAAAGAAAGAAATCAAATTAGACATGAAGAAAACAATTGCAAAAATCGATAAAATTCAAAGCTGGTTCTTTGAGAACATAAACAAAGCAGATGAACCTTTAGGCAGACTGATTAAGAAAAAAGGAAGAGGACACAAATCAATAAAATTATAAATGAAAAAGAAGAAGTTAACAGTGACATCACAGGAATAGAAAGGATCATAAGAGACACTGAAAGAACTTATATGTGAAGAAAATGGACAACCTGGAAGAAATAGACAAATTCTTAGAGTGGTACAACATTCCAAGACTGAACCAGGGAGAAAAAGAGAAAAAAATGCACACAATAATCAGAAGTAATGAAACTGAAACTGTGATTTTAAATCTTCCAACAAAATCCAGTACAAGATAACTTCACAAGGAAATTTTATCAAACACTTAGCGAAAAGCTAACACCCAACCTTCACAAACTCTTCCAAAATAAACTACAGAGGAAGGAAAATTCCCTAACTCATTCTATGAGGACACCATCACCCTGATACCAAAACCAGACAAAGATATCACAAGAAAAGAATATTACAGACCTATATAACTGATTTATATAGACACAAAAATCTTGAGTAAAATACTGCTGCTGCTGCTGCTGCTGCTGCTGCTGCTGCTAAGTCACTTCAGTCGTGTCCAACTCTGTGCGACCCCATAGACAGCAGCCTACCAGGCTCCCTGTCCCTTAGCACACCAAATTCAACAACACATTAAAAGCATATGAAAGTGAAAGTGTTAGATGCTCAGTCGTGTGTGTCTGACATTTTGTGACCCTGTGGACTCTATCCTGCCAGGCTTCTCTGTCCATAGAATTATCTAGGCAAGAATACTGGAGTGGGTTGCCATTTCCTCCAGGGGATCTTCCCAACCAAGAGATCAAACTCAGGTCTCTTACATTGCAGGCAAATTCTTTACCATCTGAACCACCAGGGAAGCCTGTATCATACACCATGACCAAATGGGACTTTTCCCAAAGATGCAAGGATTCTTTAATATACACAAGTCAATCAATGTGATACACCATATTAACAAATTGAATTAAAAAACACATGATCATCTCAACAGATGTAGAAAAAACTTTTGACAAACTCAACACCTGTTTGTGGTAAAAACTCTCTAGCAGTCTTCTTGCAGGAAACCTACCTGAACACAATAAAAGCCATACATGACAAACTCACAGCAAACATTATTCTCATGGTGTAAAACGAAAAGTATTTCCTCTAAGATCAGGAGCAAAACAAGAGTGTCCACTCTTGCCACTAGTATTCAACACAACTTTGGACGTCCTAGTCATGGCAATCAGAAAAGTAAAATGAGTAAAAGGAATCCAAATTGAAAAAGAAATAAAATTTTTAGTGTTTGCAGATGACATAATACCTTATATAGAAAATCCTAAAGATGCCACCAGAAAAATACTAGAGCTATCAATGAATTTAGTAATGTTGCAGGATTCAAAATTAATGCACAGAAATCTCTTGCATTCCAATATACTAACAACGAAAATAAGAAAGAGGAATTAAGAAAACAATTACATTTACCACTGGAACAACAACAAAAAAAAACTAGATGTAAACCTACTTAGGGAGGCTAAAGATCTGTTACTAGAAAACTGTCAGATACTGATGAAAGAGGTCAAAGTTGACACAAATAGGTGGTGAAATATATATTCTTGGATTGAAAGAATCAATATTGTGAAAATGACTCTACTACCCAGAGCAATCTACAGATTCAATGCAATCCCTATAAAATTACCAAAGGCATTTTTCACAGAATGTATCAGAAAAATGTATAATTTACATCAGACCCAGAACCAGAATACCCAAAGCAATCTTGAGAAAGAATACCAGATGAAGGAATTAGGCTCCCTGACTTCAGATTATACTACAAATCTACAGTAATCAAGACAGTATGGTACTGGCACAAAAAGAAAGAAAGAAAGAAAAATCAATGGGACAGGGATGGAAAGCCCAGAGATAAACGAATGTACATATGTCACCTAATCTGTGACAAAGGAAGCAAGAATATACAATGGAGATAAGAAATTCTCTTATATAAATGGTGCTGGGGAAACTGGAGGGCTATATCTAAAAGAATGAAATTAGAACACTCTCTAATACCATACACAAAAATAACCACAAAATAGATTAACCACCTGAATGTAAGGCCAGGGAATTTGAAATTTTTAGAAGAAAACATAGGCAGAGCACTCTTTGACATAAATCACAGCAGGATCTTTTTTGACCTATTTCCTAGAGCAACAAAAATAAAAACAAAAATTAACAAAGTGGACCTAACTATCTTATAAAGCTTTTGCACAGCAAGGGAAAACATAAACATGACAAAAAGACTAGCCTCAGAATGAGAGAAAATAATCTATAAAATACAATGTATTTTATAATCTACAAAATACAATGTATTTTATAATCTACAAAATACAATGTATTTTATAATCTACAAAATACATTGTATATATTTTATAATCTATAAAATACAATGTATTTTATAATCTATAAAATACAACTATATTTCAAAAAACACAAATGAAGCAACCACAAAGAATTGACCTCCAAAATATAGAAACAGTTCATAAAGCTCAATATAAAAGAAATTAACAATGGGCAGAGGAACATGAAAAGATGCTCAACATTTCTCAGTATTGGAGAAATGCAAATCAAGACTACAATGAGGTATTATCTCACATCCGTCAGAATGCCATCATCACAAAATCTACAAGCAGTAAATGCTGGAGAGGGTGTGGACAAAATGGAATCCACTTGCACTTGTCAATTTGAGGATGCAAATTGACACAGCCACTATGTAGAACACTAGGCAAGTTCCGTAAAAAAATACTAAAAATAAAACCCCCATAAGACTCAGGAATCCTATTATCGGGTTTATACCAAGAGAAAACCATAATACAAGTTATATTCTCCCCAAATGTTCTTTGTAGCACCATCTGCTGCAAGCACACTTGGCAGCACAGACATGGAAGCAATCTAAATGTCTATTAACAGAGGAATGGATAAAGAAGATGTGGTACAAACATACAATGGAAAATTAGTCCGCCAAAAAAAGAATTAAATTTTTTCATTTGTGGCGACGTGCATGAACCTAGAGACTGTCATATTGAGTTAAGTAATTCATAAAATTAAAAACAATTATTATATATTAACACATATATATTAAATCTAGAAAAATGATATCAGTTCAGTTCAGTCGCTCAGTCATGTCCGACTCTGCGACCCCATGAGTCACAGCATGCCAGGCCTCCCTGTCCATCACCAACTCCCGCAGTCCACTCAGACTCACGTGCATAGAGTTAGTGATGCCATCCAGCGATCTCATCCTCTGGCGTCCCCTTCTTCTCCTGCCCCCAATCCCTCCCAGCATCAGAGTCTTTTCCAATGAGTCAACTCTTCGCATGAGGTGGCCAAAGTACTGGAGTGTCAGCTTTAGCATCATTCCTTCCAAGGAAATCCCAATCCTTCAGAAAGGACTGGTTGGATCTCCTTGCAGTCCAAGGGACTCTCAAGAGTCTTCTCCAACACCACAGTTCAAAAGCATCAATTCTTTGGTGCTCAGCCGTCTTCACAGTCCAACTCTCACATTCATACATGACCACAGGAAAAAACAAAGCCTCGACTAGATGGATCTTCGTTGGCAAAGTAATGTCTCTTCTTTTGAATATGCTATCTAGGTTGGTCATAACTTTCCTTCCAAGGAGTGTCTTTTCATTTCATGGCTGCAATCACCATCTTCAGTGATTTCTGAGCCCAGAAAAATAAAGTCAGCCACTGTTTCCACTGTTCCCCATCTATTTCCCATGAAGTGATGGGACCAGATGCCATGATCTTCGTTTGCTGAATGTTGAGCTTTAAGCCAACTTTTTCACTCTCCTCTTTCACTTTCACCAAGAGGCTCTTTAGTTCTTCACTTTCTGCCATAAGATTGATGTCATCTGCATATCTGAAGTTGTTGGTATTTCTCCTGGCAATCATGATTCCAGCTTGTGCTTCTTCCAGTCCAGCGTTTCTCATGATGTACTCTGCATGTAAGTTAAATAATCAGGGTGACAATATACAGCCTTGAGGTACTCCTTTTCCTATTTGGAACCAGTCTGTTGTTCCATGTCTGGTTCTAACTGTTGCTTCCTAACCTGCATATAGGTTTCTCAAGAGGCAGGTCAGGTGGTATGGTATTCCTATCTCTTTCAGAGTTTTCCACAGTTTATTGTGATCCACACACGCGAAGGCTTTGGCATAGTCAATAAAGTAGAAATAGATATTTTTCTGGAACTCTCTTGCTTTTTTGATGCTCCAATGGATGTTGGCAATTTGATTTCTGGTTCCTCTCCCTTTTCTAAAACCAGCTTGAACATCTGGAAGTTCACAGTTCATGTATTGCTGAAGCCTGACTTGGAGAATTTTAAGTATTACTTTACTAGCATGTGAGATGAGTGCAATTGTGTGGTAGTTTGAGCATTCTTTGGTGTTGCCTTTCTTTGGGATTGAAATGAAAACTGACCTTTTCAAGTCCTGTAGCCACTGCTGAGTTTTCCAAATTTGCTGGCATATTCAGTGCAGCACTTTCACAGCATCATCTTTGAGGATTTGAAATAGCTCAACTGGAATTCCATCACCTCCACTGGTTTTGTTCGTAGTGATGCTTCCTAAGGCCCACTTGACTTCACATTCCAGGATGTCTGGCTCTAGGTGAATGATCATACCATCGTTATTATCTGGGTCATGAATATCTTTTTTGTACAGTTCTTCTGTGTATTCTTGATACCTCTTCTTAATATCTTTTGCTTCTGTTAGGTCCCTATTTCTGTCCTTTATCGAGCCCATCTTTGCATGAAATTTTCCCTTAGTATCTCTAATTTTCTTGAAGAAATCTCTAGTCTTTCCCATTCTACTGTTTTCCTCTATTTATTTGCATTGGTCACTGAGGAAGGCTTTCTTATCTCTCCTTGCTATTCTTTGGAACTCTGCATTCAAATGGGTATGTCTTTCCTTTTCTCCTTTGCTTTTCAGTTCCCTCTTTTCACAGCTTTTTGTAAGGCCTCCTCAGACAGCCCTTTTGCTTTTTTGCATTTCTTTTTCTTGGGGATGATCTTGATTCCTGTCTCCTGTACAGTGTCACGAACCACCATCCATAGTTCATCAGGCACTCTGTCTCTCAGATCTAGTCCCTTTAGTGAAATGCAAATCAAAGTCCCACTGAGATATTACCCCATACCCATTAGGATGACTGCTATCAAGAACAACAACAACAACAAAAAAAAAAAGTAGAAAAATAACAAATGTTGATCAGGGTGTAGAGAAATTGAGACCCATGGGCACTGTTGGCAGTAATGTAAAGTGGTGCAAATGCTATAAAATGCAATGTGGTAATTCCTCAAAAATTAAAATATAAAAAAAATTAAAAATATTGTCACCATTTAACCCACACAATGCTGGCTTCCCTGGTGGCTCAGCTGGTAAAGAGCTTGCCTGCTAATGCAGGAAATGCCTGGGTTGGCAATATCCCCTGAAGAAGGAAATGGCAATCTGCTCCAGTATTCTTGCCTGAAAAATTCCATGGACAGAGTAGCCTGGAGGGTTATAGTCTATGGGGTTTCAAAGAGTTGGATATGACTGAGCACTTATGCACAGGACAGCACAACTCATACAATACCATTTCTTGTTATATATATAAAAGCATTGAAAGTAGAGTCTCAAAGAGATATTTGTGCATCTGTGTTCATAAAAGCATTATTTACAACTGCTGAAAGGTAGAAGAAATTGAAAGTATATTGGCCAATGTATTGATAAACAAAATGTGCTACATGTATACAGTGGAATATTAAATTTAAAGTATAAACTACAAAGGGAGGAAATTCTAACATAGGATACAATGTGAATGTATATTGCAAACATTATCTTAATTGAAATAACCCAGTTACAAAAAAGTCAGGTACTATGTTTCATTTATATGAGGTATTGAGAAACATCAAACTCTTAAAAATAAAAATTAGAATTGTGGTTGCCAGGAGCTAAAGGAAGGGGGAAATTGGGTGTTGATGTTTAATGAATATAGAAATTAAGTTTTGAAATATAAAATTTTTCTGGATATTGGTTTCACAGTAATGTAAATTTACTTAAACTTCTAAACAGTACATTTAAAAATGGTTAAGATGGTAAATTTTATATGCTACATGTATTTTATCTCAAGTTTTAAAAAGAAGAAAAGTCTCAAAACAACAACCTAACTTTTTGGCTGAAGTAACTAGAAAAATCTCAAAACAACAACCTAACTTTTTGCCTGAAGTAACTAGAAAATGCAAATCTGGCAGGGAAAAAAAATAAATATAAGAAAAAGAATAAATGGAAAAGAAAATAGAAACAGAAAAAACGGACAAAAATCACTGAAATATAGTTAGTCTTTAGAAAAGATCCACAAAATTGATAAATCTTTAGCTAATTAAGTGTAAGATCCATAGTTATGTCCCAGCTTTTCTAGTTTTAGTTAAGTATGTTTTTTTTTCATTTCTTAAGTCATTCTAAGCTAATTGCTCTACAACTGTGCTGATCTTTTCAGAGTCATCATTCTTTTTAACCCATTCTATTAATATTACCCTAACACCAAAATCAGGTAGAAACAACACAAATAACAAACTACTGAACAGTACTGGCTTCCCAAGTGTTGCTAGTTGTAAAGAATCCCTCTGCCAGTTCAGGAGACATAAGAGATGTGGGTTAGATCCCTGGTTCAGGAAGATCCCCTCCAGTATTCTTTACTGGAGAATTCCCATGAACAGAGGAACCTGGTGGGCTACAGTTCATGAGGTTGCAAAGAGTCAGGCATGTTTGAAGCGACTGAGCATGCTCACACACACTGACCAACATCCTTTATGAACCCTTGAACAATATGGGCTTGAACTCCAGTTTGGGCCCATTTATATGCAGATATTTTTTCAATAAACATTATAGTACTACCTTATTTGCAAGTGGTTGAATCCATGAATGCAGGGCCATGGATTCAGAGTGCCAACTATGAGATTTAATCTTTCATGGATTTTGGTACCTGCAGATTAATTTTGGAACCTGCAGATTAATTCTGGTGCCTGAGGATTAGTTTTGGTATCTGAGGTTAATCCCCTGTGGATATCAAGGGATGACTGTGGATACAACAGTTCTTAACAAAATTCTAACAAATGGAATCCAACAGAATATTAAAGGATAATAAACCATGACAAGTGAGATTTATCCCAGGATTGTTAAGGTCATTCAAAATATGAAAATAAAAGTAATATTGGACATTAATAAAAGGAAGGGAGGAAACAAACAATCATCTCAGTTGACACACAAAAAGGCATTTGGCAAAATCCAACATGTCTTCCTAATAAAAACAGTCAGAAACCTAGCAGAACCAAAAAAAAGTAAAACGTCTTCCTTGATAACAGACATTTTAATGAAAAGCACATAGTTAACATCACATTCAATTCTGAAAAACTAAAAGCTTTTCCTTCTAATACCAGGAGCTTATTAAAGGAGTCTTGCTTTTGCCACTGCTATTCGACATTGAAGGCAGAAGAAGACAACAGAAGATGAGATGTTTGGATGGCATCATTGATTGAATGTACATGAATGAACTTAGGCAAACTCCAGGAGATGGTGAGGATTAGGGAAGCCTGGCATTCTGCAGTCCATGGGGTCCCAAAGTGTCGGACACAACTTGGTGACTGAACAACAAAATTTGACATTGTACAGGAACTTCTAGCCACTGTACTTAGGCAAGATAAAGAAAAGAGATATTAAATTTTTGAATAAAGAAGTAAAAACTCTCTCTATTCACAGATTACATTGTACTATATATTTGAAATCATAAGGAATATACACACAAATGTCTATCAATGTTAATACATGGATTCAGAAAAAGTTTCAGGGTATAAGATAAACGTGCAAAAATCAGTTGTATTTCAATACACTGACAATGAACAATCTGAAATGAAAACTAAGAAAATACCTCTACTTACAATAGCATAAAAAAGAATGAAATACTTAGGGATACACTGAATAAATGAGGTGCAAGACTTAAAACTATAATACATTGCTGAAATAATTTAAAGAAAGGCTATGCAAATAAATTGGAAAACAATATTTTAAGATGGCAATCCTTCTCCAAAGTAATCTGCAGAGTCAATGTTCTCCCTATCAAAATTGTGAACTCAATGGACATGAGTTTGTGCAAACTCCAAGAGATAGTGAGGGACAGTGAAGCCTGGCATGCTGCAATCCATGGAGTTTTAAAGATTTGGAAATGACTGAGCTACTGAACAGTGCATCAAAATCCTAAAAATGTGTTTTTCAGAAATTAAAAAGTTGATTATACATTTATGTGAAATTGCAAGAGATCCTAGGTAGTCAAAACATTCTTGAGAGGAACAAAATGGAAGGACTCGTGTTTCCCAATTTCAAACTTTACTATAAGGACACAATAAAAAAAATAGTGACCTAAATAAAATCCCTTATGATTTCACAGTGGAATGACAAATAGATTCAAGAATTAGATCTGATAGACAGAGTGCCTGAAAAACTATGGATGGAGGTTTGTAACATTGTACAGGAGGTGGTGATTGAAACCATCCCCAAAAAAAAAGAACTGCCAAAAGGTAAAATGGTTGTCTGAGGAGGCCTTGAAAATGCATGAGAAAATAAGAGAAGCTAAAGGCAAAGGAGAAAAGGAAAGATATACCCAACTTAATGCAGAGTTCCAAAGAATAGCAAGGAGAAATTTAAAAAAAAAAAAAAAAAAAAAAAAGATTTCCTAAGTGAACAATGCAAAGAAATAGAGGGAAACAGCAGAATGGGAAAAACTAGTGGTCTCTTCAAGAAAAGGGAACAGTTAATGCAAAGATAGGCACAATAAAGAACAGAAATGGTATGGGCCTAACAGAAGCAGAAGATATTAAGAAAAGGTGGAAAGAATACAAAGAAAACTATACAAAAAGAGATCTTTATGACCCAGATAACCATGATGGTGTGATCACTCACCTAGAGCCAGACATTGTGGAATAGGAAGTCAGTGGGCCTTATGAAGCATCACTAGGAACAAAGCTAGTGGAAGTGATGGAATTCAGGTTAAGCTATTTCAAATACTAAAAAATGATGCTGCTAAAGTGCTGCACTCAATATGTCAGGAAAATTGGAAAACTCAGCAGTGGCTTCAGGATTGGAAAAGGTCAGTTTTCATTCCAATCTCAAAGAAGGGCAATGACAATGAATTTTCAAACTACCACACAGTTGCAATCATTTCACATGCTAGCAAAGTTATGCTCAAAATTCTCCAAGCCAGGCTTCAACAGTATGTAAACTGAGAATGTCCACATGTTCAAGCTGAATTTAGAAAAGGCAGAGGAACCAGAGATCAAATTGCCAACATCTGTTGGTCATAAAAAATGCAAGATAAAAAACTGAAGGCAGGAGAAGGGGATGACAGAGGATGAGATGATTGGATGTCATCACCGACTCAATGGGCATGAGTTTCAGCAAGGTCTGGGAGATAGTGAAGAACAGGGAAGCCTTGCATGCTGCAGTCTATGGGGTTACAAAGAGACGGACATGACTAAGTGACTGAACAACAAAACCTAGGGTGGACATATAGATCAATAGAATAGAGAGCCCAGAAATAAACCCAAACATTGATGATCAATTAATTTTTGACAATGGTGTGGAGATACTTCAATGGGGAAAAATAGTCTTTTCAACAAACGTTTTGGGGCAAATGGATATCCAGATTAGAGAATAATGTTGGATCTCACCTTATTCCATATAAAAATTTAAGTAGCTCAACTAAGTAGAAGAGCTAAAATAATAAAACTCTAATATCACTAGAAAAAATGGGTGTCCACATGTAAAAGAATGATGCTGGATGCTGAAATTACACCATATACAAAAAAATTCTGAAAGCTCTCAAAGTGGATCAAAATTCTAGACAAAGGGCTAATTATATACATATATAGATATATATATATATACACATACATATATATGTATGTATATATATATATATATATATCAGAAAAGGGCTAAAATATAAAACTTTTAGAATAAAATATAGCAATATGTTCTCATAACTTTGGATTTGTTGATGGTTTCTTAGATATGACATCAAATGAATAATGGGACTATCAGGCCACATTACCTGCCTCCTGAGAAATCTGTATGCAGGTCAAGAAGCAATAGTTAGAATTGGACATGAACAACAGACTGGTTTCAAATCAGGAAAGGAGTAAGTCAAGGCTGTATATTGTCACCCTACTTATTTAACTTTATGCAGAGTACATCATGTGAAATGCCATGCTCTATGAAGCACATGCTGGAATCAAGATTGCCAGGAGAAATATCAGTAACCTCAGATATGCAGATGACACCATACTTATGGCAGAAAGTGAAGAAGAACTAAAGAAGCTGTTGATGAAATTGAAAGAGGAGAGTCAAAAAGTTGGCTTAAAACTCAATAGTCATAAAACTAAGATCATGGCATCTGGTCCCATCACTTCATGGAAAATAGATGGGGAAACAGTGGAAACAGTGTCAGACTTTATTTTTGGGGGCTCCAAAATCACTGCAGATGGTGACTGCAGCCATGAAACTAAAAAACCCTTGCTCCTTGGAAGAAAAGCTATGACCAAACTAGGCAGCATATTAAAAAGCAAGACATTACTTTGCCAACAGTGGTCCATCTAGTCAAAGCTATGGTTTTCCCAGTAGTCATATATGGTTGTGAGAGCTGGACTATAAAGAAAGCTGAGTGCCAAAAATTGATGGCTTTTGAACTGTGGTGTTGCAGAAGACTCTTGAGAGTCTCTTGGACTACAAGGAGATCCAACCACTCAATCCTAAAGGAAATCAGTTCTGAATATTCATTGAAAGGACTGATGCTGAAGCTGAAACTCCAATAATTTGGCCACCTGATGCAAAGAACTGACTCTTTGGAAAAGACCTGGATGCTAGAAAAGATTGAAGGAGGGAGGAGAAGGGGAATGCAGAGGATGAGATGGTTGGATGGCATCACCGACTCAATGGACATGAGTTTGAGTAAACTGGAGTTGGTGATGGACAGGGAAGCCTGGAGTGCTGCAGTTCATGGGGTCACAAAGAGTCAGACACGAATGAGTGGCTGAACTTAGTTGAACAAGTAAAAAAGGAAAAATAGATAAATTGTGCATCCTCAAAATTAAAATTTTTCGTGCTGCAAAGAATGCTACTGAGAAAAATAGAATATAACGCACAGAACTGAACAACATACTTTTAACTCTATATCTGATAAGTGTGTAGTACCCAGCATAAAGAACTCTTACCACTCGAGAAAAAAGACAAACAACTCAATTTAAAAATAAGCAAAAGACTTGAATTGACATTTCTCAGAAAAAGGTACAAGTGGCCAATAAATACATGAAAATATTCAATGTAATTTAGTCATAAGGGAAATGCAAATCCAAATCACAATGATATACCACTTCACATACACCAGAATGACAATAATAAAAAATAGAAAATAGCGAGTATTGGCCAAGATATGAGGACACTGGAATCACAATACATTGCTGGTGGGAATGTAAAATAAAGCAAGTGCAGTAGAAGACAGTCTGGGTTCTTCAAAGGGTTAAACACAGCATTTTAAGTGTTAAACTTAGGCTTCCCTTGTGGCTCAGCTGGTAAAGAATCCACACACAATACAGGCAACATGGGTTCGATCTCTGGGTTGGGAAGATCCCCTAGAGAAAGGAAAGGCTACCCACTCCAGTATTCTGGCCTGGAGAATCCCGTGGACTGTATAGTCCATAGGGTCGCAAAGAATCAGACACTACTGAGAGACCTTCATTTACTCACTCAGCATTTCCACACTTAGATATATATCCATAAGAATTAAAACAGGCATTCGAGATAAATGTGTGCACAGATGTTAACTGCAGCATTAGTCACAATTAGCAGTGTCAGAGAATGTTCAAACAATCACACAATTGTTCTCTTTTCACATGCTAGCAAAGTAATGCTCAAAATCCTCTAAGCCAGGCTTTAACAGTACGTTAACCGAGAACCCCCAGATGTTTAAGCTGGATTTTAAAAAAACCGAGGAACCAGAAATTAAATTGCCAACATCCATTGGCTCATTGAAAAAGCAAGATAATTCCAAAAGAACATCTACATCTGCTTCATTGACTACACTAAATCCTTTGACCATATGGATCACAACAAACTGTGGGAAATTCTTAAAGAGACGGGAATACCAGGCCACCTTACTTGCCTCCTGTGAGACCTGTATGCAGGTCAAGAAATGACAGTTAGAACCAGACATGGAACAACACACTAGTTCCAAATTGGGAATGGAGTACGTCAAGGCTGTATATTGTCACCCTGATTATTTAGCATATATGCAGAGTACATCATAAGAAACAGTGGGCTGGAGGAAGCACAGGCTGGAATCAAGATTGCCAGGAGAAATATCAATAACCTCAGATATGTAGATGACACCACCTTTATGGCAGAAAGTGAAGAGGAACTAAAAAGCCTCTTGATGAAAGTAAAAGTGGAGGGTGAAAAACTGGCTTAAAAATCAATATTCAAAAAATGAAGATCATGGAGATCGGTCACTTCATGGCAAATAGATGGGGAAACTATGGAAACAATGACAGACTTTATATTCTTGGGCTCCAAAAATCACTGCAGATGGTGACTGCAGCCATGAAATTAAAAGACACTTGCTCTGTGGAGGAAAAGTTATGACAAACCTAGATAGCATATTACAAAGCAGAGACATCACTTTGCCAACACAGGTGCATCTATTCAAAGCTATGGTTTTCCCAGTAGTCACGTATGGTTGTGAGAGTTGGACCATAAAGAAGGCCAAGTGCTGAAGAATTGGTGCTTTTGGGCTATGGTGCTGGAGAAGACTCTTGCGAGTCTCTTGCACAGCAATAAGATCAAACCAGTCATTCCTAAAGGAAATCAACCTTGAATATTCATTGGAAGGACGGACGCTGAAGCTAAAGCTCCAAAACTTCAGCCACCTGATGCAACGAGCTGAACATTACAAAAGACCCTAATGCTGGGCAAGATTGAAGGCAGGAGGAGAAAGGGATGACAGAGGATGAGATAGTTGGGTAGCATCATTGACATGACTGAGCGACTGAATAGCATTCAAAACCAACCCAAATATTTGTTAACAAATGAACCAAAAAATATGGTATATTCAGGCAGTAGAGTATTTTTTTAATAGCAAGGAATTAAGTAATGATACATGCTTTAACATGGATGAACCTTGATAACATCAATCTAAGTGAAAGAAACTGGATACCAAAAGCCACATATAAGATTCCACTTATGTGAAATATTCAGAAGAGGTAAATCCATATAGACTGAAAGTGGATTAATTGTATATGGGGCCAGAAGGAGGGGGGTTGTGAAGTGACTACTTAATACATAGTTTCCTTTTAGAGTGATGAAAATGTTCTGGGACACCATAGTTTTGATGCTTGCACAGCACTGTCGGTATACTAAGTGTACTGAATTGCACAATTTAAAGTGGTTGTATGGTGAATTTTATATTGCAAATATACAGCCATAACAACCAAAAATGTTAAGGAATATAGAAAGATTCACATGCTAATACTAATCAAAGGAAAGTTCGAGTAGCTACTTTAATTTCAGACAAAGCTAACTTCAGAGAAAGGAAAATGTTCAGGGATGTAGAAGAATATTACATAATGCTAAAGGGGTCAATTCTCCAAGGAAATAAAACAATCCTTCATACTGTTTTCCTATGCTAGTAATGATCAAAATTCTCTAAGCCAGGATTCAACCATGTGTGAACCGCGAACTTCCAGATGTTCAAGCTGGTTTTAGAAAAGGCAGAGGAACCAGAGATCAAATTGCCAACATCTGCTGGATCATCAAAAAAGCAAGAGACCTTCAGAAAAACATCTATTTCTGCTTTATTGACTATGCCAAAGCCTTTGATTGTGTGGATCACAACAAACTGTGGGAAATTCTTCAAGAGATGGGAATACTAGACCACCTGACCTCCCTCTTGAGAAATCTGTATGCAGGTCAGAAAGCAACAGTGAGAACTGTTGTACATGTAAAAACAGAGTGGTTCCAAATAGGCAAAGGAGTACAATGAAGGCTATATATTGTCACCCTGATTATTTAACGTATATGCAGAGCACATCATGATAAGTGCTGGGCTGGATGAAGCACAAGCTGGAATCAAGATTGCCGGGAGAAGTACCAGTAACTTCAGATGCACAGATGACACCACCCTTATGGCAGAAAACGAAGAAAAACTAAAGAGCCTCTTGATGAAAGTGAAAGAGAAGACTGAAAAAGTTGGTTTAAAGCTCAACATTCAGAAAACGAAGATCATGGCATCTGGTCCCATCACTTCATGGCAAATAGATGGGGAACAGTGGAAACAGAGGCAGTGAGGGAGTCTATTCTTAGCCTGGTTGATAAGAAGTCCAGGGGTCCCCAAGGATATAGGGGTTTGGAATTCCCAAGGACGAGGAAAGCACAAACTTGTTTTTCCTCAACATTCCTTAGGGTTATATAACAATAATGTATCCTGCTTGAGGACGGTTTCTGGAAAAAACCTTCTGGGTAATCCTGTTATCTTAAAATGTAAATTATGAGAGTGGGTCTAGTAAGATCTTTACAACCTCCAAACATTCTTTTAATTCATTGTAATAGCTAATTAAAAGGTATATAACTCCATTGCTAACACTAGCGAGGGGGCACTCTTTCTGACCCCTTCTGATGTCTATGTCAGAAGCTTTCTCTATCTCTTTTATACTTTAATAAAACTTCATTGCACAAAAGCTCTGAGCGATCAAGCCTCTTCTCTGGCCTCGGATTAAATTCTTCTCCTCTGGAGGCCAAGAATCCTGGCATCTTTCATGGTTCAGATAGCTCAGGTGGTAAAGAACAACCTTTCAGCAGACTTTATTTTGGGGCCCTCCAAAAATCACTGCAGATGATGACTGCAGCCATGAAATTAAAAGATGCTTACTCCTTGGATGGAAAGCTATGACCAACCTAGATAGCATATTAAAAAGCAGAGACATTACTTTGCCAACAAAGGTCCATCTAGTCAAGGCTATGGTTTTTCCAGTAGTCATGTATGGATGTGAGTGTTGGACTATAAAGAAAGCTGAGTGTCAAAGAATTGAACTTCTTTTGAACCGTTGTGTTGGAAAAGACACTTGAGAGTCCCCTGGACTTCAAGGATCAAACCAGTCCATCCTAAAGGAGATCAGTCCTGAATGAACATTGGAAGGACTGATGTTGAATCTGAAACTCCAATACTTTGGCCACCTGATTAAAACTGACACATTTGAAAAGACCCTGATGCTAAGAAAGATTGAAGATGGGAGGAGAAGGGGACGATAGAGGATGAGATGGCTGGATGGCATCACCGACTCAATGGACATGAATTTGAGTAAACTCCAGGAGTTGATGATGTACAAGGAGGAGGCCTGGCATGCTGCAGTCCATGGCGTCATAAAGAGTCAGACACGACTGAGTGACTGGACTGAACTGAACCACCAAAAAAAAAAAAAAAAAAAAATCAGATTACTTGAGACAAAAGCTAATAGAACTGCAAGGAAAATATACATAGCTACTATTATAATTCAAGTCATCAGCATTCTTTTTTCAGTAATCAATAAATCAAGCAAGCATAAAATTCATAAGGACACAGTTGAGCTCAATAGCCCCGTTAATCAGCTGGATCTCATTGACATATCTAGAACATTTCATCCAACTACAGCAATAGCTGTTGAGAAGCATTTCTCTCAAGCTCACATGGAACATTCACCAAGACAGATCACATTTTGAGCCATACAAAATACCTTTACAAATTTAAAAATTATACATTCTCAAAGTACAAAGGAATAAAACTAGAAAGCAATAACAAGAAAGATAGCTGGAAATCCTCAAAATATTTTGAGATGAAACAAAACACTTTCAAATAATGTATGGGTCAAAGAAGAAGTATTTTTTAGAAAATATTCTGAACTAAATGAATATGGAAATACAACTTATGTGGGATACCAGCAGAAATAATATTTAGTGGGGAATTTATAGCATTAAATTCATATATCAGAAAAGATAAAAGATAATAATAACCAGTAATCTAAGCTTTCAACTATGAAACTAGAGATGGAAGAGCAATTTAAGCATGGAAGAAAAGAAATCGAACTGAAAACAGGAAGACAAAGAAACAGGAAAACAGAGAAACAGAGAAAAGATTAGTAAAATTGTTAACACCTAGACAGGCTAACTCAAAGAAGGCAATGACACCCCACTCCAATACTCTTGCCTGGAAAATCCCATGGATGGAGGAGCCTGGAAGGTATAGTTGACAAATATCTTGAAGAAAATACTTTGATACTATGCAAGTCCTTTTTCTCTTTAAACATTCACCCACTAATTTTAACATTCATTAATGGATCTTGAGAGTCCCTTGTACTGCAAGTAGATCCAACCAGTCAAACCTGAAGGAAACCAATCCTGAATATTCATTGGAGAGACTGATGCTGAAGCTCCAATACTTTAGCTACCTGCTGAGAACAGCCAACTCATTGGATAAGACCTTGATGCTGGGAAAGATTGAAGGCAGAAAGAGAAGGGGATGACAGAGGATGAGATGGTTGGATGGCATTACCGACTCAGTGGATATGAGTTTGAGCAAGCTCTTGGATACGGTGAAGGACAGGCAAGCCTGGCGTGTTGTCCATGGGGTAACAAAGAGTCAGACACGACTGAGAGTGACTAAACAACAAAATGATCTTTTCTGCAACACCTATTACTGTGGTACTTTCTGGATGGTGATGTTTTATTTCTCTCTTCATTTCCATATGTAATAGTTAAAAGCTTGCTGTAAAGAGAAGGTAGTGATGGACAAGGAAACCTGGTGTGCTGTTGTCCATGGGGTAACAAAGAATTGGACACAACTAAGCGATTGAACTCAACTGAACTGAAGGAGAAGATATTCCACCCATCCCATTTACTTAATTATTGAATTATTTATTTAAATCAGGGCTTCCTTGGTGGTTCAGCTGGTAAAGAATCCACCTGACAATGCAGGAGACACAAGAGACATGGGTTCAGTCCCTGGGACTTGAAGATGCCCTGGAGAAGAAAAATGGCAACCCATTCCAGTATTCTTCCCTGGAAAATTCCATGGACATGGAAGACATGACTGAGCATGCACACACATGCACGTATATTTATATTGGTAAAGAATAATAGGTATTTAATGTATTCAATGGGCTAAAATTCCTCCCTCAGAGTGGTATAATATAACTCCTCACTCCTTAAGTATGGGACATCCTTCCAAAGTGGACAACATAGAGTCAGGTGTGGAAATAACAGGGAGAAACCTGACAAATACTGCTCAATCCAGACGTTCACAGTAAACATCAATTGAAAGTATGTATCATTGATACGATGTGTTGTGAGGTGTGCTTCATCTCTTTGTCTGCTTTACCAAACTTATATCCCAGTTTAATCATGAAAACATGGTTTTCCAAACCTAAATTGAAGGACAGTCTATAAAATATCCAACTGATACTCCTTAAAATTACTAAGGTCATGAGGAACAAAGTCTGAGAATCTGTCACAACCAACATAAGGAGACAAGACATATGTAATGTGATATCTTAAAGGAGGTCCTGGAACAGAGGAGGACATTACATAAAATCTAAGAAAATCTGAATGGACTTTAACTAATAATAATGTACCAATATTTGTTTCTTAATTATAACAAATGTTCAGTGTTAATGTAGAACATTAAGAATAAGGAATCCTGGGTGCTGGCTATACAGGAGCACTGTATTATCTTCTCAATTGTTTGTAAATCCAAAATAGTTTAAAAATGAAGTCTAGTGGGATAGCTAGGAGTTTAGTATGGACATGTACACAATATTATATTTAAAATGGATAACCAACAAGGACCTACTGTATAGCACACACACACACAAAAATAAAATAAAGCTAATATTCTGGAAAAAATACAATCTAATGGAGGTGGGGAATAAATGGGAAATCTCTGTACCTTCTGCTGAATCTTGCTGTGAATCTAAAACTGCTCCAAATAATGTTCTCTATTAATTTTTTAAAGTCAAGTCAATCAAAAGAAATTAACTCAAGACCACAAATGAGTCTTCCCCATGGAAATGTATGTGATGTGCCTGGGGTTTCTGAAGGCAGTAAGTGATAGTAGTTATGCTTAAGGAGCTTCCAATAAAACAGAGGAGAAACATGATAAAGGCAATATAAGGCAGATTATGACAAGTTCTGGGTGTCCACATGTTTGAGAGAGAATAAGAGAGTAGTTTGACATAGACTGGATTTCAAAATATCTCTAGCTGGGGGGAAGTCCCAAGATGGTGGAGGAATAGGACGGGAAGACCACTTTCTCCCCTACAAATTCATCAAAGATCATTTGAATGTTGAGCAACTTCCACAGAAACAACCTCTGAACGCTGGCTTGAGGACACCAGGCACCCAGAAAGGCAGCCTGTTTCTTCAAAAGGAGGAATTTGATCACTGGCTCTATTGATCTCTCCCCTTTTGACTCTCTTTATTCTCCTCCAGGTCACCCATATCTCCTTCCCTCTTCTCTTCTCTACATAACTCTGTGAATTTCTATGGGTGTTCCAGGCTGTGGAGAGCATTTAGGGATTTAATTACTAGCTAGAATGTTCTCTCCTCTTTTGATTCCCCCTTTTCTCCTCCTGGTCACCTGTATCTCCCACCTCCCTCTTCTCTTCTCTATATAGCTCTGTGATTTCTCTGGGTGTACCTGGTTGTGAATAATTGTTTCACCATTAACCTAGGAGTTTTATCTTCTGTACTGTATGGATGGAGAAGTTTGAGGTTACTGTAAGAGAAGGACTGAAAGCCAGAGGCAGGAGGCTTAACTCCAGAACTTTAGAACATCAGAGAATTCATTACTCCCAGGGACATTAATTGATGAGAGCACACCCAAAAGTCTCCATACCAACACTGAAACCAAGCTCTACCCAAACGCCAAGTTCCAGTGCAAGACACACCACACTAATTCTACAGCAAAATAGGAACACAACAGTGAAAATTGAAAGAAGGGCTGCCAAAAGCCATGCCAAACCTATTGACACCACAAAACTCACTACTGGACACTTCACTGCATTTCAGAGAGAAGAGATCCAGCTTTATCCACCAGAACACAGATATAGATTAGATCAGGCCAGTTGCTCAGTTGTGTCCGACTCTTTGCTACCCCATGAATCACAGCACGCCAGGCCTCCCTGTCCATCACCAACTCCCAGAGTTGACTCAGACTCATGTCCATCGAGTCAGTGATGCCATCCAGCCATCTCATCCTCTGTCGTCCCCTTCTCCTCCTGCCCCCAATCCCTCCCAGCATCAGAGTCTTTTCCAATGAGTCAACTCTTCACATGAGGTGGCCAAAGTACTGGAGTTTCAGCTTTAGCATCATTCCTTCCAAAGAAATCCCAGGGCTGATCTCCTTCAGAATGGACTGGTTGGATCTCCTTTCAGTCCAAGGGACTCTCAAGAGTCTTCTCCAACACCACAGTTCAAAAGCATCAATTCTTTGGTGCACAGCCTTCTTCACAGTCCAACTCTCACATCCATACAAGCTCCTCCAAACAGGAAATCTTGACAGTCCACTGCTCCAACCCCACTCACAGGGAACAGAGTCCACAATTAAGAGGAACCAGAAGCTTCAAGCCTTCAGAAAGGGCACTCCAAACACAGAGATCTAAACAAAATGAAAAAGCAGAGAAATATTCAGCAGGTGAAGGAACATGATAAAAACCCACCAAACCAGACAAAAGAGGAAGTGATAGGGAGTCTACCTGAACAAGAATTCAGAATAATGATAGTAAAGATGATTCAAAATCTTGAAAACAATATGGAATTATATAGACTAGAGACAAGGATTGAGCAGATGCAAGGAAGGTTTAATAAGGACCTAGAAGAAATAAAGAAGAGGCAATCAATAGTGAACAATACAATAACTGAAATGAAAAACACTCTGGAGGGAACCAACAGTAGAATAACAGAGGCAGAAGAGAGGATAAGTGAGGTGAAAGATAGAACACTGGAAATAAATGAAGCAGAGGGCAAAAAAGAAAAAAAAAAGAATTAAAAGCAAAGAGGACAACCTCAGAGACCTCTGGGAAAACGTTAAACACCATAACATTCGAATCATAGGTAGGTGTCCCAGAGGAAGAAGACAAAAACAAAAGGCATGAGAAAATCCTTGAAGATGTACTAGTCAAAAACTTCCCTAAAATGGGGAAAGAAATAGCCACTCAAGTCCAAGAAACACAGAAAGTCCCAAACAGGATAAAGCCAAGGTGAAACACCCCAAGACACATACTAATGAAACTAACAAAGATCAAACACAAACAACAAATATTAGAAGTAGCAAGGGAAAAGCAACAAATAACACACAAGGGGATCCCCATAAGGATAATAGCTGATCTTTCAATAGAAACTCTTCAGGCCAGAAGAGAATGGCAGAACACACTTAAAGTGATAAAAGAGAAAACCTACAACCAAGACTACTCTACCCAGCATGGATCTCATTCAGATATGAAGGAGAAATGAAAAGCTTTACAGACAAACAAAAGCTGAGAGAATTCAGCACCACCAAACCAGCTCTTCAACAAATGCTAAATGATCTTCTCTAGACAGAAACATAGAAAAGATAAAAATGAATCCAAAATAAAAAAGTAAATGGTAACAGGATTATCAGTTCAGTTCAGTCACTCAGACATCTCTGACTCTTTGCAACACCATGGATTGCAGCAAACCAGGCCTCCTTGTCCATCACCAACTCCAGGAGTTTACTCAAACTCATGTCCATTGAGTCGGTGATGCCATCCAACCATCTCATCCTCTGTTGTCTCCTTCTCCTCCCTCCTTCAATCTTTCCAAGCATCACTTATCAATAATTACCTCAAATGTAAATGGGCTAAATGCTAAAACCAAAAGACAAAGACTTGCTGAATGGATACAAAAACAAGACCCCTATATGTGCTGTCTACAAGAGACTCACTTCAAACCTAGGGTCACATACAGACTGAAAGTGTGTGTTAGTCACTCAGTCGTGTCTGACTTGTTGTGACCCCACAGACTGTAGCCTGCCAGGCTTCTCCATCCATGGAATTCTCCAAGCAAGAATGCTGGACTGGATTGTCATTCCTTTCTCCAGAGGAACTTCCCAACCAAGGGATCAAACCCTGGCCTCTAGCCTCATAAGCAGATTTTTTACCATTTGAGCTACAGGGAAGTCCTAGCCTGAAAATGAGGGGTTGGAAAAAGATATTTCATGCAAATGGAGAACAAAAGAAAGCAGGAGTAACAATACTCATATCAGATAAACTAGACTTTGAAATAAAGGCCATGATAAGAAACAAGGAAGGACACTACATAATGACCAAAGGATCAATCTGAGAATTATAAGTATATATGCACCCAACATAGGAGCACCTAAATACATGAAGTGAATGCTAACAAGCATGAAAGGGAAATTAACAGTAACAATAATAGTGGGAGACTTTAATATTCCACTGATACCTATGGATAGATGAACCAAACAGAAAATTAGCAAGAAAACATAAGCTTTAAATGATACAATGAACCAGTTAGACCTAATTGATATCTATAGGATATTTCACCAAAAAACAATGGATTTCACCTTTTTCTCAAGTGCAGACAGAACATTCTCCAGGATAGATCATGTCCTAGGCCATAAATCTAGCCTTGGCAAATTAAAAGAAATTGAAATCATTTCAAGCATCTTTTTTTATCACAATGCGGTAAGATTAGATGTCAACTACAGGGGGAAAATATTAAAAATACAAACATGTGGAGGCTAGAAAACACCTTTCTGACTAACAAACAGATGATGGAAGAAATCACAAAGGAAATCAAAGTATGCATAGAAACAAATGAAAACACAACAACTCCAAACCTATGGGTTTCAGTAAAAGCAGTGCTAAGAAGGACATTCAGAGCAATGCAAGCTTATCCCAAGAAACAAGAGAAACATCAAATAAACAACCTAACTTTACACTTAAAGCAACAAGAAAAAAAAAAAGAGAGAAAAAGAAAACCAAAGTTAGTAGAAGGAAAGAAATCATAAAAATCTGAGCAGAAATACATAAAAAAGAAAAGAAGGAGACTATAGCAAACAACAACAAAACTAAATCTGGTTCTTAGAAAAAATGAATAAAATAGACAAACCATTAGCCAGACTCGCCAAGCAAAAAGAAGGGAGAGAATCAAATCAATAAAATTAGAAATGAAAATGGAGAAATCTCAACACAGAAATACAAAAGATCGTAAGAGACTACTATGAGCAGTTATATACCAATAAAATGGACAACTTGGATGAAATGCAAAAATTCTTAGAAAAGTATAACCTTCCAAAATTGAATGAGGAAGAAATATAAAGTTTTAACTGACCCATCACAAACATGGAAATTGAAACTGTACTCAAAAATCTTCCAACAACAAACAAAATCCCAGGACCAGACGGCTTCACAGGTGAATTCTACCAAAAATTTAGAGAAGAGTGAACACCTATCACACTCAAATTCTTTAACCCTGTGTACGAGACAGCAAAAGAGACACCAATGTATAGATCAGTCTTATGGACTCTGTGGGAGAGGGAGAGGGAGAGGGTGGGGAGATTTGGGAGAATAGCATTGAAACCTGTATACTATCATGTATGAAACGAGTCGCCAATCCAGGTTCAATGCACAGTACTGGATGGTTGGGGCTGGTGCACTGGGACGACCCAGAGGGAGGATAGGGGAGGGAGGAGGGGGGAGGGTTCAGGATGGGGAATTCTGGTATACCTGTGGTGGATTCATTTTGATATTTGGCAAAACTAATACAATATTGTAAAGTTTAAAAATAAAATAAAATTTAAAAAAAAATTGCAGAGGAATGCAAACTCCAAAACTCATTCTATGAAGCCAACATCACCCTAATAATAAAACCAGACAAAGATGCCAAAAAAAAAAAAAAAAGAAAGAAAACTACAGGCCAATATCACTGATGAACATAGATGCACAAATCCTGAACAATATCCTAGCAAACTAAATCCAACAACATATTAAAAAGATCATACATCATGCCGAAGTGGGCTTTATCCCAAGGATGCAAGGATTTCAATATTCACAAATCAATCAATACTATACACCATATTAATGAATTGAAGTATAAAAACCATATGATTATCTCAATAAATCCAGAGAAAACTTCTGACAAAACTCAACATCCATTTATGATCAAAACTCCAAAAAGGAGGCATAGAAGGAACATACCTCAACATAATAAAAGCTATATATGACAAACCAACAGCAAACATTATCCTCAATGGTGAAAAATTGAAAGCATTTCCTCCAAAATCAGGAACAAGACAAGGCTGCCCACTGTCACCACTACTATTCAACATGGTTTTGGATGCCCTAGCCAGAGCAATCAGAGAAGAAAAAGAAATAAAAGGAGTCCAGATTGTAAAAGAAGAAATAAAACTGTCACTGTTTGCAGATGACATGCTCCTCTACATAGAAAATCTTTAAATCCACCAGAAAATTACTGGAGATAATCAATGAATATGGTCAAGTTGTGGGATATAAAATTAATACACAGAAATCCTTTGTATTCCTATACATGAAAATTGAAAAAAAGAAAAGAAGCATTAAGGAAACAGTAACATTCACTATTGCAACAAAAAGAATAAATTACTTAGGAATAAATTTTCCTAAATAAACAAATGACTTATATATAGAAAACTATAAGACGCTGATGAAAAAAATTAAAGATGACACAAATAGATGGAGAAATATACCATGTTCATGGATTGGAATAATCCAGTGAAGATGAGTATACTGCCCAAAGCAATCTATATATTCAAAGCAATCCATATCAAGCCAACAGTGGCATTTTTCACAGAACTAAAACAAATAATTTCATAATTTATATGGAAACACAAAAAACTTCAAATAGCCAGAGCAATCTTGAGAAAGAAGAATGGAACTGGAGGAATCAACCTGCCTGACTTCAGACTATACTACAAAAACAGTTATCAGGACAGTATGGTACTGGCACAAAGACAGAAATATAGATCAATGGAACAAAATAGAAAGTCCAGGTATAAATCCACACACCTTACCTTTGACAAAGGAGGCAAAAATACACAATGGAGAAAAAACAGTCTCTTTAACAAGTGGTGCTGGGGAAACCGGTCAACCATTTGTAAAAGAATGAAACTAGAACACTTTTTAACACCACACACAAAAATAAACTCAAAATGGATTAAAAATCTAAATGTAAGACCCAAAACTATAAAACACCTAGAGGAAAACATAGGCAAAACACTCTCTAACATAAATCACAGCAAGATCCTCTATGTCCCACCTCCCAGAGTAATGGAAATAAAAGCAAAAATAAACAAATGGGACCTAATTAAACTTAAAAGCTTTTGCACAACGATGGAAGCTATAAGCAAATGGAAAAGGCAGCCTTCAGAATGGGAGAAAATAATAGCAAATGAAACAACTGACAAAGAATTATTTTCCAAAGTATACAAGCAGCTCATGCAGCTCAATACCAGAAAAATGAACAACCCAATCAAAAAGTGGGTCAAAGAACTAAACAGAAATCTCTCCAAAGAAGACATACAGATGGCTAATAAACACATGAAAAGATGCTTAACATCACTCATTATCAGAGAAATGTAAATCAAACCCACATTGTGGTACCATCTCAGGCAAGTCAGAATGGCTGCTATCAAAAAGCCTACAAACAATAAATGCTGGAGAAGGTGTGGAGAAACTGGAACCCTCTAACACTGTTGGGGGGAATGAAAACTAATACAGTCACTATGGAGAATAGTGTGGAGATTCCTTAAAAAACTCGAAATAGAACTGCTGTATGACCCATCAATCCTAGTGCTGGGCATACATATTGAGGAAATTGGAATTGAGAGAGACACATGTACCACAATGTTCATTGCAGCACTGTTTACAATAGCTAGGACATGGAAGCAACCTAGACATTTGTCAGCAGACGAATGGATAAGGAATTTGCGGTGCATGTACACAATTGATTATTACACAGCTATAAAAAAAGAATACATTTGAGTCAGTTCTAGTGAAGTGGATGAAACTGGAGCCTATTATACAGTGAAATAAGTCAGAGCAAGAAACACCAATACAGAATATTAACGCATACATGTATAATTTAGAAAGATGGTAATGGCGACCCTATATGTAAGACAGCAAAAGAGACAGATGTAAAGAACAGACTTTTGGACTATGTGAGAGAAGGCAAAGGTGGGATGATTTGAGCGAATAAAACTGAAAGATGTATTGTACCATATGTAAAATGACCAATGCAAGTTCAATGCATGAAGCAGGACACTCAAAGCTGGTACTCTGGGACATCCCAGAGGGATGGGATGGGGAGGGTGGTGGAAGGGGGTTTCATAATGGGGGACATATGTACACCCCTGGCTGATCCATGTGAATGTATGGCAAAAACCACCACAATATTGTAAAGTAACTAGCCTCCAATTAAAATAACTAAATTAATTTTTTAATTCAAAATAAAGAATGATAATGGGAACTCACAGTACCATATGTTTAAAATTATCATAGTGTTAAACATTATTATAATGTTATACTAATTAAAGACTTTTGATACTGATAAAAGAATAAACAGACACAGTTAGAAATACATAAAAAAGACTAGAAGCATACCTTTAGCTTTATAAAAATATAATATATGTAAATCTGGCATTTTGAAAATGCCATTAGAACAACTGACTAAATTTGTAAGAATGTTGGTTAAATGTTCCCTAACTCAAGTAATAAATCAAAATAAATTCCAGAGTTATTAAAAGAAACAATGAAACTAAAAAAACAGGTAAAAGAAAACACAGAGGAATATTTATTTAGTCATCAGAAAGTAAAGGAGAAACTTATAAAAGAAAATATTGATAGATTTAATTTCATGGTAAATTTAGATTTTCTAACATTAAAATATATCCTGAAGAAAATTAAATGGCAAATGACAAACTCACGGGGAAGGTGTTTTAAATAATATACTATAAACAAGAGGTGTATATGATATGTAATATATATAGCTTATAAGAATGTGGAGCTCTACTAAATAAATACAAAAGAAATGTTAATAGAAAAATCAACCATAATTTACAAGTAAATTCATAAGTAAAAAATGCACGTGCCAATAGTTACCTTATAAAAGGTTAGCCTAAGAGTATTTTTAAGAGGGCAAATTAAAAAAAAATGAGATACCAATTTTACTGTTCAGAATGATGTATCCATTTTCTTAATTACCTAGTTTTTGTGAGAATAAAACATGCCTTCTTATTTTTGGCAAACAAAGTGGCAAGAACTTTCTAGAGTGATATTTAACAATCTATAAAAAGCCTTAAAGCTCACACTTTTCCTTTAACTTAGCAATTCTACATCTAGATGTTCTAAGGTAATAGAGATGTATACAAATATATACATATACTGTATTGAATTACTATTCATGAGAATGAAAAATAAGAAACAATCTAAATGTTCAATAATAGAGAATTCATTACATAAATTTTAAATAACGGTATGATAGACAATTATGCAGCATTTAAAAATCCTATTATAGAGGAAAATAAACACAGAGAAATGCTCACAGTGAGCATTATAATAAAAGTATGTATATTATTATGTTCAGTAAAATTTTTTTCTTTTTTTTTTATTTTATTTTTAAACTTTACATAATTGTATTAGTTTTGCCAAATATCAAAATGAATCCGCCACAGGTATACATGTGTTCCCCATCCCGAACCCTTCTCCCTCCTCCCTCCCCATACCATCCCTCTGGGCCGTCCCAGTGCACCAGCCCCAAGCATCCAGCATTGTGCATCGAACCTGGACTGGCAACTCGTTTCCTACATGATATTTTACATGTTTCATTGCCATTCTCCCAAATCTTCCCACCCTCTCCCTCTCCCACAGAGTCCATAAGACTGTTCTATACATCAGTGTCTCTTTTGCTGTCTCATACACCGGGTTATTGTTACCATCTTTCTAAATGCCATATATATGCGTTAGTATACTGTATTTATGTTTTTCCTTCTGGCTTACTTCACTTTGTATAATAGGCTCCAGTTTCATCCACCTCATTAGAACTGATTCAAAAGTATTCTTTTTAATGGCTGAGTAATACTCCATTGTGTATATGTACCACAGCTTTCTTATCCATTCATCTGCTGATGGACATCTAGGTTGCTTCCATCAATAAAAATTTTAAAAATTAAGTCTAAGTATATATAAAGACTGGAAGGAAATACATTAAAAAAAAAAAAAAAGTATCTCTAGCTCATGAAACAAGAATGATGACAGTATCCTGGACAAACTGGAAATAAAACTAAGTAACTGATACCTATTTTTAAAAAATCAAGATAAATAAAATAAAGCTAACAAAAACTGGAAGAGAAAAAAATAATCTTAGAAACCTTTTCATTGTAAAGGGACTAAAGCATATTTCTGGCACTGCTATTGGGTACCTTTTGTATTTGTCATCCTAAATCCCAAAGTAAAACTTTCAAAATGGGATATTTTTAGGGCAAGGGAGAAAACAAGTATACTTAAAAGGCTGTATATTGTCACCCTGCTTATTTAACTTATATGCAGAATACATCATGAGAAACGCTGGACTGGATGAAGCACAAGCTGGAATCAAGATTGCCAGGAGAAATATCAATAACCACAGGTATGCAGATGGCACTACCCTTATGGCAGAAAGCAAAGAAGAACTAAAGAGCCTCTTGATGAAAGTGAAAGAGGAGAGTGAAAAAGGTGGCTTAAAACTCAACATTCAGAAAATTAAGATCATGGCATCTCATCCATCACTTCATGACAAATATATGGGGAAACAGTGGAAACAGTGGCAGACTTTATTTTCTTGGGCTCCAGAATCACTGCAGATGGTGACTGCAGCCATGAAATTAACAGATGCTTTCTCCTTGGAAGAAAAGTTATGACCAACCTAAACAGCTTATTAAAAAGCGAAACATTACTTTGCCAACAAAGGTCCATCTAGTCAAAGCTATGGTTTCTCCAGTGGTCATGTATGGATGTGAGAGTTGGACTATACAGAAAGCTGAGTGCTGAAGAATTCATGCTTTGAACTGTGGTGTTGCAGAAGACACTTGAGAGTCCCTTGGACAGCAAGGAGATCCAACCAGTCCATCCTAAAAGAAATCAGTCCTGAATATTCATTGGAAGGACTGATGCTGAAGCTGAAACTCCAATACTTTGGCCACCTAATGTGAAGAACTGACGCATTTGAAAAGAGTCTGATGCTGGGAAAGATTGAAGGTGAAAGGAGAAGAGGCTGACAGAGGATGAGATGGTTGCATGGCATCACGGACTCAATGGATATGAGTTTGAGTAAACTCCGGGAGTTGGTGATGGACAGGGAGGCTTGGCGTTCTGGAGTCCATGGGGTCGCAAAGAGTCGGACACGACTGAGTGACTGAACTGAACCGAATTGAAAGGGGTGAAAAACAATTGGAATCCATACCTTAAGATTTACAAATTAAACAGTGTATGAATGTGGAAATACATACTGCCAAAGTCTCAAGAAGAGGTGACCTTGAGAGAGTATGTTTCATTTAAGCCAAGTATTGAGGTTGAGAAGCATCTGTCTAGAGACAATGGGTACTCTGGATCCTGGTTCTCTGTTCTACCTAGGAGATTCTGCTATACTCCTTGATATACAAAGCAAACAGTTAACAGTCAAATAAGAGAAATCTTCAAGTATCATGAACTGAGCTACCTAGATTACTTAGCAAACTTGACCCTGAAGAGCCATTGACCAAACTCACAAAATTCTTCTTTCAGACTAACAAGGAATAATAAAGGGGGAAAAAAAGGTAGATTCATGGTTTGCCTCAGAATTTGAGTGAATTTGGTCACTCATATTGAGTCCATATGCAGAAACCAGATCATGTGCAAAAGAAAAATAAGCAGACTTAAGGTCTACAAAATTATGAATAAATGAATATAATTGTAAAAGTTCTGCGTGGAGCTAACACTTGAATACATCTTATTCTCCTAAAGATCCAAAAACACTTTTATTTATTTATTTTTTTTGTCCTTTTATTTTATTTTATTTTTTTTTAAATCTTCCAATTTTATTTTATTTTTAAACTTTACATAATTGTATTAGTTTTGCCAAATATCAAAATGAATCCGCCACAGGTATACATGTGTTCCCCATCCTGAACCCTCCTCCCTCCTCCCTCCCCATACCATCCCTCTGGGCCGTCCCAGTGCACCAGCCCCAAGCATCCAGCATCATGCATCGAACCTGGACTGGCAACTCGTTTCCTACATGATATTTTACATGTTTCATTGCCATTCTCCCAAATCTTCCCACCCTCTCCCTCTCCCACAGAGTCCATAAGACTGTTCTATACATCAGTGTCTCTTTTGTTGTCTCGTATACCGGGTTATTGTTACCATCTTTCTAAATTCCATATATATGCGTTAGAATACTGTATTTATGTTTTTCCTTCTGGCTTACTTCACTCTGTATAATAGGCTCCAGTTTCATCCACCTCATTAGAACTGATTCAAAAGTATTCTTTTTAATGGCTGAGTAATACTCCATTGTGTATATGTACCACAGCTTTCTTATCCATTCATCTGCTGATGGACATCTAGGTTGCTTCCATGTCTTGGCTATTATAAACAGTGCTGCGATGAACATTGGGGTACACGTGTCTCTTTCCCTTCTGGTTTCCTCAGTGTGTATGCCCAGCAGTGGGGTTGCTGGATCATAAGGCAGTTCTATTTCCAGTTTTTTAAGGAATCTCCACACTGTTCTCCATAGTGGCTGTACTAGTTTGCATTCCCACCAACAGTGTAAGAGGGTTCCCTTTTCTCCACACCCTCTCCAGCATTTATTATTTGTAGACTTTTGGATCACAGCCATTCTGACTGGTGTGAAATGGTACCTCATAGTGGTTTTGATTTGCATTTCTCTGATAATGAGTGATGTTGAGCATCTTTTCATGTGTTTGTTAGCCATCTGTATGTCTTCTTTGGAGAAATGTTTATTTAGTTCTTTGGCCCATTTTTTGATTGGGTCGTTTATTTTTCTGGAGTTGAGCTGTAGGAGTTGCTTGTATATTTTTGAGATTAGTTGTTTGTCGGTTGCTTCATTTGCTATTATTTTCTCCCATTCCGAAGGCTGTCTTTTCACCTTGCTAATAGTTTCCTTTGATGTGCAGAAGCTTTTAAGGTTAATTAGGTCCCATTTGTTTATTTTTGCTTTTATTTCCAATATTCTGGGAGGTGGGTCATAGAGGATCCTGCTGTGATGTATGTTGGAGAGTGTTTTGCCTATGTTCTCCTCTAGGAGTTTTATAGTTTCTGGTCTTACGTTTAGATCTTTAATCCATTTTGAGTTTATTTTTGTGTATGGTGTTAGAAAGTGGTCCAGTTTCATTCTTTTACAAGTGGTTGACCAGATTTCCCAGCACCACTTGTTAAAGAGATTGTCTTTAATCCATTGTATATTCTTGCCTCCTTTGTCGAAGATAAGGTGTCCATATGTGCATGGATTTATCTCTGGGCTTTCTATTTTATTCCATTGATCAATATTTCTGTCTTTGTGCCAGTACCATACTGTCTTGATAACTGTGGCTTTGTAGTAGAGCCTGAAGTCAGGTAGGTTGATTCCTCCAGTTCCATTCTTCTTTCTCAAGATCGCTTTGGCTATTCGAGGTTTTTTGTATTTCCATACAAATTGTGAAATTATTTGTTCTAGCTCTGTGAAGAATACTGTTGGTAGCTTGATAGGGATTAAAATAAATATAATTCATTACATATTGTGATATAGTTTATTATGTAACAATGATAATTTTATCATTCTAACAACATAAAAGGAAAAAGTGTAAACAAAACCATAATCCTGGGCTGCCCTGGTGGCTCAGTGGTAAAGAATCCTCCTGCCAGTGCAGGAGACATAGGTTCAATCCCTGATCCAGGAAGATCCCACATGCGGTAGAGCAAAGAAGTCTGTGCACCATGACTTCTAAGCCTGTTGATCATTATGTAGTGTCCTTTTTTGTCTCTTTTCACAGCCTTTGTTTTAAAGTCTATTTTATTGGATATGAGTATTGCTACTCCTGATTTCTTTTGGTCTCTATTTGCATGGAATATCTTTTTCTAGCCCTTCACTTTCAGTCTGTATGCATCCCCTGTTTTGAGGTGGGTCTCTTGTAGACAACATATATAGGGGTCTTGTTTTTGTGTCCATTCACCCAGTCTTTATCTTTTGGTTGGGGCATTCAACCCATTTACATTTAAGGTAATTATTGATAAGTATGATCCTGTTGTCATTTACTTTATTGTTTTGGGTTCGAGTTTATACACCTTTTTTGTGTTTC
Source organism: Bos javanicus (assembly GCF_032452875.1). Lineage (NCBI taxonomy): Eukaryota > Metazoa > Chordata > Mammalia > Artiodactyla > Bovidae > Bos > Bos javanicus. Next base: position 85,361,628 of record NC_083897.1, on the reverse strand, counting down.
CTGTCTAGAAAAGATCCTTTAGCATTTGTTGGAGAGCTGGTTTGGTGGTGCTGAATTCTCTCAGCTTTTGCTTGTCTGTAAAGCTTTTGATTTCTCCTGCATATTTGAATGAGATCCTTGCTGGGTACAGTAATCTGGGCTGTAGGTTATTTTCTTTCATCACTTTAAGTATGTCTTGCCATTCCCTCTTGGCATGAAGAGTTTCTATTGAAAGATCAGCTGTTATCCTTATGGGAATCCCCTTGTGTGTTATTTGTTGTTTTTCCCTTGCTGCTTTTAATATTTGTTCTTTGTGTTTGATCTTTGTTAATTTGATTAATATGTGTCTTGGAGTGTTTTGCCTTGGGTTTATCTTGTTTGGGACTCTCTGGGTTTCTTGGACTTGGGTGATTATTTCCTTCCCCATTTTAGTAAAGTTTTCAACTATTATCTCCTCAAGTATTTTCTCATGGTCTTTCTTTTTGTCTTCTTCTTCTGGGACTCCTATGATTCGAATGTTGGGGCATCTAATATTGTCCTGGAGGTCTCTGAGATTGTCCTCATTTCTTTTAAATAATTTTTCTTTTTTCCTCTCTGATTCATTAATTTCTACCATTCTACTTTCTACTTCACTAATCCTATCTTCTGCCTCCGTTATTCTACTCTTTGTTGCCTCCAGAGTGTTTTTGATCTCATTTATTGCATTATTCATTATATACTGACTCTTTTTTATTTCTTCTAGGTCCTTGTTAAACCTTTCTTGCATATTTTCAGTCCTTGTCTCCAGGCTATTTATCTGTGATTCCATTTTGATTTCAAGGTTTTGGATCATTTTCACTATCATTATTCAGAATTCTTTATCAGGTAGATTCCCTATCTCTTCCTCTTTTGTTTGGTTTGGTGGGCATTTATCCTGTTCCTTTACCTGCTGTGTATTCCTCTGTCTCTTCATCTTGTTTATATTGCTGAGTTTGGGGTGGCCTTTCTGTATTCTGGCAGTTTGTGGGTTTTTCTTTATTGTGGAGTTTCCTTGCTGTGGGTGAAGTTGTATGGGAGGCTTGTCAAGGTTTCTTGGTTAGGGAAGCTTGTGTTGGTGTTCTGGTGGGTGTAGCTGGATTTCTCTCTGGAGTGCAATGAAGTGTCCCGTAATGAGTTATGAGATGTCAATGGGTTTGGAGTAACTTTGGGCAGCCTGTATATTGAAGCTCAGGGCTGTGTTCCTGTGTTGCTGGAGAATTTGAGTGGTATGTCTTGCTCTGGAACTTGTTGGCCCTTGGTTGGTGCTTAGTTTCAGTGTAGGTATGGAGGCGTTTGATGAGCTCCTGTCGATTAGTGTTCCCTGGAGTCAGGAGTTATCTGGTGTTCTCAGGATTTGGATTTAAGCCTCCTGCTACTGGTTTTCAGTCTTATTTTACAGTAGTCTCAAGACTTCTCCTTCTATACAGCGCCATTGTTAAAACATCTAGGTTAAAGATGAAAAGTTTCTCCACAGTGAGGGACACCCAGAGAGGTTCACAGAGTTACATAGAGAAGAGAAGAGGGAGGAGGGAGTTAGAGGTGATCCGAATAAGATGAGGTGGAATGAAAAGAGGAGAGAGCAAGCTAGCCAGTTATCACTTCCTTATGTGCGCTCCACAATCTGGACCACTCGGAGACGTTCACGGAGTTATACAGAGAAGAGAAGAGGGAGGAAGGAGATAGAGGTGGCCAGGAGGATAAAAGAGGGGAATCAAAAGGAGAGAGACAGATCCAGCCAGTAATCAGTTCCCTAAGTGTTCTCCACCGTCTGGAACACACAGAGATTCACAGAGTTGGGTAGAGAAGAGAAGGGGGAGGGTGGAGACAGAGGCGATCTGGTGGAGAAAAAGGACAGTCCAAAGGGGGAGATAGCAGTCAAGCCAGTAATCTTGCTCCTAAGTAAAAATGGGTACTGAAGATCGGGTTCTTAAAGGTACAAAATTGATAACAAATACCAAAAAGCGAAGATTAAAAATCTAGAGCAGAGGTTGGATTTTCAAAAGTACAATATTAAAGAAAAGAAGAAGAAAAAAAACAATCACAAAAAAATTTTTTAAATATGTATATGAAGTTTGCTGTAAAAAATAGGGTCTTTTTTTGCAAAGTAATAGTAGTTTATAAAAATGAAAATTAAAGGAGTAATAGAGGACTTAAAATTTTTTTTTAATTTTTAAAAAAAAGAATGATTGTAAAAATAGTAAAAATATATCTAGGACTTTCTCTGGTGTTGTTGTGGGCAGTATGGGGTCAGTTCATTTTCGGATAGTTCCTTGTTCCGATTTATAGTTCTCAAGATCTATAGGCCCCTTCTATGTAGTCAGTACTAATTACAGGGTTTTAACCTATTGCACTTGTCACTTCCAAGGCACTTCCCTCTGTTTTAGCTTCTTCTGTTTGCTGGTCTCTTCAGTGTCTGATTTCTGCCCTGACACAAGGCGGGCGGTGGTGGACACTTTTTTTAGGTTCACTTTTTCAATCATGCTGTGGGGAGAGAGGGATGCTGCAAACAAATAACACTGGCATGTGCTTGCAATGTCTCAGCCACACTGGGCCTGCCCCCACTCACGAAGCATGTGCCCTCCCTGCCCAGACTGCTCAGGTTCTAGGTTGCTCCGCCAGGAACTGTCCGAGGCCTGCCCTGAGCTGCATGCACCTCCCAGGTCTAAGCCGCTCAGGTTCAGGCACTTGGGTAGTCCTCAGAGGCACAGACCCAGTTGGGCCTGTGTTTTGTGCCCTTCCCAGATCCGAGTAGCTCAGGTGATGAGGTGTTTGGTGAGTATGGTTGCTGCAACTTATCACCTCCCCTGTCCCTTCTGCTCAATGTGTACAACCAGCACACCTTCTCAGGCAGATGTTGACTGTCCAGAACCCCAAGAAGTCTTAGTTAGCAAAGAAGCCTGCTTGCAGTTTGGTAGATAATGTCTCTCTGGGGCTGCGATTGCCCCCTTCTGGCTCTGGCTGCCTGTTACAGGAGGGGGATGGTCTGCATCCGTCTAGTTCTGTTCAGTCCTCTCTTCTTTGCATGGGCCTAGTGGTTTCTTAGGTTAGGGTTTTTCGCATGATAGCTATCCCGCAGTCTGGTTTGCTAGCCCAGGTTAGTTCCCTCAGCTTGCCCTCGGGGCATTCAGGCCCCGGTCCTTACTCTAAGCAGTGCAGCCCTCGCCTCCCTGCCCAGCCCCCGCTTGCTAGTGGCGGGTGCAGGCGTCTGCTCTGTTTCTCCACTGGGGGAGTTACTGTTGGGCTTGTAATCTGTGGATTTTGATTATTTATTTATTTTTCCTCCCTGTTATGTTACCCTCTGTGCTTGCAAGGCTAGCCACAGACTCTGCAGTGAGAGTGTTTCCTAGTGTTTGGAAACCTGTCTTTTTAAGACTCCCTTCCCGGGACAGAGCTCCGCCCCTACCTCTTTTGTCTCTTTTTTTCTTTTATATTTTTTCCTACCTCCTTTTAAAGACAATAGCCTACTTTTCTGGGTGCCTGATGTCCTCTGCGGGCATTCAGAAGTGGTTTGGTGCAATTTACTCAGCGTTTAAATGTTCTTTTGATGAATTTGTGAGGGAGAAAGTGGTCTCCCCATCCTATTCCTCTGCCATCTTAGGACTGCCCCTTCTGGTAGTATCTTTAAGATTTTCTATATATAGAATCATGTCATCTACAAAACAGTGACAGTCTTATTACTTCTTTTCCAATTTAGATTCCTCATATTTCTTTTTTCTTGTCTAATTGCTGTGTCTAGGATGTCCAAAATGTGCTGAATAAAAGTAGGGAGTGCACATCCTTATCTCATTCCTGATCTTAGAGGAAGTGTTATGAGCTTTTCAAAATTGACTATGATATTAGCTGTAGGTTTATCATATATTGCCTTCATTATGTTTAGGTATGTTCCCTCTATGCCCACTTTCTGGAAAGTTTTTCTCATAAACAGGTGCTGAATTTTGTCAAAGTTTTTGCTTCATCTACTGAGATGATCATATGCTTTTTTTTCTTTAATTTTTCTATATGTGGTGTATCAAATTGATTGATTTGAGGATATTGAAAAATCTTTCCAAATAGGACATACAGATGGCCAACAGACACGTGAAAATATTCTCAACATTACTAATTATCAGAGAAATGCAAATCAAAACCACAATGAGGTATCACCTCACACCAGTCATAATGACCATCAACAAAACTCTACAAATAATAAATGCTGGACGGTTGTGGAGAAAAGGGAAGCCTCTTATACTGGTGGTGGGAATGTAAATTGGTGCAGTCACTATGGATAACAGTATGGAGGTTCCTTAAAAAGCAAAAAAAAACAGACTTACAATATGATCTAATGGTCTCACTCCTGGGCATGTATCTGGAGAAAAACATATATATATCAAAAAATATATATGCACTCCAATGTTCACAGAAGTACTATTTACAGTAACCAAGACATGGAAGCAGCCTATGTGCCTATTGACAGATGAATGGATTAAGAAGATGTGATATACATACACAATGGAATATTATGCAGTCATAAAAAAGAATTAAATAAGTCCATTTGTAGCAACATGGATTGGCCTAGAGATTATCATATCAAGTGAAGTAAGTCATATAGATAAAGAGGAGTATAATATGAAATCACTTGTATGTGGAATATTTTAAAAATAATACAAGTGAACAGATTTACAAGACAGAAATAAACTCGTAGACATAGAAAAGAAACTTATGGTTACCAAAGAGGAAAGGGATAAATTAGGAATTTGAGATTACCATATATACATTACTATATATCTTGAATAACAGCCTTGTCTAACTCAATGAAACTATGAGCCATGTCTTGTTGGGCCACTGCAAACGGGATCATGGTGGTGAGTTCTGACAAACATGGTCCACTGGAGAAGGCAATGGCAAACCACTTTAGTATTCTTGCCTTGAAAACCTCATGAACTGTATGAAAAGGCAAAAAATATGACACTGAAATATGAACTATCCAGGCTGTAGGTGCCCAATATTCTACTGGAGAAGAGTGGAGAAATAACACCAGAAACAATCAAGAGATGGAGCTAAAGCAAAAACAACTCCCAGTAGTGGATGTGACTGGTGATGGAAGTAAAGTCCAAGGCTGTAAAGAACAATATTGCATAGGAACCTGGAATGATAGGTGCATGAATCAAGGTAAAGTGGAAGTGGTCAAACAGGAGATGACAAGAGTGCACATCGACATTTTAAGGATCAGTGAACTAAAATGGACTGGAATGGGCGAATTTAATTCAGATGACCATTATATCTACTACTGTGGGCAAGAATCCTTTAGAAGAAAGGGACTAGCCATCATAATCAACAAAAGAGTCTGCCGGGGACCAGCCCCGGCTGAACCAGGGTATTCGAAGGAGAGACGGCGTAGGCGAAGATCAGGAAACAATTGCTTAATTAAACGTTAATTAAGGATATAAAGAGTAATAGAATGAGGATAGCTCAGTAAAGTTCAGTGGAGAAAAGAGGCTGAAATAAGGATAGCTCAGTGAGGAAATTCAGTGGAGAAAAGAGGCTGAATAATTCAGCCAGAAGGTAAGAGAAAGAACGACATGGTGAGACCAAGTTTCGGTGAACAAGGCCCGCACTTTATTTTCCAAAGTAGTTTTTATACCTTAAGTTATGCACAGAGGATAATGGGGGAAGGGGTAGAGTCTTGCAGCAAACCAGGCTTTCTTCCTGCAAACTTATCATATGCAAAAGCTTAGGTGATTTGCATCATCTTCTGGCCCGGAGGCCTGTTAACATTTTAAGACCTTTTCTTCAGAAAACTTATTTTTCTCTAAAGGTGATTGGTCAGGAGCCACCCTCCAAAAGCATTAGATAAAGTTGCATTCCTACAGCGCAAATGTGTGGTGGGCTACAACAAGAAAAAGAATTAACTCAAGGGTCCCAGGTTACAAACATTAAAGCTACTATTTACACCAATTATATTAATCAATACACTGCCAGGGACACAGCAGGTAAGGGATATGGAAACTTAGCAGCAAACATTGGCCCAACAAGTGAAAATCCCTTCACCAATACAATTTCTAATCAATCTTTTAACTACTCAAAAGAATCTGTGTTTAGACAGTTTAGGCCATCTCCTGCCTCTCACAGTTGGGAGGCTCTGAACAATCACATGTGGCCGGAAAACCTATTCAGGCAGGCTAGAGGATTTCCAAAGGAGTTTGTAGGTTAAACACTGTCACACCCAGGAATTATTAACTGGAGCTGTAAGCTAACTTTTTTTCAGAGAGGTAGTGGGGGACAGCCCCCCGTAAAGCAGAAAGTAGGCAGACTCTGGTTTTGGGGGTATATGCTCGAGAATTTCCAGGGGGACTCCTGAGGCTCGATCCCGCCTTTGCGTATGCCGAGCCTCCTTCCTCATGACCTTTGTCATGGGCGGAGTTCCTCACGCTGGCTACCGGCAGTGATAGAATTCCAGTTGAGCTATTCCAGATCCTGAAAAGTGCTGCACTCAATATGCAATATGCACTCAATATGCAATATGCCGGCTCCCGGCAAGAGTCCAAAATGCAATACTTGGGTGCAGGCTCAAAAATAACAGAATGATCTCTGTTCGTTTCCAAGGTAAAACATTCAATATCACAGCAATCCAAGTCTATGCTCTGAAAAGTAATGCTGAAGAAGCTGACGCTGAACCGTCTAATGAAGACCTGCAAGACCTTTTAGAACTAATACCCAAAAAAGATGTTATTTTCATTATAGGGGACTGGAATGCAAAAGTAGAAAGTCAAGAAACACTGGGAGTAACAGGCAAGTTTGGCCTTGAAGTACAAAATGAAGCAGGGCAAAGGTTAATAGGGTTTTCTCAAGAGAACGCACTGGTCATAGCAAGCACCCACTTCCAACAACACAGGAGATGAGTCTACACATAGACATCACCAGATGGTCAATACCAAAATCAGATTGATTATCTTCTTTGCAGTCAAAGATGGAGAACTCTATACAGTCAGCAAAAACAAGACCAGGAGTTGACTGTGGCTCAGATCATGAACTCCTTACTTCCAAATTCAGACTTAAATTGAAGAAAGTAGGGAAAACCTCTAGACCATTCAGGTATGACTTAAATCAAATCCCTTATGATTATACAGTGGAAGTGAGAAATAGATTCAAGGGACTAGATCTGATAGAGTGCCTGAAGAACTATGGATGGAGGTCCATGACCTTGTACAGGAGGCAGTGATCAAGACCATCCCCAAGAAAAAGAGATGCAATAGGCAATATTGCCTAATAAGTTTCCTGGAGAAGTCTTAAAAATATCTGAGAAAACAAGAGAAGCTAAAGGCAAAGGAGAAAAGGAAAGATATACCCATTTGAATGCAGAGCTCCAAAGAATAGCAAGGAGAGATAAGAAAGCCTACCTCAGTGATCAATGCAAATAATTAGAGGAAAACAGTAGAATGGCAAACAGTAGAGATATCTTCAAGAAAATTAGAGATACCAAGGGGCTTTTTCATGTAAAGATGGGTTCAATAAAGGACAGAAATGGTATGGACCTAACAGAAGCAGAAGATATTCAGAAGAGGTTGCAAGAATACACAGAAGAACTCTACAAAAAAAGATCTTCATGACCCAGATAACCACAACGGTGTGGTCACTCACCTAGAGCCAGACATCCTGGAATGTGAAGTCAAGTGGGGCTTAAGAAGCATCACTATGAACAAAGCTAGTGGAGGTGATGGAATTCCAGTTGAGCTATTTTATATCCTAAAAGATGATGCTGTGAAAGTTCTGCACTCAATATGCCAGCAAATCTGAAAAACTCAGCAATGGCCACAGGACTGGAAAAGATCAGTTTTCATTCCAATCTCAAAGAAAGGCAATGCCAAAGAATTTTCAAACTATCACACAGTTGCACTCATTTCACATGCTAGCAGAGCAGTGTTCAAAATTCTCCATGCCAGGACTCAACAGTATGTGATCTGTAAACTTCCAGATGTTCAAGCTGGATTTAGAAAAGGCAGAGGAATCAGATACCAAATGGCCCACATCTGTTGGATCATCATGAAAGCAAGAGAGTTCCATAAAAATATCTATTTCTGCTTTATTGACTATGCCAAAGCCTTTGACTGTGTGGATAACAACAAACTGTGGAAAATTCTTCAAGACATAGGATTACCAGACCACCTTAACTGCTTCCTGAGAAATCTGTATTCAGGTGAAGTAGCAATAGTTAGAACTGAACATGGAACAACAGACTGGTTCCAAATAGGGAAAGGAGTACGTCAAGGCTGTATATTGTCACCCTGCTTATTTAACTTATATGCAGAGTACATCATGAGAAATGTCATGCTGGATGAAGCACAAGCTGGAATCAAGACTGCCAGAAGAAATATCAATAACCTCAGGTATGCAGATGACACCACCCTTATGGCTGAACATGAAGAAGAACTAAAGAGCCTCTTGATGAAAGTGAAAGAGGAGAGTGAAAAAGTTGGCATAAAACTCAGCATTCAGAAAACTAAGCTCATTGCATCCAGTCCCATCACTTCATGGCAAATAGATGGGGTTTCAATGGAAACAGTGACTTTATTTTGGGGGGCTCCAAAACCACTGCAGATGGTGACTGCAGCCATGAAATTAAAAGACGCTTGCTCCTTGAAGAAAAGCTATGACCACCTAGGTAGCCTATTAAAAAGCAGAGACATTACTTTGCCAACCAAGTTACATGTAGTCAAAGCTATGGATTTTCCAGTAGTCATTTATGGATGTGAGAGTTGGAATATAAAGAAACCTGAGCACCAAAGAATTGATACTTTTGAACTGTGGTGTTGGAGAAGACTCTTGAGAGTCCCTTGGACTGCAAAGAGATCAAACCAGTTGATCCTAAAGGAAATAAGTCCTGAATATTCATTAGAAGAACTGATGCTGAAGCTGAAACTCCAATACTTTGGCCACTTGATGCAAAGAACTGACTCATTGGAAAAGACCCTGATGCTGGGAAAGATTAAAGGTGGGAGGAGAAGGGTATGACAGAGGATGAAATTGTTGGATGGCATCACTGACTTGATGGACATGAGTCTGAGTAGGCTCCAGGAATTGGTGATGGACAGGGAAGCCTGACGTGCTGCAGTTAATGGGATCACAAAGAGGCAGACACGACTGAGTGACTGGACTGAACTGAACTGATGTGTAAAATGCATGCTCAGTCATTAAGTCATGTCTAACTCTTTGTGATTCCAAGGACTGTAGCCTGCCATCCTCTTCTGTCCATGGTTTTTTTCAGGCAAGAATACTGGAGTGGATTGCCATTTCCTTCTTGAATATATAAAATAGATTACCAACAAAGACCTATTATACAGCACAGGGAACTATATTCTGTATCTTGTAATAATGGAAAAAAAAATCTAAAAAATGTATCTGAATCACTCTGTGTATACATGAAAATAACATTGTAAATCAATTATATTTCAGTAAAAATTTAAACAAACAAGGAACAACATGACAAAATATTAATTCTGAATAAATTGGAACCATTAAGTATATATATTGTTTTTCAATATATAAATAAATAAACAACTGTAGAACATCCTTATAGTGGAAAACCAATCAGCAATAAAAGCAATGAACTGTTGATTCAATAACTTAAATGAGTCTCAAAGGCATTATGGTGAGTAGAAGACACTTTCCATTGGTGATATATTTTATCTTCCATTTATATAGCAATGTTGAAATAAGAAACTTAAGGAGATGGGAAGAGACTAGTGATTGCCAGGGGTTAGAGATAGTGAGATGAGGAAAAGGCTGAGTAAATACAAAGGATCAGCACAAAGGAGATCTTTGTGGTAATGGAATAATTCTGTATCTTGATTGCCATAATGGCTATACAAATCTACACATATTATCAAATGACACTGAACTATATTTACACATTCTACCAGTGTCAAATTCTTGATTTTTGCGTCAATACTATAATTATGTAAGATGCAGTCATTTGAAGAAATCGGATCAAAGGTATAGTCTTCCTTTGAAGAAACGTATCTTAGAAAGCTAATGTCTCTCATAAGTTCACCACTCTGAGGTTATAAATGTTAATGGTACAGAATATATTTCTCTCAATCAGGAACCCAGAAACTTTTTATGTGGAGTCAAATAGAAAATATTTTAGGCTTTGTGGATCATATCATGAGAGCTATCAGAAAGAGTTCATAAACAAATGGTCATGGTTGCTTTCCAATAAAACGTTACTTACAAAAACAGGTGGTGCTGCTGAATTTGGCCAATGAGTTGTCATTTGATGAGCTCTGCTCTAGATTAAATATATATTACATGTGTGCCTTCTCTGATATAATTATTGGACAAGTACTATAGATAATTATATAATATTTACTTACTACATACTATTTTATATATACACCTAGACACATTTTGTGCCTGTTCCCTGGTGGCTCAGCGGTTAAAGCGTCTGCCTCCAATGCGGGAGACCTGGGTTTGATCCCTGGGTCGGGAAGATCCCATGGAGAAGGAAATGGCAACCCACTCTAGTGTTCTTGCTTGGAGAATCCCATGGACGGAGAAGCCTACAGTCCACAGGGTCGCAAAGAGTCAGGCATGACTGAGCGACTTCTCTTTCTTTCTTTCCTAGACACATTTTATTGTTTATTTTATGTATGTATGGACATACATACCTAATGTTTTACCATTTTCCTTTTTCACTTAATATATTATACATATCTTTCTTTGTCAGCACATATAGATCAACCTTATTACATTTCAGTGACTTCAGAATATTTCATTGTAAAGAAGTATAAATTTGAGTAACCTCTACTGATAAATGTTTATGGGAATTCCAATTTTTCATGAATATAATAAATGCACATTAAACATATATATATATGTTAATATATACATATATTACTTTTGTCTCACTTGGACTGGTTCTTGTTTTAGTTTTAACATCTTTGGAACCTACATAACAAATATGGTTAATACTCTTAAAGATAAAGGGACAAACGATAGAAAAAAGATCTTGACAAAAAAAAATAGAAATAGCCATTAAGTATATGAACAGATTCTCAGTTCATATCTATAATTTCAAACTAAAATGGCAATTGCACTTTTCACCAATCAAATGTATAAATTAAAAGATGTATGGAATTCAGTTTGCATACTGACTGACAACTGGGGTGAAAACTGGACAATATGCTAGACTCAATGAGAATTTGAAATGTCCATGCCGTTTGATCCAGAAATTGAAAAGAAATTTGTCCTACAGAAATACCTAGAAAATTACAAAAAGATAGACACACAAATCCACACATGGAGGGAAAGGATACAGAGTAATTTCTAATTGCAAAATTGTTTGACATTGTGAAAATTTGGGAACAATGTAAATACAGATCAATAAGGAAATGATTTAAAGGAATACTATGATTTTTTAAAAGGAATAAAGGCAATTGTTTATACTCGAAATATATTCAAGATGTATTAAGTGGATAAAGGAAATGGCAATATATTATAATGGTATAATCCCATTCTTACAAACTGATATCTATGAAGATATATATACTGCTCAGCAGGTAAAGAATCATCTCCTGCACTGCAAAATGCAGGAGACACAAGAGATGTGGGTTCAATCCTGGGGCTGGGAAGATCCCCCTGAAGGAGGAAACAGCAACACACTCCAAATTCTTGCCTGAAAATCCCAAAGACAGAGGAATCTGATGGGCTACAGTCCAAAGGGTCACAAAGAGTCAGACACGACTGAGCGACTAAGCATGCACCCACTTATTTTTTGTGTATTAGGAATAAAATAAGTCGGAAGAAAATATTCCAAAGTCTTAACAGTAATTATATGTGGGAAACTGTTATATGATATAAGAAAATGTTTGCATCGCTGTGTCCTGAATCAAAAACATTGAGGAAGACCATACAAAGAGAAGGCAGAGGAACCAGAGATCAAATTGCCAATATCTGTTGGAACATAGAAAAAGAAAGAGCATTCCATAAAAACATCTACTTCTGCTTTATTGACTATGCTAAAGCCCTTGACTGCATGGATCACAATAAACTGAAGAAAATTCTGAAAGACATGGGAAAGCCAGACCACCTTACCTGCTTCCTGAGAAATCTGTATGCAGGGCAAGAAACAACTGTTAGAACAGGACATGGAACAACAAAGTGGTTCAAAATTGGGAAAGGAGTACATCAAAGTTGCATACTGTCAGCCTGATTCTTTAACTTATATGCAGAGTACATAATGCAAAGTTGACTTCCCTGGTGGTGGCTCAGACGGTAAAGCATCTGTCTACAATGCGAGAGACCTGGGTTCAATCCCTGGGTTAGGAAGATCCCCTGGAGAAAGAAATGGCAATCCACTCCAGGACTATTGCCTGGAAAATCCCATGGACAGAGGAGCCTGGTAGGCTACAGCCCATGGGGTCACAAAGAGTTGGACATGACTGAGTGAATTCACTTCCTTTCTTTAATGCAAAATACCATGCTGGATGAAACACAAGCTGGAATCAAGTTTGCCAGTAAAAGTATCAATAACCTCGGATATGCAAATGACACCATCCATATGGCAGAAAGTGAAGAACTAAAGAGCCTCTTGATGAAAGTGAAAGAGGAGAGTGAAAAAGTTGATTTAAAACTCAACATTCAAAAAAGGAAGATCATGGCATCTGGTCCCATCACTTCATGGCAAATAGATGAGGTATCAATGGAAACTGTGACAGACTTTATTTTCTTGGGCTCCAACATCACTGCAGATGGTGACTGAAGCCATGAAAATAAAAGATGCTTGCTCCTTTGAAGAAAAGCTATGACCAACCTAGACACCATATTAAAAAGCAGAGACATTATTTGCCAACAAAAGCCCATCTAGCTAAAGTTATGGCTTTTCCAGTAGTCATGTATGGATACAAAAGTTGGACTATAAAGAAAACTGAGCACCAAACAATCGATGCTTTTGAACTGTGGTGTAGGAAAAGACTCTTGAGAGTTCCTTGGACTGCAAGGAGATCAAACTAGTCAATCCTAAAGGAAATCAGTCTTGAATATTCATTGGGAGGACTGATGTTGAAGCTGTGACTCCAATACTTTGGCCACCTAATGTGAAGAACTGACTCTTAGAAAAGACTGTGATGATGGGAAAGATTGAAGGCAGGAGGAGAAGGGGGTGACAGAGGACAAGATGGTTCGATGGCATCACTACTCGATGGACATGAGTTTGAACAAGTAAAGGGAGTTGGTGACGGACAGGGAAACCTGGTGTCCACGGGGTCACAGAGAGTCAAATGACTAGGCGAGACTGAACTAAACAGATGCAAAGAGAATCTAGAGTTTAGAGATCATTCACAAAAATGGAAACATACATGTCCAGTGACTGACACAGCCAGTGGGGAAATAAAACTCAGTTTCCCCAAGTAAAGAAGGATGGTGTTTTAGTTGCAAAAGCAAGCTAACCATCTTCTGCCTCCACCCTATAAAGGCACTTTAAGTAAGACATCCTCAGTTCAGTTCAGTTCAGTCACTCACACGTCTAACCCTTTGCGACCCCATGGACTACAGCATGCCAGGCCTCGCTCTCCATTACCAACTCCTGGAGTTTACTCAGACTCACGTCCACTGAGTTGGTGGTGCCACCCAACCGTCTATCCTCTGTTGGCCCCTTCTCCTCCTGCCTACAATCAATCATTCCGAACATCAGGGTCTTTTCCAATGAGTCAGTTCTTCGCATCAGGTGGCCAAAGCGTTGGAGTCTCAGCTTCAACATCAGTCCTTCCAATGAATATTCAGGACTGATTTCCTCTAGGATGGACTGGTTGAATATCTTGTTGCAGTCCAAGGGACTCTCAAAAGTCTTCTCCAACATCACAGTTCAAAAGCATCAATTCTTCGGTGCTCAGTTTTCTTTATAGTCCAATTCTCACATCCATAATGACTAATGGAAAAACCATAGCCTTGACTAGATGGAACTTGTTGGGAAAGTAATGTCTCTGCTCTTTAATATGCTCTCTAGGATGGTCATAACTTTTCTTCCAAGGAAGAAGCGAATTTTAACTTCATAGCTGCAGTCACCATCTGCAGTGGTTTTGGAGCCCAAAATACAAAGTTTGTCACTATTTCCACTGTTTTCCCATCTATTTGCCATGAAGTGATGGGACCAGATGCCATAATCTTACTTTTCAGAATGTTGAGCCTTATGCCAACATTTTCACTCTCTTCTTTCACTTTCATCAAGATGCTCTTTAGTTCTTCAATTTCTGCCACAAGGGTGATGTCATCTGCATATCTGAGGTTATTGATATTTCTCCTGGCAATCTTGATTCCAGCTTGTGGTTCATCCAGCCAAGTGTTTCTCGTGATGTACTCTGCATATAAGCTAAATAAGCTGGGTGACAATATATAGCCCTGACTTACTCCTTTCCCTATTTGGAACCAGTCTGTTGTTCCATGTCCGTTGTTCCATGTTGTTGCATCCTGACCTGCATACAGATATCTCAGAAGGCAGGTCAGGTGGTATGGTATTCCCATCTCTTTCAGAATTTTTCAGTTTATTGTGATCCACACAGTCAAAGTCTTTGGCATAGTCAATGAAGCAGAAATAGGTGTTTTACTGGAACTCTCCTGCTTTCTTGATGATCCAACAGATATTGTCAATTTTATCTCTGGTTCCTTTGCCTTTTCTAAAACCAACTTGAACATCTGGAATTTCACAGTTCATGTACTGTTGAAGTCTGGCTTGGAGAATTTTGAGCATTACTTTACTAGAGTGTGAGATGAGTGCAATTGTGCAGTAGTTTGAGCATTCTTTGGCATTGCCTTTCTTTGAGATTGGAATGAAAACTGACTTTTTCCAGTCCTGTGGCCACTGCTGAGTTTTTCAGATTTGCTGGCACCTTGAGTGCAGCACTTTCACAGCATCATCTTTTAGGATTTGAAATAGCTCAACTGGAATTCCATCACCTCCACTAGCTTTGTTTGTAGTGATGCTTCCTAAGGCCCACTCGACTTCACACTCCAGGATGTCTGGCTCTAGGTGAGTGATCACACTGTTGTGATTATCTGGTTCATGAAGATCTTTTTTGTAGAGTTCTTCTGTGTATTCTTGCCACCTCTTCTGAATATCTTCTGCTTCTCTTAGGTCCATACCATTTCTGTGCTTCATTGAGCCCATCTTTGCATGAAAAAGTCCCTTGGTATCTCTAATTTTCTTGAAGAGATCTCTAGAATAGAATTTCCCATTCTATTATTTCCCTCTATTTCTTTGCATTGATCACTGAGGAAGGCTTTCTTATCTCTCCTTGCTATCCTAGGAGCTCTGCATTCAAATGGGTATATCTTTCCTTTTCTCCTTTGCTTTTCACTTCTCATCTTTTCACAGCTATTTGTAAGTCTTTCTCAGACAGCCATTTTGCTTTTTGCATTTCTTTTTCTTGGGGATGGTCTTGATCACTGCCTCCTGTACAATGTCATGAACCTCCATCAATTTTTCATCAGGTACTCTGTCTATCATATATAATCCTCGAATCTATTTCTCACTTCTGCTGTATAATCGCAAGGGATTTGATTTAGGTCATACCTGAATGTTCTAGTGGTTTTCTCTACTTTCTTAAATTTAAGTCTGTATTTGGCAATAAGGAGTTCATGATCTGAGCCACAGTCAGCTCCTGGTCTTGTTTTTGCTGACTCTGTAGAGCTTCTCCACCTTTGGCTCCAAAGAAGATAATCAATCTGATTTTGATATTGACCATCTGGTGATGCCCATGGGTAGAGTCATCTCCTATGTTGTTGGAAGAGGGTGTTTGCTATGACCAATGCATTCTCCCAGCAAAACTCTATTAGCCTTTGCCCTGCTTCATTCTGTACTCCAAGCCCAAACTTGCCTGTTACTCCAGGTATTTAGTGACTTCCTACTTTTACATTCCAGTCCTCTATAATGAAAAGGACATCTTTTTTGGATGTTAGTTCTAGAAACTCTTGTAGGTCTTCATAGAACAGTTCAACTTCAGCTTCTTCAGCATTACTGGTCACGGCATAGACTTGGATTATCGTGATATTGAATGGTTTGCCTTCAAAACAAACAGAGATCATCTATTGTTTTTGAGATTGCATCCAAGTAGTGCATCCTGTAACACATCCTGGGAAGTGTCATAAATGACCAGAATTAACATGATACAATCAATACAAATTCAATCATCATTAAGAGTGCATTTAGTATATGCATTTACTGTTGCATTCAGCTTTCCAAGAACTCTGTCAAGAAAGCAAAACAACTATTCTTATTCATGTGAGGAAACTGAGATACCAAGTGGGCAAGCAAATTGTCCCAATGTCACACAGCTAGTTCAGTGGCAAAATCAGTGCTAGAATTCAAGACTCTGGACATCAAACCACATAGTCTCTTTGCTATTCATCTATGGGTCAATTTAACCACTAAGTTATTAGAGTTCTGGCTTCCTTCAAGTAATGAGGGGAGGTCCATTAGCAGAACTGGAGAGAAAGAACAGGCCTGTTATTTTATAATTTTTGAATAATCATCTTCATTTATCCTCCATATATGCAATCCCAGTTAAGAACTATGTAATGACAGATACACTGGGTTAGAAGAGGTCACTACCTCTCTGAGTTACCTAAGCCAAATTTCTTTTCATCAATAAGACTCATTTTCCTATAAAATTGGCAGTTTTCTGGTTTGAACATTTAGATTCTCTGGAATTCCTTTCAATCCACATATAGTAGAGTGGACTAACTTCTTTTCCAGATCTGACATTATGTTTTTCTACAAAACTTTCTGATTATTATTAATAATTAATAGTTATTACATGCTTACCATGTGTCAGGCATTATACTTAATACTTTACATGTACCATATCATTTCATTATCACAACAAATCTATGAGGTAAATACTATTATGATTCTCATTTGACTAATGAGGAGGCTGAGACACAGAGATTAAATGACCTGCTCAAGTTTACAGTTAGGAAGTGTCAGAGACAAGTTATGGATCAAGGTAGTTTGACTCAAGATCCTGTGGTTTGAACCACTGAGCACACTGCTGCTGCTAAGTCACTTCAGTCGTGTCCAACTCTGTGCAACCCCATGGACTGCAGCCCACCAGGCTCCTCCGTCCATGGGATTTTCCAGGCAAGAGTACTGGAGTGGGGTGCCATTGCCTTCTCTGGCTGAGCACACTAGAAAGGGCCATTTCTTCTATTCTTGTCATTTGACAGGGAAATTATAGGAGACATCTTGTTCAGACAGGATAGTGGTCCCATTTTTAACATCTGAATGCCTTTTCTGAATAATTATTTCAAAATAAAAATAAATTGATCTATTTTACATGGAATTAATATTTATGTTAATCTCTATGAGACAAATGTTACATAGACGAACTTTTTTGAAAGCACAGATATAATGTCAAGAAATTAAGATGGAAACTGAATTCCATGTCCCAAGCCAACCTTTAGCAACATTGATTTAGGGAAGTTTTGACAGCACCCTTGTCTTATCTATTGGTGTTTCTTCTTCTCCTCACAGACAGGACTCACTGTGTGCCATTTTGTAAGTTATTCACTGCACAAGGGAGCCTGGTGAAGAGCATGAGGGAGGGCTGAAATCCAGCTCCTATTCCTCTTGTCCTATGTGCCCTGGTTTCAAGCTACATCATCTCCCCAAAGGAAGTTTTCTCTTGTGTAACTGGGACTGTTAGGGGTATGATGGGTAAAGGAGAGTGTGAAAATGACTTTTTCTAATTCACAAAATTTTGCTGCATGGAGCAGCAGCCTCCCTATTGATAGACTATTAGAGAAAATTTTCAGAGATTTTATAGACTTGTTACACTATCTTACAGCTCAGGGTACTGCACTCTTCAGGGAGACAACTAGCTAATCTGAGAAATTACTTCCTACTTCCAGCACTAAATAAAGTGACAAGGAGAATGGTCCTCAGGCCTAAATATGAACATTGGTTAGACATGAGCCTAGACATAAACATTGCTTAGAAGTATTTGAAATACAAATGATATGATGTGACTGTAAAAGAAGATGTAATTACTTTAAATGAGTTCAAGGCTCCTAAATAGGAAAAATCACATACCACGAAATTGTGAGAAAGATTAAACCAATGAGTATTAAATAGTCCTGGAGGATTGCAGAGAAGCTTGAAAGCTAAAGATAGTTTACCAGAGTAAGCATTATCACAAAGAGGAATAGGGTGCTTTTGATAAAACACAAATGAACCTTTTGAATTCAGGTGAGATTCAAACAATGGCTTGTTTAAGGAATGATCCTTGAAAACTTATAAAAAGTATATACTTGAAGCCAATACACATTCACTAAAAACAACTGATGATAAATCAACTTTGTTTTTGCTTGTGTTATTAACAGGGTATCTATGCAAGAGAATAGAGTGTGAGACTTCAGTAAGCTTTCTCATTCTAATCTTTTATAGATAGAGGCTATAGTGGAATATGGCTGGCTCACAAATGACTCAGGGCCAACTATTAAAGGTGATGAGTAACTAAATAAAAGGCTGACATAAATATAAATTAAAAGCCTCATCCTTTTCCCATTCACTGATTTATCAATGGTCTAAGTGAGGAGTGGGAAGATATACTGGTA
Source organism: Bos javanicus (assembly GCF_032452875.1). Lineage (NCBI taxonomy): Eukaryota > Metazoa > Chordata > Mammalia > Artiodactyla > Bovidae > Bos > Bos javanicus. The sequence continues at coordinate 85,343,049 of NC_083897.1, read as the reverse complement.
TAATTTGCAATTTGGGATATGGCAAGAGGAAGCAAATGACTCAGTTTTTTTAGAACAGCCTTGATTTCAGATATCATCTTCCAAGACACCAGCAAAATGGTCAAAATGTCCAAGAAATTCCAAAATTTTGGTAACCAGAATATATCCACCAGACTTCCTTTTTACAACTGAACATAGCACAAAATCCCTTTGTAGACTGTTTGTGCCAATTCAGAATTAGGAAAATACCATTATTAGTAAGGGAAATGATCATGTCACCAGTTACGTGTCATGCTGTGCTTAGTCTCTCAGTCATGTCTGACTCTTTGCAACCCCATGGACTGTAGCCTGACAAGCTCCTCTGTCCATGGGGATTCACCAGGTAAGAATACTGCAGTGAGTTACCATGCCTTCCTCCAGGGGATCTCCCAACCCAGGGAGGTCTCCCACATTGCAGGTGGGTTCTTTACCATCTGAGCCACCAGGGAAGTGCAAAGAAGCCCATCACCAGTTATATGGAAGGACAAATCAGAGGAGCAAGAGTGCCAGCAGGAAAGCTGACTTTCCTAGTAGTGATCGGGAAATGTTAGGTGGAATGGAAAGCTACTTGTATTGAATTTTCTCCATTGCTTTTGTTTCTCAAGTTTCCCACCCTTTCTAGCTTGCAAAATCAGAGCTTACTTCATAATCGTGGAAATTTTACTTACATTTAAGGGCTTTATTTTAGTCATTGAGGCAGATATTGAGAAAGAAATCAAGGAAGAGTTCAGGTATTTGGTGCTGGTTAGAGTTGAAAAGGGTGATCTAAGTCATTCTCTGAAACTATGGAGAAAAATGGAATTAACACGGGCTTAAAGGGTCAGACAGGCCCTGTTTCACATTCCAACTTTGCCACTTGTTTAGCTATGCCACCTTGAGAAAGTTATTTAACCTCTCTAAGCCTTGATTTCATAATCTTAAAAAGACTAATTAGTGTAAAATGATAATGCTCATCTCACAGGACTGCTAAATATTCATAATGCATACAAAGTATATAATATGATACCTAGCACATATTAATAAATCAGCAACAGAACTCATTTATTTTCCTTATGAATTACCTTCTCCATCATAGTTTTATCTACTTAGTGTAAGGTCTCATTATTCATCTAGTTACTCAAAGTAAAAGACTTGGATATTATCTTTAATTCCTCCATCTCTCTCATCACTACCTTTCTCACTGATAAATACACACACACACACGCTAAATTACTTAGCTCTTAAGCTATTTATGCAATTTCTACCTCTTGAATATTTCTCAGATCTATTCAAGTCTCTTCATTCCAGTTGATATTATGAATCAGTTGAGTCATTCCTTATTTCCAGTCACCATAACTTTCATCTGTATATTGCCATTGCCTTTTAACTAGTATCTTTATTTCTAGCTTTCTCCCATTCTAATCTATTTTCATTTCAAACATGAATAGCACAGGAAACTCTACTCAGTGATCTGTGGTGATGTAAATGGGAAGGAGATCTAAAAAAGAGTGTATATATGTATAACTGGTTCACTTTTTTGTACAGCAGAAACTAATACATCATAAATCAACTATACTCCAATAAAAATTAATTAAAAAGTGACTTTTCCAATATACAAAGTTTATCATACCACTCATCCACTTAAAACATGTCAATGGCCTCCCATTACTTTATGACAAAGATCAGTCTGTTTAAACCAGCTCTCAAGAACCTGGCATCACAAACTCCTACTGTTCTTTCAGAAGTGTCAACTTTCATGTCCCTTCTTTTAAAAAGGTTTCCCTAATGCAGATCTTAGCTTAATCATCACATCCTCAGGAATCTTTTCCTAAATTCCCAAACCAGGTTGTCCCTTCCCCTTGTTATATGCTATGTGCTTCCAAGTCTCACAGTATTTCTTCTTTTCTGTACTTTGTGTGTAAATACCTATATATCACTTGCTATGGGCTAGGAACTATTCCAAGCACTTTAGATTATTATTCAATGCAATCCTCATAACAATCCAATGAAGTGGGTGCTATTTTTATTCCCATTTTTCAGATGAAGTACAAAGTACAAAGAAGTACAAAAAAAGTTATTTACATAAAGTCATATATCTGGTAAGCAGTAGAACTGGGGATTTGTAACCAGATAGTCTGGTCTTAAAATCCATGCTTTTAAAGCACTATATTATGTTGACACTCACTTTTAATAAATTACTTAATAACTTGTAATTATTCAATTATTTTAGACACTACGCTCCATGTCTGTGTGATTTACTATTGAAATTCCCAATGTGGATGCCAGAAATATGATCAACATTCAACAATTGATCATTAGATAAGTTGGTCAGTATTTATTGAATGAATATTAGGGAATAATAGTGCCTATTACCATCATTATCAAGTCTGGCCTAAAATATCATCTGCTTTGTCAAGATTCTCTTATCTCACACCTCACTCTGGACATATTTAGTTGTTTCTACCTTTTTGCTTTCAAATTTATTATGAATAATTAGTCTTATCCAAGGCCATGAGAAGTCTTTGAAGGCAGCAGATATTTAATTCATTTTTGGATCTCTAATATCCACATCAAGAATGCCTGGTATATAGTAGGTGCTTGATTAATGTTAAGAAATAGGGAAAACAGAAAAAAAGGCACTTAAGTAGATGATACATGATAGATAAATAGATTATTATATAACCAACAGAGAATCCAAAAATAAGCTTAAATCTAATGAGATAAAATTTAATTGTAATAACTATATAGTTCTGTTGAGGAGCCCAATAACTAATTGCATGAGATGGCAGGAAAATGGTGCTTTCCAGCAATACATACTAAAAGACTTGGTTTTAGTGAATAATGGTAAACTGCTTGTTAATCAACAATGTGCTATCGCTGGTAAATGCAATGTGACGTTAGGCCATTTCAAAGGAAACAGTGTCCAGAAAGAGAGTTGACACCTATATCTTATGTGTTAATCTGCCCATGAAAGAAAAGAAAGTGAAAGTGAAGTCACTCAGCTGTGTCCGACTCTTTGCAACCCCATGGACTGTAGCCTGCCAAGCTCCTTTGTCCATGGGATTTTCCAGGCCATACCAACATTATATGCTCAGTTCTGGGCCCCAATCTCTAAGAAGGAAGTTACATGATTAGGAGTGTCGCTATGGCTACAGTTCTTCATAAACATAAACTCATTTTTGGAAACAAATAACCATTCCTTCATTTGTTAACTTTTACAAGTTAAGATTGTCATATCCTTTCTTTTTCTGTATAATAGCAATAATAATAGCACTCCTCCATATAGGTGCTATGAGGACTAAATGAGATAATATTTGTGGAACACTTTTGCCCATGCCTGGCTGTCTGACTCTAAAGTTATTAAACACTACCTTGTATAACACAGATACATCACATTATTTGATTGTCACATCACATTCAATTGTCACAGCACATCTGTGAAATGCATCTTTTTATGGTCACTTTTGTTGTTATTGTTCAGTCGCTCAGTCATGTCCAACTCTTTGTGACCCCCATGGACTGCAGCATGCCAGGCATCCCTGTCCTTCACCATCTCCCAGAGCTTGCTCAAACTCATGTCCATTGAGTCAGTGATGCCATTCAACCATCTTGTCCTCTGTCATCTCTTTCTCCTCCTGGCTTCAATTTTTCCCAGCATCAGGGTCTTTTCCAGTATGTTGGCTCTTTGCAGCAGATGGCCAAAGTATTGGAGCTTCAGCTTCAGCATCAGTCCTTCCAATGAATATTCAGGACTGATTTCCTTTAGGATTGACTGGTTTGATCTCCTTGCAGTCCAAGGGACTCTCAAGAGTCTTTTCCAACACCACAGCTCAAAAGCATCAGTTCTTCGGCACTCAGCCTTCTTTATGGTCCAACTCTCACATCCATACATGACTATTGGAAAAACCATAGCTTTGACTATACAGACCTTTTTTGGCAAAGTAATGTCTCTGCTTTTTAATATAATGCCTAGGTTCGTCATAGCTTTTCTTCTAAGGAGCAAGTGACTTTCAATTTCATGGCTGCAGTCACCATCATCTGCAGTGGTTTTGGAACCCAAGAAAATAAAATTTGTCACTGTTTCGTTTCCCCAGTAAAAATTGGTCATTTTATTGATGATAAAACTGAGGATCAAAAAACACAAGAACACTCTAGTAAGTGACATTAAGTGATAGCTCTGAAATTCAAACCCAGTTCCAGAGTCCATGGCCTTTCCACTAAACCACACTGTCACCCTGGCAGATATATAAATTGTCATTTAGAAATCCATTATGAAGGAGATAGAGAACATGTGCACCTATCCTTCATTCTCCAACTGAAAAAAAAATTACAGCTCTATAAAGAATTACTGACTTCTGTGAGTGAACAGCATATCTATTGAGCAACTAGGAAGTCTCTTGCTTTTTGAGCATATGGGAAGATTACTTTTGGTCTCTAGCCACAGGTATTCACAGAGTATTTTTTCAACAGTTAAACTGCTCTAGGCCTTTGTTCCAGGAATCATACACACACACACACACACACACACACACACACTTACACACACACATAAGCCCCTTCACCTTCCCCTCACTGGAAGTCCTGTTTCTCAACAGGTCACTACTTAAGTTTTGGAAATGTAAATCAGTCTTGAGGAATCCTCGGGCCAAAGGAGGTTTTTCACTGATTAAGTGTTATTCAAGTCACTGCTAGTCTACACCGTTTAATATATAACATCATTGATGTTAAGTCCATAAAAGCTAGAGACTTCATTTATCCATCCTTTTATTTACTCAACAAATATTAATAATAATAGCTAATACAGATAGCACCTACTAAGTTCCTTTTCACCATTTTATGGACTTTGCACCTATTAACTCATTTATTTCATATAACAATCCTATGAGACAGGTACTATTATTATCTTTTTTTAAAGAGGACACTAATAGATGGAGAAATATACCATGTTCATGGATTGGAAGAATCAATATAGTGAAAATGAGTATACTACCCAAAGCAATTTATAGATTCAACGCAATCCCTATCAAGCTACCAACAGTATTCTTCACAGAGCTAGAACAAATAATTTCACAATTTGTATGGAAATACAAAAAAACTCAAATAGCCAAAGCGATCTTGAGAAAGAAGAATGGAACTGGAGGAATCAACCTACCTGACTTCAGGCTCTACTACAAAGCCACAGTTATCAAGACAGTATGGTACTGGCACAAAGACAGAAATATTGATCAATGGAATAAAATAGAAAGCCCAGAGATAAATCCACGCACATATGGACACCTTATCTTTGACAAAGGAGGCAAGAATATACAATGGATTAAAGACAATCTCTTTAACAAGTGGTGCTGGGAAATCTGGTCAACCACTTGTGAAAGAATGAAACTAGACCACTTTCTAACACCATACACAAAAATAAACTCAAAATGGATTAAAGATCTAAACGTAAGACCAGAAACTATAAAACTCCTAGAGGAGAACATAGGCAAAACACTCTCTGACATACATCACAGCAGGATTCTCTATGACCCACCTCCCAGAATATTGGAAATAAAAGCAAAAATAAACAAATGGGACCTAATTAACCTTAAAAGCTTCTGCACATCAAAGGAAACTATTAGCAAGGTGAAAAGACAGCCTTCAGAATGGGAGAAAATAATAGCAAATGAAGCAACCGACAAACAACTAATCTCAAAAATATACAAGCAACTCCTACAGCTCAACTCCAGAAAAATAAACGACCCAATCAAAAGATGGGCCAAAGAACTAAATAGACATTTCTCCAAAGAAGACATACAGATGGCTAACAAACACATGAAAAGATGCTCAACATCACTCATTATCAGAGAAATGCAAATCAAAACCACTATGAGGTACCATTTCACACCAGTCAGAATGGCTGCAATCCAAAAGTCTACAAATAATAAATGCTGGAGAGGGTGTGGAGAAAAGGGAACCCTCTTACACTGTTGGTGGGAATGCAAACTAGTACAGCCACTATGGAGAACAGTGTGGAGATTCCTTAAAAAACTGGAAATAGAACTGCCTTATGATCCAGCAATCCCACTGCTGGGCATACACACTGAGGAAACCAGAAGGGAAAGAGACACGTGTACCCCAATGTTCATCGCAACACTGTTTATAATAGCCAGGACATGGAAGCAACCTAGATGTCCATCAGCAGATGAATGGATAAGAAAGCTGTGGTACATATACACAATGGAGTATTACTCAGCCATTAAAAAGAATACATTTGAATCAGTTCTAATGAGGTGGATGAAACTGGAGCCTATTATACAGAGTGAAGTAAGCCAGAAGGAAAAACATAAATACAGTATACTAACGCATATATATGGAATTTAGAAAGATGGTAACAATAACCCAGTGTACGAGACAGCAAAAGAGACACTGATGTATAGAACAGTCTTATGGACTCTGTGGGAGAGGGAGAGGGTGGGATGATTTGGGAGAATGGCATTGAAACATGTAAAATATCATGTAAGAAACGAGTTGCCAGTCCAGGTTTGATGCACGATACTGGATGCTTGGGGCTAGTGCACTGGGACGACCCAGAGGGATGGTATGGGGAGGGAGGAGGGAGGAGGGTTCAGGATGGGGAACACATGTACACCTGTGGCAGATTCATTTTGATATTTGGCAAAACTAATACAATTATGTAAAGTTTAAAAATAAAATAAAATTAGAAAAAAAAAAGGTAAAAACCTTAGGCATAAGAGAGGTTTATATAAATCATGTAAGGTCACACAGTTTAAAAAAATGATAGCTAGGATTAAAACACAGGCTGTCTGGCTTTAGCACATGTCTCTCTAAACTTCCCTAAATACATACTGAGCACTAGAATAGTTTAAGTGTTCAACTGACTCCAAAATAAATATTGAGCACCCAATATGTGCTTTACACAGTAGTAATCACTATATTGAGGATAAAAGAAACAGACACTGTCTTTGCTTTCAAAGATCCTACAGACTATCAAAGGAGAAAAAAATGAACACATGTAAAACAACATATAAAGACATGGTCACTAGAGTACTGGATAATACTGACTGCGAATAGTCTCTCCTAATATCTCTATAAACCCTTGAATTGTACCAGAAATTCAATATTTTATCATCCAAACTGTACCACCCAAACCACATGTCAACCCTTTCTCCCACATCTGAAGTGGCATAGAACTTTGGTGACACATACGTGCTCAAATACATCAATAACCTTATTTTGACTAATTTTGAGATAAATTCACAAATCATTTCCTGGACTGACCCTGGTGAGACTCTCATAAGGAAATATAAAGCATAGTATTGCTATTTGGCCTGAATGAGCACCAGGAAATACCAAGGGCTTTTTGAAACTGATGTTTTTCTTCTACTTTCACTTGGCATTCTGTGTAATTCATATAAGCCAGAGCCTACAATAACAGAAGGATTGTGACACACAAGGCAAGACTAGGTATGGGTGTGTAAACTTTATCATAAATTACACCATTTATCTATCAGGAAATGGTGTCAGAAGATAATTTAATTAAAATGCAGAATTGTTTCCAAAACTATACATTTAAAATATTTTCCCTTTTAAATGTTTAAAACTAAAATACTTTGATGGTATTTATAACTACTGAGCATTTTGCTAAGTATTCTATATTTTAAGAGTTTATTATCAACTATTTCAGGGTTTGGTGATCTACAGGCACTGCTTGTTTTATACATAAAGGTTCATTGGAATACAGCCACACTCATTTTTTTACATATTGTCTCTGACTGCTTTTGTGCTGCACTAGTAGTGTTTAGTATTTGAAACAGAGACTGAACAGCCCAAAATATTCAAAGCCTAAAATATTAATTGTTGAGCCCTACACAGAAAAAGTTTGCCAGCTACAGAACTATTTCATTGAAAGTGTTATTATAAATCTAATAGTAACAAGAATTAAAGGCAGAAAAAGCACTGAAAATTTATCAGGATATATATATACACACACACACATATATATACTGACAGCTCATTTTTATTAAATAAATTTATTTGAGGGTTAAGTCCTATAATATTGAACTGGGCAAACATTACAAAATGTGTCCATAGATATTCAATTTTATTTTTTTTAAATATTATTGTACACTTAGGGAAAAAGTCTCAAATATTTTGAACACAGTTATTTAAATCAATCTGAGTCCTACTCTGATTCTGGGCAGTGCTCACACATACACATTTACAGAATTACTCATGTACATGTGAATTTTATGATCTGCTTTCTTCATTTAACATTATTGCACAAATTCAAAGGATGTCAGTGCTTAGAGGTACTCATAGATTCTTGAGTTCAACCCAACCCCACTCCCACTCCAGTGTCACAATGAGGACAATGAGGCTCAGAGAGGGGAAGGGACTTGCCCAAGACCTAACTGTAACAGACTGAAGTGAACTCCATGTTTCCACTGCAATTACCTCAACTCTGTTTTTTATATATATATTCCTTATACTGATAGATCATTTGAATTTAGACTTTAATGAAATTTCTTGCTTAATCATTCTCTTACTTTTGTAACACACTTGGTTTCCAGATGAGAAAAATAAAAGACCCAGAAAGGCAAAGTATCTTGTCCAAGATCTCACAATAAATTAGAGGTAGAATTGGGACTAATTGCTTATCTATCATCTGCAGAAAATGACAAAAGGTGACATTTGGTCCAAGCCTGCTGAGAAGAAACTAGTGGCACTCTGAGACCCATCATGTTCACAAATGAGTGTCCATTTTTCATGTGATATTAAGAAAACTATAGATTGTACTACTCAACCTGTCTTCTTGCCTCCTTGTGGGCAGAGTAAGTGAGGAACAGGTAGTTCCCAGGCAGGCATGAGTGAAACAGACAAACGGAAGGCCTGATGACTATAGGAATCATGAGATGGTACAGGATTACTATTGCTCCATGTTTTTTCTAAAGTCAGGGCATCTCTCATAGCTCAGTTGGTAAAGAATCTGCCTGCAGTGCAGGAGACCCTGGTTCGATTCCTGAGTCGGGAAGATCCCCTGGTTAATGGAAAGGCTACCCACTCCAGTATTCTGGCCTGGAGAATTCCATGGACCGTATAGTCCATGGGATTGCAGAGAGTTGGACATGACCGATCGAGTGACTTTCACTTTCACTTTCCCTAAAGCCAGGGATCCAGACAGTAAGAGAGAAAAAACTGGGTAGTTGAAGAGTTTCTGACATATTGGCTTTGGCTTTGTGACTTGGAACAAGTCTGGCCTTTCACTTTGTGCTCTGTCAGATCTGAATTCCCCAGTATTTCTCCCCATCTCACCCCATCTCTCCCTCTCTCTTTCATTCTCTCTCTCACATACAGACACACACACACTATCTATGCTTTCCAGAAGAGCCTACTCTTTACACAGTTACCCCTTGCCCCATCTTCTCCTGGATAACTCTGATCATTTTTCAATGTCAGCTTTAGTCTTCTTGCTCATGAAACCTTCCAAGATTCCTGCAGCTAAAAATAAGTTCTACCTCATGTGAAGCCTCATAGCTCTTTCTTCTATAATTCTTTATCCTTCAGCCCTATATTTCTAAGATTGTATCTTATACATGTGCATGTGTGCTCAGTCACTTCATTCATGTCTAACTTTTTGTGGCTCTATGGATTGTAGCCCACCAAACCCCTCTGTCCATGGGATTCTCCAAGCAAGAATACTGGAGTGGGTTGCCGTGCCCTCCTCCAGGGGATCTTCCCAATCCAGGGATCTAACCTGTGTCTCCTGCATCTCCTGCATTGCAGGCAGATTCTTTACTGCTGAGCCACTGGGGAAGCCCCTGTATTTTGTACAACTAGCTCTAAATGTTTATTGAAAAAAATAATGATAGTATTTCATCTTTACAAATACTGAGGTCATCAGTAGTACAAGGGTCATCATTCCCATCTGATAGATAACAAATTTGAGGTTTTGAGAGGCGAAAAGCCACATAGTTACTATGGGGCAGAGACTAGGCACAAGCCTAGTCTTTTATTTTTCTTTATCACTCTATCTGGAGATGAGCAGAAATAAGGTTTTTCTCTTCAGCAAAACCTTTGTCAAGATTATCCCAGAACTCTGAACACGCACTAGATCTCTTAAAATTTTGGAAATATGGCTTGGAACCCAAAACTTGGGTATGGACTCAGGGATTTTTCAAGCCAGGTTGTGTTTTCTTGTGATTATCTTTTTTACAGATAGTATCAGGGTTGCATGGCCTGAAATGACTCTCAAGGTTATCTAGGACAAGTTTGTAGATAGAAAAACTGTAAATTAAAACTGACAAAAAATGAAAGTTGTGAGAGTGTTAACTGACTCTCCTCCCTCTTCCTGCTACATGGAATAAAGCCTATATAACTACACTTCCAGGGGAAAATACCTTCAAACTTCCACATGAATTAATAGTTTCACTCCAAGAGATGGGAATACCAGACAACCTTACCTGCCTCCTGAGAAATCTGTATGCAGGTCAGGAAGCAACAGTTAGAACTGGACATGAAACAACTGACTGGTTCCAAATAGGGAAAGGAATACATCAAGGCTGTATATTGTCACCTGGATTATTTAACTTATATGCAGAGTTCATCATGTGAAATGCCAGGCTGGATGAAGCACAAACTGGAATCAAGATTGCCAGGAGAAATATTAATAACCTCAGATATGCAGATGACACCACCCTTATGACAGAAAGTGAAGAACTAAAGAGCCTCTTGATGAAAGTGAAAGAGGAAAGTGAAAAAGTTAGTTTAAAACTCAGCATTCAGAAAACTAGGATCATGGTATCCAGTCCCATCACTTCATGGCAAATAGATGGGGAAACAGTGAGAGACTTTATGTTTGGGGGCTCCAAAATCACTACAGATGGTGACTGAAGCCATGAAGTTAAAAGATGCTTGCTCCTTGGAAGAAAAGCTATGACCAACCTAAACAGAACATTAAAAAGCAGAGACATCACTTTGCCAATGAAGGTCCGTCTAGTCAAAGCTATGGTTTTTCTAGTAGTCATATATGGATATGAGAGTTGGACTATAAAAAAAAAAAAAAAACCTGAGTGCCAAAGAATCGATGTTTTTGAACTGTGGTGTTGGAGAAGACACTTGAGAGTCCCTTGGACTACAAGGAGATCAAACTAGTCGATCCTAAAGGAAATTAGTGCTGGATATTCATTCAAAGGACTTATGCTGAAGCTGAAACTCTGATACTTTGGCCAGCGAAGAACTGACTCATTGGAAAAGACCATGATTCTGGGAAAGATTGAAAGCAGGAGGAGAAGAGGACGACAGAGGATGAGATGGTTGGATGGCATCACTGACTCCATGGATATGAGTTTGAGCAAGGTCTGGGAGTTGGTGATGGACAGGGAAGCCTGACGTGCGGCAGTCCATGGTGTTGCAAAGAATCGGACACAACTGAGTGACTGAACTGAACTGAACTGAAGCCTCTCATTCTGCTGCTTTGTTGCCCTAGGAAATAAGCCAAGCAGCACTAGTTTAACTGACAAGTTTAGAATGAACATTTTCTGATGAAGAACTATCAACCATTGAGAGGCCTTGTGGTCAGGAACTAAAAGCTATGCAATTGGCTTCCCAGGTACCTCTTTCTTCTGAGGCCTGTTTAGAATCAGAGCTGCATACTTGACAAAAACTAATTTTGCAGCTGTTAGAAGCCAGGACAGCTGTGAAAAGAGTGAGCTGGATTGGGTTCTGCCTCGCGTACCACTCTAAAACTCTGCCAATGCCAGTTTCTAGAACCTTTCCCACAAATGAAAGTACAAAGAGGAAAGAGTCATGTGTGCTTTTCGCAGGCCTGGCAGAGACTAGAAGCTTGGCACTTAGGTACTTCTTGTTTCAACATGTACCCTGAATACATTCAAAATGGAATGGCTAGAGGTTAAATATGAGGCACTGGGGTAGTTTGTTTTGTTTAAAGATCCACTTTTTTTGGCCATCAGTTCCCTAAATTGTATCTAAATTCAAATCACCAACACCTGTTCTCTTGGCAGCATGCAATTTGGGAGAGATTTGCAGTGTCCTTAGACATGTCTTTAAAATTTAATAATACCAGTTCCTGTATTTCCCATGCTATATGGACTCAGAATTGTCAGTGTATGTTTTCAGAAATGCAGACATGTAAATGGGTCAGAGAGGATGTGAAGCTGCCAGGAGTGGCAGAAGCCCAGTACTATATAAAAATGTGTGACCCTTTCCTAAAATTATTACAGTTTCATGATTTAGACTACAGATCATTAAGCCAATCTTAGGTCCTTCTAAATATAGGGTTCTTTGTGACTGCACAGGTCACACACTCATGAAGCCATCCTTACTTCCTGTTTATACAGAAACCAGAACGTGTGATTCTCACATTTAAAATGTCCCTTGACAGAAAACTTGACAGGCATAATGGTTAATAAACTATCATCTCCTATGTGATGATTATATTTTGGAATGTTGCAAGAAGAGAAAATACAAGTCTCTTAATGATGCTAAAGAACCATTCAGAGACTTTGCTAGTTGAGACGGTGACTTCCTAGAGACAGAGGAATTGATTAAATGACCTTTTATCAATCTTTTAAAATGACACTATTTCTGTGATCCTCGTTGACTTCTGTGATACTGACAAAGTCCAGAATCTCTTTTGAACATAATTAATAACCCATATTGGCTTCTTGCCACTTCACATTTATTCACTGGATCAGTGCATGACTGCTCCTCTCATCCCACACAGTTGGGTCAAAGCCTTCACTAGTTAATATTTATAAAAATACTTTGAAGATGAATCCTTGGTGAAGAGAAGAAACACTAGAGTTGGATAGAACAGAGAGTTTTGGGGTCTGGGCCTCCTCTCAAAATTACCTCTACCACACAATGCAATCTTTGACAGATTTTTTGTAGCTGAGTGGCTGTACTTTCCTTTGGGTGAAATAGCAAAAGCCAAGTAAAGAGACTATAACAACTGGTGAGGCTTTCCCCAGCTCTAATACTGAATGCCTTGGTTGCTTTAGAAGAGAAGTGTTGGCTGTCTTGTCTCTCTAGCCCATAGTACCTACCCTCTTCCTTCCCCACGCACACACCATACTCTGAAGATGGTTCTTAGTAGGGAAGTACTTCATATTATTAAGTGAAGTATACTCAGCAATACCTTGTCTGTGGGCTGGCATTTAGTCTTTGTCTACACACAGAAACTGGTTTGACTGAAACCTGAAAAAAACAAACAGACACAGATCAAAAATAATAATCACAGTAGTTTTACACATACCTTTGGTTTTGATGGCTAAATAATTGATTTAACTGATTCTGTTAGCATTTTCTATCTTATTATTCTGATGATGTGACGGCACTTACTAGAAGCAGTGGTTGTGGGGGAATTAAGAAGTTGATTCTGAGCTTATTTCCCCCAAAACTTCTGAGGGGACACTATCTTCTCCCCTGAAAGGAAGGAGAAGGGGACCTACACTTTTAATTCCATGTAAGGTATGACTGTGGATTACTCAGAATGCCCCTCTTTTCAATAGTACCCTAACAGCAGAGAGCTACAGCAGTGTAAGCTAGACTGGGCTCTGCTTGGGGCTCTAGTTTCAGCCCGAGCCTTGGACTGGGAATATGTCCACTCAACTCTGGCTTGTCTCACCTCCCTGACCTGCCTCCTGTGTGAACTGTAGGCCAGGTTAAACCAGGCCACCTCAGTACTTGTGTCATGGGGCAAAGGTGAGGAATCTTTGTTTCTTCAGCTTCTGGATTTTTAGCAATGTCTGGCTGCCTGCATACTCTTGAAATTCAGCTGCTAGCTGTACCTTAACCAAAACCAGTTGATGCTCTTAAAATAATCTGATTTCAGAAGCTCCTCGGGCATGGCTTAAGGTCTTGTTTTGCCTTTGGCCCTTGGCTCTGGGGCACTGGAGACCTGAATTGATTTCAAAGTCATGAGAGCCTAAATAGGCTACTAAAGGCTTCTAACTGGCAACTCACAGCCTAGTTCAACATGCACTTATGGAGCCAATTGCTCTGTGCCAAGGTCAGTACCAAGAACTAAAGGTACAAAATGGACTGGACCTAGTCCTTGCCCTTCAGGAGTTCACAGCCTATTTACAAAGCCAGAGGAGTAAACAGATTATTTCAATGTATTGTGATTAATGATAGGCAAGCAATGAGAACTTGATGTCTTGAAAGCACTGAGGAGAAGCACCCAACCCAGCCTAGAGGCATCAGGGAAGATTTCCTCAAGGAGAGTTCAACATGCAGGTTTCAAAGGAGCTAGTGAGAAAAAAAAGATGAGAAATATATATTAAAAAATGGACAGCAATAGCAATGGCAAAGGAGTGTCTAATAGCACTCTATGCTCAGGGAACCATGGAGAGTCAAGAAAATTAAAATTTAAAGTTCAAAGTTTAGAGTGGTAAGAAACGAGAGTAGAGAGAGAGAGAGAGTAGAGATGGGGAAGTAGTCACGGAGTATTGAATATCACATTATGGAGTTTAGCTTATATCCTAAAGGGGAAGGGAGTTAGGAGTTAGGAGTTCTAAGCTGAGAAGATTTGTCAAAGATCACTTGGAGTACACTGAATATATGAATGAATAAACACATACATCTATGTCACAACTTTACCTGAAAATGTGCAGTTTTCCCAGGAGCCCACAGAAGAAAGCCAGAATTCATTTGCTTGGTTCTCACCAGGCTTCTCTAATCTGTTTCTATTCTCAACTCACTCTGTTCTATAGCCACATAAAAGTCTGTCTTTTTACTCATTTAAAGCTCATGCTATTCCTTATTACTAATTGGTACCTTTATGCATCCCTTCTCTGGTGAATTCATATAATTCTTTGAGAATAAGGCCAATTAATATTTTCTCTAAGAAGCATTCCTTGAGTACTACTCTATTTTTCCTCTGTTTTCCTGTAGGACCCTACTCATGCTTTATAGCTTTTTTTAATTTTATTTTTTAACTTTACAATATTGTATTGGTTTTGCCATATATCAACATGAATCCGCCACAGGTATGCAAACTAGTACAGCCACTATGGAGAACAGTGTGGAGATTCCTTAAAAAAACTGGAAATAGAACTGCCTTATGACCCAGCAATCCCACTGCTGGGCATACACACTGAGGAAACCAGAATTGAAAGAGATACATGTACCCCAACATTCATCACAGCACTGTTTATAATAGCTTTATAGCTTTTAACACAAAGTGATGTAACATCGCTGTTTCCCTGAGTATTCCCCACTTGGCATGAGCTTCCTGAAAACAAAGAAGATGCCTTAATTATTTCTACATTCTCGACTTTACATAATTATCACTAAATAAATGTTGATTGAAAGAATGTAAAGATTAACCAGTTAAAATAGAAGGTTAGAAACAGACCTTTTTAATAACTTTGGCACTGAAAGGATTTAATTGTGGGATGTAGCAGAAAAAGCACCAATCACCAAGGTGTAAGATGTGAGATAGGACTTGAGATTTCACTTCATGTCCTGATGTCTACTTACTGTAGTTGTCTTTTTCTATCTCTGTACCTTGGTAGTCCCAAGCTATGTATGTATCCCAACTGAATCCCTAAAAGTTTATCAATCTCTCTCCCAATCCAGATCCAATTCTCTAGGATTATATTATTCATATTATCTGCATTCCTGTATCTTAGAGGTCTAAAGAGGATATGGCAAGGGGATATATAAAACACCTGGGTTGAGAAGAAAAAAAATGTAAAGTACTGTGATAAATGAACACTAGGAAAAGTATCTAAGAGATACTTTAGAAAGCCTCACTCAAAATGGAAAAAGCTTCCTCTCCCTTTCCATCACATCTAAAGAATGATGCACAGTGGCATTTAGAGTTGTGTTGAGTTGACTTTGCTTAGCTGCAGTAGCCCATGAAAGCCTATACAAAATAGTGCACAAAGTGAGTCTTGTAAATTAAATTCCAATAGGGTACATACTTATTCATTTGCAGCTTTCTAACATCAAGAGATCTGCTGATATACTCCAGTCTAAAAAAGCTAGATGTTTTCCTGGATTTGGTTGTGAAATCAAAGCCACAGTAACACAAGCCAGGCAAGAAAAAAGAAGGAATTAAACATATTAACAGGACCTTTCCTAGCTGCCTGGAAGTAAAGGGGAAAAGCTTAATAACATTTGCAAAAGGATGACTAATAGAATGTGTTGCTATTTAATTTGCATATTTTTTTTATTTAATGTGAAAATGGAGTCCTGATTCTTTTCTGATTCCTTTATTACTACTTCCAAACTGTAACTCTAGCCCATTTGCCCTCCCAAGTTTGGACAATATTGTTTTGGCTGAGCCCAGAGAAGTGAATGTCAGAGTTCCAGGACAGAGTGTGAAGATAAATAATAATGACAATTTAAAATGATAGTATTTGCATAGTGCTTTACTATGAAAAATCCCTTTTTTGCACAAATTATCTTAACTGATTCCTATAATAACTATGCTCAAGTGAACCTCAAGGCTTTTGCACCTGCTTTTCTTTTTGTTTGAATAGTTCTTCCCACTTATTAATATCTTTGCCTAGTTGTACTAATACTTCAGGTCTCAATGATTACTTTAAGGTAACTTTTCTTGACTTCATTGTTTATGTTAATCCTCTCTGTTACACACTCATGACAACTGGTATCTTTCTTTGTTTCTCTTACCATAATTGCAATTTTACATGAGTGGGCATGAGTATTTAATTATGATAGGTCTATAATATAAAGTTGTTGAGAAGTGGCTGCCTAGCCAGAGACTATGTTTATCAGCTCTCCTAACATCCTGGGGAAAGGAAAGGTTCGTATGACCAGTTCTTACTAATGCAATATGAACAGACATATGTCATTTCTGGGCCACAGAAGTTAAAAAGCAGGTATGCCTTCTTTATCTTCTCTTTGTACTCTTCCTGCCTAGAGTCTTCTGAGGCCCTAGGGCAGTGGTTTTTTAAGCTGACTGCAATGTTAGAATCACCTAGAAACTTAAAAATTTCTGATAGCCAAATCAATTAAATCTCTGTATGTGGACAGCCAGGCATCAGTACTTTCTAAGCTCCTTAGGATATTCTAGTGGGTAGTCAAAGCTGAGAACCACTGCCTAGGCATGGCTTCTGAATCACTGAAACACTGTGGAGAAACGCTCTCTGTTGAGTAAGAATATCTGTATTTCTCTCTTATGTGAACAAAAAGTAAGCTTATGTTGTTGGTGGTGAAAGCCACAGAAATTTGGGTAGTTTGTTATATCAGCTATTTTACTGTAGCTAATATATTCCTCATTGTATCTCTAGTGCCTAGCACAGAGCCAAAACACGGTATTATCTTTCTCACCTTCACACTGAAGCTCAAAGTGGTTAAATAAGTTACCCAAGTTTGCACAGCTAGAAAGCAGAAGCCTGATTTTGAGCCCCGGTCTCCTTGATTATAAAATGGATATTCTTCCCACTCTATTATGATATTCCATTTTGCAGATGAGGAAACCATAAGTTTTCAGAAACACAGGCACTAACTTTACTATCCTTTATAAGTAGCAATTAGTGATGGCCTCAGGGTGGTGGGGCTACTAGTACTTAATTAGTGGTAAAAGAACAAAAAGACACTGATGGGAGTTGGTAGAAGTTGGTAGGTGTTAGGACCCTTATCTGGATCTTAGGTTGCCTGTTTCAAGATCAAGCCTGAAACTTCAAGACCCTTTTTCATCAGATGAAAAAAATTAGAATATAGTATTTTGTGGTAAAAAAAAAAAAAAAAAAGAAAAACAAATTTGCCCCTAGACCAAATTAAGATCTGCTTAAGGAAATGGCAGTCCACTCCAGGACTATTGCCTGGAAAATCCCATGGACAGAGGAGCCTGGTAGGCTACAGCCCATGGGGTTGCAAAGAGTCGGACACGACTGAGCGACTTCACTTTCACTTTAAATGATTTCATTGACTTCAGTTTCCCTGTATCTTCCAACTTTGTCTAACATCGCTTTCTAAAGACCATGTGCATCCTATCACCTCCATAGCTCAAAAATAAGTAATGACTTCCTTTCCCTCCCCATATTAATTCCACATCATTCTGCCCAAACCGCTACAAGACTCTCCATAAACTGTCCCTGTCATATCCAGCCAACTTTTTCTGTCAGCCCTCCTCTACACAGACTTTTCTTAAGCAGAGTTCCCTTTTCACACTTTGTACCCCATCCATACCAACTTCAGCATTCCTTCAAACTTTTCTTTATGCTGAGGCTTGCTATCTACACCACTTTGCTCATGTTCCATAACTCCAAGAAGTCATTTTATACTACTCTGGTCCATATAGTATTTTTCTAGTTGCTATGTTTTGTGTGTTGATTCCATCTTCCTGAACGAGTTTGTCAACAACTTGGTTAGCCAGATACCATACCAAGTCTTCTTCATTTATGGAATTGTGGTCATTGATAATTTTTCTTTACAAAGGTAGTTAGCAAGGCACTCTTTAATACATGATCCCAGTTGACAGTTACACTCACCCTATGAAATATTTACCTATTTTACAAAATAATTACTGCAAGTCTGCTACCTGCCAGGCACTGTGCAAGGAAGTTATTTCTAGCCTCTGTTTATAGATGAAGAAACTGAAAACTTTTATAGAGACAGATAAATTCACACAGTTGAAAGACAACAGATCTAGGCCTCCTCAGGTTTATCATTATACATGAAAGGCTTTCTCTATCACATGTTAGATCTCCTCTATAGTAAGCATTCAGTATTTCTTAATTGAAATGAACTAAATTTTATTTTTATACATTTGGGGGAATTCAGTTCAATTCAGTAACTCAGTCATGTCCGACTCTTTGTGACCCCATGGACTGCAGCACGCCAAGCCTCCCTGTCCATCACCAACTCCTGGAGTTTACTCAAACTCATGTTCATTGAGTCAGTGATGCCATCCATCCATATCATCCTCTGTTGTCCCCTTCTCCTCCCACTTTCAATCTTTCCCAGCATCAGGGTCTTTTCAAATCAGTCAGCTCTTGGCATCACGTGGCCAAAGTATTGGAGTCTCAGCTTCTGCATCAGTCCTTGGAATGAATATTCAAGACTGATTTCCTTTAGGATTGACTGGTTGGATCACCTTGCTGTCCAAGGGACTCTCAAGAGTCTTCTCCAACACCACAGTTCAAGAGCATCAATTCTTCTGCACTCAGCTTTCTTTATAGTCCAACTCTCACATCCATACATGACTACTAGAAAAACCATAGCTTTGACTAGACGGAATTTTGTTGGCAAAGTAATGTCTGTGCTTTTTAATATGCTGTCTAGGTTGGTCATAATTTTTTGGGGGGGGGAATTGATGGTATATTATTAGGAGCATTCGGAGAAGGCAATGGCACCCCACTCCAGTACTCTTGCCTAGAAAATCCCATGGACGGAGGAGCCTGGAAGGCTGCAGTCCATGGGGTCGCTGAGGATCGGACATGATTGAGTGACTTCACTTTCACTTTTCACTTTCATGCATTGGAGAAGGAAACAGCAACCCACTCCAGTGTTCTTGCCTGGAGCATCCCAGGGACGGGGAGCCTGGTAGGCTGCCATCTATGGGGTCTCACAGAGTCAGACACGACTGAAGTGTCTTAGCAGCAGCAGTAGCATTAGGAGCATTAACAATATTGGACACCAATTGCTTGCTGGGTAGGAAAGATGTATACATAAAAATTAATAACATTGGTTATGCTCTGTTAAGTTCCAACTGAACGGCAGTTTCCCAGGCCTTCTGAAAAGGAGAAAAGCACTGTAGGAACTTTAGAAGGAATGTTCAAATCCTTGCCCTGTCACTTACTAACCATGAGAACTTATACTGAGGCTTGGAGAGAAAGAATAATCTGTACTTTGCAGAATTTTCATGAGGATTGAGTAAAGTATGTATCTATAATGCCTGGAATGTTTCTCACATATCAATTCTTGTTTGGTTCTTGGGCATTATAGAGCATACTTTTGAGGGTCAGAGAAGATATAGACTCAAGTGAAGACAAATTCATTGAGCAAATTGCAATTGAGTTCCTCTTAAGTGTCAGGCTCAGTGCTAGGAGCTGGAGAAAGAACAGTGAACAAAGCAAACAATACTTTTATTTTTACAGAGTGTACAGGCAAAGGCTTTATGAAATATAAGCTATGTGCCTATAATATTTAATTCCATTGAGCCTCAGTTTGCTCAATGGAATGGTAGTCATTCCCCAACATACTCTATCAGGAAGTTGTGAGAACCAGATTAGATGATGTACATGGAAGCATTCTTATGAACTGTAAATTATTGTACTAATAAGATTATTAGTATTTGTGTTCCTATTTGATAGCAAGAGGGGCTAAAAAACATAAGTTGGTAGGTGTAGATACCAGAGAATACATTATCACAAAATCCTGACCAGACTAGCAAGAGTTGCTACTTATGCATACCAGAGTGCATATTGCCACAGAATCCTGATCAAGAGCCTGACCAGACTGGAGTGACTATGAGAAAGTCATCAACATCAAGGGCCAGCTGTGGGAGGTACCCAGGCGCTTTGTACAGCCAGGGAGGTCTGGCTGTCTGTAATAGTGAAAGAGAAAGCCTTTGTCCTGGCATCTAGCCACTCTTTCTTCTACTCATGTTCCCACTTTCCCTGTCAGAAAGTCTATATCCCCATTGTCTTCCAAATTTTCCCCCTTTTCCCCACTCTAAGTGAATCTGCTCTAAGGACAATATCTGGTCAATGAATTCATACCAATGGGTCAATGACTGAAAGGTCTTCATGGATGACCACTTCCAAGGAAAGGGACATTGAGTTAGGGGCTAAGTGTTAAGATAAAGAAATAGAATACTAATTGGTAAAATTCTGAGGAGTATCAATAAAGCTTGAGTTCCTCTGAAATCAGGTGGATAGAAGACTTAACAATAATAGAACCAGAAAATATAGGCACTAAAAGATTTCTCAAGTATGTTCACTAGAACATTACTCATTCATCTGTTCTTCTAGAAGAGAATGGAGAAGTGATGGCTAATATCCCTGGAAATCTTCAAAGCATAGGTCTTTCAGGAACCATTGTTAGGATTGCGGAAGGAGCACATAGAGAACCATCTTTAAATATCACTAGTAAGGTCCTCAGGCTGCATTAGTTGGCAAAAATGTATATTCTTTGCTTCTGTAAAAAAAATATATTAATTTGATTGTTTTCCTGGAAACCCTCTTTGAAGGAAACTGTCACTTTTTCCAGAAGGAATATCCCAGGCACGTGTTATTGAGAGCTACTATGCTCCTACAATGTGCTTTCTCCCTGGGAACATTTAACTGACCAAAGGATGGACATGTAACACAAGTTTTTACAATCAATTTTTATCTTGGTTTTTGTAGATTCAAAGCCAGCTTGGCTCTTAACTTTAATTGTAGAGATGTTATCAGTATCCATTTTCTCCAGGGTGGACTTAGAATGAAGAAAGTGGTTTATAGAGAGGAGGAGGAAGAGGAAACATGACAAAAGAAGCAAAGACAGTAAAAAGAAAAGAGACCTGATAGTACTGAGTCTCTTGTTCTAATTGCTTGAGGCCTAGAAGAGTCCTGGTTCTGTAAGACATCCTTATACACTTAATTATTAATATAAATAGTTCTGTATGTTAAGTTATTCAAATTCTCTTTTTTTCCTTATTGACCTTAACTAGGTTTCTATTATTTGCAAACATACTCCAAACTAGTAAAGCCTCATACTTATCAAAAGCAAAGGTAACTCATTAGTGAGCTTTTATATTTATACAATCCTACCACTGTATAGGCCTTTTTTGCTTTTATTTTTATTATGACTTAATCAAATTTTTTAAATTGTTTTTGTTTTTTTATTTTGTTTGTTTAATTTAAATTTATTTATTTTAATTAGAGGCTAATTACAATATTGTATTGGTCTTGCCATACATCAACATGAATTCACCACGGGTGTACATGTTTTTTATGGTTTTTATTCTGCAATTTTCTGATGCAGTATATCACAGTGATTGATTTTCAGATACTGAAAAATACTTGCTTCTCTGGGATAAATTCCACTTGATCATGGTTGTATGATAATATTAATGTATTATTGGATTCAGATTACTGGCATATTATTGAGGATTTCTGCATCTATGTTTATTAGTGATATTGGGCTATAATTTTCTTTTTTGTGGTATCTCTGTTTGGTTTTGGTATCAAGGTGGTGGTGGCCTAATAGAATGAGTTGGGGAGTTTTCGTTCCTCTGCAATTTTTTGGAACAGTTTCAGAAGGATAGGTGCTAATTCTTCTCTAAATGTTTGATAGAATTCACTTTTGAATCCATCTGGTCCTAGGCTTTTGTTTGTTGGGAATTTTCAAATCACAGTTTCAATTTCAGTCCTTACGATCAGACTGCTCATATTTTCTATTTCTTCCTGGTTCAGTCTTGGGAAATTTTACCTTTCTAAGAATTTATCCCTTTCTTCCAGGTTGTCCATTTTATTGGTATACAGTTGCTTGTGGTAGTCTCTTATTATCCTTTGTATTTCTGTCCTGTCAGTTTTAACTTCTTTTTCATTTTTAATTTTATTGACCTGAGTTCTCTCTCTTTTTGTTTTTTTTGTTGAATTTAGCTAAAGGTTTATCAATTTTGTTTATCTTTTCAAAGAACCTTCAGCTTTTAGTTTCCTTGATCTTTGCTATTATTTTCTTTGTCTCTTTGTCATTTATTTCTGCTCTGGTGTTTATAATTTCTTTCCTTCCACTAACTTTAGGTTTTGCTTGTTCTTCTTTCTCTAGTTGCTTCAGGTGTAACGTTAGGTTGTTTATTTGAGATTTTCTTGTTTCTTGAGATAAGACTGTATTACTAAAAACTTCCCTCTTAGTACGGCTTTTGCTGTATCCCAGAAGTTTTGGATCATTGTGCTTTCATTTTAATTTGTCTCTAGGTATTTTTTATTTCCTCTTTGATTTCTTCAGTGATCCACTGATTTGTAGCATATTGTTTAATCTCCACATGCTTGTGTTTCTTAGTTTTCTTCTTGTAGTTTATTTATAATCAAATACTGTCGTGGTCAGACTAAGCCAAAGCCTTTGATTGTGTGGATCACAACAAACTGTGGAAAATTCTTAAAGAGATCAGAATACCAGACCAACTTAACTGCTTCCTGAGAAATCTGTATGAAGGTTAAGAAGCAACAGTTAGAAGAACTGGACATGGAACAACAGACTGGTTCCCACTTGGGAAAGGAGTATGTCAAGGCTGTATATTGTCACCCTGCTTATTTAACTTATATGCAGAGTCCATCATACAAAATGTCAAGCTGGATGAAGCACATGCTAGAATCAAGATTGCTGGGAGAAATATCAATAACTTCAGCTATGCAGATAACACCACACTTATGGCAGAAAATGAAGAACTAAAGAGCCTCTTAATGAAAGAGGAGAGTGAAAAAGTTGGTTTAAAACTCAATACTCAGAAAACTAAGATCATGGCATCCGGTCCCATCACTTTATGGCAAATAGATGGGGAAACAATAGAAACAGTGAGAAATTTTATTTTGGGGGCTCCAAAATCACTGCAGATGGTGACTGCAGCCATGAAATTAAAAGACGCTTGCTCCTTGGAAGAAAAACTATAACCAACCCAGACAGCACATTAAAAAGCAGAGACCTTTCTTTGACAACAAAGGTCCATCTAGACAAAGCTATGGTCTTTCCAGTAATCATGTATGGATGTGAGAGGTGGACTACAAAGAAGCTTAGCACCAAAGAATTGATGCTTTTGAACTGTGGTGTTGGAGAAGACTCTTGAGAGTCCCTTGGACTGCAAGGCAATCCAACCAGTCAATCCTAAAAGAAATCAATCCTGAATATTCATTGGAAAGAATGATACTGAAGCTGAAACTCCAATACTTTGGCTACCTGATGTGAAGAGCTGACTCACTGGAAAAGACCCTGATGCTGGGAAAGAATGAAGGCCAGAGGAGAAGGGGACGATGGAGGATGAGATGGTTGAATGGCATCACCGACTCAATGGACATAGGTTTGGGTGGACTCCGGGAGTTGGTGATGGACAGGGAGCCCTGGTGTCCTGCAGTCCATGGGGTCGCAAAGAGATGGACACGGCTAAGCAACTGAACTGAACTGAACTGTTGTCAGAAAAGATGCTTGATATAATTTCAATCTTCTTAAATTTACCAAGGTGTTATTTGTGGCCCAGTATGTGGTAAATCCAGGAGAATGTTCCATGTGCAATTTAGAAGAGTATATATTCTGCTGCCTTTGGATGGAATGCTCTATAAATATCTAACGTGTCATTTAAGGCCTGTGTTTCCTTATGGATTTTCTGGTGTATCCATCGATGAAAGTAGGGTATTTGTGTGTTACTGTCGATTTCTCTTTTTATATTATATTCTTATGTTGGGTGCATATATACTTATCTTCTTTTATTGATCCCTTGATTATTATGTATTTTCCTTCTTTGTCTCTTATAACAGTCTTTATTTTAAAATCTATTTCATCTGGTATGAGTATTGCTATGCCAGCATTTTTAGGTCTCCATTTACTTGGAATACCTTTTTCCATCCCCCACATATGATTTTAATGACAGAACTTGTAGACCAGGTGCTACTTGAATAGTTAAGAAATCTATAGAGACTGAGGCACATAGCAAGGCTAAGGCTTATCAAGGGTCAATATCAGAGCTAGAGCAGATATAAAAGTGTTATGATTTTGGATTATTCATTAATTTCATTGTCCCAGCCCAAACTGAGGGGGCTTGGGTTTGCACTGGTGAAAAATGCCATAGAGATGGCAGAGTAAAAGCCAAAGATTTCCTCTAACCACCTGAGTGACAGAATCTATGAGCCTAAAGCTGTTAAAGCATGTGAGTATAGTCATTCTGAGTCCACAGTGGTTGACACGTTCATTTTATGTGCCATGGCATACAGTAGTTAAGAGAGCATAATTTGTTGAGTCAGAAGATCTTTGAATCTTGTCTATATAACTTTCAAACTGTGTGGTTCTAAGCAAGAAACAAACTCTCTGAGCTCCAGTTCTCTCATTTGTGAAATGAGATGAAAAATACCTTCCTAGCTAAACTCACAGAGTTGTTAGGGTTAAGCATAGGAAAAAACTCTAAAAGTTCTAAATGCTAAACATGTCCTAATTGTTCTGACTTTTTAACAAAATAAAAGTTAATTCTACTAATGCTGAAAATAATATGTTTGGTTATTTTCTATTGAATATTTCTTGAGGGTATTCCTAGCACATAGTAGGTACTGAGAAAAAAGTCAGTTACTTATTAAGACTTTCTGGCATTTTATCAATGGGAAAAGGACCATACAGATGATATACAAATATCATTTAGTAGTCAGGATAACATAAGCAATGGTGCCAGGTTTCTAAACCTGACTCTATCCCTTGCTAGCTGTTTGATCTCAGATAAGTTGCTGTATTTCTCCAAGCTTTATTTTTCTTTTCTCATCTGTAAAATAAGAGTAATAATAGTAGTTTTCTCATAAGATTGTTGTGAGGATTAAATGATTTAATTCACATAAAGCTGTTAGAAGAATGGCTGAATACAGAGTAAGTGCTCTTAGTACTAAATGAATTAGTTCATGGAAGCTCTTTTAAAAGGATGGCTAGCACATAATACAGAGAAGGCAATGGCACCCCACTCCAGTACTCTTGCCTGGAAAATCCGATGGGCGGAGGAGCCTGGTAGGCTGCAGGCCATGGGGTTGCAAAGAGTTGGACACGACTGAGCGACTTAACTTTCAGTTTTCACTTTCATGCATTGGAGAAGGAAATGGCAACCCACTCCAGTGTTCTTGCCTGGAGAATCCCAGGGACGGGGGAGCCTGGTGGGCTACCGTCTATGGGGTCACACAGAGTTGGACACGACTGAAGTGACTTAGCAGCAGCAGCAGCACATAATAAGTATAATAAATATTAGTGATATTATAGTCCATTCCATAGACTTCTCTCTGGTGAAGAGAGCCACAACCCAGTTGTTACTAAATGAGGCCCTTTTGTTTCAATTTGAACACACAATCCAAATGCTCTTGCAATGCTATATTCTTTTTTTTTTTTCAATGCTATATTCTTCTAGGCGTATATCCCTGTCCTGGTTTACTATCTGTGATAGGGGGTGCTTTTAACAGCTTTTCAGACAAGTTTTCCAGGCACTGCCATAGCACATGCAATTGCATTTTGGCCAGCATTGGAAAGCAGGTGACTAAGGAATGATAATGTTGGATAGGAGACAAAGGACATATTGCTTGCTGATAAGCTAGTATTTGATCTTTGTTTTTGAATTTGCTTTAGTCCCAGGTTTAGGTTGGTTCACAAAGGAAAACAACTAGAATTGGTATAGTTTGCAATTCTATGAGAATGTAATCTGTTTTGGTCTGTTGGAAAATAGTTTGCTCTTCTTTTTGGCTTTGATCATAATAATTCATGATTTCAGTATACACAAACCTGAATCAGCTATCTAAATAAAGTAATAAAATTTCAACTGACAAATATCAGAGCACTATTTGTGATTCATTCAGCAAAGTATAAGAATTTCTACTAATAACTCTACTTTCCAAGGTAAAAGATAATGATACCCCTTCCTTTCATTTTTTTTTATTGATTTGCATTTAAACTCAGCTAAAAAATAAAGAAACTGTTGATGTTCACAGATTGATTCATGATGGTCTAAGGAGTTAACTTCCCTGGTCAAGGGTAGAACTTAACTGGTTAGGACATTTTCTCAGGGACTTGTGAGATAATTCACACTTCTCTAAAAGGGAAGCATGTTGCAAAAGGCAGTAGCAAAGGACTGTATAACTCTTATCTATAACACAACCTCAGCTCTACCCCCTTGGGTCTTCACTCTCACTCATGCCCCAAAGAATCTGCCAGGAAAGTGGACTCCAGAGAATTTGTCCCAATTTCAAGATAGAGCTAGTCCAACTCTAACCAAAGTTTTCAGTTAGCTACAAATAGTGTGGGTCTCTGGGAAAAGGGGATCACTTGTTTATCACTAAAAATTCTGGTGTGGAAGAAAGAACTCTGACAAAGGAGAATGCTGTTCCCACATTTCTCTGCATTTGGATAGCTGAATGATCTTTGACCAGGTCACTTCAAGTTCAGAGGGTAGACTCCTTTTCTAATTAACAGAGTTAATTGTGCATGCTCTGCTTAACTCCAAAAGTTTCTATGAAAACTGGGGTATTATATGCATATATTTTTGTGAATCATATTTTCCTATATAAAACTCACTGCTGTCAAGGCCTGAAGCTGCAGAGATACCATGAAGATAGGGTAAAGACACCCCTCTTTTGTTAACTACAGAAATAACATGAATATGATACCTGTTATTCAGTGGTCCATCTTTTCTAGCTTTAATCTCTATATGGAAGCTCTGCTACTATGAAAGATAGCAATGATCTCAAGCACATCTTTTGGTCTTACTCCAATTTCCCCAGAACATTCCATTCTTAAAGGCCTATAGGTGATACACATTCCCTGATTGATTGTCGTTTTTCCCTTTTGGCAGCTATTGATTCCCACCTCCTTACCAGGTAAAGCAAAAATAAATCTGAGCCAAGATTCCCTGTATATTGCCATCTACAAATGTGTTTTCTACAATAAAAGTTGTCAAGGACATTTCTAGAGTAGAATAAGATCAGGCCTTTTTTCTGGAGAAGGGTGAGATGTGAGTAGGAAGAAAGATCTAGCTGAAATGATTTCCAACTGTTGACCTCTGCCTCACATATTTTGAAACCTTTTAAATATGGAGTTTAAACTTTGAATCCCAAATGTTGTCCCTGGCACTTGAACTTGGGGTCAAACATCCTTAGGCATTTTGAAAAGTAAACAGAAGTATACAGATGATACCAGTAATTAACTGTTGCCTAATGCATGAGAGGCAATATGACATTCTGTTTTGTGTCATAGAGAGTAGGCTTCAAGTTCTAGGTCTGCCTAAATATAGTCATCTTTAAAATGGGAATAATAACAGCAGTGTATCTCTTGAAGAGCTCTTGTAAGCACATAATGGACAGATTATTATAATAATCCTTATTGCATACTCTCTTTGAGTTTTTTATTGTTGTTTTCACAGAAAACTGTGAAGAATAAAATTATTATCTCCATTCTAGAAAAAAGTAAAAGGAGGCCCAAACTGGAAGATTACCAGAGGTCACATAGCACATAAATAGGAGTAGAAAGTATTTTTATTCTTCATCAAATGTTGCTATGAAACCTATTATGAAATGTCTTGCTCTACCATAGATTCAGTACTGTCCCAGCTCATCTAATGTTTGACCTGCCTAGTACGGATAGATAGGGCACCTCTCCAGATTATCAGAGAGGCCACTGAGGCATAGTGGTAAAAGGTCAGTTGCTTTGTGATAGAACATCTAAATTCATAGCTGTACTGGCCCTACCTGTTATCAGCTGACTTTGGAAAAATTACTTAATATTTCTGAGCCTCAGTTTCCTCTTCTACAAAATAGAATTAACTCCTAGTCACCTGGTTTATTATACAAAAGTGATTAAAAATGTCTTGTAAAGCCAGTGGATTTCTACAGAATTATTATTATTAGCAGTTAAATAGCAGATGTGTGGGAAAAATCTCTCTCTTTCTATGCTACTTCTGTAATCTGCATGCATTTAAAATTTTATACCTATATTTTGGCTAAACAGAACATCTAGAGCTCTTAGTCATAGTGCCTGGTAGAGTGCCTGGCACACAGTAAGAGTTCCACACATTTGTTGAAAAATTAATGAATGGGAATGTACAAGAAGTGGGATACTGCCTGGTGGAGGAAGAAATTTTTATATCAGATATATTTATATAATATGTCAGGCTGTGATAAGTGTTTTAAAAGTGAAATAATAGAGTTATATAAATTAATTATGATTAATAAATCCAAAAATGCTTCCCATAAAGCTCAAGATTTGAGCTGTGCTTTGAAAGTTAAGTTGGATTTAGTCATGAGAGAAGCAAAGGAATAACATTTTTGTAAAAGCCAACAGCATAACCCAACATAGGCTAGCCTGAGAGTATAGGGTATTTTCAGAGAGAGCCCAGGATGTCTGATATGGCTGAAGAGGTGGGTGAATGGCAGGAGAATGAGATGGGAGAAGGTACAGCAGAGAGAGATTAGGACCTAACTGTGATATATTTTAAAGGCTAGGCTATGAAACTTGGACTTGAACCTGCAGGTCAGAGTTTGCAAATTGGCAGTCCACAAACTAAATTTTGTCCACAGACATGTTTTTTTTGGCTGGAAAACATTTGGCCTAGATGGTGTTTTTAAACCAATTGAATTAGTTGCCAACTTTTTTAAAAATTAAGGAGATTTTACATTAAAGTCTGGAATGCTATTCTTAAAACTAATGGAACATCTGGAATACTGAGGTTTCATTCCTGGTTGGCAACAATCAGTTGGAGTTGAGTGGAGGCTGCCTCCTTGAGTTGGGGAATATTTTTTTTAGTTGGCCACACTTTCCACCACCACAACCTTTTCTCTCTCTAATACCAGGTTCTCTTCACTCACTTTTGTTTAAAGAGGCTTTCAGGTCTGAAACCCCTCGTACAGGCCATTAAAGTTTATAGAGAAGAGAAGCAATGCTATCAGAGTTATTTTTTAATAAAGAATCTTCTGACTTTGATTCTATTGAAGATAGCCTTGAAGAAGGTGGTCAGGGGAAAAGTTAGGGCTGGAGCTGTGGGGAAGGGTAAGAAGGAAGCATCACCATTTAGAGAGGAAGAAGAAAATATGAGATGAGAAAGTAGTCTCTTATAACTGTCTACATGGAGGAAATAGCAAACATCTACAAATCAGCAGAAGGAAAAACTCTGAGCATTTATTCATAAGCCCCACTCTTTCCAGCCCAACTCAAATATAGATATTTAAATGATTTTTCATTCTTGTTTTAGACTGTGAATAAGCTCCTCAAAGACACAGTCCACAGTATCCCATTTATCAGGGAATCCCAAGTGCCTAGCACAGGGCTTGCCAAGCAGTAAATGTTTAATACCCCTTCAATGCATGAATCGGAGAAATTCTCTACTTGTAGGTGGAGAAAAGGCTTACTGCATGCCTAAGTATGCTGAAACCACAAGGGTTTGTGCAAACCCCCAAAGCCAAACTCTCTTTGGAAATAGGATTCTATTTCAGTGGAAATAGATATCATCCATTTATTCAACATATAACTATTAAGTAATGACTATGTGCCATGCCAGACCGAGTCCTAAGGATTGGATGATGAACAGAATCAACAAGGTCCCTGCTATCAGGAAACAAACTTATAGTCTAGTGAGGAAAATAGATATTAAACAACTGAATGCACAATTAACATAATTGTATTTGCCTGAAGAACGATGGACAGAGGTTTGTAATATTTTACAGGAGGTGGTGAACAAAAAGAATCCCAGAGAAAAAGAAAAGCAAGAAGGCAGAGTGGTTATTTGAGGAGGCTTTATGAATACCAGAATAACGAAGAGAAGCAAAAAGTGAGGGAGAGAGAGAAAAGTACGTCCAATTAAATGCAAAGCTTCAAAAAATAGTTAGAAGAGACAAGGCCTTCTTCAATGAGCAGTGCTTAATAATAGAAAAAAACAACAAAAGGGCAAAAACTAGATATCTCTTCAGGAAAATTGGAAACATCAAGGGAGATTTCCTCCCAAAGATGGGCAAAATAAAGGATAAAAATGGTAGAAACCTAGTAGATGCCGAAGAGATCAAGAAGAGATAGAAAGAATACATAGATGAACTGTATAAAAAGGATCTTAATGAATGGGATTAGTATGATGGTGTGGTTAGTCACCCAGAGACAGACATTCTGGAGGGTGAAGTCAAGCGGGACTTGAGAAGCACTGCCGTTAATAAAGCTAGTGGATGAGATGAAATTCCAGCAAAACTATTTAAATCTCTAAAGGAGGAAGCCATCAAAGTTTTGCATTCATTATTTCAACAAATCTGGAAGACTCAGCAGTGACCACAGGACAAGAAAAGGTCAATCCTCATCCCAATTCCAAAAAAGGTAGTACCAAAGAATGTGCTAATCATAGGACAATTGAACTCACCTCCCATGCTAGTAAGGTCATGCTTAAAATCTTGCATGCTAGATTTCAGCATTATGTAAACCAAGAACTTCCAGATGTCCGAGCTAAGCTTCAGAAGGAAGAGGAACTAGAGATCAAATTGCCAACATTCACTGGATTATAGTGAAAGCAAGGGAATTTCAGAAAAACATCTATCTCTATTTCATTGACTACACTAAAGCCTTGACTATGTAGATCAAGACAAACTGTGGAAGGCTCTTGCTGCTAAGTCACTTCAGTCGTGTCTGACTCTGTGCGATCCCATAGACGGCAGCCCACCAGGCTCTCCCGTCCCTGAGATTCTCCAGGCAAGAACACTGGAGTGGGTTGCCATTTCCTTCTCCAATGCAGGAAAGTGAAAAGTGAAAGTGAAGTCGCTCAGTCATGTCCGACCCTCAGTGACATGGACTGCAGCCTTCCAGGGTCCTCCATCCATGGGATTTTCCTGGCAAGAGTACCAGAGTGGGGTGCCATTGCCTTCTCCAGTGCAAGGCTCTTAGAGAGATGGAAAACCAGACCATCTTACCTTTTTCCTGAGAAACCTGTATGCAAGTTCAAGAAGCAACAGTTAGAACCTGTATGGAACAACTGATTGGTTAAAGATGGAGAAAGGAGTACAGCTGTTTGCTGTCACCCTGTTTGTTTAACCTATACACTGAGCACATCATGAGAAATTGCTGGGCTGGATGAGTTACAAGCCAGAATTGAGACTGGTGGGAGAAACATGAACAGCCTCAGATAAGTGGATGATACCACTCTAATGGCAGAAAGCAAAGAGGAACTAAAGAGCTTCTTGACAAGGGTGAAGGAGGAGAGTGAAAGAGCCGGCTTAAGACTAAATATTTAAAAAATCTAAGATCACAGCATCTGGCCCCATTATTGCATGGCAAATAGAAGGGGAAAAGGAGGAAGTAGTGACGGATTTCCTCCTCTTTGCACTCCAAAATCATTGTGGCTGGTGACTACAGCCATGAAATCAGAAGGCGATTGCTTCTTGGCAGGAAAATGATGACAAACCTATGGTGTGTTGAAAAGCAGAGACATTACTCTGCCTACAAAGGTCTGTATAGTCAAGGCTATGGTCTTCCCAGTGGTCATGTACAGTTGTGAGAGCTGGACCATAAAGAAGGCAGAATGCCAAAGAATTGATGCCTTTGAACTGTGGTGCTGGAGAAGACTCCTGAAAGTCCCTTGGATGGCAAGGAGATCAAACCAGTCAATCTTAAAGGAGATCAACCCTGAAAATTCACTGGAAGGACTGATGCTGAAGCTCCAGTATTTTGTCATCTAATGCGCACAGATAACTCATTGGAAAAGTCTCTTATGCTGGGAAAGATTGAGGGCAGAAGGAGAAGAGGGTGTCAGAGGATGAGATGGCTGTACAGCATCACCAAGGTAATGAACATAAACTTGGGCAAACTCCAGGAGATGGTGAAGGACAGGGAGGCCTGGCTTGCTGCAGTCCACAGGATTACAAAAAGTCGGACACGACTGGGTGACTAAACAACACTTAGTGAGAAAACGTCTAACAGAGAAATACTGGGTACTGTTAAAACACATTAAAAGGTGAATGAATGGAGAATTTGAGGTAGCCCAGGAGGTCTAGGATGTCTTTCTGGAAGTGCTCTATGCATAGGCATTAGCTAAATGAGTAAGAAGGATAAGCCAGCATTTCATGTACAGGGAACAGCATATGAAAAGGCATGAAGAACTATTGGGCCTTTGAGGAACTCTGAGTAAAGGCCAGTGTGAGCAAGGCTCAGAAAACAGGAGGAATAGTGGTATGAGATAAAATCAGAGAGGTTACAAGATACCAGATCATATAGCATCTGGTTGAAGATTTGGACATTTATACTAAGAGGAATGGAAAGCCAGAGACAGAATTTAAGTGAGTGAATGATCAGATTCAACTTAAAAACAACTCTCTACAGAAACATATATTGACAATTGATTATTAAAAAGGTCTAAGGGCAATTATGGAGAAGGCAATGGCACCCTACTCCAGTACTCTTGCCTGGAAAATCCCATGGATGGAGGAGCCTGGTAGGCTGCAGACCAAAGGGGTCACGAAGAGTCGGACACGACTGAGCGACTTCATTTTCACTTTTCCCTTTTATGCATTGGAGAAGGAAGTGGCAACCCACTCCAGTGTTCTTGCCTGGAGAATCCCAGGGACGGGGAGCCTGGTGGGCCGCCGTCTATGGGGTCGCACAGAGTCGGACATGACTGAAGCGACTTAGCAGCAGCAAGGGCAATTAAAAGGAGAAAAATAGTCTTTTCAACAAATGGGGCTGAAACAACAGGACATTGATATAAAAATAAATTGATATCCATATACAAAAATCAACTGAGAATGGATCATATTAAGTATAAAACTGAAAACTATACAAATTCTAGGAAAAAAAACACAAGCTTTTAAAAACATAGCTTGTGATGCTGGGTTAGAAAAAGATATCTTAAATTTGACACCAAAATCATAATCCATAAGTAAATTGATAAATTGAACTTGATCAGAATTAAAATATTCTATTCTTAAAAAAACTGTAAGACGATGAAGATAAACTATAAATTGAGAGAAAATATTATTTCTCATCGGAAATATCAGTCATATTTCTGATAATGAACTTGTGTTAGAATATACAAATAACTCTAAAAACTTCATAAAATATAAGCAGCCAAATATAGAAAAAAAATTGAGCTGTCTTTACCCAATAAAAATATACAAATGGCAAATAAGCACATCAAAAACTCTCTACATTATTATTCATTGGAGAAATGCAAATTAAATGAGAAATGCTTATATATCAAATTAGAAGGCTAAATTTAAAAAACTGACCATACAAAGTGTTGGTGTGGATGTGGAGGAAATGCTGGTGAGAACATACAATGGCACAAACACTTTGGAAAACAGCTTAGCAGTTTTTGTTTTTTTTTAATAAGGTAAATGTATCCCTGCTCTAGTGAACATAGTGATTCCACTACTAAATATACAGACAAAGGGAGCAAAAGTATATGTCCATACAAAGATGTATGTATGTATGTTCATAAAATCTTTATTTGTTATATTCAAAAATTGTAAAGAACATCAGTTTCATCAACAAGCTAATGGGTAAAAAAGTTGTGGTACATCCAATACAATGGGATAATACTTAGCAATAAAGAAGAACAAATTACTTTTACGCATAAGAGCTTGGATGGATATCAAGGGTATTACATGCATGCATGCTCAGTTGCTCAGTCATGTCCAACTCTGTGTGACCCCACAGACTGTAGCTGGCCAGGCTCCTCTCTGTCCATGGGGATTCTCCAGGCAAGAATGCTGGAGTGGGTTGCCATGTCCTCCTTTAATCAAGGGTATTATGCTGAGTGAAAGATGCCAAACAAAAAAGATGGTAATTTCATTCATATGAAATTTTGGAAAATGAAAACTAATCAAAATGCAAATAATTGCTTGCCAAAAGGATAGTGTATGGAGGGGTGGAATGAGGAAGTAAAAGGGGCACAAAAAATTTTAGGGATGATAAATATTTTCACTACCATGATTAGATGGTGATTTCATGAGTGTATGCATATGACAAAAGTTATCAATTTATATAACTTTAAATATGTGCACCATTTTGTATGTCAATAATACCTTTAATATGGTTGTTTTAGAAAACCCCTCTGGAATAGAAGGCCCAGAAATAGACCCATATAAATGTTGTCAATTGATCAGTGACAAAGGAGCAAAGGCAATAAAATGGAGTGAAAGTAGTCTTTTCAATAAACAGTGCTGGAACAAGGGCGATCTACGTGTGGAAAATGAATCTAGACAGTCTTCACAAAAATTAACTCAAAATGGATCATACCTAAATGTAAAATGCAAATTATAAAATCACTAGACAATAACATAAGAGAAAACCTAGATAACTGTGGGTGTGGTGATGTCTTTTTACATACAACACCAAAGGAACAATCCATGAAAAAAAGAACTGATAAATTGGACTTCATTAAAAATTAAAAGTTCTGCTCTTGAAAGGGAGAAGGCAATGGCAACCCACTCCAGTACTCTTGCCTGGAAAATCCCATGGACAGAGGAGCCTGGTGAGCTGCAGTCCATGGGGTCGCTAAGAGTCGGACATGACTGAGCATCTTCACTTTCACTTTTCACTTTCCTGCATTGGAGAAGGAAATGGCAACCCACTCTAGTGTTCTTGCCTGGAGAATCCCTGGGACTGGGGAGCCTGGTGTGCTACCGTCTATGGGGTCACACAGAGTTGGACACAATTGAAGCGACTTAGCAGCAGCAGCGGGGTTAGGGTATATGTATGGTTGATTCATTTTGCTGTACAGAGGAAACTAACACAACAAAAAGCAACTATACTTCAATAAAACTTAATTTAAAAAAAGATGTTCCACATCATATGACATGAGGGAAATGCAAATTTAAACAGAAATGAGATACCAATAGAACACTGACAACACTGGGTGCTAGATGTGGAGCAACAGGAATTCTCATCCTTTGTTGGTGGGAATGCAGAATGGTACAGCCACCTTACAAGACAGTTTGATGGTTTCTTATAGAAACAAATATACTCTTACTATATTGTCCAGCAATTACACTCTCTGGTATTTATCCAAACAAACTGAAAATGTATATCCACACAAAAACCTGCACCCAATGTTTACAGTAGCTTTATTCATAATTGCCAAAACTTGGGAGTAACTAAGATGTCCTTCAGTAAATGAATGGATAAATAAACAGTGGTACATCCAGACAATGAAATATTATTCAGTACTAAAAAGGAACAAGCTATCAAGTCATGAAAAGACATAAAGGAACCTTAAATACATATTACTAAGTGAAAGAAGCCAATCTGAGAGTCTACATATAGTATGATTAATATAATATTTATTGTATATTTCCAACTATATGACATTCTGAAAAAGGTAAAATTATGGAGATGGTAAAAAGATCAGTGGTTGCCTAAATATGTGATCAGTGGTGGGGAGGTGGGGTGAATATGTGGAGCACAAAGGACTTTTAGAGCAGAGAAAAATCTCTGTATAATACCTAAAGATAGACACATGTCATTATACATCTGTTCAAACCTATCAATATATAACACCAAGTGAAAGTGAAGTCACTCAGTTGTGTCCGACTCTTTGCGACCGACTGTAGTCTATCAGGCTCCTCCATCCATGGGATTCTCCAGGCAAGAATACTGGAGTGGGTTGCCATTTCCTTCTCCAGGAGATTTTCCCAACCCAGGGATTGAACCCGGGTTTCCCGCATTGTAGGCAGACACTTTCCCATCTAAGCCACCAAGGAAGTCCTGGTGGCTTCCAACAACACCAAGAGTAAACCCTAATGTAAATTATGTGGTTGCTAAAAATCGCAAAGAAGAAAAAGAAAAAAGAGAAAGATTGTACAAGCACATGATTTATGTAATAGTCTCCAGTAGCATCTCTTGATCTTCTTTAAAGCAATGGGGGGGAAGATAAGATTTTAGATTGGAGATCAGCGTTCAAAATTCAAAATAAAGTATAAATTCTTATTATGTTCATAGTAGTTAGTCTTCCTTGACAATAACATAAATGTTGGTAGCACCACCTTTAAAAATAAAACATAACAAGGTGATCTTTCAGATTTGTATAATGCTTTCTTGTTTAAATTTTTACATACATATAATCTTTAATTATCAGCCTTTCAAAGGTATGTATTATTGGCTGGAATTTTTTTGAAAATTTTGGAGATAATTTTGGTGCTGTGAAAGCAACATGAATTTTGGAATTTCTTCAGACCTGGGTTTGAATGTCTGTTAGGATGCCATTTATTCAATGGGCAACTCTGAGGAATTATTTCTCAGTTTATATTTTTTCAAGCTTCTTTACTTATAACTACCCTCCTCACTTCTGTCCACTGAGTTTTTCACTATCACTAGCAGCCCCTTCCATACTCACCCTCTATGGAGTGTAGATAAGAAGAAAACTCAAGTGAGTCACAGCACTCTAAACTGTCAGTGTTTGAAAGACTGTCAGATCCAGCATCTACCTTCTCCCCACCCCATTTCACAGAGCAAGAAATTAAGCTTACTGAGAAGAAGAGATTCATTGTCAATCTTAAGACAAATTTCTGGCTCTGAGACCTACGTTATTTCCATTCCACTTTCCTGCCCTGATAGCTCAGTTGGTAAAGAATCTGCCTGCAATGCAAGAGACCCTGGTTCAATTCCTGGGCTGGGAATATCCACTGGAGAAGGGATAGACTACCCACTCCAGTATTCTTGGGCTTCCCTTGTGGCTCAGCTGGTAAAGAATCCGCCTGCAATGCAGGAGACCTGGGTTCGATCCTTGATTTGGAAAGATCCACTGAAGAAGGGAAAGGCTATATATACCAATATTCTGGCCTAGAGAATTCCATGGGGCTGTATAGTCCATGGGGTCACAAAGAGTCAAACACCACTGAACAACTTTCACTTTCACATTTCACTTTCCTGCCAGTTCAATTTACTTTATTAACTTTGAACAGCCTTCGTTAAAAGCTTTGATGGAACTAAAGGTTGCGTTGATTATTTAAATAAGGTTTTCAAAGTATCTGTGCATTTCAGTTACATACTCCCATTTTCCATTACAATAAGGAATTGAGAATTGCCCTGTTACAATTGGACATCTTTAAGAATAAGACTGTGCCTTAACCATAAGAGTATCTTGTGAGACTCTTTACCAACAAAGGGAGTATATCTGGGATGTTCAGTCACTGAAGTCCCAGAAGACAGTTTTTCATTTCTTCAGATACAAAGCTCCTCAGGCTCCTGGAAGTTTCATTTATAGCCCTTTCCCAAGTTCCCTTGATACTGATGAGTCTAGCTCAAATAGCAGTGAGATGGAAGAGTAGTTTAGGTTCTACTAAAGTGAAACATAGAACAAATTATGTCCTTGCTTCAGTGTCTTCATCTGGGAAATAAAGCAGATCATGCCCACTCATCCCTGTCTTTAGTATTACTTCCTTTGGTCACTGTAAGTAAATTCTCATGATGCTTGGCTGTGAACAAGATAAGACTCTGTAGAAACCTGCAAAAAGCAGAACAGGCTCATGTGAAAAACTCCACTAGTTCTCTGGGACAGACAGACCCTGCCCAGATCCAGAAGTCTAAGGGTTTTAAAATCTAGGAAGGCCCAGAGACCCTGCTGACACCAAGGGACACCTCCTTCTCTATAGATCAACCTTTTCATTTTCTCTGCTCTTTGATTGCCACTTGCCTCTCCACTTTACACAGAGAAGATGAGCCCTCTTCCATAAAAGAACAATTGTGATAGCCCACATCACCTTTCACTTCTGGCTGTCTACAAAAAGGAAGAAAATCAGTGTTATACAGCTTCCATTCCTTGAATAATGCAGTTTGCAAACTTAAAATATGCAAAGGCAACTTGGAAAAGCAAGTGCCTGTATATAAGCAAATGTCTGCAAAACCCTGGACAGAATTGAGGTCTCTGTGTACATGACAAGTATTTCTAGTATTCAGGTGTTTGTCTGCTCTTCTGAGTGATTTTCCTTTGTACATCTGGATGAGTGAGAAGTGTGTGCTTAGAAGTAACTCTAGACAGGAAAAACGGACAAGAAGAGGGTAGAGATTACCTTTGGTTCCCAGGCAGAGGGTTCCTAGAGCAACTGATACCACCCCACAAGGCCCAATCTACCCCTATCTGAATCTGAAAGGGTTCAACAAGTACAGGCTGGCTTGGCCATCATAGCTAGTTCCTCAGTTTGTAGGAGACCTCCCATTTGCACTTCTTGGTGGGCCTGCCCTGAACATAGTCCCTCACTGAAGGAGATCCTCGTATTTCTTCTATACTTCTATCTCCCTTTCCCACTCCCTCCGCCCCCACACGTGCACAGGGTCTGTTTTGAGATTGGACTTCAGAACCAAAATGCTGGCCTCTGAGAGCTCAGTGGCCCTGTCTTTAAAATAAAGCTCTGAGTTAAAGCTTAAAGAGTCAGCCCTGTCGCTTAAAAATCTGGTCCAGAAAAGCAAGAGATAGTCGGGGAGCTGGGGTCCTCCTAAGCTAGACCAATCCTTTTCTGCCTTCACCCACGCTGCACCAGCACTTGTTTCTCCAAAGCCACCCGGCTTTCCTGCGCGTTCAGGGGAGGGGAGAAAAGGAAAGGGGAGGGGAGGGAGAAAGGAGGTGGGAAGGCAAGGAGGCAGGCCCGGCGGGGGCGGGACCCGACTAGCAAACTGTTGCATTTGCTCTCCACCTCCCAGCACCCCCTCCGAGATCCCAGGGAGCCAGTGTGCTGCGAGCGCCGGAGGGTCCGGAGCAAGCCTGGAGGCAGAGCCAGCGACCGAGGGAAAGCGAACGAGCTAGCTGCTTCCGTGCGGGACAGGAGCCTAAGGGACGCACCGCGTCAACCCCAGCGGGCTCTGGCGACAGCCAACGCCTCTTGCACCGCGGCGGCTTCTAAGTCGCCGCCCCGGAGCTGCCTTTTCTTCTTCGGTGAAGTTTTTAAAAGCTGCTAGAGACTCGGAGGAAGCAAGGAAAGTGCCGGGTAGGACTGACGGCTGCCTTTGTCCTCCTCCCCCCCCCCCCCCCCCCCAGGGTCTCCTCTACGGCTGCTGCCTCTGTCTGTTCCTCTCAGCCCCCTCAACCTCCCCCGCCCCCCCCGCTTCCAGTCAGTCCCGCGCGGCCAGCCCGAGTTTGCAGAGAGGTAACTCCCTTTGGCTGCGAGCGGGCGAGCTAGCTGCACGTTGCAAAGACGGCTCTGGGGTGCCAGGAGACCTGGGAGCTGCTTCAGCGCTGCAGCCAGAATCTGGCTAGTTAGGCGGTACGCAGGTCAGACCCCCTGGTTCCTCTTACTCCCTTTCCACCTCCCCTGCACGGTGCTCCTCCTTCCCACCAGTTTGTGGGGCCAGAGATCAAGCGATGAAAAGGCAGTCAGGACTTCAGTAGCCAACCCCCTCCCCGCAAAATAATAATAATAATAATAATAAAGAAAGAAAGAAAGAAAAGGGACAAAACATAACAAAGCCCCAACCAAAACCAAACAAACGAAACCCAACAGCAAAACCCAAAATAAACCAAAGAGAAAATAACCAGGCTCCTATTTGCACCTGCTTCAGTGGATAACAAATTCAGAAGACGGAGGGTCCCCCCTACCTTCAAGAAGCATCTTTTGAATCTACCCTACAAGTATTCAGGAACAGATTGTGAGCCTACCAGGGAAGATCGTGTCCAGGGCGTGTTTCCTCTGCACTAGACTTTGAGGCTGTCAGAACGCTTTGGAGTGGTTATTCCTGCAAGTTTCCTTACCAGGAGCTTCCCGCAGGTGGGCAACTAGCTGCAGCAACTACGCACTGCAGCCTGTTGAACTCTTCTCAGCAAGAAAAGGGGAGCAGGATAAAGGAATTAGGTAAAAGACTGAGCCAAGCTTCAGGATGGAAGTGCAGTTAGGGCTGGGGAGGGTCTACCCCCGGCCACCGTCCAAGACCTATCGAGGAGCTTTCCAGAACCTGTTTCAGAGTGTATGCGAAGTGATCCAGAACCCACTCCCCCGGCACCCTGAGGCCTCGAGTGCAGCACCTTCCGGCGCCCGTTTGCAGCAGCAGCAGGAGACCAGTCCACGGCAGCAGCAGCAACAGCAGCAGCAGAGAGAGGATGGCTCTCCCCAAGTCCAGAGCAGAGGCCCCACAGGCTACCTGGCCCTGGAAGAGGAACAGCAGCCTTCACAACATCACTCAGCCCCCGAGGGTCACCCGGAGAGTGGCTGCGTCCCAGAGCCCAGAGCTGCCTCGGCTGCCGGCAAGGGGCTGCAGCAGCCGCCGCCAGCACCTCTGGATGAGGATGACTCAGCTGCCCCATCCACATTGTCCCTGCTGGGCCCCACTTTCCCCAGCTTAAGCAGCTGCTCCACCGATCTTAAAGACATCCTGAGCGAGGCCGGCACCATGCAACTTCTTCAGCAGCAGCAACAGCAGCAGCAGGAGGCGGTATCCGAAGGCAGCAGCGGGAGAGCGAGGGAGGCCACTGGGGCTCCCATCTCTTCCAAGGACAGTTACCTAGGAGGCAGTTCGACCATCTCGGACAGCGCCAAGGAGTTGTGTAAGGCAGTGTCGGTGTCCATGGGCTTGGGTGTGGAGGCGTTGGAGCATCTGAGTCCTGGGGAACAGCTTCGGGGGGATTGCATGTACGCCCCGCTCCTGGGTCCACCAGCCGCGGTGCGTCCCACTCCTTGTGCCCCGTTGGCTGAATGCAAAGGTTCTTTGCTGGATGATGGCCCGAGCAAGGGCACTGGTCTGGACACTGAGAGCCTGAGCTGCTCTGGCAGCGGCGAAGCAGGGGGCTCTGGAACACTTGAGCTGCCATCCACCCTGTCTCTCTATAAGTCTGGAGCACTGGACGAGGTAGCAGCTTATCAGACTCGCGACTACTACAACTTTCCGCTAGCCCTGGCCGGGCCGCCGCCCCCTCCACCACCTCCCCATCCTCATGCCCGCATTAAGCTGGAGAACCCGCTGGACTACGGCAGCGCCTGGGTGGCCGCTGCAGCGCAGTGCCGCTATGGGGACCTGGCGAGCCTGCATGGCGGGGGTGCAGCAGGACCGGGCTCAGGCTCACCCTCAGCCGCCGCCTCCTCTTCCTGGCACACTCTCTTCACGGCCGAAGAAGGCCAGCTGTATGGGCCAGCTGTATGTGGCGGAGGCGGGGGCGGCAGTGCAGGCGAGGCAGGGGCTGTAGCCCCATACGGCTACACTCGGCCACCTCAGGGGCTGGCGGGCCAAGAAGGCGACTTCTCTCCACCCGATGTGTGGTATCCCGGCGGCGTGGTGAGCAGAGTGCCCTATCCAAGTCCCAGTTGTGTCAAAAGCGAAATGGGTCCCTGGATGGAGAACTATTCTGGACCTTATGGGGACATGCGGTAAGTCTCTCCTCCTAAAAATGTTTTTAAGCTTAGAGTCAGCCCTCTCCTCTCCGCGCAAACATTCTGTTCCTGGGCGAGCTTAACAGAGTTTCACAGAAAGGGCCGCTTTAAATCTGGAGCCTTCCCTAGACTCTTGGCCTACCAAAGACTGACCTTTGCTCTCTGAACCCCAACTGTGTGCCCCAGCCCACACCGCTGTGAATCCTGGATGCTGGTGCAAGCCTTTCTAGATTCCTTGACTTGACAACTCTCCACTAAGCCTCCTAAAATCTTCCCTGCCACTTGGTACTCCATGTCCTGCCGGCTCCAAATTTAAATCCAGTTCCAAGGGCCATTTTACGAAATAAATCCTTTTAAGCCCTCCACTATTTTTCCTTCTCCCTTCCCCCCAATCAGAGACCCTAGACAAGAAATGTGGGCACTTTCTCCTCTTAAGGTCTGTTAGGGTTTGCCCCTCCAGCTTGTCTTGGCAGGTTAGAGGCAAAATGACTGGCCCAAGCTTTTCTCAACCCGCTTCCACCAAAGAGATGAAAGGAAGCATGGGATTATGGGAAGAAGGTGGTCTCTGGGTTGCGAGGGCCGCTGTATGGGAAGATGAAGTGAAGTCCCTTTGCTGGCAACAAGGAGGACTTGCCCCAGGGTTGGAGGTCAGGAGACAGACTCCAGGCAGGCACAGTTAGAGCAGGCAAAGGTAGGGGAAAACCAAATGACAAATTTCCTCATAAACGATAGGTAAGATTTGCTCTCACAGTTTGACTTTGTTGGACCTAGATGGAAGAGTTGGATTTCTCTTGTAAAGTGTTTATTTTCTGTATGAATTACAAAAGATCCACAATTCATACTTTGAGTTTGCATCAGATCTATAAGGAAGAGAATGTTCTTTTAATGAACAATTTAACCAGACTTGAGTCTGACAAAAGTGTTGAGGGAAAAGTTTAAAAGGATTTCCTGCTATTGCAGTGTGCTCAGAAATCTGCTTTTGTGAAGGGAAATATTCTTCACTATATTCCTTCATTTTAAGGATATAATTGCATTTTAAAACATGATAACAAATTGGGTAAGAACTGTTAGGGACCTGTGAGCCTTACTCTTGCCCAAGAGTTTTAATTAGGATATGAAAAAAGTAGCAGTCAGTTTCATCTTGCCTGTTAAAATTTCTTCCTTACTGCAACTGAGCTTTTTGGAGATCAAAAAACTGTTTTAATTTTATAAAAAAATAAACATTTTTTCCTGAGCAAACTAAGATATTAGTTAATCTCTGTGAGGGAGGGAATATTAACTGGGGAACTAACTCCTCAGAACTGCTGGGTGTTGATGTCTTCATGGACTTGAGTCTTGTTCCGAGTTTCTGTAGCTATTTTCTTTACCTGTGACATTTTCAGTTTATTAGCCTTAGTATGTTTGTTTGGAGACTTAAACCAACAACTTGCTTACTTTCACTGATGCTTCTGTTCTTGAAAGATTGATAGCACAATGTTAGAAAAGAAAGAGGAGAATAGGATTTCATAAAATATTTTTTCCTGGGCTACTGAAGATGTAGCTTCTAACCAGGCTTTGCATTTTTTAGGTTTTTAAGGTTTGGCTTACAAGATTTTCAAAGGATTCATTTATATTCTCAGTCTTTAAAAAATTTTTTTTGCAAAGTGGGCATGCTGTGGGATAAAAGGTTTTCATTTTATAAGAACAGATTCACTTGCTAGAGTATATTTTACCCCTCCCCCACAGGGCTGTTGCTTGTCAGCAGAACTCTCTTTTTAATGTGAACAGTTTGTTTGTTTTGTTTTGTTTTGTTTTTGGTGGGGCGGGGGAGGGGGTGGAATGTATAAGGTGCTTCATGACTTGCCTAGTCACTGGAACCGTCCCTTTTCTGTATGCCTCCCTTAACACCCAAGTAACTCAATTAACAGGGAGAATATGAATGATTCCACATTAAGGGATGTGTGTGTTTTCAAAAGCATAACCTGAAATGTTCAGAAAAGTGGCTATAGAGAGTTTTTAAAAAGTTCTTCGCATCAGGTGTGCAGTAAGCTAGGTGATTTTATCTCAGATCTTCATGGAAAAACTTCTCTATTTCTAAAACCTGCATAAATTAATGATCTCAAATAGTGAGAAATAAGTGGTAACCTAAGAAAGTACAAGATTATTTATTCTCTCCTGGTTTGTGATTGCTGTCTTGGTTATAGGAGTCTAGTGAAAGGTAAAACTGGTGTTTCTGTCTTGTGAGTTGACAGAGATTTTTCATGTGTAAAATATAGAAAATCTTCAAATTGGGTTTTTGAAAATTTATCAATTTTATCATAATTCAACCAGCCCCAATCTAAAAGTTGATATTTTTTTACTTTCTCTTTCTTTCTCACATTTTATAAGGCACAATTTGGTAAAGGGAAGGAATTTTTCTTAAGTCAAAGCTAGAGCTTCCACTCTCTCTGTATTACATACATTATATGCCATCTTTCAGTGAAAAATCTCAACATTCTAGAGACTTTCAATAATATGTTGGATTCCTCCCTTTTCCAATTGTGTGTGAAGTTCTGGAATAATTCTGTGTTCTTATACATCTACAATGCTTCTGTCGAGAGGAGAAAGGCCTTAGATGGTCCCTTTTATATATATATATATATATATATATATATATTAGCATGTGGTTTGAGCTGCGGAAGGAATAATAAAAAGTGATACAGTTGGTATGAAACCCTGATAACATTTTATGAAGCTGTCTTCTTTCAGAGATCAAACAAGACTACAACTTTGTTAATTGACCACTGTCTCACTTGGCAGAAGTAAGGCCCTTTATATCCCAGCAAATAGCGTAATAATATGACAAATATTTATTCTCAGGAGATGAAACCAAGAGAAGCCTATGCAGGAATTAAAGTTGGGGTTTAAATAAATTATCCAGATGCAAAAAGAACATTTTAATTTTTCTGTTGATAATTTGTTCTGGTCTTCATAATTGGTAGAATTTTAGTAGTGCTTTAAAACTGGCAAATCCTG
The DNA here is from genome assembly GCF_032452875.1 of Bos javanicus. NCBI lineage: Eukaryota > Metazoa > Chordata > Mammalia > Artiodactyla > Bovidae > Bos > Bos javanicus. Next base: position 85,298,107 of record NC_083897.1, on the reverse strand, counting down.
CCTTTCTCCATTAGTTATTTCAAAAGAGGTCATTTTATTAATTCCCCTTTCTATCTACTTTCCTCTCTGCAGTTATCAAGCAGCTTTTTAATGACTATTTTGCAAGGAGTAGTTTGTCTGTTTCGTAAATCTGAGTTTTGCTTTGGGAATGACGCTCTCTGTCTATAGACCTTCAGGGTCAGATGTTGGGAAGAAGCATCCTTTCTTCACAGTCAGCAAATAACTGGTGAGATCTCTCTGGGTACCAGTAATCAGAACTCAAGCACCAAATAGTCACACAGGGCGGTGCCCCATTTAGAAATATGTGCAAGATGTAGGGATAGAATTCTCTTAGTTTTCTACAGAGTATCTCTCTCAGCTCTGCCAAAGGTTAACATTAGTGAGACATAGTTTTGAAAAAACTTGTAGCTTTCCAGTTGCAGGGTCACTTAAGGGTGCTTTCTTGCCAGTGTTAATTTTACCTCATGAGACTTCCATTCTTTTTGAGCTGTAAACTTGGATATTAATATATTTAATTTGCTGGCACATATAATTTGCTTTTAAAATGTTTCCCCCACCCCCACTCCAGTGGTAATCTTCTTATCTGGTATACATATGTGCATTTAAACCAAACAATTCTTTGGTCTCCTGACTCTTACTTGTACTGTGTCTGCTCTTGGTGGGATATGTGAGTTGGAGTTAGGGACATGGGCAATTTTGCTATTATTGATATTTATGGTGATATCAAGACCACCAGTTTCATTCGGAACTCTGCTAAGCAGGGAGCAGAACACTGGCTCAGTGTGGTAAAGAAGGAGCTTATTTTATAACCAGACCTGAAATCATGATTCCGAAAAAATAGAGAGCAAATAAAAATCAAGTTTTGTGAGGTTGGTTTGAGAGGGAAAGGGAAACCTCTCCCCACCCACTACCTCCACCATTTTCTCTTTGTCTCCAGCTTCCTTAAGTGCTGCCTGTCCCTGATTTTCTTTCATTCTACTCCTTTCATGCTTCTGACATTGAAATATAGACTCTTCTTTCTACTTTTCAGGATATTTTTCTCATTATACCTGTGGCATGCTTCTAAAGAATATTTTTTAATCTAGAGAGTAACAGATCAGATCAACCCCAGCACCTTTCTTTTAAGACTAGATGACTTGAGGAGATTGCAAAATGAATTACCTTGAGGTTAGAGCCTGATTCAACAGTTACTGAGGGAGCTGAACTAGATGCTTGAGGACTTGGTGATTTAATGAAGAAATTTGCTGGCTGCTGTTTGTCTTTTGTTCTCTGTCTCTCTCTGTCTACTGGCTATTTTGGCAACCTTTTCTCAAAACTTGAGAAAAACTGGACCTTCCCACCTCTGAGACAGGTCTGTGTGGGTCAAATTTCTGCAGGGCTTTCACACGCAACACCTAATCTGTATGTGATGGTGCTTGCTAAAAGTGTCTGGCTGGGCTAATGTGGTGAAGTTATATGTAATTTAATCATTTAAAACAAAGAAAGGTATTAAGAAAGTAATCTGCCTCAGAATTTGCCTGCCAGCATTACATCAAGTTCTGAGATGTTGAACTCAAGAGTAAGTTCCTGTCATCCGAGACATAAAATTGACCTTTCCCCACCGCCCCGCCCCCATTGCTTGTAAAACTCCATACAGTTATCAGTACTTATTGGATTTTGTGATATTGAAGATAATTATGAAATCTCATATTTATATAGCACTCTTTTCAGAGAAAAGACTCAGCATCTTCCAGTTTATAAACTAGCACTCATGTAAGTTTGAGTATGCCAGAAGGGTGCTTAGTGAACATCCCTTTATTAGTCGAGGGAGTAGAATTTGTTGCATTTTCTATAACATTTGTTTATCATGTGGATAAACCTCTGTAGAGTGACACTTCCCAACACTTTTTCTTAAAGTTTCCCACTTGACAGATGATATTTTTGCTTAGTAAAGACTACATTTGGTGGCTGCTGTATAGAGATTTATGCCCAATTTCTGTGTTTTATGCATAATTTCTTGCACACTCATGAGTGTTGCCATCCTTTCTCTCTCACACTGATTCCTGCTGCCATCTGACAGGGCAGAGCAGTGTTGAGAGTGGCTAATCTGGACAAGCATATGCTGGTTACTTGAGAATGCTGCCAATTTAGATCATACAGTACTTGAGTTTTATTTTTTTAATCAACAGCTTTATTGAGACGTAATTCACAGTAAATAATGTAATTCACCCAAGTATATAGTTCAATGGTTTTTATTATATTCAGAGTTGGGCAACCATCACCACAGTCAATTTTAGAACACTTTGGTCACTTAACAGTCAAACCCCACCCTAAGCATGAGCAACTATCAACCACTTGTCTACTTTCACTCTCTATGGGTTTGGTTATATTTCTTATAAATGGAACCATGTAATACGTAGTATTTTGTGACTAGTTTCATGTAGAATAAATATTTCAATGTTAATCTATGTTGAAGCACATCTCAATACTTTCCATTTTATGCATGTACCATACTATCTATGATGGACATTAGAGTTGTTTCCACGTTTTGACTATTATGAATAATATTGCTATGAACATTTATGTACAAGTTCCTTTTTGTGAAAAGGTTTTTAATTCTTTCGGCTATATACCTAGGAGTAAAGTTTCTGGGTAATATGATAACTCTTTGTTTAACCTTTTGAGGCTCTCCCAAACTGTCTTCAAAAGTGGCTATACCATTTTACAATCTCACCAGCAATGTATGAAGGTCCAATTTTTCCACATCTTGCCAATTATTTTTATTTTTCAAACTTTGAACTTTTTATTTTGTATTGAGGTATAGCTAGTTAACAAATTTGTGGTGGTTTCAGGTGAATAGTGAAGGAGACTAGAGAATAAGGATGTGAATAGATACATGTGTATATATGTATTATCCCCCATATATTCTCTGGATATATGCCTAGGAGTGGGATTGCAGGGTCATTGGTAGCTCTATTTTTAGTTTTTTAAAGAGCTTCCATGCTGTTCTCCATAGTGGCTGTACCAATTAATATTCCCACCAACAGTGTGGGAGAGTTACCTTCTCCCCACACCCTCTCCAGCATTTGTTGTTTGTGGATTTTTTGATGATAGCTTTTCTGGTTGGTGTGAGGTGATATCTCATTGTAGTTTTGATTTGCATTTCTCCAATAACTAATGATGTTGAGTATCTTTTCATGTACCTGGTTATCTGTATGTTCTCTTTTAAGAAATGTCTATTCAGGTCTTCTGCTCATTTTTTGAGGGGGTTGTTTGTTTTGATGCTGTTAAGCATCCTGAGCTGTTTGTAATTTTGGAGACTAATCCCTTATCAGTCACATCATTTGCATTTATTTTCTCTCAATCTGTGGGTTATCTTTTCATTTTGTTTATTGTTTCCTTTGCTGTGCAAAAGTTTCTGAGTTTAAGTAGGTACCAATTTTTTAATTTTTATTTTTATTTTCATTATTCTGGTAGATGATCATAAAAGATGTTGCTGTGCTTTATAAATGTCAGTGTTCTACCTATGTTTTCCTCTAGAAGTTTTATAGTGTCCAGTCTCACATTTAAATCTTTAATCCATTTTGAGCTTTTTTGTGCGTGTATGGGGTTAAAGAATGATCTAATTTCATTTTTTACATTCGGCTGTCCAGTTTTCCCAGCACCATTTGCTGAAGAGACTGTGTTTCTAATATTGTGTAGTCTTGCCTCTTTTGTCATAGATTAATTGACCATAGGTGCATGGGTTTATTTCTGGGAGTTACTGTCTTTTTAATCCCAGTGTGAAGTGGGTGTCAAGAAGTATCTGAAAGTGGCTTTGATTTGCATTTCAAAATGACTAATAATATTATAATAATATTAGGCATCTTTTTATGTGCATGTTGACTGTATATACTCTTGTCTTTGGTCATTTTTAATTAGATTATATGTCTTACTCTTATTGAGTTGTAAGAGTTTTAAAATATATATTCTAGATACAAATCCTGTAACAAATTATGGTCTGTGAATATTTTATCATATATGTGCATTGTCTTTTCACTTTCTTGATGGTATTCATTAAAGAACACTCAAACTTTTGAAGCCCAACCTATTTTTTTACCTATTTTTTTATATGTAGCTTATGATTTTTGTATCATGACTAAGAAGGCTTTGCTTAATCCAAGGTCACAAAGATTTACACTTAGGGTTCCTTCTAAAGAGTTTTATAGTTTTGGCTGTTAAATTTAGGTTTTTGTTCACTTTTGACTTAATTTTTTAGGTAAATATCTAATCACCACAGCACCATTTGTTGAATCTTTCCTTATGTAACTATCTTGGCACCCTTTGTGTAAAATCAGTTGACTGTAAATGTGAAAGTTTATTTCTGGACTGTGGGCTATATTACATTGATCCTATACCAATACCACAGTGTCTTAATTACTGTAAGTTTTTAGTAAGTTTTGAAATTAGTGAGTCTTCTAATTTTATTATTCTTTTTCAAGATTGCTTTTGAATACTGTGTCTTTTCTCTATGAATTTTAGGATCAGCTTGTCAATTTCTACAGAAGTCATTTGGGATTCTAATAGAGGAGGCTAATAGAGGAGGTAGATAAATTTGGGAAATGTTGCATCTCCACATGAAGTCTTCTGATCCATGGCCATGGAATGTCTTTCCATTTATTTATATCATCTTCACTTTTTTCAACAGTGTTTTGTAGATTTAAGAGTATAAATATTGCACTTCTTTTGTTTAATTAATTCCTCAATATTTTAATTTTTAATGCTATTATGAATACAATTTTCTTAGTATCCTTTTAAATTGTTCATTGCCAATATATAGAAATATAATTGATTTTTTGAAAATTGATTTTATATCTTTCAAGCTCCCTGAAACTACCTGAGTTTTGAACACCTCTAGGATTTAAGAGGCAAAAGGTTTCTGTTGCTGTGCTGAAAATTAAAGCATACTTTGTTTCATCTGGTATGAAGGCTGCATAAAGACACTGTTCTCAACTTTCCTCAACTGTGAATTAAAATCTAAAATTTTCAGGTCATTAGAGAACAGTAGGAAAGGAACATATTAATAAGGTTTATGCAGTTAGTAGTTCTCTTTTTTGTATTTGGATTTGGGAACTACTAGCATTTGGATTTGGGAACTACAAGCAAGGGGGTAAGGAATAATAATTTCTATGTAGAAAACTAACATTAAGAGGTAACAGATGCAAACTAAACCAAAGAAATCACTAACTAGCTATATTTGGCTTATGTTTGAGTTTGTGTATTTATGTATTTATATGTGTCCCTTAGATAAAGTAAATGCCACCACTCCTTCTGGTATGTATTTGTAGAGGAAGAAGTGGTTTATTTACTCTCATATAATTTGGACTTTTTTTCAGGAATGCACTCCATAACCATAAATAAGAGATAAAATTTACCTATAAAGGGATTGAAATTTGATCTCATTAACACTCTGGGCTTAGGGTCATAACTAATCAGCTATAGCTGTTGTGTCCTGAAAATGGTAAGTAAACTGCAGGCCACATAAGAAGAGGTCCTGTTGTGACTTAGTTGTCTTTAGAGATGACCTTAATAAACTGATTTTTAAAAAGTATTCATCAATCAACCACTTTTCATTAAACACCTGCTATATGCCCATCTGTGTACTAGTTGGAGATCACGATGAAGGGAACATAATTCAGTGAGAATCTCAAGATTGCTGTCCTCAAGAAGCTTACAGCTATTAAAACCAAAACAAAACAGAATAGCAACACCATGATACCAGTATGATGAGATGTTGGATTATGTGATGTGTATTTTTTAAATGTAAATATTAAAAAAAGAAATGGATCAACATAGGTGGAAGTGGTTAACGGTACTATCTGTCATTGCTTCTTATCCTATATGAATTAAGTTGGGATATGGTTAAACTCAAGCAATAATTATAGATCTTGATGGATATTTCAGATACCAGAAGGTAGTATTTCTGGGAAGACAATGATGAGTGAACTGGACTAAGGGGTTGGAATCTACTTCTGTTTTTTTAATAGTGCCCTGCCAGTCAAGTTATTTACTAATTTCTTTCTCATTTGGGGCTATTTTGTTGCACTTGCTAAGAACATGTTTTGATGTCTTTTACTGCAATATATTAGGAATTAGTTAAAACTGAGGGTGATGAATAGGTCTAAGTTTGTCATGAAAGGCAATAAAGATGCCCAGTGTGGTGATCAGATCAAGAATTATTATTCGGTTCTCAAGTTTTCCATTGATCATGGTGACTTGCTTTGAGGTTCTATAGAAATGGAGTTTCAGGGTATTGGTTAAGGGAGGGAAGCAAGAAGCACAAATCAAACAATTCTGGGAGTAAGGGGAATATGAAAACTTTTTCTAATAAGGCTTTTGCTAAATTAGATGATGTAGTTTTAAAATGACACACTTCTTAATTATGGGTTTTGTTTTCTGCAAGTTGAGTAGTTTCTTGCTTATGGAAGTGTAGTCCCACTATTTGGACGCTTGGGGGACTGCAAGTGTCCTGTGACAGATTTTCCCTGGAAACAGTTGGACTCCTTTGGTGGATTCAGCATATCACAGGAAAACTTGAGCCAGAACCTCCTGGTACCAGACAATAAATAAGCTACAGTGGTACTTAGTATTTAATTTGGGATGTTCTTTTCCAAAGTACAAAACATTTTAGTAGCACTATTTAACTCCTGTCACCTTTCTCTCAATGTGGAACAGGGAATACTGACGTTGGACATATTCCAGTAACATTTCACAGTCTACAGAATGGTTTCGTATTCCATTATTGCATTTCATCCTCATTTCTATCCTATACAAAGAGTCAGATTTACTTTATTTTAATACTCTTCATGCTATTACAATTCTATCATTTCCATTGCAAATATTATGTCCAGAGAAGTTAAGTAACATGTCTAAAGTCAAAGAGCAGAGCTGGGATTTTGGCCCCACTCTTTGTTCCTCAAATCAAGTGTTCCTTTTTTTTCCTACCACACAGATTGCTCACCTCATAGATAGGAAATAGGAGAATCAGAGAGGCAAAATAACCTTAACTAGTATCACTAGAAATTTGTGAAGCTCTTAAGGCTCCTGGGTCTTTTATCCCCTTACTGGACTGACGGATTGGGTTGTGTGGGCATTCAAGTCGCTGACAGTCTTACCATCCTACTTTATAGATTACATTATTTGACAAATACTGAACTTTTTATATATCAAATTCTATACTAGGCACCATTGACACAGCAATGGACAAGGCAGATGAAAATTACCTCCCATCATGGAGTTTACAAATTAGTGAGAGCAGACATGTAGAATATATCTGATGGTGATAAATGTCATGAAGAATAATTTAGCAGAGTGTGGGGAACATATAATGATAGTGGAAAGAACTATTTTACATTTGTTAGTTATAAAAGGCCTTACTGAGAAGGTGATATTTAAGCAGTGACCTGAAGGGAATTAGGAAGTGAGCCATAGGGATATTTGAAATTAGAACATTCCAGGCATAGGGAACCACAAGTAGAAAGGGCCAGAGGCAGGAGCATACTTTGTATGATGGAGAGTAGTAGAGAGGCCCTGGATGGAATTTTAAGTAATGGAAAGTGATGAGATGAAATCAGAGTTAGTGAGAAATTTCTCAGGTCTTGTTTAGGACTTCAGTCTTTACTCTGACATGGGGAGTCATTGGAAGATTTTAAGTAGAGGGATAACATGAGTTGATTGATACTTTAACAGATCCTCTTCTTCAAAATATCTACCATTCTTTGATATTTTATACATTTGTTTGTTTACTTATTGTCTGTGTGGAGAAAATACCGAAAGAATGAAGGGGAAGCAAGGAGATGAGGCTGCTGCAGTGATCCAGGTGAGAGATTATGGTGGCTTAGACCAGAGATTATTGGTAGAGGAGTTGAGACACTGGATTCTTGATTTGTCTTCATGGTAAAGCCTACAGTATTTACTAACAGATTAGATACTTATTGTGAGAAAAAGAGAAAAGTCAATGCTGATTGTCAAGCTTTTAATCTGAGCACTTTGAAAAATGTGACTACCATTTACTGAGATGATGCAGATTGTAGGTAAAGCCGCTTTTTGTGTGTTTGTGGGGTAGGAATCAAGAGGTTGATTTTGATGTACAAAGTTTGAGTTATTTGGTGAACATCCTATTGTCTTCTTTTCAGTTTTCATGCAGTGCCCTTATCTTTCTGCTTTTCAAGAAGATTAAAAGAGATCTTAGAAATCATCTTTTTGGTGATAGACAGGGAAGCCTGGCATGCTGCAGTCCATGGGGTTGCAAAGAGTCAGACACGACTGAACGACTGAACTGAACTGAACTAAAGATCACCTAGACCTTTGTTGCCCCCTGCCTTCTCCCTTTTATTTTATACAGGGTTAGAGAGGAGTGGAGTCTTGTCTAGGGTGAAACAATAAGCTGGCAGGATAACTCGATCACAGACTCAGTTTTCCTGGATTCTAGCTTGGTCCTTTTGGGGAAGGCAATGGCACCCCACTCCAGTATTCTTGCCTGGAAAATCCCATGGACAGAGGAGCCTGGTAGGCTGCAGTCCATGGGGTCGCTAGGAGTTGGACACGACTGAGCGACTTCACTTTCACTTTTCACTTTCATGCTTTGGAGAAGGAAATGGCAACCCACTCCAGTGTTCTTGCCAGGAGAATCCCAGGGACGGGGAAGCCTGGTGGGCTGCCGTCTATGGGGTCGCATAGAGTCGGACACGACTGAAGTGACTTAGCAGCAGCAGCCGCAGCAGCTTGGTCCTTTAATTAGTGTTATTCTGAGACCTCATTTTGGGGATACAGTGAGTTTCTTCTTCTTACCCAAATGTTAAACCAGGTAATTAAACTAAAGAATGAATAAAACCTACAACATCACACAAACTGGCTGCTGCCTCCAATCAAACCAAAATATTACTATTATGTCTTTACTGAACAACATGTGAAAATAATTTATCTATGGTAAACACAGTAAGCAGATTTTAAAAGTCATTGAACTTTGATCTGAGATGAAACTTACAGAGGTCTGGAACATAAATGGCCTGAGATTGTAGGATATTAGAATTATGAAACATGGGAGGCCATCTTGTCCAGTTTGGTCATTTTATGAATGAGGTTCCTGAGGCATAGAGATGGAAAAGAATTGACCAAAGTCATACAGAAAGCTCATTCCTTTAGTCAGAACCTATTCTGAGGGTTAGCTGTCTGTTGCTTCTTTGGAAAATTCTATGTTGGAAAAGTATTTACCCACTCAGAACAAAGAATTTTTTTTTCTTTTTTTAAATTAAATTTATTTATTTTAATTAGAGGCTAATTACTTTACAATATTGTATTGGTTTTGCCATATATCAACATGAATCCGCCACGGGTGTACATGTGTTCCCAATCCTGAATATGTGTACACCCGTGGCGGATTCATGTTGATGTATGGCAAAACCAATACAATATTGTAAAGTAATTAGCCTCTAATTAACAGCAATAATAATGATAGTGCTTACTATGTGCCAAATTTTGGAGCCTTACAGGGGTTAACTAATTCTCACAAAACCCTTGGTAAATAAACTCAGAGAGGTTAAGTGACTTGCCCAAAGGTCATGCAGCTAGGAGTTAGCAGAAGTCTGGCTTGTAACTGTGAGGTTCTAACTACTGTTTAGTACTAACAACTTCTCAGATTAGTTAGTCATTCACCTCTACTATCTCAAGAGACTGGTGACTTGTCATTATGCACTGACCCTATTATAGTCTGCTGATCCTCATGGAATAGCTAAATCCTGGAGATTAAAGTGGAGGTGGAGGGACATAAAGAGGTTGATGGAAAGGAGCTAATCATTTATAATAGGGATTGGAAAGCAAAACTATAGAAATTATTGAAAAAGCTCAAGGGGGTTAAAAATCTCAGAGCCTACTAGAAACCTGGACAGTTCAATGCCTGCTTAAATAGGAGAGAATCTGAGGTAAGAAAAATAAAATAGTTGATTTTTTGAAGTCAGGAACTCTTTTATGTGTTTTACATGTGTTGATTCATAGAAATCTCAAAATAACTTTCTGAAGTAAGTATGATTATCATTGTCATATCACTGGTGAGTGAATAGGAACAGAACAATTAAGTAACATGCCCAAGGGTATAGAACAAGTAAGTGAAAGAGCCTATATTAGAAGATAGGTAGGTCAGCTCCAAATTTATATAATTTTTTTACTACATTTAGGGAAATGAGTGTTAGTCATATTATAGAATTTTTTAATGCAGAAACATTGTGCCTGAGTTTCAAACATTTGAGCAACTTGTCCTTACAATACATTATCTTCTTTTAAGGACTCTTAGGAGGAAAGGTACTTATCCAATGGTACATGGTAAGTAATTAGGGGAACCAGAGCTTAAAGTTGAGACTACTGACTGCCAAACCTCTTTGCATTTTATTACTCTGTTTCCATTCTCGGGCTGACTTGTCTCCCTCTATTCCACCTTTTGTATTGCCCTGCTTCTCACCTTTCTTTAAAAATTGACTTTCTGCATCAGCAAGATTGGACAGAAAATAGGGAGAATGATCAGAATCCATGTCCTACCAGACATTGGACAAAAGGAACAAAAGCATCAGAAAAAAATGTCAGCATATGGAATTTGCCCTAAGTAAGAAGGGGAACTTCCCAGAATGAGAAAAATGCTACCTCTGTTCTTTTAGCCCAAATGAATTGTGCAGGATCCCATAGGAAATCATGAATGTAGTTGTCAGGTGACTTTTTGTTACCGTGGAGATGAAAGAAGGATACTGTGAATGTCTGCTTCTCTCCAGATTTTTTTAAAGGAAAATACAACCTTCCCACTCATATAAATGACAACCAGTTAGGCATTTCTTTTGAAAATTAGCATTACATAAGAGAAAGCATCTTTCCAAAAGTGTCTTATTGGTCCCCTTCTCTGAAGCATTGACCAACTTCTAATTAGATGATGAGATTGCATAAACTGAGAGTTGGGAGTAAGATAGAAATTCTTGATATTTAACGTTTGGGTACAGATAGGATTCCAAAACATATTTTGAGTCTGTTTACCTATCCCTCTTTCCCTTTCATTTCTGTTTAAAAATACAAAGGTTATCAAGTGGGTAGTCTGTTGGAGTTTCCAGTTGTTGATTTGAAAGATTTGTTTAATTAGCCCTTTAAGTAAAAAAGACCAACTTAGACTGAGATATTTAAGTCATCAACTACTTAACAATAAACCACAAACCTTAACCATACTCATATTTTCATGCTATTTGCTTTGGACACCTGCTGAGCCTTGCTGAGGTGCTAGATTGACTTGAAATATTCCATCATCAAAGATGACCCCACAGTGTCTGGGAAAAGCTACACTGGATGCTTTGGGGCTTAAGGTGGTGAAATGATGTGTTGTTGTTTCCCAAAGCTTTCTCTGTCATTCCCCCTCCCTGAGTTCCAGTCTTTATCACCTTTTGCCTTGACTTGTGCAGCAACCTCATGCATGTTTTCCTTAGTCCTCTGTGCTGCTCTCTGATTCATATTGTATTCATCTTACCAGGTTAACCTTCTCAAAGTTCAGTTATAACGTTGTTAGTATCTTCCTTTAAACATCCATTAGTCTATAAGCTCCTTGAGGGTTAGAACTCTCTTTATCTCTGTATTCTCAACACTTAGCACAGAGGAAACCTTGCTGAGCAGTTATGCGATGCATGTTTGAAATTGCAGCTCCTCTCCATTTGCTTAATAGGTTAAAATACAGATTCTTTAAGTCTGGTGTTCAGAGCTTTTCATGACCTGGATTGCTTTTCTAGCCTGAATTCTTATAATTCCCCCGCAAAAATCTTTTAACTGCAGCCAAATAGGTCTGTCACCTTAAACCATCCTCACTCTTTTTTTCTTTGAATTTGTTGTTTTTCCTATTATTCCTCGGGCCTTGAAGGCTATCCCAACTTTAATACTATCCATTCTTCTAGCCTTAGCTCAGAAACAGTGTCATATGAGATGAACTTTCTCATCCCATAATCCATTGACAATGTTATTTATATGACATGATATGGTTAAAAGAACATAGGCTTCAGTTTTCTTCATCTGTAAACTAAGACTCAAAATGTGTAAATTATAAGACTTTTGTGAGGAGAGAATCAGATGACATGGGGGAGGTCAACTATAAGTCAATAACTAGTGCTTAATATCTTGTAGATTCAGCCCTTTTTCCCTTCTCCATTGATATGGTACTCAGTTCTTAAATTGTAATTATTTTTGTGCTTCTCATATATCTTTTCAAATTGTGCCCTCTTTTAGGGCAAAAGTTGTTTCATGGATATATTTGTGTAAGTTATACAAAACACATAGCTTAGAGCTTGTTACGTAGTAGGTATCCATAAATATTTATTTATTGAGTTTCAGTCAGTCAACCTAAGTGCCAAAAACAAATATGGGTCATAAGTTTGATTAATAGAAATGTAAAATCCAGAATAAAAGAAGTGAATTATGGTCAGACCATATTTACAGTGTAGTGTTCAACCCCATTATTCATGGACATCTCCTCTTGTAAAGCATGGAGAAGCTGAGATGCTTAGTTGGATATGGGAAGGGAAGCAGGGAGCAATGGATATAAATATTTTCTCAGTATATATGAAGAACTGTCATGGAATAAAGGAGTTCGATATTTTCTGTAGTACCCCAAAGGGCAAAACCAGTGAGGATAGATTACAGTTCAGTAAAAGGAAGACATAGTAGATTCACCCTATATTGGAAGTTTTCAACAAATACCAAATGAGTTTTGGAGTGTGTGTGTGTGTGGGGGGGGGGAGGTTTATCAAATTAGTTGCTAATATTTCACATAAAAATTCAGGTTTCCAGCTTTGGAAATGAAGATCTGGCATTATTGGAACCACATTCCTGCATGACAATGACCAGCTGCAGGTGAGGAGCGAGGTACTCCTCTAGGTGGAGCGTGCAGCTTTATTCATTTAGGTTACTTGTATTAATTAAGTAACTCCTGCTGCTGCTGCTGCTAAGTCGCTTCAGTCGTGTCTGACTCTGTGCGACCCCATAGACGGCAGCCCACCAGGCTGCCCTGTCCCTGGGATTCTCCAGGCAAGAACACTAGAGTGGGTTGCCATTTCCTTCTCCAATGCATGAAAGTGAAAAGTGAAAGTGAAGTCGCTCAGTTGTGTCCGACTCTTTGTGACCGCATGGACTGCAGCCCACCAGGCTTCTCCATCCATGGGATTTTCTAGGCAAGAGTACTGGAGTGGGGTGCCATCGCCTTCTCTGAAGTAACTCCTAGGCATTTGAATTTGCCATCTCTGTGAGATCAAGGACCTGGGCAAATTTTTACATCCTTCCTTACCCCAAGGGCTTTTCCTCCTCATTTAGGAGGAACTAAAGAAAAGTACAAGGGACCCTGCAATCAAATCTGACCTGGCTCTCAGTTCTGCCACAGCCATTTATCACATGTATGACCGTGAGTGAGTAACTTAACCTCTGAACCTCAACTCCTTCATTTGTATTATGCTCTCCTCACAGTATAGGGGCTTCCCTGGTAACTCATCTGGTAAAGAATCCTTCTGCAATGCAGGAGACCCCAGTTTGGAAATCCCCTGGAGAAGGGAACAGCTATGCACTCCAGTATTCTGGCCTGGAGGATTCCATCGACTGTATAGTCCACGGGGTTGTAGAGAGTCGGACACAACTGAGCAACTTTCACTCCTCACAATACACCATTAAGACTAAATAAAACAGCTTATATAAAGGGCATGCCATTTAGTAGATGCTGAAATATTAGTTCACTTTTTCTTATTCATCACATTCTTTATGTCCATTGGGAGTATCACTCTTAATTAGTAAATTCACTCTTACTGAAGGTGTTCAAGAAGAAGCTGGAGTTGGTGGAAAGCATGTAGACAGGGAAGAGGTTGGGACTCACATTAGATGACTTCCACAATTGCTTTCTAGCAATTTAAATTTAAAATCCCTATCAATAACTCCAAAATGCCCATCTGGATTATTGTAGACATACCTCACAGAGGTAGGGATTTTTAATAAACAACAGGGAGGTTAGGACTCTTGAGGAAAAAGTTGGGGTCAGGGTTAAAGTATAATAAATGTATTGAGGTTCAGACATAGGTTTTGGCATCTGACAGATTTTAGTTTAAATCTTGAGCCTGACAGTTACCAACTTTGTGATCTGGGCCACTTAATTTTATTTTCAGTTTCCTCATTCATATAGTGAAGATATTAATACTTCTCTTTTTGGGTTCATGTGAAGATAAGTGAGATAATGCATGTAAAAAATCTTGACCAGTGCCTGGCCCAGAATGAAAACTTGATAAATGGTTCTCCTCCTCCTTGTCATTATTATTATTATTCCACTAGACCAGGGAAACTTTGGAAAACATGTAGCTAGACTGTGACTAAATTATATGAACCTTTCCTCAGGCCACTGCTGCCCCTTCCTCCCCTCCACAAAGCTCTGTCTCCAAAATGCTTTGGCTGGAATGTAAGTGTGAGGTCATTGTAGATAACGGGAGCATGATTTGCTTTGGTAATGAGAGTTATTCAGTTACTTCCCTCAGCCCAGCTGAAATCTTTTACTAGTTGACACTTGTTTCAAAGTGCAAGACTGAGCTGGTCTGAGAAGACAGGGAGATTGAGAAGAACCCCCCTCACAGCTAGAGGTCATGGTCCTCCACAGGGAACAGGACGACCCAGTGCAAAGGGTCTGGGCTCTTGGTGAGCTTGGAGCCCTTACATTTAAACCAGTTGCCCACATAGGTCCCCATCCCCCACATAATCACTGGGCAGGAATTTCCTTGACTCTTCCCATGGCCTGGAACCATCCCCCTTCTCATCCTTGTGCTCTACACAGCTGGCAAACAGCAGACAGCAGAACAAAAACAAGCCTCTTACCACAGAGAGCGAGCTCATAGCAATCCTGACTTTGCTTGGGAACCCATTGTTAACAAAGGACCTTCCTGACTGCCTCTCAACACCCCAAACAGATTAAAACATTTTTTTAGTGTGTCTCAGAGCAGCTCCTTGCCTGGGTATATTTAAAGATATGCTGAGTCACTGAAGAGCAGGCTGGCATATCGCAGGAGGCAAGGACTATACCCTAGTTTATGGGGGAGTAAGTTGATAGGTGAAATCTGACTTCCTCCAATGGGGATGGGCAAGATCACCCACTTCTAGCCCCCATGACTCTAGAGAGCATCTATTAAGACTTCTTAGTCTATCACTTTGGGTTTCCTTCTCAGTTTATAAAAGCATAAGGATGAGAAGGAGGGAGCACAGGTAACAGTGGGTAAGCTATCTAAAAATCATAAAGCTTCTTTCTGCTATAGGTAGCTGAAAGCAATGTATATCTGAAAACACCAATTTTGTCTAATGATTTACATAGCCTCCCCCTCTCCTTCTATCATGCCTTCTCTCTCCCATCAGAATCTTCCTTACAACCCTTCGCTTTGCTGGTCATAGGAGCCAGAGTGGATACAAAAGGGCTGCTTCTTGGATGAGTTTAAAAGGTTAGCATTAAGATTTTTTTAATCAGTGGTAGCAATAGCTTGCGGAGAAGGCAATGGCACCCCACTCCAGTACTTTTGCCTAGAAAATCCCATGGACGCAGGAGCCTGGTAGGCTGCAGTCCATGGGGTTGCTAGCGAATTCACTTTCACTTTTCACTTTCACGCATTGGAGAAGGAAATGGCAACCCACTCCAGTGTTCTTGCCTGGAGAATCCCAGGGACGGGAAAGCCTGGTGGGCTGCCGTCTATGGGGTCGTACAGAGTCAGACACAACTGAAGTGACTTAGCAGTAGTAGCAGTAGCAATAGCTTGTGGAGAGGGCAATGGCACCCCACTCCAGTACTCTTGCCTGGAAAATCCCATGGACAGAGGAGCCTGGAAGGCTGCAGTCCATGGGGTCGCTGAGGGTTGGACACGACTGAGGGACTTCACTTTCACTTTTTACTTTCATGCATTGGAGAAGGAAATGGCAACCCACTGCACTGTTCTTGCCTGGAGAATCCCAGGGATGGCAGAGCCTGGTGAGCTGCCATCTATGGGGTCGCACAGAGTCAGACACGACTGAAGTGACTTAGCAGCAGCAATAGCTTATTCAGGCAGCCATATCCAGAACCTAGGAGAAATCAGGTAAGCCAAAGTTTGCTTGAAGCTGACAGGAGACCTAGGCCTCTGCCTTCCTCCCTACCACATTTTATTACTGGGGTATAATTTATTTGTTCCCAGTCGCTCAGTCATGTCCAACTCTTTGCAACCCCATGGACTATAGCCTTCAAAGCTCCTCTGTCCATGGGATTTCCCAGGCAAGACTACTGAAGTGGGTTGTCATTTCCTTCTCTAGCTGATCTTCCTGACCTAGGGATCGAACTTGCATCTTCTGTGGTTTCTGGGTTAGCAGGCAGATTCTTTACCACTGGGCCATCTGGGAAGCCCCTAATTAATTTATACAGTTCAGTACAGTTCAGTCGCTCAGTCGTGTCCACTCTTTGTGACCCCATGAATCACAGCACGCTAGGTCTCCCTGTCCATCACCAACTCCCAGAGTTCACTCAAACTCATGTCCATAGAGTTGGTGATGCCATTCAGCCATCTCATCCTCTGTCGTCCCCTTGTCCCCCTGCCCTCAATCCCTCCCAGGATCATGGTCTTTTCAAATGAGTCAACTCTTCACATGAGGTGGCCAAAGTATTGGAGTTTCAGCTTCAGCATCAGTCCTTCCAAAGAACACCCAGGACTGATCTCTTTTAGGATGGATGGACTGGTTGGATCTCCCTGCAGTCCAAGGGACTCTCAAGAGTCTTCTCCAACACCACAGTTCAAAAGCATCAATTCTTTGGCACTCTGCTTTCTTTACAGTCCAACTCTCACATCCATACATGACAACTGGAAAAACCATATCCTTGACTAGATGGACTTTTGTTGGCAAAGTAATATCTCTGCTTTTCAATATACTATCTAGGATGGTCATAACTTTCCTTCCCAGGAGTAAGCGTTTTTTAATTTCATGGCTGCAATCACCATCTGCAGTGATTTTGGAGCCCAGAAAAATAAAGTCTGACACCGTTTCCACTGTTTCCCTATCTATTTCCCATGAAGTGATGGGACCAGATGCCATGATCTTAGTTTTCTGAATGTTGAGCTTTAAGCCAACTTTTTGACTCTCCTCTTTCACCTTCATCAAGAGGCTTTTTAGTTCCTCTTCACTTTCTGCCATAAGGTGGTGTCATCTACATATCTGAGGTTATTGATATTTCTCCTGGCAATCTTCATTCCAGCTTGTGCTTCTTCCAGCCCAGCGTTTCTCATGATGTACTCTGCATATAAGTTAAATAAGTAGGGTGACAATATACAGCCTTGACGTACTCCTTTTCCTATTTGGAACCAGTCAGTTGTTTCATGTCCAGTTCTAACTGTTGCTTCCTAACCTGCATATAGGTTTCTCAAGAGGCAGGTCAGGTGTTCTGGTATTCCCATCTCTTTTAGAATTTTCCACAGTTTATTTACATATGTTAATTTCATGTTTACAACATAATGGTTCTATACTTGTATATCCTTTCCCTTTTGGATTCAGTTTTAGATGGTTTTCAGAGGATATGGTAGCTGGCTTTGTTATATCCAGTTGATATGAGAAATGGTAGAGGACTGGAAAATGGGAATGGAGCCATTGGATATGTTTGAGATTAAATGAGTTCAATTCCTAAGTAGTATAAAGTGCTTGAAATTTCACGAAGTACTTTCAGGCACATTGTCTTCTTTGGTTCTCAAAACCAAATTGGAGGTAGTCACAACATGGATTAACATCCCCATTTCACAGATGAGGAAACTGAGGCTAGAGGCACTTGAGGGACATTCCACAGTAATTTAGACAGTAAATGGAAGAACCAGGATTCAGACCATGGCAGAAGAGTCTGGTGGGCTACAGAACATGGGGTTGCAAAGAGTCAGATACAGGTGAAACAACTGAATACACACACACACACACACACACACACACACACACATTTCTGGTTGTAATTTTTTCCAATTCACTGTAGAGATTTGCTGCTGAATAAGTGAATGAATGAGTACATATTTGATTTGGAGCATTATTTTCAATTAAAAATTTTCCCCATTATTTGGGGATCAGCATTTTAATTCTCAGCAATCTCAGTGTGGTCAAATGAAAAATATTTCATTCATTAAATTGCTAATTTATTCTTTTACTCACTAATACATTTCCTGAATGCCAACTTTGTAACAGACGTGCTGGATTCTGAGGATAAAAAGAGAAGTGAGACAACATCTCAGGTTTCAAAGATCTCAGACACTGGGGACTGATATCTCAATAGCAAACATAAGAGCAGATACTTACGAAATGCCATTACCAAAATTTCAAGTCATATCCCTCTTGCATAGTGAGTACGGCCCTCCTAAAAATGGGTATGTCTTTCATTTTGAGTATTGAATATGAAGCTTTATGACTAACTGCTTTTTAATCTAATACTATTTTCTTAAGAACAGAAGTGACAGTTTCAGTCCGTGTGTGTGTGTGTGTGTGTGTTTGTTGTGGGTTGGGTGTGTGATGTTAGATTGGAACTTAGGGATTGCTAATTAGGGGCTATGAGGGTGTTTAAGTTGTTCTAGTGAGTTCCAATCCTGTATGTATGTATTATACAGAGGATTGGGGTGACAAGGATTGTTGTTTAAGAGTTGATCTTAGTTTTTGTTTTTTTTTTTTTCCCCAAAGTAACTGGTCAGCAGAACTAGAGCATCACTATTCCACTTGTTTTGACAACATGATACTTAAGGCTATTTCCTAGCGTGGATAAACTAATTACGATCAAATATTATATTTTTGAGCATCTACCTCTCAGTGCTAGGTGTATGTTAGATGTTGTCAATGTATTTTCTTATTTAATATTTAAATTAAATCCTTAAAATAAAGAACTGTCTGATCCTAGACAGTTCTTATTAATTCCACTTTATAGATGAGGTTAATGACTTGTTCAAGGTCACACAGTGAGTACTTCGGTGGATTTGGGATTTGAATTTCAGTTTTCAGCCTTTTGTCCTCTGGCCTCACTGTTGTTTTTGCTATTCTACAGACTTCAGCTTTATTTTTTAGAGACCATTAAATCTACTCTTCATTAGCCAAAGCTTCTTGCCTCCCTTCAACATTATTCTTCTCTAGAACAATCTTAAGAAATCCTCAGAAAATGGTTTACAACCTTCATGGATACTGTGACCCAGAGCTTAATCCAGGCTCTTAAGTGCCTTGGTTAACTTTAAAATGGAAAATCAAAGTCATAGCTAATTTCGGAAAAATTAGTTTGGGATGTGAATTTCCTGGGCAGCTTGTCATCTCTATTTTACTTCCTTTACTTCCTTCCTTCATAAACTTACCCACAGTGTTCTCTGAGAACTAACTGTAATGAAAATGATGGAGAAAGGCTTCTTTCCCTTCTTTTCCAAGAGCCCTTCAGCCAAGTGCCACTTCCTCTCCTGCTTCCCTATTTTCTGTGCAGACATGGAGGTGGGAGTTAGACATGAGTTCCTTTCAGCCCTGAGTTGATGCCAGAGTTTTCTTTTCCTCCTGCTGGACCAACGTGGAAGAAGTTGAATGATTTCCAGGAGGACTGTGAGTGAAGGAAAAGGCAGAGGCACATGAAAGAACAGTGAATGTATCTTTCAAATACCACGATTTGTATCCAGACTTTGTTGGTTACTATACGTGTAACCTTGGACACGTTAACAGTTGTGAGTCAGAATTTTCTCATCTATAAATTAGAACATACATTCTAATTTTATAGATGAAAGGGTAAGTCTAAAATTGTTTCATATACTCAGAAATGGCTTATATATTTGAAGTGTTGCTTTTTATGGTCACAAAATAATGCTGTTCTTCAGTCATGAAACATTGTCCTGTTTTTTGTAAAACCCTGAACACATATGGCTTAAGGGGTGAGTCTGCCCCTGTACCAGTCACATTATAATTGGAGTAACTATGGGCTGAAGGCAGTGGATTACTTAAGCACTGAGAAAATATAAAAAGAAAGTTACACATTCAGGGGTCAACAAATGGCAGGTAAAGAAGATCAAGTCCGTCTCTCACTCTCCAAAGCACCTCTTATTTATTCAGTCTTAACATTTGAAGCTTGTTTCAAGTAGGCATATCTATCTGTTTTTTTTTTTTTTTTTTTTCTTCTTTAGTATATAACAAGCATCTGTGGACTTGGTAAAAAACATTACTCTCCTTTCCATTTCTAAGGATTAACTGTGTTTCTCCTCTAGATATCAGTTAAAAACAGTGAGTTGAAAGGGGTGAACTTATATCAAAGAATCAGAGATTATCAGAATTTAGAGGGGACTCTCAAAGTCAGTATCTTTTTTATGGATTGGGAAGGAAAAGGGATTAGAACTAGTTCACAAAACTCATTGTAATTCATTCAGGTTGGAAATCAAGGGCTGCTACTCCCACATCAGTACTAGATGCACTTTAAGGTCCTTTTCAGCTCAGATGTTCTGTAATCTCCAGATGTTCAAGCTGGATTTAGAAAAGGCAGAGGAACCAGAGATCAAATTGCCAACGTCCACTGGATCATGGCAAAAGCAAGAGAGTTCCAGAAAAACATCTATTTCTGCTTTATTGACTATGCCAAAGCCTTTGACTGTGTGGATCATGATAAACTGTGGAAAATTCTGAAAGAGATGGGAATACCAGACCACCTGACCTGCATCTTGAGAAACCTATATGCAGGTGAAGAAGCAACAGTTAGAACTGGACATAGAAAAAACAGACTGGTTCCAAATAGGAAAAGGAGTACGTCAAGGCTGTATATTGTCACCCTACTTATTTAACTTATATGCAGAGTACATCATGAGAAATGCTGGGTTGGAGGAAGCACAAGCTGGAATCAAGATTGCCGGGAAAAATATCAATAACCTCAGATATGCAGATGACACCACCCTTATGGCAGAAAGTGAAGAGGAACTAAAAAGCCTCTTGATGAAAGTGAAAGAGGAGAGTGAAAAAGTTGGCTTAAAGCTCAACATTCAGAAAACTAGGATCATGGCATCTGGTCCCATCACTTCATGGGAAATAGATAGGGAAACAGTGGAAACGGTGTCAGACTTTATTTTTGGGGGCTCCAAAATCACTGCAGATGGTGACTGCAGCCATGAAATTAAATGACGTTTACTCCTGGGAAGGAAAGTTATGACCAACCTAGACAGCATATTGAAAAGCAGAGACATTGCTTTGCCAACAAAGGTCCGTCTAGTCAAGGCTATGGTTTTTCCAGTGGTCATGTATGGATGTGAGAGTTGGACTGTGAAGAAAGCTGAGTGCCGAAGAATTCATGCTTTTGAACTGTGGTGTTGGAGAAGACTCTTGAGAGTCCCTTGGACTGCAAGGAGATCCAACCAGTCCATTCTAAAGGAGATCAGTCCTGGGTGGTCTTTGGAAGGACTGATGCTGAAGTTGAAACTCCAATACTTTGGCCACCTCATGCAAAGAGTTGACTCATTGGAAAAGACCCTAATGCTGGAAGGGATTGGGGGCAGGAGGACAAGGGGACAACAGAGGATGAGATGGCTGGATGGCATTACCGACTCTATGGACATGAGTTTGGGTGAACTCCGGGAGTTGGTGATAGACATGGAGGCCTGTGCAAAGAGTGGGACAGGACTGAGCGACTGAACTGACTGACTGACTGACAGTGTAGGTTGGGGATTGTGGTGGAGAGTGAGAAATTCATTATTATTAACATGAAAAAAGCACTTAATCTCCTAAACCAAGGCTACTTTTCTCATGCATTTTGGCCTTGCCTGCTGGCAGTAAGCAGCATACTTGTTGTCTTCCAGTTTTCAGCCTTTGTGCACAGAATAGGTATGAGTTTCTGCACATGTACTCTGACTTGATGATTGTATATAATTTTGTCTCTTTATGTGAATTCCTTTCTGAAGAGTTGTGGCACAGAAACTTAGAAACAGCATCTAACTGTGCTTTGCTAGTGGGACCCTGTCTCTTCTTTTGCACTTGTGTCTATAAGTTAATCATGCATCTTACTGAATCAATGTGCCCCTGTCTCTTTTTATCCATTCTTCTCTTCTTGTGTCTCTGTGCTTTCCTGTATTTTTTCCTTCTGGGTTTGGACATGTATCTATCTTTGTGGGCATCTCTGACTCCAAGCCCATGTGTCACTGCTTCTATGTATAGAGCTCTTTGTTTCTGTCAGTGTATGAATATCTATGTCTGACTATGTTGCCAGAAGGGGGCCCTCTTCCAGGGCCCGAGAGTGGGCTCCTGTCTAACACTTGGAAATGAATTGTCCGAGGATACACATGCGCTGACAAAGCAAGAGATTTTAATGGGAAAGGGTGCCCGGGCAGAGAGCAGTAGGGTAAGGGAAACCAGTAGAACTGCTCTGCCACGTGGCTCACAGTCTTGGGTTTTATGGTGATGGGATTAGTTTCCGGTGATCTTTAGCCAATCATTCTGACAGAGTCCTTCCTGCTGCTGCACACCTTGTTCAGCCGAGATGGATGCCAGCGAGGATTCTGGGAGGTGGTCGGACATGTGGTCTCTTTTTGACCTTTCCTGAACTCTTCAGGTTGGCGGTGGCTTAATATTTCCATGTTCCTTACCAGGAACTCCTGTTGTAAAACAACTCATGCAAATGGTTACTATGGTGCCTGGCCAGGGTGGGCAGTTTCAGTCAATGTGCTTCGCCTAACAACTGGGATTTCGAGTGCCTATGCAAGCCTGTTATTGAGATGACCATTTCTGTGTCTATTAGCCCTTCCCAAAGGCTAACAGAGTTCTGCAAAATTCAGACTTAAATAGAAGAAAGTAGGGAAAACCACTAGACCATTCAGGTATGAATTAAGTCAAATCCCTTATGATTATACGGTGGAAGTGACAGATAGATTCAAGGGATTAGATCTGATAGACAGAGTGCCTGAAGAACTATGGATGGAGGTTTATAACACTGTACAGGAGGCAGTCATCAAAACCATCCCTGAGAAGAAATGCAAAAAGGAAAATGGTTGTCTGAGGAGGCCTTACAAATAGCTGAGAAAAGAAGAGAAGTGAAAGGCAAAAGAGAAAAGATATACCCATTTGAATGCAGAGTTCCAAAGAATAACAAGGAGAGATGAGAAAGCCTTCCTAAGTCATCAGTGCAAAGAAATAGAGGAAAACAATAGAATGGGAAAACTAGAGATCTCTTCAAGAAAATTAGAGATGCCAAGTAAACATTTCTTGGAAAGATGGGCACAGTAAAGGACAGAAACGGTATGGACCTAAAAGAAGGAAAAGATAGTAAGTAGAGGTGGCAAGAATATAGAAGAACTATACAAAAAAAGATCTTAATGACCTGGATAACCATGATGGTGTGATCACTTCCCTAGAGCCAGACATTGTGGAGTCCAAAGTCAAGTGGGCCTTAGGAAGCATCACTAGGAACAAGGCTGGTGGAGGTGATAGAGTTCAAACTGAGGTATTTCAAATCTTAAAAGATGTTGCTGTGAAAGTACTGCATTAAATATGCCAGCAAATTTGGAAAACTCATCAGTGGCCACGGGACTGGAAATGGTCCGTTTTCATTCCAATCCCAAAGGAGGGCAATGCCAAAAGATGCTCAAACTACCACATAATTTCACTCATTTCACATGCTAGCAAAGTAATGCTCAAAATTTTCCAAGTTAGGCTTCAACAGTATGTAAACCAAGAACTTCCAGATGTTCAAGCTGGATTTAGAAAAAGCAGAGGAACCAGAGATCATATTGCCAACATCCACTGGATCATAGAAAAAGTAAGAGAATTCTAGAAAAAAAAAATCTGCTTCATTGACTATGCTAAACCCTTTGACTGTGTATCACAACAAACTGTGGAAAATTCTTCAAGAGATGGGAATACCAGACCACCTTACCTGCCTCCTGAGAAACTTGTATGCAGGTCAAGAAGCAACAGTTAGAACCAGACATGGAACAACAGACTGGTTCCAAATTGGGCAAGGAGTACATCAATGCTGTATATTGTCACCTTGCATATTTAACTTATAGGCCGAGTACATCATGTGAAATGCTGGACTTGATGAAGCACGAGCTGGACTCAAGATTGCTGGGAGAACTATCAATAACCTCAGATATGCAGATGACACAACCCTTATGGCAGAAAGTGAAGAGGAACTAAAGAGCCTCTTGATAAATGTGAAAGAGGAGAGTGAAAAAGCTGGCTTAAAACTCAACATTCAAAAAACTAAGATCATGGCTTCGAGTCCCATCATTTCAGGGCAAATAGATGAGGAAACAATAACAGACTATTTTCTTGGGGCCCAAAACTGCTGCAGATGGTGACTGGAGCCACGAAATTAAAAGATGCTTGCTCCTTGGAAGAAAAGCTATGACAAACCTAGACAGCATATTAAAAAGCAGAGCCATTACTTTACTAACAAAGGTCACTCTGGTCAAAGTTATGGTTTTTCAAGTAGTCACGTATGGATGTGATAGTTGGACCATAAAGAAAACTGAGTACTGAAGAACTGATGCTTTTGAACTGTGGTGTTGGAGAAGACTCTTGAGAGTTCCTTGGACATCAAGGAAATCAAACCAGTCAATCCTAAAGGAAGTCAATCCTGAATATTCATTGGAAGGACTGATGCTGAAGTTGAAGCTCCCGATGCTGAAGTTGAAGCTCCAGTACTTTGGCACCTGATGCGAAGAGCTAACTCATTTGAAAAGACCCTGATGCTGGCAAGGATCGAAGGCAAGAGCAAAAGGGGATGACAGAGGATGAGATGGTTGGATGGCATCACCAACTTGCTGGACATGAGTTTAAGCAAGCTCCAGGAGTTGGTGATAGACAAGGAAGCCTGGCATGCTGCAGTCCATGGGGTTGCAAAGAGTTGTACAAGACTGAGTGAATGAACCGAACTGATCAGTCCTTCCCTGTGTATTTGCTTCTCTGTATGTCTTTTTCTTTGCCCCTAAAGTTCCTGTCTTCGTGTGTCTTTTTATGTATATATTTTGGTGCTACTTAGTTCATGCTTTTCTGGTTGTATACCTGTGTTTTGCTTTTCTTGGTTCTTGTAAGTTTTGACTTTTTTATGTTTCTGTATGCATCATTTGAAATTGGCCTCTTCTTCTTTTTGTGCACGTGCCTTCATTTAGTTTGTTTGGAAGAACTATCTTTGTCATCTGTCATGTATGGTTGTCTCTGTCTGTGTCCCTGGGTGTATATCTGACTGTATGTTTAATGGTCCGTGTATCTTTCTGTTTTTTTGTGACCAGATATTTCCATGTATCTCTCTGTGTTGGTGTCTGTTTCATGTATTTTAGCTATATGCCTGTTCATATGTACCCATTGATTTCACAAGATGCCCATCTGCTTTCTGAGGAATCTACTGGACTATTCTGTGAGGTATCACAGATGTGTTGAATTTACTTACTGCTTATTTTTGGGCTTGCCAGCCACCATGGTACATAGGTGTGCATTGTCCATGTATGATGTAATTGTTCATGTGTGATGTCAAATTGGTTTTCAAGGCAAGAATACTGAAGTGGTTTGCCATTCCCTTCTCCAGTGGACTGCATTTTGTCAGACTTCTCTACCATGACCCGTCCATCTTGGGTGGCCCCACACAGCATGGCTTAGTTTTTAACCCAGGTCGGTAGGTGCCCAATATGCTACTGGAGATCAGTGGAGAAATAACGCCAGATGAGATGGTTGGATGGCATCACTGGCTCAATAGACATGGGTTTGGGTAGAATCTGGGAGTTGGTGATGGACAGGGAGGCCTGGCATGCTGTGGTTCATGGGGTCGCAAAGAGTTGGACACGACTGAGCTACTGAACTGAACTGAACTGATATCAAAGATTCATTTAAGAATAGTGCATGTTGTTTCTTTATCGACAGGACATCTTGTGTGGAGAATTCTTGGTAAATGTGTGGTATTTAAATTGTAAACCTTTTCAAGCTAATTTCACTGTGTCAGTGAATTAAATTTGAAATGAGTGGCTATATAAGATATATCCTTTCAGAAAAACTCAGCATACTGATGGTAGAGAAGGCTTGTATTTGTACTGTGAAGTCTTATTTGTGATGTTCATTATTGGATTAGAAGGTGTTACTTTTCTGGTTTTGTTTGGGTTTTTTGTCTTGAGAAGTTACTACAGATAGCTCTAAAGTGGACTTAGAGCACAAAGAGAATAGACACAGTGGAGAATGAAAAATGACAGACGGATGGACATGTTCTTCATCTGTATGAGTGAGATGGGGGCTCAAGATGGAATTCATAGGAAATGGAATGATGAGGACCAGAGAGAAGCTTAGCAGGATCCCATCTTTCCTTGTCCTGGGCTCCTGTATCTTTCCAACAAAGGCAGTGAGGGAGAAGGCATGAGGACGAGGCCAGTTCTCCTTTTTTTTCTGGTAGAAGGTGATCTCCTGTATTTAAATTTTAAATTCTTTGTGTCTCTTTCTTTGCTTGATGTACTCTTTTTGGTGTTTGTTCTTCCACTGCAAAAAGGGAACTTCCAAACCTGGCTCACCTGTTTATTATACTTGTTTGTATGCAAGATATTAAAGAGAGATTATTAAATGTCACCACCACTGTCATACAAACTTATCCACTGATAGGGGTAGGGACACTGTATGACAGTTCTGCATGCATGGGTGCTAAGTTGCTTCAGTTGTGACGAACTCTTGGTGACCCTATGGACTGTAGCCTGCCAGGCTCCTCTGTCCATGGGATTCTCCAGGCAAGAATACTGGAGTGGATTGCCTTTTCCTCCTCCAGGGGATCTTCCCAGGGATTGAGACCATGTCTCATACGTCTCCTGCATTAGCAGGTGGGTTCTTTACCACTAGTGGCACCTGGTAAGTCCCACTTTCCCCAGATTACCCGTGATCCTTTCCAGGGGCAGCCACGATTTTTCTATCACCCTTTGTTCATTTGTTTAGTGTATATGTGTGCTATGCTTAGTTGCTCAGTTGTGTTCGACTTTTTGCAACCCCGTGGACTATAGCCCACCAAGCTCCTCTGTCCATGGGGTTCTCCAGGCAAGAATACTGGAGTGAGTTGCCATATCCTCCTCCAAGGGATCTTCTCAACCTAGGTATAAAACCCAGGTCTCCTGCCTTGCAGGTGAATTCTTTACTGTCTGAGCCACCAGGAAAACCCATGAAGACTCGAGTGGGTAGCCTATCCCTTCTCCAGGGGATTTCTTCTTGACCCAGAGATTGAACCAGGGTCTCCTGCATTGAAGGCAGATTCTTTACCAGCTGAGCTATTAGTGTATATGCAGAATTCTAAAGAGTACAGTTTGCTCTCAATTATGGTAAGCCTTGCCAAGGAAGTAGTCAGTAGCAGAGGACTAGGCTCAGTGGTAACAGCTGAGTTACCTAGGAGTATTTTAATCTAATCCTCCTATAAGATTATAGAAAATATAATTAAAATATTTTTTAAGTTATCAAACATCTATACATACTGTTTATATACAATTGACATGATGGTTAAATAATTTTATCTGCTTAGACTCTCTTAGTTTGAAATACTGAATGTAAAATAATGCAAATAACAAAACCAAGGGGTAAAATCTATCATATTTTATAATCCAGACATGAATTTTTCTTTTGTTACATTGATTTGAATACAGAGGAGTCTGTCATCCTGGCTAGAATGTGCAGTCTACATATAAACCTCCATTCTAGCCAAACTTGATAACATCAAATCTTGATTTCCTCACTTGGATAATGGCCATAATAAAGACTACTTCAATAACTACCAAATGATTGTGCATGGCAAACTTATTTGGAGAAAAATAAGAAAAAATTATGAAAATGGATAGATATTTCATAAAACAAAATTTATTAAAATAATATTCTGATATGGTCTTTTGAAGCAAACCCTGGTCATTTTGTTTTGTTTGGAAAAATACTGAAGAGTTTTCCTTTTTTTTTAATTGTTTTTTTATTATTATTATTTTTTTACTTTACAATATTGTATTGGTTTTGCCATACATCAACATGCGTCCGCCATGGGTGTACATGTGTTCCCCATCCTGAATCCCCTCCCACCTCCCTACCCATACCATCCCTCTGGGTCATCCCAGTGCACCAGCCCCAGGCTTCCTGTATCCTGCATCGAACCTGGACTGGCGATTCGTTTCTTATATGATATTATACATGTTTTAATGCCATTCTCCCAAATCATCCCCCCGCAACAGAGTCCAAAAGACTGTTCTATATATCTGTGTCTCTTTTGCTCTCTCGCATACAGGGTTGTCGTTGCCATCTTTCTAAATTCCATATATATGCATTAGTATACTGTATTGGTGTTTTTCTTTCTGGCTTACTTCACTCTGTATAATAGGCTCCAGTTTCATCCACTTCATTAGAACTGATTTCTAGGGAGAGAGAATGAGTATTCTGTTGAGGGAGAATCATGACTTTTCTGAGATAACACATTCTAAATAAAAACAATATTTTATACATATGATATAAAGTGTCCAATTTTGTTAATCAACAAATATTTAAGTGATAGCTGTTAGGACATCAGGTGTGTAGGGACTTGTATTATTATTTTCAATCTTTTGTATAAAAAAATTCCAAATCAGAATATCAAGCAAAATGCCATTTTGAAAAATATTATTATAAATATATTGTTCATATCCTTTAAAAGAATGGAGGTCTTAGGTGTTGGTCCAATTACTGATAGAATATTAAATTTAAAAAATTTAGCATGTAAAAGGAAAAGGGCAGGTTTTTGGAACTTATTTTGATTTGCCTTGAAACAATCCAAAATTTTTTTCTATTTTGTTTTCAGTTTCAGTTCAGTCACTCATTCGTGTCTGACTCTTTGTGACCCCATGAACTGCAGCATGCCAGGCCTCCCTGTCCATCACCAACTCCCGGAGTTCACCCAAACACATGACCATTGAGTCAGTGATGACATCCAACCATCTTATCCTCTGTCGTCCCCTTCTCCTCCTGCCCTCAATCTTGCCCAGCATCAGGGTCTTTTCAAATGAGTCAGCTCTTCGCATCAGGTGACCAAAATATTGGAGTTTCAGCTTCAACATCAGTCCGTCCAGTGAATATTCAGGACTGATCTCCTTTAGGATGGACTGGTTGGATCTCCTTGCAGTCCAAGGGACTCTCAAGAGTCTTCTCCAACACCACAGTTCAAAAGCATCAATTCTTCGGTGCTCAGCTTTCTTTATAGTCCAGCTCTCACATCCATATGACCACTGGAAAAACCATAGCCTTGACTAGACGGACCTTTGTTGACAAAGTAATGTCTCTGCTTTTCAATATGCTGTCTAGGTTGGTCATAATTTTCCTTCCAAGGAGTAAGCATCTTTTAACTTCATGCCTGCAATCACCATCTACAGTGATTTTGAGCCCAGAAAAATAAATTCAGCCACTGTTTCCAGTGTTTCCCCATCTGTTTGCCATGAAGTGATGGGACCAGATGCCATGATCTTAGTTTTCTGAATGTTGAGCTTTAAGCCAACTTTTTCACTCTCCTCTTTCACCTTCATCAAGAGGCTCTTTAGTTCTTCTTCACTTTCTGCCATAAGGGTGGTGTCATCTGCATATCTGAGGTTATTGATATGTCTCCTGGCAATCTTGGTTCCACCTTGTGCTTCCTCCAACCCAGCATTTCTCATGTTGTACTCTGCATATAAGTTAAATAAGCAGGGTGACAATATACAGCCTTGACATACTCCTTTTCCTATTTGGAACCAGTCTGTTTTTCCTTGTCCAGTTCTAACTGTTGCTTCCTGACCTGCATACAGGTTTCTCAAGAGGCAGATCAGGTGCTCTGGTATTCCCATCTCTTTCAGAATTTTCCACAGTTTATTGTGATCTATTTTGTTAGTGTGATAGAAGCTGGATTTCAAGTTGTAAGTAGATCATTAGACTGCAAGGTAAGCCTTGAGCCTTGAAGAAGAAAAGTAATCAAACTAGTCTATCAAATCACTTTTCAAGAAGGAAGCTCTGCCATGTGTTTGGCTAGTTCACTATGTCATGGGTATTCAAAAAAAGTTTATATCCTCAAATCAGCATTCTGAAATTTGTTCCACCATGCTAAAATGCTTTCCAGGACCAACTCACCTTATTTATTGCAAAGTTATATATGTGTAAAGTGCTCTGACATTCTAATCTTCACAATAACCAAGTGAGATGGGTAGTAATCTTAGTGTCCATTTTATAGAAGAAGAAATTAAGACTCCAAGATGTGAACTATGCTAGGGTTCTTCTGCTAGAATGTGTTGTAGTAAGGATTAGAACCTAGCTCATAGTCAGTCATTTTCCTATAAGTATTGGTTTTATAATTATGTGGAAGTCTGTTCACCAACCATGGCCTCTGCTCTCTGAGGTTAACTATTCTACAAAACAGAGACTGGAAGGTCATTTAGATGAAGTGTCTGTACTTTAAGAGGACTGTGAACAATGACCAAGTTAAAGAAAAGCAAACAGAGACAACTGAAATACCGACACCTTCAGAAAGTACTTGTGTAACTTTCAACCTTAGATAATTTGGCTTTGCGTAAGAAAGGTGGAGTAAGATGGAGGAACCAGTTCTTCTCTGGGTCAGCATTTATTTATCTTGCTCTTCTGAAGTCTGGGCCAACAGTCTTATTTGTTCTGAATAGCCCTGTAATGTTTCTCATTTGAGGACAGCAGATTTAGTACAAATGGATTGGTTTTCTGGATAGCACATAGAGGACTGTACTGACTGACTTTTAAAAGTTCTTCCTAACTCTTTGAATCTGTGATGTTTTCTCAGGATCAACAGATCAGGTCTCTGATAACATCTCCATTGCTTTTGTGTTTAACTGTAAGGCTGCAAGCTGACCCACTGGGGATATAGACTGAGGTTCTTACCCCACCACCCTTTGACAGATGTTGTTAACACCCTCTCATTGTATATAAGGAGACGTTGAGGCTAAGTGTTAAAGGGAATTTCCCAGGGTCATGCAGCTAGTTATTGCCAGAGTAAGTATCTATTTCAAATTTGTAGAATAGGTAGTTTTATCCCTGATGTTTTAGCTTATTTTGAAAGTCTTAGAAAAGATCATTAGAAGTAGCACTTAAATTATAACTGCTCCAATTAGTGACTAAAGATCCAGTTAAAAGTAAGTTATTGTCATCTAGGAGCACTTTGAGGAGAAGAACTTTTCCATAGTATTTGTCAGTAATACTTTCCTATTTCATAGTTCTCTTGGGATTGTTGGTCTAGGGCAGTGTTTCCTGAACATCATTCATTCTCAGTGAACTTCACCTTCACAGGTTTGACCCTGCATACCATTTTTACTCCTCTGTACTTAATATATTTTTTCTTGACTTGCCTTTTGCACGTAATAAATATATTTTAAAAAGAAACTTTCACATCAGTATTGTACATGAGAAACCAGTATTTCCTCCCCTATTTAAAAAACAGATTGTAGAAAATTTCAAAATTACACAAAATTAGAACAACCTAATGTACTTTCACATACCTATCCTTAGTTTCAATGGTTATCAACATTTTGCAGTTCTTGTATCATCTATTCCCTACTCACTTTTTTTTTCTTGGTGCAGTGTTTTAAAGCCAATCTCAGACTTATTTCACCTGTAAATACTTCAGTGTGTATACTTAACAGGTAAGGACTTTCTCTTTTTAACATAACCATAAAATTGTCAGCACACCTAAAATAATAATAGTCTCCAAATATTATCTAATATTCTGTGAGAACCTGTTCTCTTAACATGCTGATTAAAATAAATGTATAACTACTAAAAAAGTTTATTGAGGTGCCACCTTAATTCATCTCATGATCTTACCACCAGTATACATTTCACAGTTGAGGAAACATTGCTCTGAGTATTACAACGATTGAAATGGATAAAATTCATTTCCATTCTCTATTTTCCTCATCTGTAAAACATGATGGAAATGTAGGAAAGATGAGTCAGTGCTCTCTAAGGCTCTTGCCAGCACATTAGGACGTATGTTCTTCTCAGTGGTGATTTACTTCACTTCAGCTCTAGAAGCTGGACACCACCCGTAGAAGGTAGTTTTGTTTTAAAGACAAAAAAAAAGCACTAGTGACTAAGTGTGTTCTTTCCTGACATGTCTTCTTGATGGTAATGAGTTCTAACTTTTCCTCAGAGTTGAATTTGGCTTTCATTCCATTCTCTACCCACCTTCTCAAACAACAGAGGCAGCACCCATTTATATACTTTCCCATAAGATGATATTCCTGAAAACACCTTTTGTCAAAATGGAAATATATTCAAGTGCCTCAATGACCCACTTGACTAGTTAAGATGTGTGTGTGTTCAGTGCTCTCAGTTTTTGCTTAGGCCCACTCCCTAATCTGCTGAGGACTTCTGTGTCACTGAGCCAGGAAATATCTGTCATAATAGCTCACTTATTGCCTCTCAACTTTCCTTCACTGACTTTGTAGCAGAGGCTCTCATCTTCAGAACCTTGGCAATAGTGTTGAGTTATAAAAGCTTGAATCAAATGTAGTATTTCTAGACATCTCCCTATTAGTTCTCAAGCTTTAGAAGGTAAACTCTCTTACAGAAGCTCTACAGTTAATCCAAGTAAAGGAAACAATGTCAATAAAGCGTTCTATATTCTTACAGGTGTGGGAATTGCTGGGATGGAAACAATTAGCCTAAGGCCTTGTGATTACTAGCAACACTCAGAGCTGAATGTTTTACTCCTCAATATGAGGCAAAGGCTATAAGCTTAAGCTTCTGATTTTTTGGTAGTGCCAAACAATATTAAGCGAAATAAGGTAACTAGAAAGATAATTGGAGAAGGCAATGGCAACCCACTCCAGTACTCTTGCCTGGAAACTCCCATGGACGGAGCAGCCTGGTAGGCTGGGGTCCATGAGGTCGTGAAGAGTCAGACATGACTGAGGAACCTCACTTTCACTTTTCACTTTTCACTTTAATGCATTGGAGAAGGAATTGGCAACCCACTCCAGTGTTCTTGCCTGGAGAATCCCGGGGATGGCAGAGCCTAGTAGGCTGCCGTCTATGGGGTCGCACAGAGTCGGACACGACTGAAGCTACTTAGCAGCAGCAGCAGCAGCAGCAGAAAGATAAACCCAAATAATAGAGCCTATTTTCTTTCTTTCTTTGGGAATGATGTCTGACTCGTGACTTGCAGAAAGATAAAGGAAAGACTTTTTGTAATCAAAAAAGTGCAGACAGCACGGATCTGGGTCTACTTTCAAGTGCATTGGATGTAGGTAGAGGAGGAAGATCTGCTGAGATTTTAACAATTGGGCAAAGAATTAACACATTTTTGAAAACCAAAAAAATAACTTATTGGACAGTGCAGAGGGCATGGTGGTGGTAGTGAGAAGTATTTGTGATTATTTTTTAAAAGGAGAGGGAGCAAGAAAAGGAAAAACTGGGTCATCCATCCATTAAAAAGAAACCTTGAAAGAGATCCAAAAATCCTTGACTTCTTAAACATGATAGTGTGTGTTTGTTTTTTCCCTCACTGACAATTGTAAGGGTCAGAGAGTAAAGTTCTCTTTTCTATTGCAAAATGTTGAGAGGATGTAGAAATAATTGTAGGTAGCTTAGCTCTGTCTGTGGGCAGAACTTTTACACTATGACTTCAGAATCTGTTTGAATTTATACAATATGTGCCTATGCCAAAAACTGAATTATCAAAATGGAATAGCATTGCAAATGATAATGCTTTTGTTTAAAAGAAGAAATGAAATACCTGTGGTTAGGTACCTAAAATAAGGCAGTAAAGACTTTTAAAAACTTTTGTGCTAAACTGAGATACTGAGAAGGGCTTAATATGGAAGAGCCATCATCTCTCCCCTCCTTGTAAGTCAGTTGAGAAGACATTCCCATTACTATCTCAGAAATGTATCAATAACTTCAAATGTTATCTCCTTTACCCCTTAGACTTGGGTATCTATTTGGAATGGGCTATAATAATAACCATTCTGTTTATGTGGTTTGTTTCTGCTTACACAGAAAAATATGTGCATTGTTTTGGTAAATACAAGCTCATTTTTTTCAACTAAAGCTTATTTGTTTAAGTTTCACATGAATTGGCAAGGAAAAGAACACCTTGTCAAAGCAGAATGAAAGAACAAAAAGAGTCAAAGAATCATATTTGAAATGTCCAAGAAACTTGTGGGGTTTTATGTATATTACACAGGAAAAATTTTCTGTTGTCTGGTTGCCAAACCACTGAGACCAAGAGACTTCAGATGTATACCAAAAAATGTTTGCTCTATCTGAAAGAGAAATAATTGCACTTCTACATCAGTAATACTACTTCTACAGCAGTAATATGGCTGCTGACCATAGTCCTCATGGAGAATTGGAATATGGGTATTTTGGAATCTCTGGTTAAAGCAGGTTTTTAGTTCAGCCCTCCACTAAATTTTATTTTTCCTTTGGGACTGTTGATGTAAAAAGTGATGACAGCCATGTCCCTATGTGGTTCCATTGTGTAGTTTACAAATAGAATTCACTGTAAACTGAACCCAGCCCTAACTTCCTTGGCATTACACTCATCTTCTGCTGTGCCTGTTGAGGAGCTGCCCTATTAAGTATGTGCTGTGCTTAGTCACTCAGTCATGTCCAGCTCCTTGTGACCTCATGGACTGTAACCCACCAGGGTCCTCTGTCCATGGGGATTCTCCAGGCAAGAATACTGGAGTGGGTTGCCATGCCCTTCTCCAGGGAATTTTCCCAACCCAGATATCATACCCAGGTCTCTCACATTGCAGGTGGATTCTTTACTGTCTGAGCCACCAGGGAAGCCCCCGTGTTAAGTATCAGTTCAGTTCAGTTCAGTCACTCAGTCGTGTCCGACTCTGCGACCTCATGAATCACAGCACGCCAGGCCTCCCTGTCCATCACCAACTCCCAGAGTTCATTCAGACTCACGTCCATTGAATCAGTGATGCCATCCAGCCATCTCATCCTCTGTCATCCCCTTCTCATCCTGTCACAGCATCAGAGTCTTTTCCAATGAGTCAACTCTTCACATGAAGTGGCCAAAATACTGGAATTTCAGCTTTAGCATCATTCCTTCCAAAGAAATCCCAGGGCTGATCTCCTTCAGAATGGACTGGTTGGATCTCCCTGCAGTCCAAGGGACTCTCAAGAGTCTTCTCCAACACCACGGTTCAAAAGCATCAATTCTTCGGCACTCAGCTTTCTTCACAGTCCAACTCTTACATCCATATGGGACAATAAGGCCAGGGAATTGTGTTCATAAATCAAATAATCTGCTGGTACCTTGGGAGATATGCTTGAAACACCTACTATTTCCCCTACTTAATGATATTTTTCTTTGAAAATAAAAACATATAAAAGTGGAAAAACAGGCTGATCAGAACCCTCCTCCCAATACTTAGCCAAGGTGAGATACTCTGGTCTCAGTCTCAGAGGTCATGTTTTCAGCAAAGTGGCCACCAATAGTGGATGATTTTATTTTATAGAGTTTGGTTTTTGGAGCTGGTGTGCTGAGAGACAATAAAGAAGGTTATTCTCAGGCAAATGGGCTAAAAGGGATTGATTGTTGGTGGAAATTGCAGTCCTTCTGTAGTTCTCTCTTCATTGTAACATCTGGCTGTTCAACCTTTATTTTCTTTTCTACTTTTTCCTCTCTCTCTTTATAAAAAATGGCGATATATTTTCATAGACAAGGCATATTGCTTTTTTATAGCTTTGTTTATATAAAATTTATATACCATAAAGTTCACCCATTTAAAGTGTACAGTTTTTTGATATATTCACAGAGTTGTGCAACCATTATCAAAGCTAATTTTAGAATATTTTCATCACCCCCCAAAAACTCTATTCCTATTTGCAGTTACTTTTCCCATTTCTCCCTATCTTCTCCAGCCCTGGGTGATCTCTATTGATTTGTCTTTTCAGGACATTTCATATAAATTGAATCATGTGATATGTGCTGTTTGCATCTGGCTTCTTTAGATTGGCATAATGTTTTCAAGGTTTAGCCACAGTGTATTACATAGAATGTATCATTTTTATGACTGACTACTATTTCATTGTATGAATGCACTACATTTGTTTATCTTTTCATCAGTTGATGGACATTCGGGTTATTCCCACTTGTTTGCTATTATAAATAGTGCTGTTATGAACATTTGTGTATATTTGTGTGAGCATATGTTTTCATTTCTCCTGGATATATACCTAGGAATGGAATCACTGTGTCATATGGTAATTCTGTGTTTAACCTTTTGAGGAACTGCCAGATTTTTCCTAAGCAACTGTACCATTTTACATTCTCACCAGCAATGTATGAGAATTTCAGTTTCTCCACATCCTAGGCAACACTTGTTATTGTCCATTTTAGTTTTTTGTTGTTGTTAATAGCTATCCTAGTGGGTATGAAGCAGTATCTCATTGTGCTTTTGAATTGCATTTCTTTTTTTTAAATATAAATTTATTTATTTTAATTGGAGGCTAATTACTTTACAATATTGTATTGATTTTGATTTCTCTTGACAGTTAGTAATGTTGAACATCTTTTCATGTCCTTACTGGCTGTTTATATATCTTCTTTGAGGAAATGTCTATTCAGATCCTTTACTCATTTTTAATTGGGTTACTTTTCTTTTTATTATTGAGTTGTAAGATTTTAAAATATATTTGGATAACTTTTGTCTTTTTAAGGATGGTACCTTACAGTTATATAATATTTTCTAGCTGTTATTTATGTGGTCCTACTGGTGTTACATATTTTAGCTGCATTATCCACTTTGCTGAATATGAATGCCAGCAGAATCTAAGTGACCTTGGCTTCCTTGCTGAGAATGCAGCCCAGGAACAGAAATTTATCAGAAATGTATCAGAAATGTGCCATTTAAGCCCCCACCCCACCCCCACCCTAATCTGGGACAAGGAGAATCTACATTTAAAAGTCCATGTCTTTGGTTGTTTTATTATTTACTTTAGCTTGGTTGAGTCTGAGACCTTTCTTTTTATTTTGTCTTGTGCAGACTTGAACAGGGAAGGAAGGGTGTAAGAAATTGTGATAGAAAAGTGTGTAGGTTTTATTCAAATCAACATATTTATGTTGATTTGTGTGACAGGTCAGTTGGCTGAAAAAATCTCTCATTTTAAGCACTCAGGTACTGATTAGACCTACACAAATGCATTTTTGCTTTGTGTGTGGTTTCTATGTACAATAAAGTGAAAGTGAAAGTGGCTCAGTCATGTCCGACTCTTTGCAACCACAACCCAGGGATCAAACCCAGGTTTCCTGCGTTGCAGGCAGATTCTTTGCCAGCTGAGCCACAAGGAAAGCCC
This sequence comes from Bos javanicus, assembly GCF_032452875.1. NCBI lineage: Eukaryota > Metazoa > Chordata > Mammalia > Artiodactyla > Bovidae > Bos > Bos javanicus. Next base: position 85,260,811 of record NC_083897.1, on the reverse strand, counting down.
TCTATGTACCATAGACATGAAGAATACCCCCACTTTCTTTTAGCAATTTATATTGGTGATTTAAAAATAAAATAACCTAAAGTGGAAAGTCATGGAACTCCACATAAGAAAAAGTTTGGGAATTGCACAGACCCGAATTTCAAATACTGGTTTTTCTATTTCTTAGCTGTGTCCTTACACAAGCTACTTAGCTTCTCTGAGTCTCCATTTCTTTATTGGTGAGGTATATGAAAACCTACCTTCTCAAATTGCTGTGAGGAGGACTAAATAAGATGATGTATGTAAAGTGTCTACCACATATGAAGGGCTTCTCTGGTGGCTCAGATGGTAAAGAGTTTGCCTGCAGTGCAGGGAACCTGGGCTTGAGCCCTGGGTCCTAAAGATCTCCTGGAGAAGGAAAAGGCAACCCACTCCAGTATGTGTATGTACCAGTATATACATGTGCCACATATGTGCTCCGTAAGCTAGTCATTATTTTTGTATTTGAGGATAAGGACAAGTGGGTTTATTAATGGGCAACTGTATATTGGTGGTGGTTTAGTTGTGTCCGACTCTTGTGATTCCATGGACTATAGCCTGCCAGACTCCTCTGTCCATGGAATTCTACAGACGCATTTGAGTCAGTTCTAATGGGGTGGATGAAACTGGAGCCTATTATACGGGGTGAAATAAGTCAGAAAGAGAAACACCAATATAGTATATTAATGCAAATATATGGAATTTAGAGAGATGGTAACGATGACCCTATATAGGGTCGTCTCTAAAGAGACACAGATGTAAAGAACAGACTTTTGGACGCTGGGGGAGAAGGCGAGGGTGGGACGATATGAAAGAATAACATTGAAACATGTATATTATGTAAAATAGATGACCAGTGCAAGTTTGATGCATGAAGCAGGGCAATCAAAGCTGGTGCTCTGGGACAACCCAGAGGGATGGAATGGGGAGGGAGGTAGGAGGGGGTTTCAGGATGGGGGGATGCCTGTATTCATGTCGATGTATGGCAAAACTGCCACAATATTGTAAAGTAATTAATCTCCAATTAAAATAAGTTAATTAATTTAAAAAAAAAAGAATACTGGAGTAGGTTGCTATTTCCTTCTCCAGGGGGGATCTTCCCGACCAAGGGATTGAACCTGGGTCTCGGGTCTCCTGTATCGCAGGCAGATTCTTTACCAACTGAGATTCGAGGGAAGCCCCAACTGTACATTGGTGGTACAATTTAATCTGGAATGGTAGCAGAGAGTCCACAAAACAGAATAGGCTGGGAAAATGAAAGGACTTTGAGCATTTATTTTCTCCTTTATCTAGGCATATGTGCTCTGTAGCTTTGTTATTCAGTCGCTCAGTTGTGTCCAACTCTGCAACCCATGGACTGCAGCATGCCAGGCTTCCCTGTCCTTCACCATCTCCAGGAGTTTGCTCTAATTCATGTCCATTGAGTCAGTGATGCCATCCAACCATCTCATCCTCTGTCGTCCCCTTCTCCTCCTGCCTTCAAGCTTTCCCAGCATCAGAGTCTTTTCCAGTGAGTTGGCTCTTTGCATCAGGTGACCAAAGTATTGGGCGTTCAGCTTCAGCATCAGTCCTTTCAATGGATATTTAGGGTTGATTTCCTTTAGGATTGACTGGTTTGATGTTCTTGATATCCAAGGGACTCTCAAGAGTCTTCTCCAGCACCACAGTTCAAAGACATCAGTTCTTCGGCACTCAGCCTTTTTTATTGTCCAGTACATGACTACTGGAAAAACCATAGCTTTGACTATATGGACCTTTGTAGGCAAAGTAATGTCTCTGCTTTTTAATGTTCAGTGACTGGGAAAATGAAAGGACTTTTGGCATATATTTTTTCCTTCATCTAGGCATAAGTGCTATGTAGCTATTGACAGTTTATTCTCCTGGTAACTTACTTTTTTAGGAGACTGTTAGCCAGCAGAACTTTCTCCTAGTGATAATCTCTTACATTTGTAGATTGTTTTGTGTTTTTAAAAGTACTTAATGTTCCTTATTTCATTGTCCTCTCATAAACAGCCTCTGAAGCAGATGTGTGGTCCGTAAAAATTCCATTTTTCAGATGAGATGACTGAGGCTCAGAGACACTTAGATATGTGTTTAAATTCACCCAGCAGCTCAGTGACAGAATCTGAACCAGAATCCAATTCTTATTTCCCAACATACCCCTTTTTTGACTCATTATGTTATACATAGTAGGAATGCATTATTTTGCCAGCTTGTTATCTTGAAGATCCTTTCAGTGGCTTACCTTGGGCAAAAATTTTCATGGCTCTGCATCTGTTAATGTACCTGTAGAAATGTCATTGAATATCTTAATACCCCAGGTGGTCCTGGTGAACAGTTTTGCCTTCAAAAGGACACTGAAAACTGGAAAGAACTGCAGAAGAGTAGGTGCACAGACGTCATTTTTAGAGCTGATAGATTTCCTACGTAAGCTATTTGTAAGGCTACTTTGTATTTCCTAAAAGCACAATTCAGAAGAGTGTTGTGAGATCAAAATGGACATTTTGAATGAAGAAAATGCTTTAAGCATGTGTGAAAATGTAGATGATTGTCTTGCACTATTTTCTTTAATGTCCAGCAAACAGTTCTTGAAATGTCATTTCAACAAATCTTGTATAATGTAGAAGATACTGTTACAGATTTCTAACACAAAGCTCATAAATCTGCAATTCTCTGTTGTCCTGGGCACATGAAGGAAAATTTATGAGCCTCAGGTTTCTATGTAGCTATTAAACAAAGCATATTTAATCCAGTTAGAGCTCACACTGGCTCTCACTTGCATGCTTGTGTTGTTCTCTCTCTTGCTCTCACTCTTCTTCTTTTTGGTTAAAAACAATAAATAAGTTTTCCTTCAGATGTCATCAATGCAAACATTGTAATTTTTCATTTATTAGTTCAACCCCTTTCAAAACAAAATGGCAGATTGGGAAAGTTGAATTAGTTCCTTCTGTGAGTGTTGCTGTCGGAGAAGGCAATGGCACCCCACTCCAGTACTCTTGCCTGGAAAATCCCATGGACAGAGGAGCCTGGTGGGCTGCAGTCCATGGGGTTGCTGAGGGTTGGACACGACTGAGCGAATTAACTTTCACTTTTCACCTTCATGCACTGGAGAAGGAAATGGCAACCCACTCCAGCGTTCTTGCCCGGAGAATCCCAGGGATGGGGGAGCCAGGTGGGCTGCTGTCTATGGGGTCGCACAGAGTCGGACATGGCTGAATCGACTTAGCAGCAGCAGCAGCAGTGAGTGTTGCTGTAGGTCTCTATGTAGGTTTGCTTCTCTTTCTTAAAGGTGGCACATGATCCTGACAGCAAAGGTGGGGTGGCAATTTTTTTTTTGTCTCTTTTGATCTTGCCTCAGCCGCAACTCAACAGTTCTCACACATAGCATTCATAGCCTACTCCTTAACTCCACAAGAGTTCTTAATTTGTCTTAGGCAGATAGATGTCTTTTTCCTAAAGATCCCCAAGGAACAAAAGGCCATCTCCAGGGGGAAAACTAGTACCTCAGAGTCCTGACAGAAATCTGTTCCCAAATGCTAACCGAAACTCTTTCTTTTCCATTTTCCTTTTATAGTGCTTACTGGGGATTTTGGAGAAGAATATATAGTGTATATTTCCACTGTTCACCGAGACCTCTTTGCCACTCAAGAAATCCTGTTGCCACATTCATAGATTCAGCAGAAAGTTCATGGAAAAGGGAGAAGTTGAGCTATACCTTAAAGTTTGGAGATAGATGTCAAAGCAATAGGTATAAGAGAAGCTCAGGGTCTTTATAAACCATGGCTATGGCTTATATAGATAAAAGTGAATCACATAGGCTCTGGAGATTTTACGTAAGGATTCTGGAGATGACATTGCAGAAAAGTAGGCTGGAATCTTGTTTCAGAAGGAACTCCTCTGAACTCTTATTGAGAGAGTACTTGACTTAGATTCAGACAGATCTGCATTTGACTACAGGCTTTGTCACTTACAAGAACTTAGGTAAGGATTGTTTCAACATCAGATCATTTATGGGAAAAACACTTAATAAATGCTCAAATCCAAGAAAATTAACTGCCCTGCTTTCCTGTTGTTAGATGGTCCCCCTTCATTGAATAACTTTGGAACTGTTGATAATCTTTTCCTAGGAGTCAAGAGGTAGGTTAGGGAAAATGTAAGAAACAAAGAGGCATATTCTTATATTCTCTCATATTGTCTTTCAACTCTCCCAGGCTTCTTTGTTGGCAAGTTTGATTTTGTAACTCTTTTTGTGTTTAATAGGTTTCTTTTTCTATCCCTTATGAGTTGTTCTGTGAGCAGCAGTATTTCTAGACCTCAGATGACTTTGTTGTTCATTATTCAGTTGCTAAGTCGTGTCCTACTTTTTGTGACCTCATGGACTGCAACACGCCAGTCTTGCCTGCCCTTAATTATCTCCCGGAGTTTGCTCAAACTCATGTTCATTGAGTTGATGATGCCATCCAGCCATCTCATCCTCAGTCTCCCCCTTCTCCTTCTGCCTTCAATCTTTCCCAGCATCAGAGTCTTTTCCAATGACTCGACTCTTCGCATCAGGTAGCCGAAGTATTGGAGCTTCAGCATCAGTCCTTCCAATGAATATTCAGGACTGATTTCCTTTAGGATTGACTAGTTTGATGTTCTTGCTGTCCAAGGGACTCTTAAGAGTCTTCTCCAGCACCACTATTTGAAAGCATCACTTCTTTAACACTCAGCCTTCTTTACAGGAGGCAGTGACTAAAACCATACCAAAGAAAAAGAAATGTGGTTGCCTGAGTAGACCTTACAAATAGGTGAGAAAATAAAAGAAGCAAAAGGAAAGGGAAAGATATATCCAACTGAATGCAGATGAATTTGGAGGGCACATAGTATCAGAGAAGGTAATGGCACCCCACTCCAGTACTCTTGCCTGGCAAATCCCATTGATGGAGGAGCCTGGTAGGCTGCAGTCCATGGGGTCACTAAGAGTCGGACATGACTGAGCGACTTCACTTTCACTTTTCACTTTTCTGCATTGGAGAAGGAAATGGCAACCCACTCCAGTGTTCTTGCCTGGAGAATCCCAGGGACAGGGAGCCTGGTGGGCTGCCGTCTCTGGGGTCGCACAGAGTCGGACACAACTGAAGCGACTTAGCAGCAGCAGCAGCAACTCCTAGTAGTCTCACTAAGGTCTCTTCAACAGTGAGAAAGTATCTCTCCTGTGAAAAAGTGCAAGAGTTGATAGCAAAATATCCATCCATATTATGCATCCCAAAATTCTTTGTCATTTAGAATCAACACTATTAGGAATAACAATAAGCAGTATGGATTGAATTTCTGAGGGGTGGAACAGTGAAATGGATCATGGTGTGATATAACTAGTTATTTGGCTTCTTTTATAAACATTATAAATTACCTTAACTCTAGCAATCACTTGGCAATCCATGATGAACATTAGTATGATTCAAATGACGGGCCTGGTCAGTTCATTGTCCATGTAAAGGCATATCCCTGGAGTGAAATATCTGAGTTTGAGGTTTTCCTCACACTAAGGTAACAATGCATTGTTTAATGAGGCCAGGGTCATTTGAGACTTTGAGTCCTGCCTGAGATACCTCACTCCTTTTTCTCCATGACCACAGTCTATACCTACCACCAATAATCAGGTTTAGAAATCACATACAGTAATGGCCCCAAGTATTTAGACATGGGGAAAAGATGTGAATGAATCACAGTAGCCTATGGACAGTGATTAGCCCACAGTACAGCCTATTGTACAGCTCTGTTGTATTTAAAACATAGGAATCAACACCTATACTGTATTGATGACAACAGACACTCTGTAATCCTGCATCCGAGATTGTCTTCTGTGAAAAATTGACACTGTTAGTGAAGGGCATCTTTGGTATCTATATACATTCCTACCAGATTGCCAAGACATTCCCTTTGTTCCCTTCTTGCAAGTCCTCCTTGCCCTCAGCTGACTATCCACTATTCCTATTATGGCTCCTAGTGGCTTCTCTCAAAGGCACTTGCATTTTAATAGGGGACTCTTAAAGGATAGAGGAAACTCCCAATCCCAAATGGAATTTTAGAAATTAGCAAGTGTATAAGGGTAGATACTTTGAGAGAGGAGAATCTTCCATGAACCACTCAAATCATGGCTGGAGATGAGAGCCTCTTCTACCTGCATATAAGAGCATTTTATTTCCTTCCAACTGCTCTTCCTTCCCCATAAGCATCTAAACATACACGCACTGTCTGCTTCAGTCACAAGAAACTTTTATTTCCTTTCACTTCTCTGTGGGTTTTCATTTCTTTTCCTTCTGCCTAGCAAGTTCTTTCCAACCCTTTTCACTTGACAAAATCCTAGTTCAGTGTCACTTTACTTACCTATGTCATATTTTTAAAATATTTTCATTTATTTGGCTGCACCAGATTTTAGTTGTAACATGCAAAATCTTTGATCTTCATTATAGTGTGCACGATCTTTTAGTTGTGGCATGTGGTATCTGGTTCCCTGGCCAGAGATCAGATCTGGGTCCCCTGCATTGGGATCTTGGAGTCTTAACCGCTAGACCTCCAGGAAAGTCCCTAAAACACCTTCCATACTTCTCTTATCACATCTCTGCTGTTGAGTCTATTCACTCATCAGTTATACCTCTACAAGAAAAGAAATTGACCTCTCTACCTCTGGGCCTCATATCCTTGACATATGGAATGCACTCTGTGAATGGTTGAAGGTTAAGTGAATTAGTTAATGAATGACCTTCACTCTTTCAGGTGCCCAGCTTTCCCCCTGAAAAGAAGAGCCAAACAAAAATTAATTTTGGAGGATGAAGTTAGATTGTTAATACCTGCATACACAGACCATCTATTATTAAGGCATTATGGCGTTACATAGTTCTTGAATACTGCACTAGACCCAATTGTTATAGAGTTAATCCTCACTGTATTGTTTCTCTTTAAGGCCAAGGTTAAAAATGACACTACCCTATTTTATGCCTTGTTAAAAGGGTAGAAATTCACCACTTTCAATTCCAGTTCATTTGTTGATTTCTTGGACTTGCCAAATGAAAATATCAACACCCCTGCACTCCTCTGTAGCTCTGTCATTTACAAGATCCTTCCATACCCATTATCCTACTTAATACCTAGAATGATTCTATAAAAAGGCATTCTCATTTTTTCAGATGAGGAAACTGAGGTTAAACTAGGTGGAGTTACTTTTCAAAGATAATGCAGCTGGGAAGTGGAGGAGGCAGGAGTTTAATCAGGTGTTTCTACCTCTTTGTTTCTACCATTGCTCTTTTTATTGTACCACTGTGGATCACCAAGTAGACAGTAAAATTAGGTGAGGAATGGAGTGTCATGTGTGATGTTTGCCTAAATGTGTACATCCTTGCTGGAAGGCGGTAATGATTTATGCTTAATAAGTATTAAGTAATGTTCATTTCATTTTTTGGCTACCCATATGCTTCCCAGCAGGAAGGCAAGCTAGGGCAAGTGTAGACAAACAGCCATAAAGTTTGAATGCTTTCCTTCAAAGTGGGCTGCCTACTTTAAAAATATACTTCTTGGTGATGGAATATGACTCTAGTATATATTTTATTTCATTACTGCATCTGAAAATATTATTGAGCCCCCAAATATTTTCTGATGTAGAGACTAATGAGCATCATCACCACATTTGGCAGTATAGGGAATTCTACTAAAATGCTTCTGGGAAGGTGGCATGGTACAATGGAAAAAACAGTGGACTTTGAAAATAATTAGATTTAGTTCATAGTCACTCACAGTGTGACTCTATGTAAATTATTCAGCTTCTCTGAACTTCACTTTTCTTGTCCTTTGAGTGGAATTATAAAACCCCATCTTGCTTGACTGTTGTGAGAATGAAAATGAGATGCAGCACCCAGCACATTGAAGCCACTTGGTAAACTATTTCTTTCCTACTCCACACCACAGCCCTGTTCTCCCAGCCATTAGTTACCCACCAGTATCCATTTAGAGGTTGGCCTACTGCTTTATGCTGAAATGCACAGCTCTTGCGAGGACTGATTATCTAATTTTCTTTCTTCCAGGGCTCCCTGGGCACTCCCCCCTTGCTTCTAGGGGCTCCCAAAGTGGGTAGGTACAGGATGTTCTGAAGAGTATCAGAGGCTGTTACTCAATCTCCTGGCTAGAACTCCTAATTGCTCTTCGCACGCTCCATATGAAGGCACACTCCAGGTCTTGGAGCCCATGTATGCGTCATGCATTGCACTGCCTCTTGTACCCAAATCCATCTCAAGGGTGAGAAGACCAGGCTCAGACTTGTCCAGGGAGTAGATTTCTCAAGCTGCCATTGTCCCCACATAATTTGATTAAAGGGGGCACTTTAAACTCACTGAGCTTATTTATACAGACTAGAATCAGAGTGATTGGTAGTGCCTTCTGTTCTCAAAGTATCCCAAAGGGCTTTGCAAGGCAATATGACAAGCACCAAAGCCACACAGTCCAGTGCAGCGGCCGCCACCCAACACAATTAGTCATGCCTAGCCTGGGATCATCAAGCCTGTTTTTATTGGAGGAGCAGAGAGGGAGGGAATGTTAGCTGGCAGTTTCCCTATGTACCCTTTGTGAAAGTGCCCTTGGCTCTTCAAATTTCACCTGAATAACCAGCTCAGGCAAATTTGTTTCTATCAAAAAGTAGAATGTGATGATGCCAAGCTGATGCCATAGTAATGCCTTAGCTTGAGCAAATAGGGTAGACATGGCCTCACAATTGGTTTTTGTCCTTCATCTCCTTTTCTCTCATCTGTTCTTTTTCCATCTTTCTTTATTATTCTTTTCCCTTCCCCATCTCCAGCATGTTCTCAGGAAAAGATCAGACAAGTGGTAGATGGTGTGTCATTTTAGGGTGATCCCTATTTGGTCCATCTTTTTTCTTTCCTCATTATCACACCATTGCTTTTCCAGCAAGGAAAGCTTTGGAAGTGAAACTGCAATAGCTCCCTGGGCTTCTTTCCCTTTAGTAGCACTCAACACACTTGTAACTACTTGTTTAAATTTTCTTATTACACTAAGGTTCATGAAGGCAAGAGCTATGTCCTCTTGTTCACCTCTCTATCTTGAGTACTTCATAGGCACATAAAGTAAACCCTCAAACAATGTTTGTTAACTATAGTTAAAAAGTTTTCAAGCGCTCCATTGTTTACATCTTATCTCCTAACTCTCCCCACGATTTATAGGTTACCTTGTTCATTTCCATATCCCACAGAATAGACTTTCACTCATGGCCTTGCAAAGAGTATGTACATTAAAATGAAATAAACTCCCCTCCTCTAGACCTTCTAATTGGTTTGTGTTTGAGACTTGACTTGAATTGGCTTTTGTTCTGAATACCAGTCAAGTCCTCTTCCTGTTGTAGTCACCTCTGTCTTCCTTGGGAGTCCAAGAGGGAAAAATTAGTCATTGATGACTTTTTGAGAGCAGACTAAAGTTAAATGAAAAAGTGAAAGCGTTAGTCATTCAGTCCTGTCCAGCTTTTTGTGACCCCATGGACTATAGCCCCTCAGACTTCTCTGTCCATGGAATGCTCCAGGCAAGAATACTGGAGTGGGTTGCCATTTCCTTCTCCAGGGGATCTTCCCAACCCAAGGGTAGAACTGGGTCTCCTGCACTGGCAGGCGGATTCTTTACAGTCTGAGCCGCCAGGGAAGCCCTTGTAAACTTGAATAGTTTGCGCCTTTCCCATCTGCTTAGCAGTGATCACTGCTGGTGCCTTGCTAAAATGAGAATTATAGGACTGCTCTCAAGGCAGACAGGCCTAAAATTAGACATGCAAGCTGTGTTTTTGCTGTGCAGGCAGGTGGGATTCAAGCAGCCAGTTTCTCCTCTTTTTCCTCCCTTGCTTACATAGCCGAGAGGTGGAGCCAAGCTTCTGTCTGGGGAAGGAGCTGGACTGTGGGGCATGCCCAAAGGTTCCAGGCCCTAGCTGGGTGACTATTTGCTATTCCCAGGTGGTGCTAGTGGTAAAGAATGCACCAGGCAATGTATTAGGCATGAGAGATGTGGTTCTATCCCCAGGTTGGGAAGATCTCCTAGAGAAGGAAATGGCAACCCACTCCAGTATTCTTGCCTGGAGAATCCCATTGACAGAGGAACCTGGCAGGCTACAGTCCATAGGATTGCAAAGAGTTGTACACGCCTGAAGTGACTTAACACACACACAGAGAAACTTAGAACACATTGGGATTGGCAGCCTCATTTAAAGTTTCATATTTTTAAGAGAAACTTGAGGCTTGAAGGAACCTATTTCCCCTCCTTAAGCTGATTTTTGAGTTTTTTAAAGCTACAGTTTTCACACTATGAAACTCTCGTTCTTTTCTTGTTTTGTTTCCTTCCTCTTCCCAGGTGTTTGATGATCTGCAGGTGTCTCATAATTGCTCCCCTCGGTCAGGCGTTTGGTTTAGGTTGTAAAGCAATATGGAAATTCAAGAACTAAGTTGTAGTTGGGGAGGTAAAGTCTTCTTTCCTTTCAGGGTTAAGCAGAAAAAAGAACTAAGAACTCAGAGTGAAAAGCCTTGAATTGTCACAGATATCACTGGCAAAGAATAATTTTTTGCTGTAATAAGAATTGCTCAGATCTTCTCATCTGAAGATTTTGGTTCAAGGCCTTGCCATACCATTTAATGATCTCAGGCATGTGATTTAACCTTTGAGTTTTCTTAATCTGTGAAATGGAAATTATGACAATAATCATTATCTCATAGGAGTTGATGATGAATAAATAATTCAGTAAGGAGAGAATTGAATCAGATAATGAATGAGGAAATACTTTGTAAATGACAAACTGGTATTATGATCTAAAAAGCTATTCTTATTTTCCCTTCATACTCTTCTCCTAACTTCAATTTTCTTGCCTCTTGTACAGCATGGATGATTTAGGCGTGATTGTGGACAGAGAGACGGACTAGGTGACTTCATAGGCTCTTTCCTAGTTTAAGAGTTTGTAAACTATACTTTTGTCTACCCTTCCAGACTAACCCAAGTTGAAAAATCATATTTTAAGACAGAGTAGAAATCTGGAACTTATAAATCTTGATAATGTCTCAAAGTGTAATTGGAGATAGTGCTCCTCCATTAAGTTCTGTTGTCTGACCATTGTGCAAATAAATAGTAAAATGCAAATGACAGGAAACTGGCTGGGTTCTGAATCCTATTCCTGCTTGGAGTAACGATAAGCATGTAATAGTGTTACATTTGATTTGCTTTTTCGCCAACTTCACACTTATCCCAGAGTTCTCCTTTTGCATTTTATGTTGGAATTTCTTCCAGGTATCAGATTAAACTTTAAGGCAGCCATGTATATCTGTATGGGCCATGGCCTGAAAAAAACCATCCTGAGAGGGGAAGTCAAAGCTGTGGGCAAGAAGCAAGCATGACATTAAAAGTATTTACTCTAAATGCAGCAAATTTGGTTCGCTTCTGTGGCAGATGAAAGTTGAATCCTTAAGGTGGGCTTGTTGGATAGGTTGTACCTCGTGCTGAGCACCATGAACCCTCCACATCCCCAGAAATGCTTAACAGGGCTCTCTGCGAAGGAATGCTCCTGAAGATACATGTATATTACATGAAGGTAGATAAAGAAAATCATCTTTTAGAATTGATTACATAGAGTCCCCAGAGGGGCTTGCTTCAAAATGAGCCATGAGACGAAAACCGCAACCTAGAAGAGCATCTCTGCAGCAGTGCCAACACCCCAACTTCCTTTGAGTTGCCATCACCCCTCCTTTCTTTCTACTGTTGACACCACTTGTAAAATAATGTCTTCCTCTAAATAAGCAGAAGGTATAATCCTTTAAATGACTAAAGACGAGCTCTCTAGAAGAACCCTCAGTGGGAGTATTTTCTTCATGTTAGGGGTGATTCTCTTTACAGAGGTAGATTAGAGGATTTGGGAAAAGGCATATTCAAGATAGACCTTCCCTAGTGGCTCAGATGTAAAGAATCAACCTGCAATGCAGGAGACCCAGGTTCGATCTCTGAGTTGGAAAGACCCCTGGAGGAGGGCAATGGCCAAAAGTTTACTAATAAAGATAAGTTGGGTTTTCTCAGTTGGTAAAGAATCTGCCTGCAATGCAGGAGACCCAGGTTCAATTCCTGGGTTGGGAAGATCCCCTGGAGAAGGAAATGGCAACCCACTCCAGTATTCTTGTCTGGAGAATCCCATGGACAGAGAAGCCTGACAGACTACAGTCCATGCGGTTGCAGGAGTTGGACATAACTTAGCAACTAAACCACCAACCACCACATAGGTTTATTAATAAAGATATATTGGTTAATTAATAAAGATAAATTGGGTGTTTGTTGTTCATTCAGCCACTTTAACTTTGTGTGGAGATGTGTGGATATGTGTCCACCGCCTGCAGCCTCCATTGAAGGTTGGAGCTGGCAGAGACATTGGCTAAACAATATGTAAGGGTACAAACTATAGGTACTTCTCATACTAAGCAAACACAATAAAAGAAAGTGAAGATTACACAAATAATTAATTAAGAAACGATTATCCTTATTTTCATTTCCTTAAAAGATTTTGAGTAAGATTCCTTTTAAACAGGAAGCTCCCTGAATACATTTCAAGAATGGCTGGGTGTATATACACTTACCTTTCTAGGAATTGTATTAAAAATACATGTTTCTGCAACTTACAGAGAAAATGTGCTTCCATTTGTATACATTTGGCATTCTTGAGAGACTGTAAAATTAACTTATTGGATATAACATCATTTTTCTTGGTGATTTCTTGTCTTATCAATATTCCTAAGGAAAACTTTCTTTAGTATACTAGATATGATGGATAAGACTAAAGATAAATTTATTTTAATTAGGCCATTATCAACTATTTATAAAGACTCTGTGATATTCTTATCACTGGAGAGTTTTGAGCATATCCTAAGGGAAATAGTTACATACTCTACAAACTGTGTTTCATTGAGTCCTAACTAGTAACTGATTTTGATGCCTCTGGTTTTGATAGCTTCTGATAGTGTGAATAAGTGGAAAACTAAGAAAGCCCAAGGAAATGCCACTCTAGCATTTCTATTTAAAAAAATAAAATAAAATAGTACCAGGGAAAATGAATATAACGTAACTACTCAAAAGTCTATAACTCTTTTACTTTGATAATTATACTTTGGGTAATTCCCAGATGATTTAGGAATCAAAGTTCTAATGTTTCATTACTGTTAAGATTCTTCTTTTTTGTTTACTTTTCACTTTAGTTCTTTAAATGTGCAGCACCTTAAATTTCCTTACTCAGCCTTTTTCACATTTGGTTTCTTTCGAATATTTCACTTTTTAATTGAAGGTTAAATCATATTTTTGGAAATGCACCTTTATCTTTAGTTTCTTTTGATCATTTTCCTTCCCCGAATTTCTGAACTTCTTAGATTGCTGGCTTTAGGTCTCCTAGAGTTGGTTCCAGTAATAAGTTTTCTTTAAGTGATTTCTTAGTTGTTTGATTTTCTTTTTTTTTTAATTTAAACTCTTTTGTTAGGCGATGTTATAAATGTTATGTAACAAATGTAACAAACAATGTTGTTTGTTATGAATGTTAAACCATTTCATAAAACAATGGCAAATACACATGGATTTTTCTTAAGTTATGTTTTTTCCTCAGTCAACTAATGTCTTTATAACATTGAACATATTTTTGCAACTAGTTGATTAGTTCAGTTCAGTTGCTCAGTTGTGTCCAACTCTTTGCAACCCCATGAACTGCACCACGCCAGGCTTCTCTGTCCATCACCAACTCCCGGAGCCTGCTCAAACTCATGTCCATTAAGTCAGTGATGCCATCCAACCATCTCATCCTCTGTTGTCCCCTTCTCCTCCTGCCTTCAGTCTTCCCCAGCATCAGGGTCTTTTCCAATGAGTCAGGTGGCCAAAGTATTGGAGTTTCAGCTTCAGCATCTGTCCTTCCAATGAATATTCAAGACTGATTTCCTTTAGGATGGACTGGTTGGATCTCCTTGCAGTCCAAGGGACTCTCAAGAGTCTTCTCCAACACCACAATTCAAGAGCATCAATTCTTTGGCACTTAGCTTTCTTTTTAGTCCAACTGTCACAGCCATACGTGACTACTAGAAAAACCATAGCTTTGACTAGATGGACCTTTGTCAGCACAATAATGTCTCTGCTTTAATGCTGTCTAAGTTTGTTGTAGCATTTCTTCCAAGGAACACTAGTAGAGAGATGATTCTAAAATTAGAAGACACATAGTATATTTAAGGAAGTAGTTAATTTTTTTCATATTAATTTTCAGAAAAGTAACTGATTCTATTTGCTTAACTCCAGGCATCAAAAGCCTTTCATCAAAGAGAATTGAGGAAAGATTCATTTCTTTTAGATCTTGTGACTCTTTGGGAAGATAACAATTTCCACAATAATGGACAAATTATAGATAATTGGAGCTGTTTTTGCCATAATTTATGTAGTAAACAGCAGCTACCCCCAAAAGGATGGTCTTTGTAATATTTTTGCTTAATGGAAATGAATAAAACTTTGTATTTTGAACAACAGACATAAATGTTTCAACCAGGGGAGCAAACAGGAATATGTTAATAATGTTAATTTCAGCATTAACAAACCAAACAAAAACCTTTGAAGTTGTTTTCTAAATTACAATAGCAACAAAAATCACTACATAAATTTCATCCAAATTGGTGTGGAAAACTTAAAATATTGGCTTATGGGACCAATTTTCCTCTTCTTCCTATATACTGACAATTAGGAAGTGAAGAACTTCCCTATCTTTCTAAATTCCTAGATAATTTCCCAATGTAGCATGTGATAGATTCCAAAGGAAGACAGTTACTATTTTAAATCTATACATGTTACAGTTTTGATTTAAACTAGAATATATGTTAAATTAAAATGTGCCTCATCAGAGCTTAAATCTACCTTTCTCAAAACATTCTGAGCAAACAGATTACTGGAAAGGTCTTAGCTTGAACACTGCACAAAGTACTGTAGAAAGACTGTTGATGGGTATTATGTCACAACTAACTTTGGTAATTAAAGATTTAGAAAACCCTCATACTGATTATTGAAAAATTCAGCATGAGTTTGAGGAAAAAGAATCATGGCCTGTCACAGCCTGTTTTTTTTTTTTTTTTTAAGAACCTTTTTTAAAAAGCTATGGACCATATTATTTATAAATACTATGGAATGGTACTAGTTTTAATCCTAGTTTCATAATTCTGTCTATATACTTCAGTCTAACTCAGATGAAGATTATTTTAAATCTAAATGATCTTTTTTACCTTTGTTTATTATTTTATTGTAAGCTTTCCATGGAATTTAAAAATTCATGAGAAGGGCTTTTGATTTCACTAGGACATGAAATTTCTGATTTGGTGATGGATTTAAGTGAGGAGACTGTTCCATCTATTCACTTAAATTCAAACAGTGAAAGACTTCATCTGTATAACCTAATTACTGTATATAAAATCTTTTTCTTATGCTTTACTAATCTTATAGATTTGGGAAACCTTCACTGTTTTTCCTGTTTGCTCTGGGTACTCTTTTCCTTTTCCTTTTTTTTTTTTTTAGTGTCTCTAATTTGTCTTCAAAACGTAAAGATAGGTAATAAAATGCTATTAACTTGCTATCAGTATAAGTTAAATAAATCAGAAAGACAAATATATTTGTCATTTATATATGGAATCTAAAGCTGAACTCATGGAAACAGAAACTAGAACAGTGATTTCCAGGGACTGAAGGGTGGGAAGAATTAGGAGATATTGGTCAGAGAGTATAAACTTCTTCCAGTGATAAGATGAATAAGTTCTAGGAATCTAATGTACAGAATAGTGACAATAGTTAATAAAACTGTATTATTTACCTGAAAGTTGCTAAGACAGTAGATCTTAAGTGTTCTCACTAAAAAATAAAAGTGTGGTAATAGAGGTGTTAACTAACCCTATGGTAGTTATCAATTCACAACATATACATGTATCAAATCATCTCATTGTACACTTTTAACACACACAATGTTATATGTCAATTATGTCTCAATAAGTTGGAGAAAAATATTACTAGTTTTATCATGTAGCTTAGGGATTCTCCGGAGAAGGCAATAGCACCCCACTCCAGTACTCTTTTTTTTTAAGTTTTAAACTTTACATAATTGTATTAGTTTTGCCAAATATCAAAATGAATCCGCCACAGGTATACATGTGTTCCCCATCCTGAACCCTCCTCCCTCCTCCCTCCCCATACCATCCCTCTGGGTTGTCCCAGTGCACTAGCCCCAAGCATCCAGTATCGTGCCTGGAAAATCCCATGGGTGGAGGAGCCTGGTAGGCTGCAGTCCATGGGATCACTGAGAGTCGGACACGACTGAGCAACTTCACTTTCACTTTTCACTTTCATGCATTGGAGAAGGAAATGGCAACCCACTCCAGTGTTCTTGCCTGGAGAATCCCAGGGACGAGGGAGCCTGGTGGGCTGCCGTCTATGGGGTCGCACAGAGTCGGACATGACTGAAGTGACTTAGCAGCAGCAGCAGTAGGGATTCTCATTGAGGCCAAATTTGTCCTCCTTTTCCCAGGACATTTGGCAATGTCTGGAGACATTTTTGGTACAACTGGGATGGGAACAGTGCTCTTGGCATGTAGTGTAGAATCCAGAGATTCTGCTAAAGATCCTATAATGCACAAATCAGGCCCCCACAAAAAAGAACTATCTGGCCTCAAATATCAATTGTGTGGAGACTGAGAAATCTGGGTATAATTGAATCCAGAAAACTTGGAATGTAGTCTCAATTCTGCTACTAACCACCAAGTTATTTAACACTTCTCTGGGCCTCAGTCTCCTCATTGCAAAATGATAAATTGAGTTACATGATCTTTAATGAATTTTTCGGCATCAAAAGCTTAAAAACCTATAAAACCTTATGATTGTCTCTTTGTTATCAGAAAGAAGGGTTCCTTGGTGACTCCAATTTTTTCTTTGTTTGGATAGCCTCCAGATGATGTATTTACTTTGTTTTTCAAGTAATTTTTATTTTTTTGTCAAACTAATATGTAGAGAGATATCTATATATCTGCTGCTGCTGCTGCTAAGTCGCTTCAGTCGTGTCCGACTCTGTGCAACCCCATAGATGGCCTCCCACCAGGCTCCCCCATCCCTGGGATTCTCCAGGCAAGAACACTGGAGTGGGTTGCCATTTCCTTCTCCAATGCATGAAAGTCAAAGTGAAGTTGCTCAGTCGTGTCCGACTCTCAGTGATCCCATGGACTGCAGCCTACGAGGCTCCTCTGTCCATGGGATTTTCCAGGCAAGAGTACTGGAGTGGGGTGCCATTGCCTTCTCCAACTATATATCTAGATATCTTTAAAGCCTTTTAAAATCTGTTTTACATAAATCAGTTTAAATATAAATCTTATTTTATTAGTTTGAATATCTGATTTTTAAGGTGGTTTAAAAATCTTCCATATCATATGTATGCCATTAAACAAACAGCACACTTTAAGCATATTGTTTACTTTGAAAATTCTGCGTGTGTTCGGGCTATGTGTATTAAGTTCTCCCACACAACCCTGTAAGAAGCTAGTCAAATGGATAATTAGATTACCATGGTACATGATAATCTTCACACACTCATTTAAGACATATATAGATTAGTGAATACCACACATTACATGCCATTTCTCCAGAGAAACTGGTTGTGTCATTCCTGTAGAAATCTCACTTAAAAAAATACATGTGGGGATGTTTTCTCAGGCAGTTCAAGCAATAAAGCAGTCCTTAATTTGTACTGAGAAGTAATGATTCCTTTAAGAGCAGCTGCTCTGGTTCTTCCTGTCTATCTTGGTATTGTATGCCAATTGTTGTTCTATGCACTAAACCAGTAGCTAGATTTTATATTGTACCTTACAGCCACATCACACCCATTTCACAGGAGAAGAAACAGAAGCATGTGAATTGCCCCAAATTACATAGCTAAGAAGTAGTTTGCTCAGTGTGGAAAGTTCTTCAAAATATCATTTTATTGATTTGATATTTGTACACCTGAAACCAATATAATAGTGTGTATTAATTATAACTCATTTTTTAAAAAAACATTTCATCAAAATATTGGAAAAATCTGGCATCTCGTGAGCAGGGATCAGCAAACTTTCTGCCGTGTCCCAGATACCAGATGTTTTAGGCTTTGATAGTACATAAATGAATGAATATGGCTGTGTCCCAGTGCAACTGTAGAAAAAAATATAGCAGCCTGAAATTTGGCATGTAGGCCATAGGTTGTCCATCCCTGCTTTTGAACATTCCTTAAGGTTCCATGACCCTGCTTGGTATATACATTTGCCCTCCTTTTTGCCCTTTGGGAGCATAGCTAAGTTAAAAATTGCATTAGATACTTTAGTAAGAGCACACTTAAAACGCTGGGCTCCTCAGATTACCAGAAATTAACCCCCTGAATTATTCTACCACAGCCTAGGCACTAATCTGATTTGCTCTATTCTAGCCCCACCTTTGGCCCTTTCACAAAAGCTGACACACAGACTTTCCAGAAAGCTATTTGATGTGGAATGCAGAACAGTTGGCTTATAGTGGCCTATGACTATCTGTTCACTGCCCTGGTAACTTTTTCCCAGGTGAGTAGGTGCCCTGCCCTTCCTTCACAGAGCTTTTTGCTAGTCATGGCATAGAATTTGTGGATATCCTTTGCCTTTGCAATAGATGTGTTCCAGCAAGGCTGGCTAGAAAAGGGAAAAAAGAATTTTCCAACTATCACTTTGTAATTGGACATGGATTCTCTTGGATGAAAATCATCTTAGCAGAACAAATACACTTTGGGTGAAAGACAGCCTGTTGCAGGAAGAGAACACTTGGGCAAGATTTTGAAGTCTTAGCTGCCATTACTACCAACTTAACCACAGTGTTTATGGCTTTGGGCAAGTCACTTCCCCTCTGTGAGTCTTGGGTTTTTCATCTTTGAGATGGGGCTAATGGTTACAATTATTCCTCAGGGTTCTTCTGAAAACTAAAGGAGATAATGGATATGAAAGTGGCCCAGCACTGCCACATGTAAAAATGATGGAATAATTGAGATGAGTGGACCATTAGTCCAAAAAGTGCTGAAAATCTACTGCTTTCACTTTTATTGCTTTTTTGCAACACTTTGTAGTAATTAGTTTCTATTGGTATTGAAACATGTGTAATATCATATATGAAATGAATCGCCAGTCCAAGTTTGATGCATGATGCTGGTTGCTTGGGGCTGGTGCACTGGATCAACCCAGAGGGATGGTACGGGGAGGGAGGAGGGAGGAGGGTTTGGGATGAAGAACACGAGTGTACCTCTGGAGGATTCATGTTGATGTATGGCAGAACCAATACAGTATTGTAAAGTAATTAACCTCCGATTAAAATAAATAAACTTATATTAAAAAAAAGAAAAGTAACCCTTGGCTCTTTGATGAGTTTACCTATAATAAGGGTACCTGCTACCGCTAAGTCACTTCAGTCGTGTCTGACTCTGTGCAACCCCATAGATGGCAGCCCACCAGGCTCCCCCGTCCCTGGGATTCTCCAGGCAAGAACACTGGAGTGGGTTGCCATTTCCTTCTCCAATGAATGAAAGTGAAAAGTGAAAGTGAAGTCGCTCAGTTGTGTCTGACCCTCAGAGACCCCATGGACTGCAGCCTTCCAGGCTCCTCCATCCATGAGATTTTCCAGGCAAGAATACTGGAGTGGGGTGCCATTGCCTTCTCTGAATAAGGGTACCAGTTTACCCTTAAAACATTAGTTCAAATTTTTTTAGTAATGCAGAATTACTTGGGTCTGACTGGAACCACAGTCCTCATAGCCACCTTTCTTAGCCATTCTGTCCATCTCATCTTTTTTATACTTTCTTTTCTACCCAAGACAAAGTTTGATGCAAAGAATATCCTGCTGTGATCTTAAGACAAGCATGATGATGACTTACCCACAGTCAATTTCCTTAGTGCCTAATTTTGTGAAGAACAGAGTGGAATCCTTGGTCTCAGAGAACTCAGTCTAGATCTATGCTGTCCATTATGTAGTCACTGCTGCTGCTGCTAAGTCGCTTCAGTTGTGTCCGACTCTGTGCGACCCCATAGACGGCAGCCCACCAGGCTCTGCCGTCCCTGGGATTCTCCAGGCAAGAACACTGGAGTGGGTTGCCATTTCCTTCTCCAGTGCATGAAAATGAAAAGTGAAAGTGAAGTCGCTCAGTTGTGTCTGACTCTCAGTGATCCCATGGACTGAAGCCTACCAGGCTCCTCTGTCCATGGGATTATCCAGGCAAGAGTACTGGAGTGGGGTGCCATTGCCTTCTCCGTAGCAACACACAACTATGGATCACATGAAGTGTCACTAGTTCTAATAGAAATGTAAGGGTCAGTGTAAGAGGTGAAGAGAATTATCCAGTGGAAGGTACTCAAATAGACGAGGAATAGGTGTTTATTAAAAAAGAGGGCTATAAATCATTAAGGAAAGTAGTATGTGTGACATTACTTGCTCCTGTATTCTTTGCTTTTCACCTATTTGTGGCGTTGATGGATGTAATCTCATTTCTGTGTTATATAGGTAAAGTTGCTATGTAGATACCATAGTTTTTCACTTTCACTTTTCACACTGAATACCTACATATCCATAAGAATACAGGACAATGGGGGACAATATGCTTCTTTTGGTACATGGAAAATACAAGACGTTCAGTGGATAGATTCATGTCACAGTGAGTTCACCACTGAAATTAGACCCTGAGAATGGGTTTGATTTAAGTGGCTAATTAGGAAGCTGGATTTATTTCACTTAATTCAGGAAGCATTTGGGCAATTTCTATGTCACCCATAATGTGATTGAATGAAAGAGCCTATATTTGTCTTCCAGTTACTACAATGTAAGAGCCTTGAGGAGGGAGACAGATTTTTGTTCATCTCTGTCTCTTTCCTCCTGTGCATAGCACCAAACAGGTGCTCAATAAATACTTATTTACACTATGAATAATAGGAGTTCATGAAGTTTACTATTTGACAAAGGGACATAATTGTAAAGGCAATTTTTACTACTTAGAGCTACATGTCAATTTTCATTTTAGAGATTCACCATATTGATTATTTCAAAATAAGTTTGAAACTAAATGACAAGTCTGAAAGATGAAGTGATTTTACTTATTTTTCTCAAACATGATTTTTGCATGTCATTGTGCAGAGAAATTGTTAAATTATGGTATACTCATAATATGGAATATTATACAGCCATTAAATCAGGAAGATATGCATATACTGACACACTGCATTGTTGAGTATATTACCATATGTAAAATAGTGCATGAAGCAGGACACCCAAAGTTGGTGCTCTGGGACAACCCAGAGGGATGGGGTGAGGAGGGAGGTGGGAGGGGGGTTCAGGATGGTGGGATACATGTATACCCATGACTGATTCATGTTGATGTATGGAAAAAACCACCACAGTAATGTAAAGTAATTAGCCTCCAATTAGAATAAATAAATATTTTTTTAAAAAAGAATATTTCAAATCAATTTGTTAAGTATCATCTGAGTTTGTAAAAATAAATTCACTACATTTGAATGTACATATGTTTATATGTATATAAGCAAAGCTTTGGTAGAATATATCTCATGTTTTTCTTAGAATGGATCCTCCTGAGGAGTGGGATGGAAGAGAGCCGGGTCTCAGTGTTTATATTATACACCCTGTATTGTTTGAGTTTTAGAACAATGATTATGAATTACTAATGTAATTTAAAAAATTGTTTTAAAATTCTGGTACTAAAATTGGAGCAGGTCAATGCAAGTTTTAAACAAGGCAAAAGTAATTAGGAGGGAACAAATAGATCTCCCATTGATTAGACATTTGGGGTACATGTTTGACTATCAGTTCAGTGATGATCACTTACAAAAGAAGATTCTTCAACAAATTCTGCTTAGTTCTTTAAGATAATTTTTCTAATGACACTGTTTTTGGGTAAAATGATGTATTATGTATTTTTAGTTATTTAAGTTTGAAGTAGAAATTGTGTGTGCTTTTAAAGTAAATCAAATGGATATTTCAGGCAGATAATCATGAAAATACATGGAATAATAAGAGGTTATACAGCAGCTCACAGTCTGTACCTTTTTCTTATTAATTAATTATTCATCACTTAAGGAATAAAAGCACATTTTGGGCACCTTTACTTCCCAGTACAGTTGTAAGTTTTTTGATAGTAAAAGCTATGTATCTTTTAAAAAATTATTTATATCTTAGAATTAATAATTTAGGATATAGAATTTGAATCTTAGTATTTCAGAGTTGAAAGAAATCTTGAACACCATCTACTCAGTCCAATCTATATGACACTTGAAATCTCCTTGTAGTAGGAAATAATAAATACAGAGTAGGCATTCAAAAATGTAGTTATTTAACTATTCAGAGAAGAGATTTTTTGAGTCTTACTGTATAGTAGATGCTTTTAAATTATTTATAATAAAAATTTGGATTATTGTTTTGTTCTTTATAGGCTTGCAGAAAATTGTTTTTAAAAAGTTTCTTTTTCAGATTCAAATGTTTACACTATGGACTCCTTCACTGGATTCATTTCGTTAGCTCTTTATCAGCAAGTGTAGTTTCTTGAAAGGTATACCTTTAATCCACAAGAATAGTGTAGAGAGGTGAATGAGAAGTAGAACCACATATGGATTCAAATGAATGGGAGCTTGTAGGTAACTCAGTCCAACTCCTTCATTTTATCTGTGGGTGAGTCCACAGACTGGCAGAGACTTGCTCAAAGTCACACACTATGTCAGAAGAGGACTTAATTTAGTCTGTTGCCTTCTGTTTTAGTAAGCTTCTTGTGCTGATATTCACACCAGTTTCAAGTCCCCTTTTGCATTAGGCCTTGACCATAGTAATTTGTCCTGAAAAATATGGCAATAAGTTATGTATGGGTAGATTGTATGAATATGTATCATTCCCATGATTATATTATATGGCATGACTGACTTAAGAAGGGTCTAATCATACAAACTTTTTAAAAGCAAAGACTTTTATTTACCAAATAATAGAATAGAAGGAGATTTGAATCTTAAAAGTGATTTTATGCTATTCTCTCAAATCATCCCATCCTTGCCTTCTCCCACAGAGTCCAAAAGACTGTTCTATACATCTGTGTTTCTTTTGATGTTGAAACATGTATATTATCATATGTGAAACAGACCACCAGTCCAGGTTCGTTGCATGAGACAGGGTGCTAAGGGCTGGTGTACTGGGATGACCCAGAGGGATGGTATGGGGAGGGAGGTGGGAGAGGGGCTCAGGATGGGGAACACGTTTACACCCATGGCTGATTCATGTCAATGTATGGCAAAACCACTACAATATTGTAAAGTAAGTAGCCTGCAATTAAAATGAATAAATTTTTTAAAAAGTGATTTTATGGGCCAATACTGGCTTGAAGATAGAAAGAGCCACATGGAGAGTAAAGTGGATTTTAGGAATGATCCCCAGCTGACAGCCAACAAGAAAATGGAGACCTTCAGTCAACAACCAATGAAATTGCAAGTAGATTCTTACCCCAGAATCTCATATAAGAGACCAGTCTGGTTCACCTTGATTTTGACCTTGTCAGACCTTGAGCAGAGAACCCAAGTGCTCCCACCAGGACTTCTGACATATAGAACTTTGAGATAATAAATGTCTATTATTTTAATCTTCTAAGTTTGTGATAGTTTGTTATGCAGCAATATAAAAATTGAAACATGTACCATGTGGTCTAAGGTAAGCCATTTATCAAATTTATGTGCCTCAGTTTCCTTTTGCCTGTCATATTGGAAGTAATCTATACTGCTTTGAAATTGTAATTGTGAAGCATGACTCCCACAGTAATGAGACATATTATTTACTTTAGTGGTATTACTAAGAACGATTTTATTCTCCCAGGCCTGTAAAAATGCTTTTCACACATGAAAAAAAAAAAAGTAAAGGAATATAATTGAACCCTAGGTAGAATTTCCCACAATGTAACCTTAGGATAACCAGGTCATATACCTGCAGTGGAGAAGGCAACCCCCTCCAGTACTCTTGCCTGGAAAATCCCAGGGATGGAGGAGCCTGGTAGGCTGCAGTCCATGGGGTCGCTGAGTCGGGCATGACTGAGCGACTTCACTTTCACTTTTCACTTTCATGCATTGGAGAAGGAAATGGCAACCCACTCCAGTATTCTTGCCTGGAGAATCCCAGGGACAGAGGAGCCTAGTGGGCTGCCATCTACGGGGTCACACAGAGTCGGACATGACTGAAGCGACTTAACAGCAGCAGCAGCAGCATACCTGCAGTTCTACTGTAGCAGAGAAAATATGGAACCTGTAAAACTGTTCATTCATATCACATACTTATTGAGAACTCAGGCTGTACCTTTTGCTGTAGTAAGCTCTGTAGATGATATAAAAGGGAAAAGAATAAGACATGGTCTTGGCTTTCAAGTAACACATAAGGTAGTAGAAGAGAGAAGATATGGGGTCATACTAGCTATACTCCAAGTTAGGCATTGCTTGATGCTTTGAGATGAATAAACAAAGTTTGTTGAGAGTTCAGAGAAGGTTGCTTATGAACTAACTGGGTCTTGAAGAACAGAGAGGATTTGAATAGCAAGGGACAGAGAAGGAAAAGCATTCCAGCTAGAGGGGAGGACATAAGCAAAAATATTGATAACCTAGAAGGTCACATGAGGGAATAACAAGTAGTTCAGTATAACTGAATTGTAAGAAGCATAAGTATAATAGGAAATTAGTTAAGAAGAATATGTTGGGGCCAGATCATAGAAGATTGTGATTTCTGTGTTAAGGAATCTGGACATTATCATATGTTTTTTGAACAAAAGAGTGAGCTGATCAGATTTATAATTTAGAAAGAAAATTCTGTCAGCCATGGGGATAAGGGTTGCTGGTGAAATTTAAAAGGCAACTAGGCTGACCAGAGAAAGGCAATTTAGGAAAGAAAGAAAGGAAAGATGATAAAATCATGACTTAGGAGAGTGGTTTGAGGAGAGAGGAGTCACTGAGGAAAAATGGACACAGCTAGGAGGCAATGATCAAGAGGTTTGTAAAGTGCTGAGATAGGTAGAAGGCACACAGCTAGGAAATATCAGTCAGGATGATGGTGGAGAACAGAAAGAGTCAAAGAAAAGAACACTTTTATATGCAATGTGACAGGAGCAGCACTTGCATCCAATATCCAGCTGCTCTTTGTGTTTTGTTTTTTTTTTAATTGGAGGATAATTACTTTACAATAAAATTTGTACAATAATTTGTGATTTTTTTTTGCCATACATCAATATGATGTATAGGTATACATGTGTCCTCCCATTCTGAATTCCCCTCCCACCTCCCTCCGCACCCTATCCCTCTAGGTTGTGACAGAGCACCAACTTTGGTTGCCCTGCTTCATGCATTGAACTGACACTGGTCATCTATTTTACATATGTCATTGTACATGTTTCAGTGCTGTTCTCTGAAATCATTCCACCCTTGTCTTCTCCAACTGAGTTCAAAAGTCTGTTCTTTATGTCTGTGTCTGCTTTACTGCCCTGCATGTAGGATTGTCTGTACCATCTTTCTAAATTCCATATATATGGGTTAATATACAGTATTTCTCTTTCTGTTTCTGACTTACTTCACTATGGATAATAGGCTCTAGGTTCATCCACCTCATTAGAACTGACTCAAATGCATTCCTTTTTATAGCTGAGTAATATTCCATTGTGTATATGTACCACAACTTCCTTATCCATTCATCTGTCAGTGGACATCTAGGTTGCTTCCATGTCCTAGCTATTGCAAAAAGTGCTGCAGTAAACATTGGGGTACATGTGTATTTTTCAATTTTTGTTTCCTCAGTGTTGATTGAAGGCTAGGAGTTGGGGTATAGTATAAGTGTGTTTCAGGTCAGTCAGTTCAATCACTCAGTCGTGTCTGACTCTGCGACCCCATGGACTGCAGCACACCAGGCCTCCCTGTACATCACCAACTCCCAGGGTTTACCCAAACTCATGTCCATTGAGTTGGTGATGCCATCCAACCATCTCATCCTCTGTCATCCCCTTCTCCTTCCACCCTCAATCTTTCTTAGCATCAGAGTCTTTTCAAATGAGTCAGCTCTTCTCATCAGGTAGCCAAAGTATTGGAGTTTCAGCTTCAACATCAGTCTGTCCAGTGAATATTCAGGGCTGATCTCCTTTAGGATGGACTGGTTGGATCTCCTTGCAGTCCAATGGACTCTCAGGAGTCTTCTCCAACACCACAGTTCAAAAACATCAGTTCTTCTGTGCTCAGCTTTCTTTATAGTCCAACTCTCACATCCATACATGACCACTGGAAAAACCATCACCTTGACTAGATGTCTGGACCTTTGTTGACAAAGTAATGTTTCTGCTTTTCAATATGCTGTCTAGGTTGGTCATAACTTTCCTTCCAAGGAGTAAGCGTCTTTTCATTTCATGGCTGCAGTCACCATCTGCAGTGATTTTGGAGCCCTCCCCACAAAAAAGTCAGCCACTGTTTCCCTATGTATTTGCCATGAAGTGAAGGGACCTGATGCTATGATCTTAGTTTTCTGAATGTTGAGCTTTAAGCCAACTTTTTCACTCTCCTCTTTCACTTTCATCAAGAGGCTCTTTAGTTTTTCTTCACTTTCTGCCATAAGGGTGGTGTCATCTGCATATCTGAGGTTATTGATAATTCTCCTGGCAATCTTGATTCCAGCTTGTGCTTCATCCAGCCCAGCATTTCTCATGATGTACTCTGCATATAAGTTAAATAAGCATGGTGACAATATACAGCCTTGACATACTCCTTTTCCTGTTTGGAACCAGTCTATTGTTCCATGTCCAGTTCTAACTGTTGCTTCCTGACCTGCATACAGGTTTCTCAAGAGGCAGATCAGGTGGTCTGGTATTTGCATTCCTTTCAGAATTTTCCACAGTTTATTGTGGTCCACACAGTCAAAGGCTTTGGCATAGTCAATAAAGCAAAAATAGATGTTTTTTTCTGGAACTCTCTTGCTTGTTCAATGATCCAGCAGAGGTTGGCAATTTGATCTCTGGTTCCTATGCCTTTTTTATGTGTGTGCATATACACTGCTTCTGGAAGTGAAAGTGGGCAGCAGATGAAGCAAGGCCACTGCAGTGAAATCTGAGCCATCAGCACTCACCTGCTCTATGGAGAGGCCTTAGAAATTTGGATCAGTTCACTGGGCTTCACCCCATTATAAACAGTCATATAGGATGACTCTGTTTCAATATGCCTGAAGGTTATTTTTGGAATCCACATTTATTTGTTCTGAGTCTATTCTAAAAGATTTTCTAATTCTCTGCTTGACACATGGCATGTATAGCCTGATCTATTGGAAAACAGGTAGCACTTATAGGATAAGGCCTTGGGAGACTTCCCAAATAAAATAGTCTATTGAAGGATTTGTAACATATGACCCCAGGACTGCCTATATGGTCTCCTGTGTGCCTGTGGCAAATGCAGATTCCTGGGCTCACCTTCAGACTTAATGAGGCTCAAGAATCAACATTTGTATCATACACATATTTGTTTTCAGTAAACATAAAAATTCTTTGTTTTATTTATTCTTATTTGTTGTTTGAAATCTCCAAATAAATTAGTCATTGTGCTAGAATAATCAAAGAAATTATGATACTGAATATATTTTTCTGAATGACACCTTCTCCCAGAGATTCTGATATATATATACCTCCCTGCATCTATCCTGTTTGATAATTAAAGTCTAGACCATTTACCTAAACAATGAGACTAGGATCCCTTACTGCTGTTTAAAGGACCATACCTCAACATAATAAAAGCTATATATGACAAACCTACAGCAAACATTATCCTAAATGGTGAAAAATTGAAAGCATTTCCCCTAAAGTCAGGAACAAGACAAGGGTGCCCACTCTCACCACTACTATTCAACATAGTTTTGGAAGTTTCTGCCACAGCAATCAGAGCAGAAAAAGAAATAAAAGGAATCCAGATTGGAAAAGAAGAAGTAAAACTCTCACTGTTTGCAGATGACATGATCCTCTACATAGAAAACCCTAAAGACTCCACCAGAAAATTACTAGAGCTAATCAATGAATATAGTAAAGTTGCAGGATATAAAATCAACACACAGAAATCCCTTGCATTCCTCTACACTAATAATGAGAAAATAGAAAGAGAAATTAAGGAAACAATTCCATTCACCATTGCAGTGAAAAGAATAAAATATTTAGGAATATATCTACCTAAAGAAACTAAAGACATATATATAGAAAACTATAAAACACTGGTGAAAGAAATCAAAGAGGACACTAGTATATGGAGAAATATACCATGTTCATGGATTGGAAGAATCAATATAGTGAAAATGAGTATACTACCCAAAGCAATTTATAGATTCAATGCAATCCCTATCAAGCTACCAACAGTATTCTTCACAGAGCTAGAACAAATAATTTCACAATTTGTATGGAAATACAAAAAACCTCAAATAGCCAAAACAATCTTGAGAAAGAAGAATGGAATTGGAGGAATCAACCTGCCTGACTTCAGGGTCTACTACAAAGCCACAGTCATGAAGACAGTATGGTACTGGCATAAAGACAGAAATATAGATCAATTGAACAAAATAGAAAGCCCAGAGATAAACCCACGCATATATGGACACCTTATCTTTGACAAAGGAGGCAAGAATATACAATGCATTAAAGACAATCTCTTTAACAAGTGGTGCTGGGAAAACTGGTCAACCACTTGGAAAAGAATTAAACTAAAACAGTTTCTGACACCATACACAAAAATAAACTCAAAATGGATTAAAGATCTAAACGTAAGACCAGAAACTATAAAACTCCTAGAGGAGAACATAGGCAAAACACTCTCTGACATACATCACAGCAGGATCCTCTATTACCCACCTCCCAGAATATTGGAAATAAAAGCAAAAATAAACAAATTGAACCTAATTAAACTTAAAAGCTTCTGCACAACAAAGGAAACTATAAGCAACGTGAAAAGACAGCCTTCAAAATGGGAGAAAATAATAGCAATTGAAGCAACTGACAAACAACTAATCTCAAAAATATACAAGCAAATCCTACACCTCAATTCCAGAAAAATAAATGACCCAATCAAAAAATGGGCCAAAGAACTAAATAGACATTTCTCCAAAGAAGACATACAGATGGCTAACAAACACATGAAAAGATGCTCAACATCACTCATTATCAGAGAAATGCAAATCAAAACCACTATGAGGTACCATTTCATGCCAGTCAGAATGGCTGCAATCCAAAGGTCTACAAGTAATAAATGCTGGAGAGGGTGTGGAGAAAAGGGAACCCTCTTACACTGTTGGTGGGAATGCAAACTAGTACAGCCACTATGGAGAACAGTGTGGAGATTCCTTAAAAAACTGGAAACGACCCAGCAATCCCACTGCTGGGCATACACACCGAGGAAACCAGAATTGAAAGAGACACGTATACCCCAATGTTCATCGCAGCACTGTTTATAATAGCCAGGACATGGAAGCAACCTAGATGTCCATCAAGCAGATGAATGGATAAGAAAGCAGTGGTACATATACACAATGGAGTATTACTCAGCCATTAAAAAGAATACATTTGAATCAGTTCTAATGAAGTGGATGAAACTGGAGCCTATTATACAGAGTGTAGTAAGCCAGAAAGAAAAACAGCAATACAGTATACTCACGCATATATATGGAATTTAGAAAGATGGTAACAATAACCCTGTATAGGAGACAGCAAAAGAGATGCTGATGTATAGAACAGTCTTTTGGACTCTGTGGGAGAGGGAGAGGGTGGGATGATTTGGGAGAATGGCATTGAAACATGTATAATATCGTATATGAAATGAGTCACCAGTCCAGGTTTGATGCACGATACTGGATGCTTGGGGCTGGTGCACTGGGACGACCCAGAGGGATGGTAAGGGGAGGGAGGAGGAAGGAAGGTTCAGGATGGGGAACACGTGTATACCTGTGGCGGATTCATGTTAGTATATGGCAAAACCAATACAATATTTTAAAGTTAAAAATAAAATTAAATTAAAAAAATTCTTTCTTGATTCTCAACAAATTATGTGTGACTAGCAATAGATCGAATTAACCTTAATGTTAGTATATTCAACCACTGCCTAAAGAAATTTGGTGCTGACGTTAAAAGAAACTAAAAAAAAAGAAAAGAAAAGAAAAATTATCCTTTACATTTCTCTTTTCTTCTGTGAAATTTTTATGCTTGTTCACTTGATGAGTCGTGTCCAATTCTTTGTGATCCCATGGACTGCAGCATGCCAGGCTTCCCTGTCCTTCACTATCTCCCAGAGTTTGCTCAAACTCACGTCTACTGAATTTGTAATGCTATCCCACCATCTCATCTTCTGTCACCGCTTTCTTCTCCTGCCCTCAATCTTTCCTGGCATCATGGTCTTTTCCAATGTGTTAGCTCTCCACATCAGGTAGCCAAAGTATTCAAAGAGATCAATTTTTATACTACTAGTATAATAATTGTCACTGCGAATCACCATTGTCTGTTTTCAGAGAAAGAGGCCTGACCTGGTGATGGTAACCATACCATATTTTCTGAACATTCTTTGCAAGGTTGATTGTCATGGCCTCTTTAGAATGGTCTCCTTCACTTTAGTTCCTCAGGGACCAGTGTGGATAAAGGAATTTTATGGGTTGGAACTGGTTAAGTAAAATCCTGAAATAATTAGGATAGGAGCTGTTTCTTTCGGATTGCGGATTGCGTTAGGTAAGAATCTCAGTGCACTGGGAAGCACCAAGGCCTCAGCCTCAGGCATTCCCAAAGGATTCTTCTAGTGACCTGTACTATAGGGTACACTGTTAGAATTCCCTGTTAATTTTAAGGGAAGATGTATGCCGAGTTTGGGGATGACTCACCCTTTTTGCTTGGATGGTTTCACTTTCACTGTGGACAGATAGACTCTCCATAGGGCCAATTTGTTGTACACGTGTGTTCATTCCACCTTGGAGCCTTCTTTATAAGAAAGCATTTGTGGAGTGATTTGGCGCTTTGTTTTACAACCACTCCACAGGCTGAAAAATGGTAACCTGGCCTCTTTATTTGTCTAAGAAAATCAGTTTTTCTCCTTCTTGTCTTCATTGGCTACCAAGCAGCAAAAGAATAACTCAAGGAAGCCTTATGATTTTCTTCCATCTGTCTGTCTTGAGACCATTCAGGAATTGTGCAGGAACACCAAATCTAAAGTTTATCAGTTTGTATTTGCCCCAACTGTACATGTGATTTTCTGTTTTTTTTTTTTTTTTTTGGGGGGGGGTGTTTCAGATAGCATAACTGACAGATAATTGGTAGTCCTTCAGTGAGGTGAATTAATCCAAGGTGCTTGCTTACCATGTAACAGGCATCTGTGCTAGGCATTCTCTTAAGGGAGATGAGACAAATTTCTGTCCTCTTGGTATTTTCAGTCTGACAGGGTACACAAACATAAACAAATAGCTACTTTTTAAAAATGTCATAGTGTATATGGATATAATATACTGAAAATGTGATTAATTCTGAGGGAAAGAGTGATAATGGTATGTTTCCAGAGGGGGTCACGTTGAGGAAAGAAGGGTACTCTAGACAGAGAAACTAGCAGAGAATCATGCTAGTACATTGAGTTTGAGGGAATGGCAAATAGTCCAGTGTTTCATAAGCAGAGTGCTGGTAGTTACTAGGTTATAAGGGGCTTTGGATGTCATCATGAAGGCTTTGAATTTATCATGTGGACACAGTCTCAGAAGGACTTAAAATAATTTTTTAATTAATGCAAAAATAATTTTGATCTATTCTTATGTACAAGACACTGCATGAAGTGAGTATTACCTTCTAAGACATTAGTTTTCTCCACTGAGGTTGGGTTGTTTTTAGTTTGCATGTCCTTAGAAAGATTTTAAGTAGAAATGTGACTCTGAGAATTTGCACTTTAGAAAGATGACAGTGGTGAAACTAGAGGTAGTGAGGTCATTCAGGAAGCTACTGCCTACACTAGTCTGTATATGGGCAGAAAAGGATGGGCAGTATGTTTATTTGGATGGTTCTAGAGATTTCAAATACATAAAATTTGAATAAAATAATTCAGGCATATAGTTAACATATATGAATACAAAGAAACTACATGTTGTTTTTGAAAAAACTTGAAACTTGAAATTGGAATATTATAGTTGAAACCCTGACACTATTGCATAACTACTTGTGAATCCATAGGAATCTTGCTCTTCTTTGGAGTCTCCTTAACTATAAAATGAGAGTTTGAAATTTGCTAGCTACTTCCTAGAGTTATGGGGAACAATTGAGATAATACATGTGAAAGAGTGTACTTTACAAATATTGGTTATTGAGGTAACTGTTACTAAATATACTGGATATTGTGCCTATCTCACAGAACTGTTAGGAGCATCAAATGGAATACTGGATTTGAAAGCAGTATTAACTTTTGGTTAACTTTAAGTGTGATTCAAATGTTAAGAATCAATGAAAATAATAAAGCAATACATTCTACATCCACATGTTCTGTCTCCACTGTGACTCATGTACTCATTCAGAACTGTGCAGATGAATCTCCACTTAATGTTCACAGGCTGGATCTCACATGTAACAGAATCAAATGGGATCAAAAGATTTTATGCATTAGCTTATCTCCTGTCAAGGTTTGGCTCTGGGATTAACAGAGCACCTATTCTACATGGAGAAGGAAATGGCAACCCACTTCAGTATTCTTGCCTGGAGAATTGCATGGACAGAGGAGCCTGGTAGGCTACAGTCCATGGGGTCACAAAGAGTCAGACATGACTGAGTGACTTCACTTCACTTCACTATTCCACATGAGCTGTCACAGACATGTGCTCACATTCAGTTACCTTACCCATGTGCATGCTAAATTTGGGTACAGGCCCTCATGTCCAACAGAAATTCCAAGTTTCCTTATATTCAAATTGACCAGATACAAATCATCAAGTTTTGTGCCTAGCAAGGCCACAGGTTTTTTAACAAATAGCAATCACCATTGAAACCAGGCATAATCTGGAAATCCAGTTTCATATTGCTTATGATCAGTGGAAATACCTTACCAAGCAGACCCCACCATGGTGTGCTGTTTCCAGTGGAATTAACAGTCACTTGGAAATTCTGCCTTTATCTATGAGATTACAGATAGAGGGGGAAAACCAGAGCAGCTCCCATCCTTACTTTTAAAATTCTTAGATAAAGACACTTTCAAACTCTTCTATCCCACTGTTCATTTCACCAAGTCAACAGAAGCCCTGCAGTAATTCTCTCTCCATCTCTTTTATTTTAATTTCATTGGAACTTAAGTTACTCTGGCTTTTGGTTCTCTTTGTTGTTCAGTCAATAAGTCATGTTCAACTTTTTGTGACCCCATTGACTGCAGCACACCAGGCTTCCCCGTCCTTTATTATCTCCCTGAGTTTGCTCATACTCATATCCACTGAGTTGATGATGCCATCCAACCATCTCATCCTCTCTGCATCCTTCTCCTCCTGCCCTCAATCTTTCCCAGCAACAGGGTCTTTTCCAGTGGGCCAGCTCTTTGCATCAGGTGGCCAAAGTATTTGAGCATCAGCTTCAGCATCAGTCCTTATAATGAACATTCAAGGTTGATTTCCTTTAGGATTGATTGTTTTGATGTCCTTGCTGTCCAAGGGACTCGCAAGAGTCTTCTGCAGTACCACAATTCAAAAGACTCAATTCTTAGGCACTCACCCCTTCTTATGGTCCAACTCTCACATCTGTAAATGACTACTGGAAAAATCATAGCTTTGTCTGTATGGACCTTTGTTGGTAAAATGATGTCTCTGCTTTTTAATACACTGTCTAGGTTTGTCATAGTCTTTCTTCCAAGGAGCAAGCACCTTTTAATTCCATAGCTGCAGTCAGCATCTGCAATGATTTTGGAGCCCAAGAAAAGAAAGTCTGTAACTGTCTCCAGTGTTTCCCCATTTATTTGCCTTAAACTGATGGGACAGGATACTATGATCTTTGTTTTTTGAATGTTGAGTTTTAAGCCAATATTTTCACTCTACAGTTTGACCTTCATCAGGAGACCTTTTATTTCCCCTTCACTTTCTGCCATTAGAATGGTATCATCTGCATACCTGAGACTGTTGATATTTCTCCTGGCAGTCTTGAAACCAGCTTGTGATTCATCCAGCCTAGCATTCCACATGATGTACTCTGCATAGAAGTTAAATAAGCCGGGTGACAATAGGCAGCCTTGATGTGCTCCTTTTCCAATTTGGAACCAGTCCGTTGTTTCATGTCTGGTTCTAACTTTTGTTTCTTGACCTGCATACAGGTTTCTCAGGAGACAGATAAGTAAGGTAATCTGATATTCCCATCTCCAGAATTTTCCACAGTTTGTTGTGATCCACACAGTCAAAGGCTTTAGGATAGTTAGTGAAGCAGAAGTAGATGTTTTTCTGGAATTCCCTTGCTTTTTCTATGATCCAGTGGATGTTGGTCATTGAGCTCCAATTCCTCTGCTTTTTCTAAATCCAGCTGGTACACCTGGAAGTTCTTGGTTCACATACCATTGAAGTCTAGCTTGAAGGATTTTGAGCATTACCTTGCTAGCATGTGAAATGAGGGCAATTTTATGGTAGTATGAACATTCTCTGGTTGCCCTTTGAGTTTTCCATATTTGCTGGCATACTGAATGCGGTGTTTAACAGCATCATCTTTATGATTTTAAATAGCTCAGCTGGAATTCCATCACGTCCACTACCTTTGCTTGTAGTAATGTTTCCTAAGGCCCATTTGACTTCACACTCCCATTTGACTTTCATTGATCATATCAAATTTTCAAACTGTTACTTTTGAGGACAAGACATTGTGAAGAGCATGATTGTTTGTCTCTTTACTCTTGATAAAGAAAATTAGATCATTTAAAGAGATACTCTATTGGCTGAATTGATGAGTCAGTATTAGTGAATCTAATGCATATTCAAGAATTTTGTACCATAAGAATTGAAATTCCAAGCTGTAGTGTAATTTTTAAAAAAGGTGAATGAGCCAGAACTGTGTCTGAGTGTCTCCTGCAGAGGAGACAGTGGGTCAGCAGTGGACTCATGCAGGGGCAGGGGCTCTGGGTGCAGTAGACTTGGGTATGGCATAAGCCGTTAACCCCACTATAGAACCACCAGAACTTACACAGGACTGATGAAACAGACACTTGGAGGGCACAAACAAAAGCTTATGTGCACGAAGACCCAAGAGAAAGGAGCAGTGACACCACAAGAGACTGACTCAAACTTGTCCGTGAGTGTCCAGTAGTCTCTGGTGAAGGCGGAGGTAAGCAGAGGCCTGCTGCATATTGGGGGCCCTGAGCGCAGCAGTGCCTGCATGGGACCTTCTGAAGGAGGCTGACATTATCTTAATTACCTCCACCATAGTTTGGCCTCAGGTCAAACAACAGGGAGGGAACACAGCCCGGCCCATTAAAAGAAAATTGGATTAAAGATTTACTGAGCATGGCCCTGCCCGTCAGAACAAGACCCAGTTTCCCTCTAAGTCAGTCTCTCCCATCAGGAAGCTTCCATAATCTTCTTAACTTTCTCCATCAGAGGGCATAAAGAATGAAAACCACAATCACAGAAAACTAACCAATCTGATCACATGGAACACAGCCTTGTTTCACTCAGTGAAACTATGAGCCACGCTGTGTAGTGCCACCCAAGATGGACGGGTCATGATGGAGAGTTCTGACAAAACGTGGTCCACTGGAGAAGGCAATGGCAAACCACTTGAGTATTCTTGCCTTGAGACCAACCCCATGAACGGTATGAAAAGAAAAAAAAAAAAAAATAGGACAATGAAAGATGAAATCTTCAGGTTAGTAGGTGCCTAATATGATAGTGGAGATGAGTGGAGAAATAACTCCAGAAAGAATGAAGAGATGGAGAGAAACCATGGATGTGACTGGTGACGGAAGTGAAGTCTGAGGCTGTAAAGAGCAATATTGCATAAGAACCTAGAATTTAGGTTCATAAATCAAGACAAATTGGAAGTGGTCAAACAGTAGATTGCAAGAGTGAATATTAACATTTTGAAAATCAGTGAACTAAAATGGACTGGGATCAGTTCAGTTCACTTCAGTTGCTCAGTCATGTCCAACTCTTTGCGACCCCATGAATCGCAGCATGCCAGGCCTCCCTGTCCATTACCAACTCCCGGAGTTCACTCAGACTCACGTCCATCGAGTCAGTGATGCCATCCAGCCATCTCATCCTCTCTCGTCCCCTTCTTCCCTGCCCCCAATCCCTCCCAGCATCAGAGTCTTTTCCAATGAGTCAACTCTTTGCATGAGGTGGCCAGAGTCCTGGAGTTTCAGCTTTAGCATCATTCCTTCCAAAGAAATCCCAGGGCTAATCTCCTTCAGAATGGACTGGTTGGATCTCCTTGCAGTCCAAGGGACTCTCAAGAGTCTTCTCCAACACCACAGTTCAAAAGTATCAATTCTTCTGCACTCAGCTTTCTTCACAGTCCAACTCTCACATCCATACATGACCACTGGAAAAACCATCGCCTTGACTAGACAGACATTTGTTGACAAAGTAATGTCTCTGCTTTTCAATATTCTATCTACCTTGGTCATAACTTTTCTTCCAAGGGGTAACCATCTTTTAATTTCATGGCCGCAATCACCATCTGCAGTGTTTTTGGAGCCCCAAAAAAAAAAGTTTGACACTGTTTCCACTGTTTCCCCATTTATTTCCCATGAAGCGATGGGACCAGATGCCATAAATGTTGAGTTTTAAGCCAACTTTTTCACTCTCCTCTTTCACCTTCATCAAGAGGCTTTTTAGTTCCTCTTCACTTTCTGCCATAAGGGTGATGCCATCTGCATATCTGAGATTATTGATATTTCTCCCGGCAATCTTGATTCCAGGTTGTGCTTCTTCCAGCCCAGCGTTTCTCATGATGTACTCTGCATAGAAGTTCAATAAGCAGGGTGACAGTATACAGCCTTGACATACTCCTTTTCCTATTTGGAACCAGTCTGTTGTTCCATGTCCAGTTGTAACTGTTGCTTCCTGACCTGCATACAAATTTCTCAAGAGGCAGATCAGGTGGTCTGGTATTCCCATCTCTTTCAGAATTTTCCACAGTTTATTGTGATCCACACAGTGAAAGGCTTTGGCATAGTCAATAAAGCAGAAATAGATGGTTTTCTGGAACTCTCTTGCTTTTTCGATGATCCAGCAGATGTTGGAAATTTGATCTCTGGTTCCTCTGCCTTTTCTAAATCCAGCTTGAACATCTGGAAGTTCACGGTTCATGTATTGGTGAAGCCTGGCTTGGAGAATTTTGAGCATTACTTTACTAGCGTGTGAGATGAGTGCAATTGTGCAGTAGTTTGAGCATTCCTTGGCATTGCCTTTCTTTGGGATCGGAATGAAAACTGACCTTTTCTAGTCCTGTGGCCACTGCTGAGTTTTCCAAATCTGCTGGCATATTGAGCCCAGCACTTTCACAGCATCATCTTTCAGGATTTGAAATAGCTCAACTGGAATTCCATCACCTCCACTAGCTTTGTTCGTAGTGATGGTTTCTAAGGCCCACTTGACTTCACATTCCAGGATGTCTGGCTCTAGGTGAGTCATCACACCATCGTGATTATCTGAGTCCGAAGATCTTTTTTGTACAGTTCTTCTGTGTATTCTTGCCACCTCTTCTTAATATCTTCTGCTTCTGTTAGGTCCATACCATTTCTGTCCTTTATTGAGCTCATCTTTGCATGAAATGTTCCCTTGGTATCTCTGATTTTCTTGAAGAGATCTCTAGTCTTTCCCATTCTGTTGTTTTCCTCTATTTCTTTGCATTGATAGCTGAGGAAGGCTTTCTTATCTCTTCTTGCTATTCTTTGGAACTCTGCATTCAGATGCTTATATCTTTCCTTTTCTCCTTTGCTTTTCACTTCTCTTCTTTTCACAGCTATTTGTAAGGTCTCCCCAGACAGCCATTTTGCTTTTTTGCATTTCTTTTCCATGGGGATGATCTTGATCCCTGTCTCCTGTACAATGTCATGAACCTCAGCCCATAGTTCATCAGGCACTCTATCTATCAGATCTAGTCCCTTAAATCTATTTCTCACTTCCACTGTATAATCATAAGGGATTTGATTAAGGTCATACCTGAATGGTCTAGTGTGGTCCACTGGAGAATGGAATGGCAAACCACTTCAGTATTCTTGCCTTGACAACCCCATGAACAGTATGAAAAGGCAAAATGATAGGATACTGTAAGAGGAACACCCCAGGTCAATAGGTGCCCAATATGCTACTGGAGATCAGTGGAGAAAGAACTCCAGAAAGAATGAATGGATGGAGCCAAAGCAAAAACAATACCCAGCTGTGGATGTGACTGGTGATAGAAGCAAGGTCCGAGACTGTAAAGACCAATATTACATAGGAACCTGGAATGTCAGGTCCATGAATCAAGGCAAATTGGAAGTGGTCAAACAAGATATGGCAAGAGTGAACGTCGACATTCTAGGAATCAGCAAACTAAAATGGACTGCAATGGGTGAATTTAACTCAGATGACCATTTTATCTACTACTGCGGGCAGGAATCCCTCAGAAGAAATGGAGTAGCCATCACAGTCAACAAAAGAGTTCTAAATGGAGTACTTGGATGCAATCTCAAAAAGGACAGAATGATCTCTGTTCGTTTCCAAGGCAAACCATTCAATATCACAGTAATCCAAGTCTGTGTCCCAACCAGTAACGCTGAAGCTGAAGTTGAATGGTTCTATGAAGACCTCCAAGACCTTTTAGAACTAACACCCAAAAAAGATGTCCTTTTCATTATAGGGGACTGGAATTCAAAAGCAGGAAGTCAAGAAACACCTGGAGTAACGGGCAAATTTGGCCTTGGAATGCAGAATGAAGCAGGGCAAAGACTAATAGAGTTTTGCCAAGAAAATGCACTGGTCATAGCAAACACCCTCTACCAACAACATAAGAGAAGACTGTACACATGGACATCACCAGATGGTCAACACCAAATCAGATTGATTATATTCTTTGTGGCCAAAGATGGAGAAGCTCTACACGGTCAGCAAAAACAAGACTAGGAGCTGACTGTGGCTCAGATCATGAACTCCTTATTGCCAAATTCAGACTGAAATTGAAGAAAGTAGGGAAAACCACTAGACCATTCATGTATGGACTGGGATAGGTGAATTTAACTCAGATGACCATTTTGCTACCATGGGAAAGAATCCCTTAGAAGAAATGAAGTAGCCATCATAGTCAACAAAAGAGTCTGAAATGCAGTACTTGGAATGCAATCTCAAAAAAGACAGATTGATTTCTATTTGTTTCTAAGGCAAACCATTCAAATCACAGTATTCCAAGTCTATGCCCTGACCAGTAATGCTGAAGAAGCTGAAGTTGAACAGTTCTATGAAGACTTACAAGACCTTCTACAACTAACACCCCAAAAAGATATCCTTTTCATTATAGGGGACTGGGATGCAAAAGTAGGAAGTCAAGAGCTACATGGAGTAACAAGCAAATTTGTCCTTGGAGTACAAAATGAAGCAGGACAAAGGCTAACCGAGTTTTCCCAAGAGAATGCACTGGTCATAGCAAACACCCTTTACCAACGACAAAAGAGAAGACTCTACACATGGACGTCACCAGATGGTCAACACCGAAATCAGATTGATTATATTCTTTGCAGCCAAAGATGGAGAAGCTCTATACAGTCAGCAAAAACAAGACTAGGAGCTGACTGTCACTCAGATCATGAACTCCTTATTGCCAAATTCAAACTCCAATTGATGAAAGTAGGGAAAACCAGTAGACCATTCAGGGATGACCTAAATCAAATCCCTTAGGATTATACAGTGAAAATGATAAAGAGATTCAAGGGATTAGATCTGATAGACTATGAAGAACTATGGGCAGATGTTCCTGACATTGTACAGGAGGCAGGGATCAAGACAGTCCCCAAGAAAAAGAAATGCAAAAAGGCAAAATGGTTGTCTGAGGAAGCCTTACAAATAGCTGAGAAAAGAAGAGAAGCACAAGACAAAGGAGAAAAGGAAAGATATACCCACTTGAATGCAGAGTTTCAAAGAAGAACAAGGATAGATAAGAAACCCTTCTTCAGTGATCAACACAAAGAACTAGAGGAATGCAATAGAATGGAAATACTATAGATGTCTTCAAGAAAATTAGAGATACCAAGGGAATATTTCATGCAAAGATGGGCACAATAAAGGACAGAAATGATGTGGACCTAACAGAGAAACAGAAGATATTAATAAGAGGTGGCAAGAATACACAGAAGAACTGTACAAAAAAAATCTTCATGACCCAGATAACCACGATGGTGTCATCATTCACCGGGCCAGACATCCTGGAATCGGAAGTCAAGTGGGACTTAGGAAGCATCACAATGAATAAAGCTAGTGGAGGTGATGGAATTCCAATTGAGCTATTTAAAATCCTAAAAGATGATGCTGTGAAAGTGCTGGGCTCAATATGCCAGCAGATTTGGAAAACTCATCGGTGGTCACAGGACTGGAAAAGGTCAGTTTTCATTTCAATCCCAAAGAAAGCAATGTCAAAGCATGACCAAATCACTGCACAATTGCACTCATCTCACATGCTAGCAAAGTAATTCTCAAAATTCTCCAAGCCAGGCTTCAGCAGTACGTGAAATGTGACTTTTCAGATGTTCAAGCTGGATCTCGAAAAGGTAAAGGAACCAGAGATCAAATTGACAACATCTGTTGCATCATCGAAAAAGCAAGAGAATACCAGAAAAACATCTACTTCTGCTTTATTGAGTACGCCAAAGCCTTTGACTGTGAGAATCACAAGAAACTCTGGAACATTCTTCAAGAGATGGGAATATCAGACACCTGACCTGCCTCCTGAGAAATCTCTAGGCAGGTCAAGAAGCAACAGTTAGAACTGGACATGGAACAACAGACTGTTTCTCAATCGGGAAAGAAGTACATCAAGGCTGTATATTGTCACCCTGATTATTTAACTTCCATGCAGAGTACATCATGGGGAATGCTGTGCTGGATGAAGCACAAGCTGGACTCAAGATTGCCAGGAGAAATATCAATAACCTCAGATATTCAGATGACACAACATGTATGGCAGAAAGTGTAGAGGAGCCTCTTGATGAAAATGAAAGAGGAGAGTGAAAAAACTGGCTTAAAACTCAGCATTCAAAAAACTAAGGTCATGGCATCCGGTCCCATCACTTCATGGCAAAAAGGTGGAGAAACAATGGAAACAATGTTAGACTTTATTTTTGGGGGCTCCAAAATCAGTGCAAAGGGTGAGTGCAGCCTTGAAATTAAAATACACCTGTTCCTTGGAAGGAAAGCTATGACAAACCTATACAGTGTATTAAAAAGCAGATTGATAAATTTGCCAATAAAGGTCCGTCTAGTTAAAGCTATGGTTTTTCAGTAGTTATGAATAGGTGTGAGAGTTGGACTGTAAAGAAAGCTTAGCACTGAACAATTGAAGCTTTTGAACTGTTGTGTTGGAGAAGACTCTTGAGAGTTTCTTGGGCTGCAAGGATATCAAAGCAGGCAATCCTAAAGGGAATCAGTCCTGCAGA
Source organism: Bos javanicus (assembly GCF_032452875.1). Lineage (NCBI taxonomy): Eukaryota > Metazoa > Chordata > Mammalia > Artiodactyla > Bovidae > Bos > Bos javanicus. The sequence goes on along the minus strand of NC_083897.1, from coordinate 85,219,088 downwards.
TTCATTGGAAGGATTGATGCTGAAGCTGAAACTCCAGTATTTGGTCACATGATGAGAAGAACTGACCCATTGGAAAAGACCCTGTTGCTGGGAAAGAGGAGAAGGGGATGACAGAGGATCAGGTGGTTGGATGGCATCATCGACTTGATGGACAAGAGTTTGTGCAAGTTCCTGGAGCTGGTAATGGACAGGGAAGCCTGGCATGCTGCAGTCCATGTGGTCGCATGGAATTGGACAAAACTGAGCAACTGAACCGAACAAGAATTTGAATAAACATTTCTCCAGAGAAGATATACTAATGAAAAATGCTCTATATTACTAGACATTAGGAAATGAAAATCAAGATCATAATGAAATATCACTTGAAATCCACTAGGATGGCAGTATAGTCATAATCATAATTATAATCATATGGAAAATAAGAAGCTGTTGTTCAGTTGCAAAGTCGTGTCTGACTCTACTACCTAATGAACTGCAGCATGCTAGGCTTCCCTGTCCTTCACCATTTCCCTCAGTTTGCTCAAACTCATGTCCATTGAGTCAATAATGCCATCCAACCATCTCATCCTCTGTCACCTCCTTCTCCTCTTGCCTTCAGTCTTTCCCAGCGTCAGGGGCTTTTTCCAGTGAGTCAGCTTGTCGCATCAGGTTGCCAAAGTGTTAGAGCTTCAACTTCAGCAGCAGTCCTTCCAACGAATATTCAGTGTTGGTTTCCTTTAGGATTGATTGGTTTGATCTCATTGTTGTCCAAAGGACTGTCAAGAGTTTTCTCCAGCACCACAGTTCAAAACCATCACTTGTTTGGCACTCAGCTTTCTATAAGGCCCAGCTCTCACATCCATATATGACTACTGGTAAAACCATATCTTTGATTATACAGATCTTTGTCAGCAAAGTGATGTCTCTGCTTTTTAGTATACTGTCTAATTTTGTCATAGCTTTTTGCCCAAGGAACAAGCATCTTTTAATTTCATGGCTACAGTCCCAATCCTTAGTGATTTGGGAGCCCAAGATAATGAAATCTGACACTATTTCCATTTTTCCCCCATCTACTTGCCATGAAGTGATGGGACAGCATGCCATGATCTTTGTTTTTGAATGTTGAGTTTTAAGCCAACTTTTTAACTCTTTTCTTTCACCTTCTGCAAAAGGCTCTTTAGTTGCTCTTCACTTTCTGCCACTAAATTGGTATCATCTGCATATCTTACATAGTTGTTATTTCTCCCGGCAGTCTTGATTCCAGCTTGAGCTTCATCCAGCCCGACATTTCACATGATGTGCTCTGCATAGAAGTTAATTAAGCTATGTGACAATACACAGCCTTGATGTACTCCTTTCCCAATTTGAACCAGTCTGTAGTTCCATGTCCAGTTATAACTGTTGCTTCTTGTCTTTCATACAGCTTTCTCAGGAGGCAGTTAAGGTGGTCTTGTATTCTCATATCTTTAAGAATATTCCACAGTTTGCTGTGATCCACATAGTCAAAGGCTTTAGTGTAGTCAGTGAAGTAGAATTTGGTGTTTTTCTGGAGTTCTCTTGTTTTTCCTATGATCCAGAAATTGTTGGCAGTTTGACCTCTGTCTGGTTCCTGTGTCTTTTCTAAATTCAGCTTGTACATCTGGAAGTTCTCAGTTCACACATTGATGAAACCTGGCTTGAAGGATTTTGAGCATAATCTTGCTGGCATGTGAAATGAGTCCAGTTGTATGGTAATTTGGACATTCTTTAGCATAATTGGAATTGGAATGAAACTGACCTTTTCCAGTCCTGTGGCCACTGCTGAATTTTCCAATTTTGCTGGCATATTGAGTACAGTACTTTGATAGCATCATCTTTTAAGGTTTGAAACAGCTCAGCTGGAATTCCCATCACCTCCACTAGCTTTTTTCGTAGTAATGCTTCCTAAGGCCCACTTGACTTCACACTCCAGGATGTCTGGCTTTAGGTGATTGACTACACCATTGTGGTTATCTTGGACATTAAGAGCTCTTTTGTACAGATCTGTGTATACTTGCCACTTCTTCTTAATCTCTTCTGTTTCTGCTAGGTTTTTACCATTTTCGTCCTTTATTGTGCCCATCTTTGAATGAAGTGTTCCCTTGGTATCTCCAGTTTTCTTGAAGCGATCTCTAGTCTTTCCAGTTATATTGTTTCCCTCTGTTTCTTTGTACTGTTCACTTAAGGTTTTCTTATCTCTCCTTGCTATTCTCTGGAACTGGAGTTGCAAAGAGTCAGACACATCTGAGCAACTAAGCACAGCACACACTGCATTCAGTTGGGTACATCTTTCCCTTTCTCCTTTCCCTTCGCATCTGTAAAGTGTTGCAGCTTTTTTTGGAATACTTTCTGGAAATTTCTCAAAAAATTAATAAACATGAGAATTCACCCTTAGGTACATATGTACAAGTATATAGGAATTTCATTCTTAGGTATATATCAAGAGAACTGAAAGTATATGTCCACTCAAAAACTTGTACATGTTCATAGCAGGTTTATTAATTTTAGTTAAAAAGTAGAGACGACTCAAATGATCAACTAATGAAGAGATAGATAAAATGTGATATATCTGTTTAATATAATATTACTCATCCATAGAAAAGAATGAAGTACTGTTATTTGTTACAACTTGATGAACCTTGACAACAGTAAGTTAAGGAAACAAGTTATGAATAGGTATATATTATATGGTTTCACTTATATGAAATATCTGGAATGTGCCAATTCATCAAGCCATAAAGATTCAAAGGGTCTTTGATGAGGGGTGATGGGAATTGACTGGTAATGGGTATAGGTTTTGTTTTGGGGTGATGAAACCATTCTGGAATTAGATGGTGGTGATATTTGTACAATTCTGTAAATGTGTTAAAACCATTGAACTCTATACTTTAAATGTGTGAACTTCATGGCATGTATATCTCAGTAAAACTGTTAAAATGACTGTGTTCCTACCCCTCCTCATACCATGTTTTTATTGCATCATTCTGTATTGTTCTAATTCATGAATTTTTTCAAGTGACATTTTACTATTTGCCAGCGATAGCCTCAAAAGACAAGGTCTGCAGCCTGATCCTTTCTGTTTCCCTGACTCATAGGATTCAGTTGCAACCTTTTGAATGGATAAGAAGACTTTGATAAAGACAATGAATTATAGAAAGTATAAAATATGTCAATTTTTGTACATATAGAATGGATAAACACCAAGGTCCTATGGGCATAGCACAGGTAACTATATTTGATATATTGTGATAAACTATAATGGAAAACAAAATGAAAAAGAATATATATATATGTATAACTGAGTCACTCTGCTATATAGCAGTAATTAACGTAACATTGTAATTCAACTAAACTTCAATAAAAAATAAAATTTAAAAGAATATGGAAGTTTTATTATCTATATGTAAATCTATAAGATATCAGTTTCATGGTAGAGGGGCTTATTGCAGGAAATGTGCTTTCTCCATTATCATAAATGAAATTCAGCCTATCTTATACTAAAACTGTCAATTTTTATTACATTTTATAAAAGTATGTTTTTTTTACCCTTCTAAAACCCCAAGCAATATCTTTAATATTTTTTAATTCTAGCAACCACCCCTAACTTATCAAGGAATAAAAATGGAGTTTCAAGATGTAATTACATTTACTTCTAACAATGGCATGCAGATGGAATTAGTGTAAGTCTTTCAAAATTTCTGAACATCAGTGACTACTTGATGCCAAGCTTTATTTTGGACTTGTGTGATACGATGAAGGAATAGTCAAATAAATCTAGCTGCTATTTTTTGCTGTGTTTCTTCCAAATTGCAGGACCTTAGGCAAGTTACTCGGAGAAGGCAATGGCCCCGCACTCCAGTACTCTTGCTTGGAAAATCCCATGGATGGAGGAGCCTGGTAGGCTGTAGTCCATGGGGTCGCTAAGAGTCGGACACGACTGAGTGACTTCCCTTTGACTTTTCACTTTCATGCATTGGAGAAGGAAATGGCAACCCACTCCAGTGTTCTTGCCTGGAGAATCCCTGGGACAGGGGAGCCTGGTGGGCTTCCGTCTATGGGGTCGTATAGAGTCGGACATGACTGAAGTGACTTAGCAGCAGCAGGCAAATTACTATGTCTAAGTGTGCTTCAGTTTCCTCTTCTATTGTCTCTATCATGCAGTGTTGTAGAGAGGATACTTATGATGATTGTTATGAAAGCACTGAAAACATTCACTGCACATATATGATGGTGACAATGATGGCAGTGGAGGCTCATTTTGTTAATGAATATTACATGCCTGGCATTGTGCAGAACACCTAACATGGATTAGTTTACTTAATCCACACAACAATCAGGTGGGTAGACATTGATATCCCAATTCATACATGGGAAACTGTCCTTAGCCAATATGTATGACTATAGGTATCACAGTGCTGGAGTGTGGTGAATCCTAAGTAAAATATTGGCTTCCTTTTTTCCATGAGCATTTTTTTTTTCTTGCTGTTTTTTAAAATTAATTTATTTATTTTAATTGGAGGCTAATTACTTTACAATATTATGTTGGTTTTTGCCATACATTGACCTGAATCAGCCATGGGTACATGTGTATACCATTGCAAAACCCCATCCCACCTCCCTCCCCATCCCATCCCTCTGAGTTGTCCCAGTGCACTGGCTTTGAGTGCCTAGTTTCATGCATCCAACTTGGACTGGTGATCTATTTCACATATGGTAATATACATGTTTCAATGCTATTTTCATAAATCATCCAACCCTTGCCTTTCCCCACAGAGTCTAAAATTCTTTTCTTTATATCTGTATCTCTTTTGCTGTCTCACATATAGGGTCATCGTTAATGTCTTTCTAAATTTCATATATATGTGTTAAGATACAGTATTAGTGTTTTTCTTTCAGACTTACTTCACTCTGTATAATAGGCTCCAGTTTCATCCACCTCATTAGAACTGATTCAAATGTGTTCTTCTTAATAGCTAAGTAGCATTCCATTGTGTATATGTATCACAATTTTCTTATCCATTCATCTGCTGATGGACATCTAGGTTGCTTCCATGTCCTAGTTATTGTAAACAGTGCTGTGATGAACATTGGGGTACACGTGTCTCTTTCCATTCTGGTTTCCTCGGTGTGTAGGCCCAGCAGTGCGATTTCTGGGTCGTATGGCAGTTCTGTCTCTGCTTTTCAATATGCTATCTAGCTTGGTCATAACTTTTCTTCCAAGGAGTAAGCGTCTTTTTATTTCATGGCTGCAGTCACCATCTGCAGTGATTTTGGAGCCCCTCAAAATAAAGTCTGACACTGTTTCCACTGTTTCCCCATCTATTTCCCATGAAGTGATGGGACCAGATGCCATGATCATCATTTTCTGAATGTTGAGTTTTAAGCCAAATTTTTCACTCTCCTCTTTCATGTTCATCAAGAGGCTTTTTAGTTCTTCTTCACTTTCTGCCATAAGGGTGATGTCATCTGCATATCTGAGGTTATTGATATTTCTCCCGGCAATCTTGATTCCAGCTTGTGCTTCTTCCAGCCCAGTGTTTCTCATGATGTACTCTGCATATAAGTTAAATAAGCAGGGTGACAGTATACAGCCTTGACGTACTCCTTTTCCTATTTGTAACCAGTCTGTTTTTCCATGTCCAGTTGTAACTGATGCTTCCTGACTTGCATACAGGTTTCTCAAGAGGCAGATCAGGTGGTCTAGTATTCCCATCTCTTTCAGAATTTTCCACAGTTTATTGTGATCCACACAGTGAAAGGCTATGGCATAGTCAATAAAGCAAAAATAGATGTTTTTCTAGAACTCTCTTGCTTTTTCCATGATCCAGCTGATGTTGGCAATTTGATCTCTGGTTCCTCTGCCTTTTCTAAATCCAGCTTGAACATCTGGAAGTTCACAGTTCACGTATTGGTGAAGCCTGGCTTGGAGAATTTTGAGCATTACTTTACTAGCGTGTGAGATGAGTGCAATTGTGCAGTAGTTTGAGCATTCTTTGGCATTGCCTTTCTTTGGGATTGGAATAAAAACTGACCTTTTCCAGTCCTGTGGCCACTGCTGAGTTTCCCAAATTTGCTGGCATATTGAGTGCAGCACTTTCTCAGCATCATCTTTCAGGATTTGAGACCGTTCAACTGGAATTCCATCACCTCCACTAGCTTTGTTCCTAGTGATGCTTCCTAAGGCCCACTTGACTTCACATTCCAGGATGTCTGGCTCTAGGTGAGTGATCATACCATTGTGATTATCTGGGTCATGAACATCTTTTTTGTACAGTTCTTCTGTGTATTCTTGCCACCTCTTCTTAATATCTTCTGCTTCTCTTAGGTCCATACCATTTCTGTCCTTTATCGATGGTTTTTCCAGTGGTTATCTATGGATGCGAGAGTTGGACTGTAAAAGCACTGAAGAATTGATGCTTTTGAACTGTGGTGTTGGAGAAGACTCTTGAGAGTCCCTTGGACTGCAAGGAGATCCAACCAGTCCATTCCAAAGGAGATGAGCCCTGGGTGTTCTTTGGAAGGAATGATGCTAAAGCTGAAACTCCAGTACTTTGGCCACCTCATGTGAAGAGTTGACTAATTGGAAAAGGCTCTGATGCTGTGAGGGATTGGGGGCAGAGGGAGAAGGGGACGAGAGAGGATGAGATGGCTGGATGGCATCACTGACTCAATGGACGTGAGTTTGAGTGAACTCCAGGAGATGGTTGGACAGGGAGGCCTGGCATGCTGCGATTCATGGGGTCACAAAGAGTTGGACACGACTGAGCGACTGAACTGAACTGTACTGATGGCAGTTCTATTTCCAGTTTTTTTAAGGAATCTCCACACTGTTCTCCATAGTGGCTGTACTAATTTGCATTCCCACCAACAGTGTAACAGAAAAGGGTTCCCTTTTCTCCACACTCTCTCCAGAATTTATTGTTTTCAGACTTTTTGATAGCAGCCATTCTTACTGGCGTGAGATGGTAACTCATTGTGGTTTTAATTTGCATTTCTCTGATAATGAGAATTTATGAGCATTTTTTCATGTGTTTGTTAGCCATCTGTATGTCTTTTTTTGAGAAATGTCTGTTTAGTTCTTTGGCCCATTTTTTGATTGGGTCATTTATTTTTCCTGAATTGAGCTGCAGGAGCTGCTTGTATATTTTTGAGATTAATTCTTTGTCAGATGTTTTGTTTGCTTATTATTTTCTCCCACTCTGAAGGCTGTCTGTTCACCTTGATTGTAGTTTCCTTCATTGTGCAAAAGCTTTTAAGTTTAATTAGGTTCCATTTGTTTATTTTTACTTTTATTTCCATTTCTCTGGGAGGTGGGTCATAGAGGATCTTGCTGTGATTTATGTCAGGGAGTGTTTTGCATATGTTTTCCTCTACGAGTTTTATAGTTTCTGGCCTTAGATTTAGATGTTTACTGTATTTTGAGTTTATTTTTGTGTATCATGTTAGAAAGTGTTCTAGTTTCATTATTTTACAAGTGGTTGACCAGTTTTCCCAGCAGCACTTGTTAAAGAGATTGTCTTTTCTCCATTGTATATTCTTGCCTCCTTTGTCAAAGATAAGGTGTCCAGAGGTGCATGGATTTGTCTCTGGGCTTTCTATTTTGTTCCATTGTTCTTTATTTTTGTCTTTGTGCCAGTACCATACTGTCTCAATGACTGTAGCTATGTAGCAGAGACTAAAGTCAGGCAGGTTGATTCCTCCAGTTCCATTCTTCTTCCTCAAGATTGCTTTGGCTATTCGAGGTATTTTGTATTTCTATACAAATTGTGAAATTATGTGTTCTAGTTCTGTGAAAAATACCATTGGTAGCCTGACAGGGATTGCATTGAATCTATAGATTGCTTTGGGTAGTATACTCACTTTCACTATACTGATTCTTCCAATCCATGAACATGGTATATTTCTCCATCTATTTGTGTCCTCTTTGATTTATTTCATCAGTCTTTTATAGTTTTCTATATATAGGTTTTTGTTTCTTTAGATAGATTTATTGCTAAGTATTTTATTCTTTCCGTTGCAAAGGTGAATGGGATTTTTTCTTTAATTTCTCTTTCTATTTTCTCATTGTTAGTGTATAGGAATGCAAGGGATTTCTATGTAGCAATTTTATATCCTGAAACTTTACTATATTCACTGATTAGCTCTAGTAATTTTCTGATGATAGAGTCTTTAGGGTTTTCTATGTAGAGGATCATGTCATCTGCAAACAGTGAGAGTTTTACTTCTTCTTTTCCAATCTGGGTTTATTTTATTTATTTATTTTTTCTTCTCTGATAGCTGTGGCTAAAACTTCCAAAACAATGTCTAATAGTAGTGGTGAGAGTGGGCACCCTTGTCTTTTTCCTGACTTCAGGGGAAATGCTTTCAATTTTTTTGCCATTGAAGATAATATTTGCTGTCTGTTTGTCATATAAGGCTTTTATTCTGTTCAGGTATGTTCCTTCTAAGCCTGCTTTCTGGAGAGTTTTTATCATAAATGGGTGTTGAATTTTGTCAAAGGCTTTCTCTGTACCTATTGAGATAATCATATGGTTTTTAGCCTTCAATTTGTTAGTGTGATTGATTTGCAAATATTGAAGAATCCTTGCATCCCTGTGATAAAGCCCACTTGGTCATGAGGTATGATCTTTTTAATATGTTTTTGGATTCTGTTTGCTAGAATTTTGTTGAGGATTTTTGCATCTATGTTCATCAGTGATATTGGCCTGTTGTTTTCTTTTTTTGTACCATCTTTGTCTGGTTTTGGTATTAGGGTGATGGTAGCCTTATAGAAGGAAATGTCAACCCACTCCAGTATTCTTGCCTGGAGAATCCCAGGGACAGAGGAGCCTGCTGGGCTGCCGTCTATGGGGTTGCACAGAGTTGGACACGACTGACAGGACTTAGCAGCAGCAGCAGCAGCAGCAGCCTCATAGAATGAGTTTGGGAGTTTACTTTCCTCTGCAGTTTTCTGGTAGAGTTTGAGTAAGATAGGTGTTAGCTCTTCTCTAAATTTTTGGTATAATTCACCTGTGAAGCCATCTGGTCCTGGGCTTTTGTTTGTTGGAAGATTATTTATTATAGTTTAGATTTCTGTGCTTTTCCCACTCTCTGTCTAAGTCAGTTGCAGATGCTGACAGACCATTCTGTTTTTATGTGTGTATAGCACAATCATCTAGGCAAATTGTGAGTAGGATATTTAATGAAAGTCCCAGGCAGCCTGGTATTACTTAGCCCTATCAAAGGTCCCCAGGTGACTCTAGTCCTCATTGGCTAGAATATTGTCCTTTTTAGCATTCAAAATGTGCAGAAAGCAAGAGCCATCACATTTCAGATCTACTATTTCTTCATCATCTAGGAAGTACAGAAAATAAATTTTATCTCTCCAGGGCTAAGAGAAGAAGAAAATCATATCACAGCCCTGTCCTAACGTCTTCTTAGAGGATGCAGTTAATTTTCAACTGACCTGATTTTGTTTCTTGTAGCATGATGTTCCTTTCTCTTTCCTCTCAGATGCCAGTTCCTATGTATCTCCTTGCCATGACTGTTTGTTGCTGGAAGAAAACAACTGAAGCTTGCTATCAGGTGAAAGTTGAGGGTAGTTTAGCTTCTTTTCCAGGAATATACAAACCTAGGTTTTTAAAAGCTGTGTTAATGTGTTTTTCATTTGTTCATGCACTCATTCATCCATCTGTAGATTCAGTAAATATTTGATAAACAGTATAAGAGCCAAGTCATGGGAATAGAAGAGTGAGCAAAGCAGAGTTTCTTCTACTCTCAAGGAACTGATAGAGATAAAGTGAACCATCATATACCCTGGTCCTGGTTTGAAGGGTAAGTGTCTGGTGTTCTCAGTGTTATGATCAAATAACATCTAGCCCAAGTTTCATCCTCCTTCAGAGATAGAGCATTATTAGACCAAGTACTCAAGAGTTAGTCATTTGGAGATGGAATCACAGAAGATTAGAAAACTAGTGCCAGGATTGAGGCAGCAGAAAGGAATGAGCATGGAACATACAGTCAGAAGTTATTGTGCCTAGGCCCAGCTCTCCTGTTCACTGGCTAAGACATTTAGCTTCTCTGCCTCTTTTTGCTCATCTGGAGAATGAAGTTAATAAAAATCTCTCCATATCAGGGGTATCAGGAGATTAAATAAAATACTTCTGTATCCACATACCCTGCTGTAGTTATCAATATCTGAAATTATTTTGTGATTCTTTATATACTTGTTCATGTACCTCCCTTAAAATGGAAACCTTCAAAAGGCAGTCAGTGACTTTGTCTGACTTGTTCATCACTATATCCCTAGTCAGATTGTGCTTCATAGGTACTGGTTTATGGTAGATACTGAATAAATTTTTATTGACAAAATTGATGATAATGAATGTGAAGGTATTTTTGCATTTATTAAATGCTATACATATAATCATTGGTAAAAAAAAAATCTAATCCAACCACCATGTTTTATAGATCTCCAAAGACAATTAAAACCAGAGTTCACATTACAATCCTGCTACTTTCTAGCTGCTCCACTTCAGACAAGTTACTTAACCTCCCCAAACTTCCCTTAACTTTTTCATTTTCCTCACTGAATGGCTATGCAGATATCACGAGATAATGCCTGTGCTTTGCATACTTAAAATGCTCTGCAAATATAGGTTTATAAGATGAGAAAACTAAGACTCAGGAAAAAGGTAACTGGTCCAAGGTCATGCAACAAGTTAATATCAGAATTTATAATGGAATCTCAGGCTTCCAACTCCTATTCTATTATACTGAGGCAGATTCGCGAGCAGAAACAGTGGAGGAAAGTAGATAGTGGTCAGGGATAAGGGAAAGCAGGGTCTGTCTGACTGACTCTTTGTCTCTTCATAATGGAAAAGTGGAACTTAGAAGGTAATGTGTGAGAGACCAATGATCATTCTGCAGAACAGAAAGAGCTTGTTCATTAAATTGAACTCTTTATGTATGTTTGTCTAACAATGATAGTTCCATCAACTCTTTACTACTTTACTTTTACCTAGTTCAAAAAGATGTCAAAACTGACACATTTTCTTTCTCAGGTTTTACCCTAGATAACATTTTGTTTAGCTTGTGTTTACCTGTAATATAGCAAAAGAATAAGGCAAGGTATGAGTATGTAGAGATACCAAGGGAACATTTCATGCAAAGATGGGCACAATACAGGATGTAAATGGTATGGACTTAACAGAAGCAGAAGATATTAAGAAGAGGTGGCAAGAATACACAGAAGAACTATACAAAAAAATCTTCATGACCCAGATAATCAAGATGGTGTGATCACTGACCTAGGGCCAGACATCCTGGAATGCGAAGGCAAGTGGGCCTTAGGAAGCATCACTACAAACAAAGCTAGTGGAGGTGATGTCATTCAAGTTGAGCTATTTCAAATCCTAAAAGAAGATGCTATGAAACTGTTGCACTCAATATTCCAGCAACTTTGGAAAATGCAGCAGTGGTCACAGGACTGGAAAAGGCCTGTTTTCATTCCAATCCCAAAGAAAGCAATGCCAAAAAATGCTCAAACTACTGCACAATTGCACTCATCTCACACACTAGCAATGTAATGCTCAAAATTCTCCAAGCCAGGCTTCAACAGTACATGAACCATGAACTTCCAGATGTTCAAGCTGGTTATAGAAAAGTCAGAGGAACCAGAGATCAAAGTGCCAACATCTGTAGGATCATCAAAAAAGCCAGAGGGTTCCAGAAAAACATCTACTTCTGTTTTATTGACTATGCCAAAGCCTTTGACTGTGTGGATCACAACAAACTGGAAAATTCTTCAAGAGATGGGAATACTAGACCACCTGACCTGCCTCCTGAGAAATCTCTATGCAGGTCAAGAAGCAACAGTTGGAACTGGACATGGAAAAACAGACTGGTTTCAAATTGGGAAAGGAGTACATCAAGGATGTATGTTGTCACCCTGCTTATTTAACTTATATGTAGAGTACATCATGCAGAATGCTGGACTGGGTGAAGCACAAGCTGGAATCAAAATTGCTGGGAGACATATCAGGAACCTCAGATATGCATATGACACCACCCTTATGGCAGAAAGCAAAGAAGAACTAAAGAGCCTCTTGATGAAACTGAAAGAGGAGAGTGAAAATGTTGGCTTAAAGCTCAACATTCAGAAAACGAAGATCATGGCATCCGGTCCCATCACTTTATGGCAAATAGATGGGGAAACAATGGAAACAGTGTCAGACTTTAATTTTTTGGGCTCCAAAATCATTGCAGATGGTGACTGCAGCAATGAAATTAAAAGACGCTTACTCCTTGGAAGGAAAGTTATGACCAACCTAGACAGCATACTAAAAACCAGAGACATTACTTTGCCAACAAAGGTCCGTCTACTCAAAGCTATGGTTTTTCCAGTGATCACGTATGGATGTGAGAGTTGGATTATAAAGAAAGCTGAGCGCTGAAGAATTGATGCTTTTGAAATGTGATGTTTGTGAAGACTCTTGAGAGTCCCTTGGACAGTAAGGACATCCAACCCTTCCATCCTAAAGGAAGTCAGTCCTGAATATTCATTGGAAAGACTGATGGTGAAGCTGAAACTCCAGTACTTTGGCCACCTGATGTAAAGAACTGACTCATTTGCAAAACCCTCATGCTGGGAAAGATTGAAGGTGGGGGGAGATGGGGATGACAGAGGATGTGATGGTTGGATGGCATCAATGGCTCAATGGACATGAATTTGAGTAAGCTCTGGTAGTTGGTGATGGACAGGGAAGCCTGGCGTGCTGGAGTCCATAAGGTCACAAAGAGTTGGACATGGCTGAGCAACCGAACTGAACTTAACTGACTAAAGAGTATTTAACATTTGCTATTTTTATTGAAGACAAAGGAAAAAGTAATCTGAGGGATTTAGATTAGATATGAGGAAGAGTTTCTGGCTTGGATGTGAGCTGTACTGTGATTAAATTGATATTGTGAAGTCCTTGGTATATTTTAAAAAGCTTTTAGTTCATCTGATATAGGCCATGTGCTCAGATTATAGCCTGCTATGCTCCTTTGTCCATGGTATATTCCCACCAAAAATACTGGAGTGGGTTGCTATTTCCTTCTCCACTGATATAGGTTAACAGTGTCTTAATTAGAACTCAAATGTTGTTCAGGGTCCATCTTGGCCTTCAAATTAACATGCTACTTGAAAGGCAACATTGGTGGTTTTCAAACTTTGGTCTTTGGCCAAAAAGTAAGTGGAACAGAAAAGAAAGAGGGAAGAGAGTTAATTAGGAAATTCTCAGGCAGCTTCTGGGCTGGACACTGGAAATTCATCAATGCAGGCCATATGAAGAGTGGGAAAAATATACATAAATGGATTATTTGTAGTATAAAATGTTACAAATGTTCTGAAAGCCGTAATAAGTTGGGGACGTGATCATATTCCATGTAAGGGATGCAGGATCATGAAGGGCTTCATAGAGTAGGTGATGGCCTCTTGAGCTGAGACCTGAAATGTGCCAAGGGAGAGAGATTGTTGGGGGCAGGATAAGGTCATTCCAGATAGAGGGGATGGTAATGTAAGCAAAGACACTGGGGTGTCAAACAGCAGGTTAGATTGGAGAACTGAAATAAGGTAGTACTGTTGGGAGGTCATTTGGATAGTGTTGTAGAAGTGGTGAAAGAAAGAGCTAGCAATAAGCCTTGAATACCATGCTAGTGCTTTGAATGTGTATGCTGTAGGATAAGCATTTTTCAGTGCCTACCCAAAAAGATTGCTTAAGCATTTATAAAATTATAAACTCTTAGGTCTTACCTGTAGCTGCAAATTCAGAAGACTCTGGGCTAAGTAAGGGTGGGACAAAATCTTTGTAAAGTTGTCCCTCACTGTCCACAGAAGAATGGTTCCAGAGCTTCTGTGCATATGAAAATTCACAGATGTTCAAGTCACTTATAAAAATGGCATAGTATTTGCATATAACCTATGCACATCCTCCAGGATACTTTAAATCACCTCTAGATTACTTATAATACCTAATGCAATGTACTGTGTTACTGTGTGTATGTATGCTTAGTTGTGTCTGATCTTTGTGACCCCATGGACTGTATGAAGCCCACCAAGTTCCTCTGTCCATGGAATTTTCTAAGCAAGAATATTGGAGAGAGTTGCTGTTTTCTACTCCAGAGGATCTTCTTGACCCAGGGATTGAACCAGCATCTTTTGTGTCTCCTGCATTTGCAGGCAGATTCTTTACCACTGTGCCACCTAGGAAACAAAATGATGAAAATGTTATATAAATTGTTGTACATAAACTGTAAATTCTATATAAGTGATTTCCAGCATGCAGCAAATTCAAATTTTGCTTTTTGGAACTTTTTGGAATTTTTTAAAGAATATTTTTGAGCTGCAGTTGGTTGAACCTGTGGGTGCAGAATCTGCAGATATGGAAGGTCAATTGTATTGCTAAGTAGCTACTCAAGGAATTATGATACATCAGTGAATAAGGCCACTGCTGTAAACCATGGGGAGTTCTGAGAACTCTTAAGAAGAGGAGTTACAGAAACAAATATTTTAGACAAGATTCCTCTGTGATCTAGTGTGTTTTGTGGATTGGAGAGCATCAGACAGTAGGCAGAAAGACTTGAGTTAGAGCTGAAGTTATTTTGAAGGTTGATTTGTGTGTGTGTGTGTGTGTGTGTGTGTGTATTTGTGTGTGGCAGGGTATGATTTAGGTAGTAAAATTAGCAGATACTAGTCACTGATGACTGGATATGGATAGTTCATGGGATACAATGAGGAAGTGTATTACATTAAATACAAGATGGCTTGTAGTTTTCTGGATTGAATCATTGGAGACTATCAACCCCTGTGAGAAACTATGGTCTAATAATTGATCTTGGAGTTAGAGAGACCTGAGTTCAAACTTTACAACCATCATTTACTGTCTATGGGTCTTGGGCAGCACGTGTTAGCTGTTATTATTGTGCCATATGTTGGGATAGTATACTGGATTGAGATGAGGTAGCGGATTTTTATTCCCTGTCAATGACCCCCTCTCCCCACAATCAAAATCTGTATTTTAGGTTAGGGAACAAAGCACTTTCCCAAGTGTCAAGTTAATACCTAGCCTTGTCTTGCCTTGGGGCAGGCCTTGTTCTTTGTGTGTTTAAGAGAACAGGGTAAGACCTCTTGCTGGTGAATGTCTCAATGAAGCTGTTTTCTTGGAGCTTGTAGGTTCTTTTGGCCAATATGAAATGTCTAACCTTGGATTTCCCAGTTGTGAACTAAGCTTGGAATCTCATCAGCATTTCATTCCTCCCCATGTTGTGCCTGCTCTCATGGTGCTATCTTCCTTCTTTGGGTTTCTGAAGCCCTCAGACAATGCTGAACATTTTCACATTTCTTAAGTTACATGTATTTTTGTTGCCTCAGATCAAGTCACAAAAGTACTTTAAAGATAAAGTTAGTTTTTTCAGTGCTTTCATAAGTTTTTCACAAAGAATAGCAGTGATTGCTTCTTCTTTGCCTTAACCAGTAGTGTCTGACAGTGTAGGAGGCAGTATGGTGTATTTCAGAGCTCACTGAACTGGGAGTTAGATGTCCTGGACTTTAGTCCTGAGGAGAAGTTGTGATGGCATGAGAAAATTGGGGATAAATGACCTTTTAAGTGTTCCAGGCCTTTTTCCATGTTATCTGACACTTGTCACAAAACTTCTTTGAGGCTGGTATATTGTTTTCCCCATTTTGTAAATAATGAAACTGATGGTAGGGTATTAGGTTCATTTTGTGCCCAACATCACATAGCTAGTGATCAGTAGTGTGTGTGTGTGTGTGTGTGTGTGTGTGTGTGTTTGGTCAGTCATACAGTCATGTCTGACTCTGTGTGACACTATGGACTGTAGTCCACCAGGCTCCTCTGTCCATGGAGTTTTCCAAGCAAGAATATTGGAGTGGGTTGCCATTTCATACTCTAGAGGCTCTTCCTGACCCAGGGATCAAAACCACATCTCTTGCATCTTCTGCATTAACAGGCGGATTCTTTACCACTGAACCACCTGATAAGCCCCAGTGATCAGTAATATATTCAAATCCAAGTTTCTGGGCCCGCAAAGCCTTTTTTTTTTTTTTTCTTCTGACACTGCAACTTACTATAAAACACCATTTATTCTGAGCTTTAAAATTTTTTTTTTTTGTAAAATGGGTGCTGTAACCTTTGCTCTGTATGATGATAAATCTTGTAAAACAAGACTTAGGATATGGGACAGCAGTATTTGTATCTTTGGGCCTTTAATGTATTCTAAGCACCAAAGAATTGATGCCTTTGAACTGTGGTATTGGAGAAGATTCTTGAGAGTCCCTTGGACTGCAAGGAGATCCAACCAGTCCATTCTGAAGGAGATCAGCCCTGGGATTTCTTTGGAAGGAATGATTCTAAAGCTGAAACTCCAGTACTTTGGCCACCTCATGTGAAGAGTTGACTCATTGGAAAAGATTCTGATGCTGGGAGGGATTGGGGGCAGGAGGAGAAGGGGATGACAGAGGATGAGATGGCTGGATGGCATCACTGACTCAATGGACGTGAGTCTGAGTGGACTCCGGGAGATGGTGATGGACAAGGAGGCCTGGCGTGCTGTGATTCATGGGGTCACAAAGAGTCGGACACGACTGAGTGACTGAACTGAACTGAACTGAACTGAAGTGCCTCTCACAGTGTCTGCCACATTGTAGCATGCATGTGTGTGTGTGCTAAGTTGCTTCAGTTATTTCTGACTCTTTGCAATCCTATGGACTGCAGCCTGACAGGCTCCTCTGTCCATGGGATTCTCCAGGCAAGAATACAGAAGTGGGTTGCCATTTCCTTTTCCAGCCACAGAGTAGAGCACTCAGTAAATATTTGCTGATTCTTTCTAATAAGAAGAAGGTAGTTTCATAATGGATTAAATACATTTTGGGAGCTGCTATACTGTTTTTGCTATTACCATTTTTTCGAAGGGTACTGGAATATAGCTGAGTGACTGATGTTGGTCATTATATAGATTTTTTATAGGTTGACTATTCTAGACACTGCTGCTGCTGCTAAGTCACTTCAGTCGTGTCTGACTCTGTGCGACCCCATAGATGGCAGCCCAACAGGCTCCTCTGTCCCTGGGATTCTCCAGGCAAGAATACTGGAGTGGGTTGCCATTTCCTTCTCCAGTGCATGAAAGTGAAAGTGAAAGTGAAGTCGTTCAGTCGTGTCCGACTCTTAGCGACCCCATGAACTGCAGCCCACCGGGCTCCTCCATCCATGGGATTCTCCAGGCAAGAGTACTGGAGTGGGGTGCCATTGCCTTCTCCGATTCTAGACACTAGGTCCTATGAAAACTTAGTGTGCAGAATATAACTAGAAATATTGTTCTACATCAGAATTCTGGCATAGGAATCATAATATTTGGGTTCTAGTCTCAGGCCCAGCTCTGAATTTTTTTTTTCTCCAGGTCAGTCCTCTGTACTTTCTCAGCCCGGAAATTTTCTCCCTGAACAATCAGGGAGTTAAACTACAGCAGGGAGTTTCAGCCTTGATTGGAAATTAAATTACTTTAAGGAGCTTTGAAAAATTTGGATTCCCAGACTTCACCCTAGTTAAATTAAATCAAAATTGGGATTGTGGGTAGATGCATTGGCATCTCCATTGCATGGGAAAATCCTCTAGCAATTTTACTGTGTACCCAAGGATGAGAAACACTGGACTAGATGATCTCTCAGAGCCATCCAGCCCTGATAGTCACTAAGAAGCAGTGCCATATAGATAGCATGGTGAACAAAGTATGGGTTTTGAAGTTAGTCAGATATGCATTCAAGTCCTGACTTTTCTACTTTATTAGCTGTGTGATCTTGAAGAAATTGTTCAATGCCTCTGGCTTTTCTTTTTAAAACATATTCTACATATTCTTCAGTAGTGGTTTTGGTGATTATGCACTTTCAACAGTTCTTAACACACAGTATGCCTTCAGTAAATAATACTTTTAGTATCAGATTTCAAATAGAGGCTATGAGGAAAATATTGGTCTAGTAATATTTGACAGGTAAATTAAAATCAAGTTGTTTTCTCATTTTCTGCTTTCTTGGCAATGGATTCTGGAAACAAAGAATGTTGAAACAGCTCTCAGCCGTCAGATTTGATGACACTGCAGAAAGGAATCTGGCTAGTTCTTATGTGACCAATTGGCTCTGATGGCTCAGAAGCCATTGGGAAGATTTTGGCTCACAGAATACTGCAGATGTAACTTGGGACATTATAAGGACATGACTGTAGTAAGGATTCACTGTTCAGCCCCATTTCTGAGAGTGATTTATGGGGAAAAGGACAGCCTTGACATTTTGGTGGGGTACACTGATTTAAAAAAATGTGTTGCTGTCTTAGCATGCTCATCAGTGATAAAAACTGCAGGAAAATGGAAATCACAAGTAGGCCTATAACTGCCTGGTGCATAGTGATGTATTTTTCTATTCGTCATTGTGTATCGTGCAAAGCAGTCTCTGAATGTCAGGTTTGAGACTTGAGTATGCATTAGAGCTATGGGCATCTGATCTATTCTAGGGTAACTGATGAATATGTAAAACATCTAGCCTGGTTAGTAATTGGATTTAGTAAATGGTGGGCTTTACTCGGGAGAAGGCAATGGCACCCCACTCCAGTATACTCTTGCTTGGAAAATCCCATGGATGGAGGAGCCTGGAAGGCTGCAGTCCATGGGGTCACTGAGGGTTGGACACGACTGAGCGACTTCACTGGAGAATCTCAGGGACGGGGGAGCCTGGTGGGCTGCCGTCTATGGGGTCACACAGTGTCGGACACAACTGAAGCAACATAGCAGCAGCAGCAGCAGCAGCAGCAGGGCTTTACTCCTTAAACCCCTCAGGCAACACACACAATTTCTGATTCTATGGTAATCACCATCTTGGCCCCTTTTATAGTATTTCTCTTGCTATATCTTGCATTGATCATTCAGATACTTGTCATGGACCAAAATGAGCCCATGAAAGCTCTTAAAGGACATGGGCTATGTTTTTCTCATCTTTATGTAACCACCATTTAGCAGAGGTCTCCATAATATATGAATGTTATGAATTTTCGAATGGATGAAAGAAAAATATTAGCAACTTCTTTCCCCCCTTTCTGATGTAAGATGAGGATTAGTGTGTGTGTATTGGGGGAGGAGCGATTCTTGTATCACATGAAATAGAAACTGACTTGGAAAACAAGGCTTCAAGAATGGTAAAGTGAATACTCCCATAAATCTACTCTTTCTTAAAATCAACATACACACCAGAAAAAATTGTGAAAATTAACTTTTTCAGAATTCTGGAAAGGAAAAAAGGCTTGCAACTAATCTGAGGAACATTTATTTAAGTAAATCTGCTGTACATTCTCTGATCATAATAGAAGTAACTAGGTATCACTCGGAGAGGGCACTGGCACCCCACTCCAGTACTCTTGCCTGGAGAATCCTATGGATGGAGGAGCCTGGTGGGCTGCAGTCCATGAGGTCGAGAAGAGTCAGACACGACTGAGCAACTTCACTTTCACTTTTCACTTTCCTGCATTGGAGAAGAAAATGGCAACCCACTCCAGTGTTCTTGCCTGGAGAATCCCAGGGACAGGAGAGCCTGGTGGGCTGCCGTCTATGGGGTCACACAGAGTCGGACACCACTGAAGTGACTTAGCAGTAGGTATCACTACCAGAAGGAAAGCTGTGAAACACAATCCTAAATAAACAATGGGTCAAACAAACAAAAAAAAATCACATCAGAAATAAGAAAATACTTGAGGTAAATAAAACAAAATTGTAACATTACTTAACTTATGGGATACACATATGCTGAAGCAGTATTTAAAGAGAAATTTATAGCTATGAATGCCTATTTCTAAGGTCTGAATATTATCCCCACCTAAATCCATACGTTGAAATCCTAATGCCCTATATGATGGTATTAGAAGTTGGGACCCTTAGGAAATACTAAGTATATGAGTGTGGCACCCGCATTGAGTGTAATTAGTGCTCTATAAAAGGCCCCAGAAAGCTTGCTTGTCCTTCTGCCATTTTGTAAAGGAAATCAGTCCTGAATATCTATTGAAGGACTGATGCTGAAGCTCCAATAATTTGGCCACCTGATGAGAAGAGCTGACTCATTGGAAAAGACCCTGATGGCTGGGAAAAATAGAAGGCAGGAGGAGAAGGGGATGACAGAGGACGAGATGGTTGGATGGCATCACCAATTCAATGAACATGAGTTTGAACAAGCATTGGAAGTTGATGAAGGACAGGGAGGTCTGGCATGCTGCGGGGTTGCAAAGAGTTGGACATGACTGAGCAATCAACTGAACTGATTACCAATCCTCCACAAATTCTTCCAAAAAGTACAAGTGAAAACACTGCCTCCAAATTTCTGTGATTCTCAAAAAACAAAGATCTCTCTCTCTCTCTCTCTCTCTCTCTCTCACACACACACACACACAAACTAGAGATCACTTTTGAACATATATTTTAAAAAAGTTCCTCAACAAAATAATAGCAAACCAGCATCAAATAAGGAGCAGTATAGTGACCAAGTAGGGTTTATATCAAGAATGTAAAATTGAGATTTATCTCAGGAAGGTAAGGTTAGAAAATCAACTAATAAATATAATGCATGATATCTAAGAGAACAAAGGCATCATGATCATCCCAATAGATGCTAAAAATAATTGGAAAAATCTCTAATACTTTTTCTTGATTAAATTAGTAACAAACAAGGAAAAGTAAATAACTTGCTCTAACTGAAAATGGATATCTATGAAAAACCAGCAGCTATCATAATTACGGGGATTCCCTGGTGGCTCAGTGGTAAAGAATCCTCCTTCCATGCAGGAGCCACAAGAGATGTGGGTTTGATCACTGGATCAGGAAGATCCCCTAGAGTAGGGCACGGTAACCCACTCCACTATTCTTGCCTGGAGAATTCCCTGGATATGGGAGCCTGCCAGGCTACAGTCCACAACGTCTCAAAGAGCAGACACAACTGAAGCAACTTAGCATGCATGCATGCATCATATTTAAGAGTGAAAGACTGAAAGATTTCCCTGTAAGAGCAAAGCAAGGCAAAGATAGATGTTCACTGTCACCATTTCTATTCACCAGTGTATTAGATAATATAGCCAGAGAATATAGACAAGGAAAAGAAAGCAAAAATCATACAGATTGTAGAGGAAATAAGAAAAACATTTTTATTAAGATGACAAATTTCTAGAAAGATTCAACCTGCCAAGAATGAATCAAGAGGAAATAAATAGTTTGCACACATCAATGACTAGAAGTGAAATTGAGTTTGTAATAAAAACAAAAATCTTCCAGCAAACAAAATCAGGACTGGAGGACTTCATAGGTGAATTCCTACAAACATCAAAGGAAAAATTAATACCTATTAATTTCAAAATATTACAAAAAAATTGAAGAGGATGAAAGACGCCCAAATTCATTCTAGGAGGCCAACTTTACACGATACCAAAAAACAGAAAAAGACAATATAAAAAAGAAAGTTCAGTTCAGTTCAATAGCTCATGGACTGCAGCAGGCCAGGGTTAGGATGGACTGGTTTTATTTCCTTGCAGTCCAAGGGACAGACTCTCAAGAGTCTACTCCAACATCACATTTCAAAAGCTTCAATTCTTCAAGTTCAGCTTTCTTTATGGTCCAACTCTAACATCCATACACGACTCCTAGAAAAACCATAGATTTGACTAGATGGACGTTTGTCATCAAAGTAATGTCTCTGCTTTTTAACATGCTGTCTAGGTTGGTCATAGTTTTTCTTCCAAGGAACAAAGTCTTTTAATTTCATAGCTGCCATCACCATCTGCAGTGGTTTTGGAACCCAAGAAAATAAAGCCTCTCACTGTTTCCATTATTTTCCCATCTGTTTGCCATGAAGTGATGAGACTGGATGCCATGATCTTCATTTCTTGAATGTTGAGTTTTCAGGCAACTTTTTCACTCTCCTCTTTCACTTTCATCAAGAAGCTCCTCAGTTCCTCTTTGCTTTCTGGCATAAGGGTTGTGTCATCTGCATGTCTGAGGCTATTGATATTTCTCCTGGCAATCTTGATTCCAGCTTGTTCTTCATCCAGCCTAGCATTTCATGTGATGTACTCTGCATAGAAGTTAAATAAGCAGGGTAACAATATACAGCCTTGATGTACTCCTTTCCCAATTTGGAACCAGTCCATTGTTCCATGTTTGGTTCTAACACGTTTGGCTTCTTAACATGCATATAGATTTCTCAAGAGGCAGGTAAGTTGGTCTGGTATTCCCATCTCTTGAAGAATTTTCCATAGTTTGTTGTCATCCACACAGTCAAAGGCTTTGGTGTAGACAATAAAGAAGTAGTAGATGTTTTTCTGGAACTCTCTTGTTTTTTCCATGATCCAGCGGATGTTGGCAATTTGATCTCTGATTCCTCTGCCTTTTCTAAATCCAGCTTGAATATCTGGAAGTTCATGGTTCATGTACTGATGAAGCCTGGCTTGGAGAATTTTGAGTATTACTTTACTAGTGTGTGAGATAAGCTCAATAGTTTGGTAGTTTCAACAGTCTTTGGCTTTGCCCTTCTTTGGGACTGGAATGAAAACTGACCTTTTCTAGTCCTGTGGCCACTGCTGAGTTTTCCAAATTTGCTGGCATATTGAGTGCAGCACTTTCACAGTATCATCTTTTAGGACTTGAAGTAGCTCAACTGGAATTCCACCATCTCCACTAGCTTTGTTCATATCGATACTTCCTAAGGCCCACTTGACTTTGAACTCCAGGATGTCTGGCTCTAGATGAGTGATCACACCATCGTGGTTATATGAGTCATGAAGATCTTTTTTGTATATTTCTTCCATGTATTCTTGGCACATTTTCTTAATATCATCTGCTTCTGTGAAGTCCGTACTGCTTCTGTCTTTTATTGTGCCCATCTTTGCATGAAATGTTCCCTTGATATTTCTAATTTTATTGAAGACATCTCTAGTCTTTCCCATTCTCTTGTTTTCCTCTATTTATTTGTATTGATCACTTAGAAAGACTTTCTTATCTCTCCTTGTTATTCTTTGAAACTTTGCACTCAGGTGGGTATATCTTTCCTTTTCTCCTGCCTTTTGCTTCTCTTCTTTTCTCAACTATTTGTAAGGCCTCCTCAGGCAACCATTTTGCTTTCTTGCATTTCTTTTTCCTGGGGGTGGTCTTGATCACTGTGTCCTGTACAGTGTCATGAACCCCCGTCCATAGTTCTTCAGGCATCCTGCCTATCAGATCTAATCCCTTGAATCTATTTGTCACTTTCACTGTAAAATAGTAAGGGATTTTATTTTGGTCATCCCTGATTGGTCTAGTGGTTTTCCCTACTTTCTTCAATTTACTTCTGTATTTGGCATTAAGGAGTTCATGATCTGAGCCACAGTCAGCTCCCAGTCTTGTTTTTGCTGACTGTATAGAGCTTTTCCATCTTCTGCTGCAAAGAGTATAATCAATCTGATTTCCGTATTGACCATCTGGTGACGTCCATTATAGAGTTGTCTCCTGTTAACCTTTGTCTTGCTTCATTTTTCACTCCAAGGCCAAATTTGCCTGTTACTCCAGGTATCTCTTGACTTCCTACTTTTGCATTCCAGTCCTCTATGATGAAAAGCACATTTTTTCGGTGTTAATTCTAGAAGTTCTTGTAGGTTTTCATAGAACTGTTCACCTTCAGCTTCTTCAGCATTACTGGTCAGGGCATACACTTGGATTATTGTGATATTGAATGGTTTGCCTTGGAAACGAAGAGATCATTTTGTCATTTTTGAGATCACATCCAAGTACTGCATTTTGGACTCTTTTGTTGACTAGGATGGCTACTCCATTTCTTCTAAGGGATTCTTGCCCACAGTGGTAGATATGATGTTCATCTGAATTAAATTCACTTATTCCTGTTCGTTTTAGTTCCCTGATTCCTAAGATGTCAATGATCACTCTTGCCATCTCTTGTTTCACCACTTCCAGTTTACCTTCATTCGTGGATGTAACATTCCAGGTTCCTATGCCATGTTGTTCTTTACAGCAACAGACTTTACTTCCATCTCACATCTACACCTGGGCATTGTTTTAGCTTTGGTTAAATCTCTTCATTATTTCTGGAATTGTTTCTCCACTCTTCTCCAGCAGCATATTGGGCACCTACCAACCTGGAGAGATCAGCTTTCAGTTATTGGTCAATTCTTTGATGAATATAGATGCAAAAATTCTCAACAAAACGTTAGCAAACCGAATCCAACAATATACAAAAATCATCATGCACCATGATCAAGTTCCATTTATTCTAAGAATGCAAGGATAGTTCATCATTCACAAATCATTCATTAACTTAGGAAAACAAAAAGATGAATAAAAAAGTAAAATTGTCACCATTTGCAGATGACATGATACGTTATATATGGAACCCTAAAGTCTCCATCTCAAAATTGTTAGAACCAAGAAATTAATTCAGCAGTGTTTAAGTATATAATATTAATATACAGAAATCTGTTGGATTTCTATGTACTATGATGAAATAACAAGATTTTTGAAAATTTTCAATTAAGCTTACATCAAAAATAATATACCTAGAAATAAACATAACCAAGGAGGTGAAGGAACTATACTCTGAAAACTATGAAAAATGATGAAAGAAGTTGAAGATTATACCAAGAAATGAAAAAAAAAGTCTTGTGTTGTTCAATTGAAAGGATTAATATTGTTAAAATAATGTCAATATTATCCTAAACAATCTACAGATTTAATGGAATCCTGTAAAATTTCAAATGAAATTTCTCCCAGAACTAGAACAGATCATCCTAAAATTCATATGGAACCACAGAAGTCCCCAATTTGCCAAAGAAACCTTGAAAAAAAAAAAAAAAAGAGGAAGACTGGAGATATTACCCTCTCATACTAATTTCCAGAGCTACAGTAATCAGGACTGTATGGTACTAGCACAAAAAGGACATGCAGATAAATAGAACAAAACAGAGAACCCAGAAACAAACCCCAAAGTCTATACTTAATCTATAACAAAGAAGACAAAAAGAATGGGGAAAAAATTGTCCACTCAATAAACAGTGCTGGGAAAATCTGACAGTCATGTGTAAAATAATGAGTCACCATATACAAATACAAATACACCATATACAAATATAAAACCAAAATTATCTAAAAACCTAAATATAAAAATGAAAATCATAAAGCTCCTAGGAGTGAACATAGGCAGAACACTCTTTGACATAAATTGTAGCTTTTTTTTTTTTCTGGACTCGTCTCATGAGGAAAAATAAAAACAAAAGCAAACCAGTGGGACTTAGTTAAATTTAAAAGCTTTTGCACAGCAAAGGAAATTATCAACAAAATGTAAAGACAACCTATGGACTGGGAGAAAACATTTACAAATGTTATGGCCAGCAAGGGGTTAATATCCAAAAGAAATCAACAGTTCATAATACTCAATATCAAAAAAGGAAACAACCGAATTAAACATAGGTAAAAGACCTGAATAGGCATTCTTCCAAAGAAGAAATACAGATGACCAATAGGTACATAAAAAGATTCTCAAGTTGTTAATTATTAAAACAACAATGAAATAGCCTCACACTTGTCAGAAAGGCCATCAACTAAAAGTCTGCAAATGACAAATGTTGGAGAGAATGTGGAGAAAGGGAAACCGTGTACACTGTTGGTAGGAATGTACAGTCATGCAGCCCCTACGAAAACAGTGTGGAATTTCCTCAAAAAGCTAAAAATAGAAATACCATATGATTCAGAAATTCCACTCTTGGATATATATCCAGAAAAAAAATGAAAGCAGATATTTGAAAAGAGTCATGCATCTCAGTGTTCATAGCATCACTGTTTAGAATAGCTCAAACATGGGAGCAACCTAAGTGCCCATCAGTAGACAACTGGATTAATGAGGTGATACATACACACACACACACACACACACACACACTAAAAATTGAAATTCTGCCATTTAAAGCATCCTGCATGGACCTAGAGCATATCATGCTTACCGAAATAAGTCAGGAAAAGGAAGACAAATACTACAAGATATCACTTGTATGTGCAATCTAAAACATAAGATAAGTGAATGTATATGCCTAACAGAAACAGACTCACAGATACAGAAAGCAGATGTGTGTTTATCCAATATGGGAGGGACAAATGAGTAGTATGGAATTAAGTAATATAAACTATAATGTTTGGTAGATGAGCAACAAAGATATACTGCAAAACACAGCAAATTATAGCCTTACCTTGTAACAACCTATGACAGAGTATAATTTTCAAAAATACTAAATCACTATGCTGTGTACCTGAAAATAATATGATATTGTAAATCAACTATACTTCAGTTTAAAAAAAAACTACAAATCACTATTGAAATAAGTTTAAGATTTAAATCAATTTAATATTACATGTTTATTGATCTGAAGATTTAATGTTTTATTTTACTTTTTGTTAAAATATAGTTAATGTAGTTTCAAGTGTATTTGTCATTACAAATGATTTGACATTTGTATATATTGTGAAATGATTACTATGATGTTTAGTAACCATCTGTCCCCATTAAAATTATTAAAATATTGTTGACAAAATTATTTATGTTATATATTACATCCTTGTGACTTATCATATTACTGGAGGTTTGGATCCTTTAAACCCCTTCACCTATCCTTCCATCCCCCAACATCCTTTAATCTGGAAACCACCCATTTCTTCTCTTTATAAGTCGCTTTTTGTTTTGTTTTTTATCGTTTTTTTATATTCCACACACATAGTCGAAACAGAATTTGTCTTTCTCTGACTTATTTCACGTAGCATAATACCCTCTAAATCCATTTATGTTGTCAGAAATGGTAAAATTTTATATTTTTAATGGCCAAGTAGTATTCCACTATGTATGTGTCTACCATAAGTTCTTTCTCCATTCATCTATCAGTGGGTACTTAGATTACTTACATATCTTAATTATAGTAAATAATGTTGCAGTGAATATAGGGTACATATAACTTTTTGAATTAGTGTTTCTATTTTCTTCAGATAAATGCTCAGAAGTAGAACTGCTGGATCATGTGGTAGTTCTGTTTTTAATTTATTGAGGAACTTCCTACTGTTTTGCATAGTGGCTGCACCAATTTACATTCCAACCAAGAGTGCATGAGGGATCTTTTTCCTCCACATCCTTGTCAACATTGTTTTTTGTTGTCTTTTTGATGATAGCCATCCTAACAGATGAGTTTCCAAGGTGGCACTACTAATAAAGAACCTGCCTGCCAATGCAGGAGACATAAGAGACGTGGGTTCAGAAAGATCCCCTAGAGGAGGGTATGGCAACCCACTTCAGTATTCTTACTTGGAGAATCACATGGATGGAGGAGCCTGGGTAACAAAGGTCAACATAGGGTAACAAAGAATCAGACACTGAAGTGACTTAGCACACATGCATTCTAATAAATATGAAGTGATATCTCATGATTTTGATTTGCATTTCCCTGATTAGTGATGCTAAGAATCTTTCCTGTGACTGTTGGCAATCTGTCTTCTCTAGAAAATTGTCTATTCAGGTCTTCTGCCAATTTTTAATTTTTTTTTTATGTTGAGTTTATGAGTTCTTTACGTGTTTTGGACATTAATGCCTTGTCAAATATATCACCTGCAAATATTTTCTTTCACTCAATAGGCTGCATTGTCATTTTTTTATAGTTTCAGACACTGTGCAAAAACACTTTAGTTTGATGCAGTAACATTTGTTCCCAGTTGTTTATTTTTGCTTTTATTTCTCATACCTGAAAATACAATTATGTAAAGTTTAAAAATAAAATAAAATTTAAAAAAATAAAATTAAATTAAAAAAAAGAAAATCCAACCTCTATTCTAGAATTTAAAAAAAAAAAAAATCAAAGAGCACACTGCCTGTCTTCATCTAAGATTTTATGATATCACATCTTGAATTTAAGTTTTTAAGTTTTGAGTTTACTTTTGTATATCATGTGAGAATGTTGCAATTTGATTCTTTTGCATGTGGTATCCAGTTTTCCCAACACCATTTATTGAAGAGGCTATCTTTTTCCTATTGTATATTATTGCTTCTTTTGTCTCCATTAATAGACAATAGAAATATGGGTTTATTTGTGGGCTACTGATTCTGTTCCATTGATCCAATACCATACTATTTTAATTACTGTAACTTTATAGTATAGTTTGAAATTACAGAGTATGATATCTACAGCTTTGTTCTTCTTTCCCAAGACTGTTTTTGCTATTTAGGGTCTTTTGTGTCTCCATACAAATCTTAGAATTATATTTTCTAGTTCTCTGCAAAATGCCATTAGTATTTTGGTAGGGATTTTGTTGAAATTTTATATTGCCTTGAGAGAATGGTCATTTTAACAATATTAATTCTTCCAATTCTTAAGCATGGTATGTCTTTCCATTTGTTTGTGTTGACTTCAGTTTATCTCATCAGTGTCTTTTAGATTTCAGTGTACAGATCTTTCATCCTTGGTTGAAATTTTTCTGTTTTATTCTGTATAATTTTATTGCAGATGGGTTTTTTTTTTTTCACTATTTCTCTTTCAGATATTTGTTATTAACTTATAGAAATACAGCAGATTTCTGTTTTTTGTCCTGCCACTTTACTGAATTTGTTGTTAGTTGTAAGGGTTTTTTTGTGGTATCTTTAGGATTTTCTATATATAGTATCATGCTATCTGCAAACACCGACTGCTTTATTTCCTGCCTTCCAATTTGAAGGGTGTTTTTTTTTTTTTTTTTAAACTCAGTTTTCTTATCTGATTGCATTGGTTAGAATTACCAATACTATGTTAAATGAAAGAGAAAAGAGTGGGCATCCTAGTTTTGCCCCTGATCTTACAGGAAATGATTTTCCACTTTTCACCATTGAGGATTATGTTGACTGTAGGTTTTTCAATAATGGCCCTTATTATGTTGAGGTATGTTCCCCTTAGATCCACTTTTTGAGAGTTTTTGTTTGTTTGTTTGTTTTTAATCAAAAGTGTATGTTGAATTTTTGTCAAAAGCTCTCTATATCTTTTGAGATTATCATAAGATTTTTTCTTTGGTTTCTAAAGTGGTGTATCACAGTGATTGGTTTGCAGATATTGAACCATCCTGTATCTTGGCATAAATCTCACTTGATCTTCATTTTTTGGCCATATGGCATGGCTTATGGGATTTTATTTCCCTGTGTTTGTGCTAGGTTGTCTCAGTTGTGTCTGACTCTTTGTGATCCTATGGACTGTAGCCCACCAGGCTCCTCCTTCCATGAGATTCTTCAGGCAAGAATACTGCAGTGAGTTGCCATGCCCTCCTTCAGCAGATCTTCCTGACTCAGTGATTGAACCTGCATCTCTTATGTCTCCTGCATTAGCAGGCGAGTTCTTTACCACTAGTGCCACCTGGGAAGCCCTGAGTTCCCTGACCACAGGTCAAACCCAGGCCTTCAGCAGTCCTCAGAGCACAGAGTCCTAACCACTGGACTGCCAAGGAATTTCCTCACTTGATCGCTATGTATGGTCCTTTCAAGGCATTATTGCATTTGATTTGCTAATATTTTATTGAGTATTCTTGTATTTATGTTCATCTGTGATATTGGCAAGTAATTTTCTTCTTTTATATCTTTGTCTGGTTTTGGTATCCAGATGATGTTATCCTCATACAATAAGTTTGGAAGAATTTCTTGCTCATTTATTGTTCAGAAGGGTAGATGTCAAATCTTCTTCAGCTGTTTTGAAGAATTTACCTGTGAAGCTGTCTGGTCCTGCACTTTTCTTTCTTTGGATTCTTTTAAATTATGGATTCAATTTTATTATTGTTAATTGATCTCTTCATAGTACCTATTTCTTCACGATTTAATCTTGGGAGGCTCCATATTTCTAAGAACCTATCTATTTTTTCTACATTGTTCATTTTATTGTTATATTAGTATATGTAGCAATCTCTTATTATCCTTTGTATTTTTGAACTGTCATTTGTAACTTTAATTTATGATTTTGTTTATGTGGGCCTTTTCTTGATGAGTCTGGCTAAAGGTTTATCGATTTTAGTTATTTTCCTTTTCAAAGAGCCATTTCTTTATCTTATCAAGGTGGCGTTTCTTTGTTTCATTGTTATTTTCTATTGCTTTTTATCTCTATTTTGTTTACTTCTATTTTATTCATTATTTGTTTCCTTCTACTTACTTCCGGTTTTGTTCATTCTTTCTTTTTTTGGGAATTTAGGTATAAATTTTGGGTTGTTTGATACTTTTTTCTTTTTCTTTTATTCTTTTTTTGAAGTAGGTTTCTATAGCTATCTCTACAAAAATTTAAAATTTCCTCTATAAAATGCTTTTGTTGCATCCTGTTTATCTTGGATCACTGTGTTTTCATTTTCATTTGTCTTAAGTATTTTTTATTTACTCTTTGATTTCTTCAGTGATCTATTGTTTGTTTAGTAGCATGTTTTTAGCCTCCAGGTGTTTGTATTTTTTCCTTTTCTCTCCTTGTAGTTGACTTCTAGCTTCATTCTGTTGTGGTCAGAAAAGATTTTGATATGATTTCAGTCTTCTTAATTTATTGAGCCTTGTTTTGTCACCTAGCATGTGATCATTCCTGCAGAATCTTCCATGTGCCCTTAAAAAGAAAGTGCATTTTACTGCTTGTGGATGAAATGTTCTATATAGATCTGTTAAGTTCATCTAATCAAATGTGTCAAGTCCCAGGTTTCCATATTTATTTTCTGTCCAGATGATATTCTCATTGATATACATGGGGTGCCAAGGTCTTCTACTATTATTCTGTTACTGTCAGAATTTCCCTTTATGTTTGTTAATATTTGCATTATTGTATTTAGGTGCTCCTATGTTGGGCGCTTATATATTTACTATTGTATTTTACTGTTCAATTAATCCCTTTATCATTACTTAATGCCCTTAGTAATCTTTTTTATATCTTTAATATCTATTTTGTTTGATACAAGTATTGGTACTTTAGCTTTATTTTCATTTCATTCGCACAGAATACCTTTTTACATCCCTTCACTTTTAGTCCGTGTGTGTCTTTCAGTCTAAAGTGAGACTTTCATAGGCAGCATATATATCAGTCTCACTTTTTTTTAACCCATTTACCCACTCTATGTCTTTTGATTGGAGCATGTAGCCTATTTACATTTAAAGTAACTATTGACTCATTACCCTTTTGTTAATTGTTTTTGGTAGGTTTTTCATGTTTTATCTTCTTCCTCTCTCTTTCTATTTAATTTGATTTGATGACTTTCTTTAGTGTTGTTTAGGTTTCTTTCTTTTTTCTGTGTATGTACCTATCATGATATATATGTGTATACATATGTGTGTGTGTGTGTATCTTATTTGAAATTGATGATCTCCTAAGTTTGAATTTATTCTAACAACCCTGCATTTTATTTCCCCAAAAAACATTTATGGTTTTCACATCATATTTTGCATCTTGCTTTGGGTGTGTGTTGATTAACTACTTATTACAGATGAGCATGGATGATTTTACTACTTTTGTCATTTTTCCTATTTTTTATGTGGTTAATCTATTATCTTCATTATATGTTTGCCTATACTAATGAAATTTTTCATACTTTTCATATTTCTAGTTATGTTCTTTTCTTATACTGTAAATTTAGAGGTAGTAAACTCTTATTGATAGCTTTTTTTGGCAGTGAAACTCTATCTTTCCTTTAAATCTTAATGATAACCTTGTCAGTGAGAGTATTCTTGGTTGTATGCTTTTCCCTTTCATCACTTTTAATACATATTCCTATTCCCTTACACCTGCAAAGATTGAGATGAAAAGTCAATTAATAGTCTTGTGAATCTTTCTAATAGTTTTTTGGTTTTTTTGTTTGTTTGTTTGTTTGTTTTTTGTTTTTTTTTGCTCTTTCTGCTTTCAAGATTATCCTTAAGTGTTGCCGTTTCATTTCTGTGTCTTATTCTGAGCATCAGTTCAGATGCTCAGTCATGTCTTACTTGTTATGAGCCCATGGACTGCAGCTTGCCAGGCTTTCCTGTCCATCAGCAACACCCAAAGCTTGCTCAAACTCATGTCCATTGAGTCGGTAAGGCCGTCAAACCATCTTATGCTCTGTTGTCCCCTTTTCCTCCTGCTTTCAATCTTTCCCAGCATCACTGTCTTTTCCAATGAGCCAGTTCTTTGCATCAGGAGGCAAAAGTATTGGAGTTTCAGCATCAGTATCAGTCATTCCAATGAATATTCAGGACTGATTTAGGATGGACCAGTTTGATCTCCATGCAGTCCAAGGGACTCAAGAGTCTTCTCCAACATCACAGTTCAAAAGCATCAGTTCTTCAGTGCTCAGCTTTCTTTTGGAGAGGGCAATGGCACCCCACTCCAGTGCTCTTGCCTGAAAAATCCCATGGATGGAGGAGCCTGGTAGGCTGCAGTCTATGGGGTCTCTAAGAGTCGGATATGACTGAGCAACTTCACTTTCACTTTTCACTTTCATGAATTGGAGAAGGAAATGGCAACCCACTCCAGTGTTCTTGCCTGGAGAATCCCAGGGACAGAGGAGCCTGGTGGGCTGTTGTCTACAGGGTTGCACAGGGTCGGACACGACTGAAGTCACTTAGCAGCAGCAGCAGCAGCAGCAGCTTTCTTTATGGTCCAACTCTCACATCCATACATGACTACTGGGAAAAAAACCATAGCTTTGACTAGATGGCCTTTTGTTGGAAAAGTAATGTCTCTGCTTTTTAATGTGCTGTCTAGGTTGGTTATAGCTTTTATTCCAAGGAGCAAGTATCTTTTAATTTCATGACTGCATTCACCATCTGCAGTGCTTTGGGAGCCTAAGAAAATAAAATCTGTCATTGTTTCCCCATCTATTTGCCATGAAGTGATGGGACCAGATGCCCTGATCTCGTTTTTTGAATGTTGAGTTTTAAGACAGCTTTTTCACTCTTATTTAATGTTTCTCAAGAGGATCTTTATTTCTTCACCTTCTGCCATAAGGGTGGTGTCATCTGCATAACTGAGGTATTGATTGTACTCCTGGCAAACTTGCTCCCAGCTTGTGCTTCATCCAGCCCAACGTTTATCATGATGTACTCTGCCTTTAAGTTAAATGAGCAGGGTGACAATATACAGCCTTGACATACTCCTTTCCCAATATGGAACCAGTCTGTTGTTCCATGTCTTGTTCTAACTGTTGTTTCTTAACCTACATATAGATTTCTTAGTAGGCACATAATGTGATCTGATATTCTCATCTCTTGAAGAATTTCCCACAGTTTGTTGTGATCCACACAGTCAAAGGCTTTGCTGTAGTCAACAAAGCAAAAGTAGATATATTTCTGGAACTCTCTTGCTTTTTTCTGTGATCTAGCAGATGTTGGCAATTTGATCTCTGGTTCCTCTATCTTTTCTAAATACAGCTTGAACATCTGGAAGTTCATGGTTCATGTACTGTTGAAGCCTGGCTTGGAGACTTTTGAGCATTGCTTTGCTAGTGTGTGAGATGAGTGCAACTGTGCGGTAGTTTGAACATTCTTTGGCATTGTCTTTCTTTGGGATTGGAATGAAAACTGATCTTTTCTGGTCCTGTGGCCACTGCTGAATTTTCCAAATTTTCTGGCATATTGAATGCAGCATTTTAACAGTATCATCTTTTAGAATTTGAAATAGCTCAGCTGAGAATTCCATCATGTCCACTAGCTTTGTTTGTAGTGATGCTTCCTAAGGCCCACTTGACTTCACATTCCAGGATGTCTGGCTGTAGGTGAGTGTTCACACCATTTTGGTTATCTGGGTCATGAAGATCTTTTTTGTACAGTTTTTTTTTGTGTATTCCTGCCACCTCTTCTTAATATCTTCTGCTTCTCTTAGGTCCATACCATTTCTGTCCTTTATTGTACCCATCTTTGCATGAAATATTCCCTTGGTATCTCTAATTTTCTTGAAAACATCTCTAGTCTTTCCACTCTCTTCTTTTCCTCTATTTCTTTGCATTGATCACTGAAGAAGGCTTTCTTATCTCTCCTTGCTATCCTTGGAACTCTGCATTCAAGTGGGTATATCTTTCCTTTTCTCCTTTGCCTTTAGCTTCTCTTCTTTTCTCAGCTATTTGTAAGGCCTCCTCTAACAACCATTTTACCTTTATGCATTCTTTTTCTTGGGGATGGTCTTGATAAGTCTCCTCTGCAATGTCCTGAACCTCCATCCATAGTTATTTGGGTCTCTGTCTATCAGATCTGATCCCTTGACTCTATTTGTCACTTCCACTGTATAATAGTAAGGGATTTGATTTAGGTCATACCTGAATGGTCTAGTGGTTTTCCCTACTTTCTTCAGTTTAAGTCTGAATTTGGCAATAAGGAGTTCATGATCTGAGCCACATTTAGCTCCTGGTCTTGTTTTTGCTGACTGTATAGAGCTTCTCCATCTTTGGCTGTAAAGAATATAATCAATCTGCTTTTGGTATTGGTCATATGATGACTTCCGTGTGTAGAGTCGTCTCTTGTGTTTTTGGAAGAGGGTGTTTGCTATAACCAATGTCTTCTCTTGGCAAAACTCTGTTGGTCTTTACCATGCTTCATTTTGTACTCCAAGGCCAAATTTGCCTGTTACTCCAGGTATCTCTTGACTTCCTACTTTTGCATTCTGTCCCCTATGGTGAAAAGGGCATATTTTTTCAGTGTTAATTCTAGAAGTTCTTATTGGTCTTTATAGAACCATTCAACTTAAGCTTATTCAGCATTAGTGGTTGGGGCATAGACTTGGATTACTCTGATATTGAATGGTTTGCCTTGGAAACCAATAGAGATCATTCTGTCATTTTTGAGATTGCACCCAAGTACTGCATTTTAAACTCTTTTGTTGACTATGAGGGCTACTGTGTTTCTTCTAAGGGGTTCTTGCCCACAGTAGTATATATAATGTTCATCTGAATTAAATTCACCGATTCAAGTCCATTTTAGTTCACTGATTCCTAAAATATCAATGCTCACTTTTGCCATCTCCTGTTTAACCACTACCAATTTACCTTGAATTATGGATATAACATTCCAGATTCCTATGTGATATTGTTCTTTACAGCATCGGACTTTACTTCCATCACCTGGATCTTTTAACATTCATTTGTTTGAGACTTTTTGTGTTTTCTGGACCTTAGTGTCCTCTTCCTTTCCCTAGTTAGGGAAGTTTTCAGCTTTTTTTCTTCAAATAAGATATATGCCCATTTACCTTTGTCTTCTCTTTCTGGAATCCCTATAATGTGATTGGTTGTATGCTTTATGTTTTTCCATACATCTTTTAAACTTTTCTCATTTAGATATTTAAATTTAAATTAATTTTTTTAATCTTCAGCCTGGATGATTTCCACTAGTTTATATTCCAGTTTGGTGATTCATTCCTTTCTACCACCTAATCTATGGTTGATTCCTTCTAATCTATGTTTTATTTTAGTTGTATTCTTCAGCTTTGTTTGATTTGTCTCTACATTTTATATATCTTTTTAAAAATTCTGTTTAACCATTCTTTTCCCAAGTTCATTAAGCACCTTTATTATCATTAACTTGAATTCTTTTTTGGATATATTGTTTATCTCCATTTCATTTAGTTCATTATCTGAGGTTTTGTCTTGTTCCTTCATTTGGAATATATTCTGTCTCCTCATTTTACCTAATTTTCTGTTTTTATTCTGCTTATTAGGCAGATCAGTTATTGTGTTTCACAGTCTTGGTGAAGTGATCTAATATAGAGAATGTTCTATGAGACCCAGAAGCACTTCCCCTCTGTTCATCAGAGAAATATGTTCTGATGGTGCACCCTTATATATGTGTGTGCCCTTCTGTTGTGACAAGGCTAACTACTGTGGGAATGCTGGTAGGTGTGGTTGATTTCTAGCTTGATTGGCTGCCAGGCCTTCCTTTGTGCAGTGGCTGCCAGCATGATGGTGGGTGGGGCTATATCCTGACTCAGCTGGCATTCTGTCCAAAGGCTTCCTGGGGCTGGTGCCAACCCCTGATAGGCAGAGCTTGGCCCTGGTATGGCTGGCTTCACATCCTGTGAGGTTCCAAGCCTGTTACCAGCTTGTGGATGGGGAGGGCTGAGGCTTGGTGCAGCTTGTTCTGTGGCCCCAAGAGTCTTGGTGCTGGTGCTGACTGACTGGTGTGTGGAGTTGGGTTCTGTTGTGAGAATACTTAGCATTGTTAAGATGGTAATACTTTCCATGGATTCAAGGCATGTGTCTCAAAATCCCAACTGTCTTCTCAGCAATGATGTAAGCTGCTTTGCCTCCAGAATATTATGGAATCTTCATAGCAGTCTTGTGAGTTCCGTATTTCTTTATACATTTTGCACATGAAGAAATTTAAGCAAAATTATTTGTTCAGTCACTTATTATAAAATGGCAAAGATGACCATGAAAACAACATGTTCTACCTGTTTACTTTCCCACTTCAACAAAAGGCATCACTAAAGAGAATTTGGGAGATATAACATAAGCTCATGTAATACTTTTAAAAGAAACCATGACTGTTTTCTTGAACAGATATTCATCAAATTTCAAATCTCAGGCTTTCAGGGGGAAAGAAGCTTACTACTGAAATATCCATTATACCCTCAAAAAAGTAGGTTCAAGCCATCTGTAAAGAGAAAATAACTTTGAACGCTTTGATTTTTATCTAAGAAATTCATGTGAAGTTTTCATTATATTCCACAATGTCATTAATAAAAACATTTTAATTACTCCACATGAGGAAAAACATGATGCTCTGTAAAGATATTTGGTGATTTACTAAATCTTTTCTTGTTTGAAAAGTACTGCTGCTGCTGCTGCTAAGTCGCTTCAGTTGTGTCCGACTCTGTGCGACCCCATAGACGGCAGCCCTCCAGGCTCCCCGTCCCTGGGATTCTCCTGGCAAGAACAATGGAGTGGGTTGACATTTCCTTCTCCAATGCATGAATGTGAAAAGTGCAAGTGAAGTCGCTCAGTCGCGTCCGACTCATAGCGACCCCATGGACTGCAGCCTACCAGGCTCCTCCGTCCATGGGATTTTCCAGGCAAGAGTACTGGAGTGGGGTGCCATTGCCTTCTCCTTGAAAAGTACAGAGGCATGTATAAAAATGATACAGTTTCACATATATAGCCTTTTGCTCTTCTTTCTCCATCTGTATTTGCTGTTCCTTAAAAACACTGTATTGGATTTCCCTGGTGGCTTAGATGGAAAATAATCTGCCTGCAATGCAGGAGACCCAGGTTCAATCCCTGGGTTGGGAAGATCCCCTGGAGATTGGAATGGCAACCCGCTCCAGTATTCTTGCCTGGAGAATTCCATGGACAGAGGATCCTGGCAGGCTACAGTCCATGGGGTCTCAAAGAGTCAATCATGATTGAGCTAGACTAACATTTCCACTAAAAACACTGTATAGCGAAGAACAATGGTCCTTTTTATTTTAAGACTATAAGAGATTTCATTTTTTATGGCACAACACAAGGTAATGGCACCCTAGACTTACAACACAGCCACCATGTGACAGGCATAGAGGGAAGGGGTTAACATATGTTATTCAATATAAGTCTCACAAAAGCCCTAAGAGTAGAAAATATCCTCACTTTTTAGATAAGGCAAGTTGATCTCAGAGAGCCTAACTACTAGGCCCAAGGTTCAGTGGTGGAAGAAAGGTTTTAACCCAGGTCTGGCTTGCTCAAAAGCCCTACTGATTTTACATTCTCTCCCAAACAGGGAAGACTGGTCTGTGACTTTTACATTTCATCTTGGTTCCATAGTCATTGAGGATCTTTTCTTACATTAGTCAGACTCCTTAAGGTATCTAAAGTGTCCTCAAATCTGAGAGTCAAAGAGAAAGAAAGAGATAGAGAAAGACAGAGAGACAGAGAGAGAGATCCAGAGAGATAGAGAAGGAGTGAGAAAGAGAGAAAGGGAGAGAGACACAGGGAGGGAGAGAGAGACTGAGATTATAACTGGGTGCTAAGGGTTTCTGAGCCCAACTTTCTCATGGTTGAGCTGGTGTTTGTAGGCCTATAGCTTTCTAGTAATCCACTTTCATTTAATTAATTGTGAAACCATTGGAGAAAAGCAAGTCATGTTCTTGTTTGGAAAATTTCCATTTTATGTGGCAGGGCTTTTGTTTCAGACTTCATAAAACTGAATGCTGAGCATTGGGATAATAAGTGAGCACATAACCTAGGGGAGGTGGGAAAAAACACAATGTTGTGTGCAAATTCTGCACTTACATATTCTCAAAGGAAATCTCTGCTGTGCTTCCAGTTAGAGTTATTTAGGGATGTGTTAGAAATTTCAGAGGTTGTTCTTTTAGTCTTTTATTTTTTTAATTGTGTTATGTTATAGCTATACAAAGGAATACATGTAACATTCAAGTTACTTATATAGTATGATAATAAAACAACATTCATGAACCCCAATTAAGTAATGAGAACATTAACATTTTTATTTTCCCCAACCTAACCCTTGGACCTAGAATGATGCCTAATATGTAGCGGGTGCTTAATACATGTTTTTTACTGAATGCATAAATCAGTTTGTACCTCCCTTCATTATATAATTACCCCCTCAGGGATAACCACTATGCTATATTTGGGGTTTATTACTCCCTGGCATTTTTATGTTTTTCACATATATATTCCCAAATTACATATTGTTTGCTTCTACTTCTTTTTAAACTTTATCCAATTGAGTCATATTGTATATAGGCTATTATGAGTTATGTTTTTTTCCTGCAACATTAGTTTGTGAAAATTCAACTGTTTGTAGATGTATTCTGTTCCTTGTCATTGCTGAATTGTATTTCATTGAATGAATATGATATAATTTATTCATTCTTTCTCCTGTATCATTTCTGCTTCTATAAACAAAGCTGCAATGTCCATTTCTGCACATACTTCCTGGTACAAACATGCATGAGTTTCTCTAGAATACAAACATGGGAGAAGGACTGCAATCGGAATTTTCATTTCCAGTGCCAGAAGATCAGTCCATGAGACAGAATGGCAGTATTCCCTTTGTCAGTGTTAGTGGGAATTCTGTCCAAATAATTTTGCCAGAGAGAGGAGGTAGGAGGTTGGCAAATACTGGCATGGTAAGGTCATATCTCAGGCCTCTAGCCAAAGTGGGTTGTAATTAGGAAAAACTCAAATTGTAAAATTGCCTTCATTATTTCTCCTTCTTCCACATCCTTTACAGTTTTTTTTTTGTTTTTTTTTTTTTTTACATTTTAGATTTATTTAATTTTAATTGACGGGGAATTGTTTTACAAAATTGTGTTGGTTTCTACCACACTTCAACCTGAATCAGCCATCAGTTCAATTTAGTCACACAGTCGTGTCCAACTCTTCACAACCACATGGACTGCAGCACGCTAGGCTTCCCTGTCCATCACAAACTTCCAGAGCTTGCTCAAATTCATGTCCATCGAGTTGGTGATGCCATCCAACCATCTTGTCCTCTGTCATCCCATTCTCTTCCTGCCTTCAATCTTTCCCAGCACTGCGGCCTTTGCCAAATCAGTTCTTCGCATCAGGTGCCCAAAGTATTGGAGTTTCAGCTTCAGCATAAGTCCTTCCAATGAATATTCAGGACTGATTTCCTTTAAGATTGACTGGTTTGATCTCCTTGCAGTCCAAGGGACTCTCAAGAGTCTTCTCCAACACCACAATTCAAAAGCATCAGTTCTTCAGCACTCAGCTTGCTTTATAGTCCAAATCTCATTTCCATACATGACTACTGGAAAAACAATAGCTTTAACTAGACAGACCTTTGTTGGCAGACTGCTTTTTAATATGCTGTCTAGGTTGGTCTCAGCTTTTCTTCCAAGGAGCAAGCATCTTTTAATTGCATGGTTGCAGTCACAATCTGCAGTGATTTTGGAGCCCAAGAAAATAGTCTGTCACTGTTTCCACTGTTTCCCCATCTATTTGCCATGAAGCAATGGGACCAGATGCCATGATCTTTGTTTTTTGAATGTTGAATTTTAAGCCAGCTTTTTCACTCTCTTTCAATTTCACCTAGAGGCTCTTTAGTTCTTCTTCACTTTCTGCCATAAGCATAATACACATACAGATCTTTGTTGGCAAAGTAATATCTCTGCTTTTCAATATGCTGTCTAGGTTGGTCATAACTTTTCTTCCAAGGAGTAAGCGTCTTTTAATTTCATGGCTGCGGTCACCATCTGCAGTGATTTTGGAGTCCCCAAAACTAAGGTCTGACACTGTTTCCACTGTTTCCCCATCTATTTCCCATGAAGTGATGGGACGAGATGCCATGATCTTCATTTTCTGAATGTTGAGTTTTAAGCCAACTTTTTCACTCTCCTCTTTTACCTTCATCAAGAGGCTTTCTAGTTCCTCTTCACTTTCTGCCATAAGGGTGATATTATCTGCATATCTGAGGTTATTGATATTTCTCCTGGCAATCTTGATTCCAGCTTGTGCTTCTTCCAGCCGAGCATTTCTCATGATGTACTCTACATATAAGTTAAATAAGCAGGGTTACAATGTACAGCCTTGATGTACTCCTTTTCCTATTTGGAACCAGTCTGTTGTTCCATGTCCAGTTCTAACTGTTGCTTCCTGACCTGCATACAGGTTTCTCAAGAGGCAGGTCAGGTGGTCTGGTATTCCCATCTTTTTCAGAATTTTCCACAGTTTATTGTGATCCACACAGTCAAAGGCTTTGACATAGTCAATAAAGCAGAAATAGATGTTTTTCTGGAACTCTCTTGCTTTTTCCATGATCCAGCGGATGTTGGCAATTTGGTCTCTGGTTCCTCTGCCTTTTCTAAATCCAGCTTGAACATCTGGAAGTTCACGGTTCACATATTGCTAAACCCTGGCTTGGAGAATTTTGAAAATTACTTTACTAGCGTGTGAGATGAGTGCAATTGTGCGGTAGTTTGAGCATTCTTTGGCATTGCCTTTCTTTGGGACTGGAATGAAAACTGACCTTTTCCAGTCCTGTGGCCACTGCTGAGTTTTCAAAAATTTGCTGGCATATTGAAAGCAGCACTTTCTCAGCATCATCTTTCAGAATTTGAAATAGCTCAACTGGAATTCAATCACCTCCACTAGCTTTGTTCATAGTGATGCTTTCTAAGGCCCACTTCACTTCACATTTCAGGATATCTGGCTCTAGATGAGTGCTCACAGCATCGTGATTATCTGGGTCGTGAAGATCTTTTTGTACAGTTCTTCTGTGTATTCTTGCCACCTCTTCTTAATATCTTCTGCTTTTGTTAGGCCCATGCCATTTCTGTCCTTTATCGAGCCCATCTTTGCATGAAATGTTCCCTTGGTATCTCTAATTTTCTTGAAGATATTTCTAGTCTTTCCCATCCTGTTGTGTTCCTCTTTTTCTTTGCATTGATCGCTGAGGAAGGCTTTCTTTTCTCTTCTTGCTATTCTTTGGAACTCTGCATTCAGATGCTTATATCTTTCCTTTTCTCCTTTGCTTTTCACTTGTCTTCTTTTCACAGCTATTTGTAAGGCCTCCTCAGACAGCCATTTTGCTTTTTTGCATCACTTTTCCATGGGGATGGTCTTGATCCCTGTCTACTGTACAATGTCACGAACCTCAGTCCATAGTTCATCAGGCACTCTATCAGACACATGTATATATGTATATATTTTATTTATCTAATATTTACTTTTCATTCATATAATAATAACTACTGTCTTTTTATACATGTAAATATCAGTTCAGTTCAGTCACTCAGTATAAATACATATATGTATATACATACATGCATATATTTATACTTTTCAACTTGGACAAACTCTGGGAGATGGTGAGGGACAGGGAAGTCTGGTGTGCTACAGTCCATGGAGTCACAAAGAGTTGGCCACAAATTGGTGACTGATCAACAACAACAACAACAACATACCTTTCAAAAAGCATTTCTATCTTTGAGATACTTTCTCATCTGTAGCAGTACACACTTTGCTTTATTATATCATCTACTATGTTATTATACAGTTCTTTGCTTCCTGTCTTTCTCCTGCAGTAGATAGTAAGTTGCTTAGAGGCAAAGTTCATATCTTGATCATTAGTATCTTCCCAACACCTAGACCTGTACCTGGTCCATAGGAGTTGAGTTGAACCTATCACCTAATTTAGACCTTCAATTTCATAATATAGTTAGTCATTGGTTACAAATCTACACTTTGCAGTTGGACTTACCTAGGATGGTAACCTGGCATTTCACTTACAAGAACAGTGATCTTGAACAAGTTTATTGAGTTTTCCTGAGGAGCAGCTTCCACTCTTATAATATAGGGATGATACAAAACTACCTGGCACAGTTGTTGGGAAGATTAAATGAAATGATATATATGAAATGGCCTGGCACATAAAGTGCCTTAATACTACATGTCCTTCTGATTTTATTTGAACTGTTTTTATTAGTTATAGAAGTCATGAAATGTAAGATGATGAATAATAAATTAATTTTTTTAATGACAATTTTTACCCAAGGAAATGACATTTTTAGCCAAAGGAATGGTGTTCTCAGCTTTTGGCTCATTCATATCTGGGAACTGAGCTCTTTTCCTGTGGAACTCATGGCCCTCCTATTCTTATTTTGGTGGATAGACTCCTGCTGGCTTGGGATGAATTATGGGGAAAAGATAGGCCACCATAATCAGCTGCTGGGTTTGCATATCAGCAGAAGTTTCTGAGTGTTTTCTGTTGTATTTTGGCTGTGAATAAAGGCTAATATTTGTCTCTTAGAGATAAAGTGCTTGTCAAGTGTAGCCTGAGTGAAAGCCTTCTTTGCTTTTGCCCTGCCAAGGTTTCTCACTTAGGGTTGGGAGGAGAATAACATTTCATGCTTTTTTGGGGATTCTGATGGTTGTGCTGAGTATGATAACCAAAGAGTCATGGGTAGAAAGTGAAGGTGGTTACTGACAAGACAATAGGATAATGGACGCTGTGTTAGATTTGGAGTCAGAGATTCCTGTACTTGATTTCAAAAAGTTTTGTGCTTCTCCACTCTCAGTATGAATTTCTTCATTTGATATTATAATAATAATAATAAATGTTTCACAGTGGTGTTTTGAGGAGTTGAAATCATGCAACACAGCAAACAGGCTGTCATTAGAGCTTATTTTCCTTCCTTCTTGCCTTAGTAAGAAAGAAGTACTCATACAAATGGTGAATAACTCTAGGTCCATCCACATTACTACAAATGAACCAATTTTGTTCCTTTTATGGCTAATATTCTACTGTGTATATGTATCACAAGTTCTTTATCCACTCATCTGTTGATGGACATTTAGGTTGCTTCTATGTCCTGGGTATTGTAAATAGTGCTGCAGTAAACATTGGGGCACATGTGTGTTTTTGAATTATGGTTTTCTGAGGGTATATGCCCAATAGTGGGATTGCTGGGTCATATGGCAGCTATAGTTTTTTAAGGAACCTCCATACTCTTCTCCACAGTGGTTGTAT
Organism: Bos javanicus; assembly: GCF_032452875.1. Taxonomy (NCBI): domain Eukaryota; kingdom Metazoa; phylum Chordata; class Mammalia; order Artiodactyla; family Bovidae; genus Bos; species Bos javanicus. The sequence goes on along the minus strand of NC_083897.1, from coordinate 85,175,593 downwards.
CAATTTACATTCCCACCAACAGTAGAAGAGTGTTTTTGTTTTCTCCACACTTTCCTCAGCCTTTATTGTCATACAGAGTGGAATAAATCAGAAAGAGAAAAACAAATATATATATTAATGAACATGTATAGAATCTACAAAGATGGTACAGATGAATCTGTTTGCAGGGTAGGAATAGAGATGTAAACATAGAAAATTGACATGTGGATACAGTGGGGTAAGGGAGGGTTGGATGCATTGGGAGAGTAGATTGATGTGTATACACTACTATATGTAAAATAGATAGCTAGTGGGAAGCTGCTGTATAGCACAGGGAGCTCAGCATGGTACTCCGTGAGAACTTAGAGAAAGTGGGATGTGGGGGAGGGAGGTTCAAGAGGGAAGGGATATATGTATTCATATAGCTGATTTACTTTGTTGTACAGCATAAACTAACACCATATTATAAATCAGTTATACTCCAATAAATAAGTAAAAGCACAAAAAGTAAATAAAATAGTGGTTGCATTCTTGTGGATAAGAGAATAGGCAGTTGTCAAGTACCTGTAGCAGATTAACCCGGGAAACCACTTATGTTTTGTTTAATGATTAGACATAAGACAGGAGAGAAAAAAGTTTACCTTTGAGTAGTATGAACCATGTTCCCTTTATTTAAACTTGAATTTATTACTGTGGGAGACTAAGATCTATCTTTCCATTAAGGTTTTAGGATTGGGTTTCTGGCCCTCTCTTTCAGGCCACCTGGAAGGACACAGGCACAGATCCTCTTGGAGATAGACAGTTAACTAGGTGACCTTTGAAACTCTTAAACCAAAGAACATGAGTATTCTAATAGCTAAGTGTTTAGAGGGTTGCCTGAAAGATTTCCAGCATCACTGTGTATTACTTAACTGCTACTTTATGTTATAGAATGGGAATGGGGAATGTCCATGTTATCTAGATAGACTCCTAAGGAAAGAAAAGGAATGGAAAAAAAAAGACAACATGAAAATACTAATTGTAATTCCTCACTTCTGTATTCATTACAAGAGCTTTTTATCCTTTTGGCTTATTTATACTTCTGCTCACACAAGTAGGTCAGTAGGCTGGGTAATATTATTCCTACTTACAGATGAGAGTAAGGCTCAGAGAACTATAACAAAGCACATCAAACTGCTTTGATGCTTAGTCTGGTATCGCCATAGGTCTCCCTTTGGATAAGTAAGGTTTTAGGACTGAGTTCATACCATTTAATTACTCTGATATTGTTTCATGACCACCACCTTAAGTTAGAGATGTTTACCTCAGGTTTCTGCCTTCATCCATCCCTCATGCAGACATAGCCCAAGGGACTGGCTGATTTCAGAAAACTTCTCAAATCCTTTCATAGGATCCAGAACGGCTCTGTCCACATGATAGAAACCCTACAAAAATAATCCCTAGGAGAAATCCAAGGAAAATTCAGCTTCACACTGACTCTGTTAAGCAATAAATAATAATTTACACATGCAGTTTAATCCTGAAGATTCAGACTTCTACCTTCCTGTTTCTGCCAACTACTGACATGTGTTTCATTATTCCTCTTGGGTCTTTTCAGTTTGGAGACCACCAGGGACCATGTTCTGCCCATCGACTATTACTTTCCACCCCAGAAGACCTGCCTGATTTGTGGGGATGAAGCTTCTGGCTGTCACTATGGAGCTCTCACTTGTGGAAGCTGCAAAGTCTTTTTTAAAAGAGCCGCTGAAGGTAAAGGATCTTGGACACTCACTTTTCTCTCCCTTTCTCTCCTAAAAAGAGACACCAGTTTATCAGGACTCAGGATTTTATGATCTCTGGGACAAAGTCACTGGCAGTGTTTGTTGAAAGAACCTAAGAGCCTTAAAAAGTCAATTTTCATACTTGTTGGACCCCTGTCTTTGGCAGCGTTGTTATTACAGGCAATGAAGGCAATGAAGTTGGTCCCAGCTGGTTCTTGGAGCTTGGTGGGTCCTAGGAACAAAAGAAAAAATTAATGATTTGAAAAGATTTAATTTCCTCCTTTCTTGTGTTCCATTCTCCTGCCTAGTGAGGGAAAAAATGTCCTTATTAGAGAGGTTAGAAGTGGAGAAATCCAGACTAAGTCCCCAGCCTGTACTCTGTGGTGAATACAAGACTATTCCTTAGTGAAGGCTTCCTGGCCTCAACCCCAGAAAGGAAGTGTTCTCACTGTTCAGCAGACCATCAGTCTATGCACCTGCTCCCTCCTGCTGCTGCCTCCTTGGGGCCTTTTTGCATTAATAGCTCCTAGGTAGATAAGTATCCAAAGTGATAAGAAACTTTTATTCTCTCCTTCAGACCCTGTCCAATAGCCCATAACCCTAAGCTAAGTTGTATCTTATATTTGGCTAAGTGTCCTCAAAAACTGGCTCCTTAGTATTATTTAGTTTAAAATAATTAATATCTGCTTAGCCCCAAGAGGTGCTCAGGCTACATCTTACAGCAGGAAGACCTCCTACACTTCCAGACCTCCTATATATGCTATTGCCTCCTTCCTTCCCAATCTCCCTAGGCTTAAGCCTCCTACCCATCCACTTCACTCCCCATCCTGTACTAAGTATTCCTTCTTGAAAGGACACTAATTAACAGCTTCTAGACAGAGATGCTCTGCTCTGGAAGCATACTCAGTTGCTAAACACCAGTATCTACTCTGGCCTCCACTTTTCACAAAGGAAGTACTTCTTGCCAAGACCCTTTTCTTCCTTCTCACTGGCCTAGAAATTTTAAGTCAGAACTGAAAGAGACAGCCTTTCGTATATAAAGCTATAATCCCTGAGGACAGTCTTAAAGTGGCAGGTATATTGGCCACACCTTTCAGCAGGAATGTGGTGACACCCATCAGAGGACAGCAGAAGCACCACAGTGTTCTTGGCAACTAGAGAAAAATTAGAAAGTGTGTGCTCTTTAACTGGTCTCCCTACTGATAGCTAACTGGAATGATGATTATCTTTTCACCATTTTGGCCAGGTGAAAGGAATACCTATAAAATGGAAACCTATTTTGTTTTCTTCTAGTTCCCCAGGCAATAAGAAGACAGATACTGTTCAGCATTAAAGAAAGCATGCTGCATGTTCCACCCATAACCCTGAGTGTCACATTGCTACTGCTTAAACTGAGCAATATGAGGTCCAGTGCCCCAGTGCCCAGGCATAGGCAGTTTGGAAAGAGACAGAGATCAGTGTCTTCATTCCTTAAGAGTACTCACAAAAGGATGGTTGTCAGAAAAGGAAATGAGGAGTAGCACCAAAGACTTCAGATCACCCCAACATCTCCAGTGAGAATCTGCCTTTTCCCCATACCTTGGCTTCAGTTAGGCCCTATCTATAGAGCAGAAAATGAACCATAGCACCCATCTAAAGCAATGTGTCAGTAAGCCCAGGCACCACAGTAATAGCAACTATATCCAATGGGAAAAGAGTTCAAGAAAGTAAGCGAAAAGCAAATTCAATAGTTAGATAGATTAGATTGTATTTGATGCTGCCTCTGGGTTTTAAAAATCTGGGTCACGATATTATTGTTTTTGGAAAACTGTGGAAATGATCAACTATATTGTGAAAGGGAAGATTTTGCTGTCATAACATATTCCACATGGGAGCTTTCTACAGAAATTAAGGCTGAAGGAGAGAGGCAGGCAGAAGGGCAGCTGGCAGGGCTGCCTGGGAGGAGCTCTGCTATTATGTGGATCTTGGACTATTTGAGAACAAGGAAGCTGGGAGAGGGGTAATCACTCAAATTGCCGAGCATTTGGAAATCTAGCAAGGTCTCAAAATTCTTCAGACCCTAGAATCACTTGTTAGAGGAACTTGGTAATATTTTCTTTGAGAAAATGAGCCTCTGTGAGCTCATGGAGCCAAACGATCTAAATTCCTTGAAATATTAAAATCTCCAGTGGGTTCTTTACAAAACTATGGAGCCTATTGGTTCCTTTGGAATGTGAACCCCAGCTTCCAGTCCTGAGCCCTTTGAGGGACAGGAGAAAGTGATTTAAAAAACATGAAACAAAGCAAAAAGAAAAAAAATGTATTGGTGTTTTCTTTTACCTTTAAAGTTTGGTGGCTGCAGTTTACTACCATTATTATCTCTATTTGAAGGCAGGGGGCTGTCTTATTACCTGCAGAGAACATTTATTGATTTTTTTTTCATTTTTACAATGCATCTTTATTGCCCAAATGGCCTTTCTAAAGGTGATTCTGAATCTGCCTTGTTGAAACTTGGAATTCCACCTGTCTTGGAGGGAGTGGGAGAACAACTCTTTTCTTCCTAATTTGTTTGTTGTTGTCAGTTAACTCAGATGGAGTATTCAGAGTGTTGATTACCACTTTATTCAGGGTTTCAAAAATCTTTGGACTGGGCACAGGTACAAGACTTAAAAGCCTGGCACGTCAGAAAAAAATCCATTTCTAGCTTTGGTAGTTCATAAACCATGAGGCTTTAATGCTGTCATTGGTGCAAGACTCAGCAAAGAATCGATTGTAATCTAGCCAGGTTTTCCTGTTGAGGAAGAAGAGAACCTCACATTTTCTCATTGTCAGTATTGCTGGGAGTTTAGAGTGAAGATGAGGCTAGTCAAGGAAGAATCTGCTTATTTGGGGATTAAAAATGATGATAAAAACAATTGTAGGCCACGGGGGTAAAAATCATTAAAACCTGCTTGATGGAAACTTATTCAAAGAATGTGTGTGTGTGCATGTGTGTGTCTAGGTATGTGCTGTTGAGAGGATGGTCTCTGGGTTTGAAACAAGCATGTAGAGAATTAGCTAGTGGTGGTGGGTGGGATGAGTGGGAAGGTGAAAGGGGAAGGCATGTTGGATGTTATCAAAAAGACCAGGAAGTCAAAGGAAGGTGATATCCTTAAGCAGAGTAGGGGCTCAGAGGGGGTTTAGTTTTGTGACATTGGCTAAGAAAATGTCCCTGTTTGGACCTCAGTTTTCCCTGTCTGTAAAATAGGGGAGTTAAACTAAGATATTTTTAAAATGCCCTTTCAGCTTAGACTTTTTGTGACAATTCTATAAATAACAAACACCATCACTGTTATTTCAGCAAACATGTGTGTTTATACTTGTATACACGTTTGGTTTTGCCTTCCTAGAAGATGGTGAATCCTAGCTCCTGTCTCTTAAAAAAACCAGTCTTCAGATGAGGATAGAGCCAGCTCAGAGAGTGCACTGTGGATGGGCTGAGTTAAGAGTCAGGACTCAGATTCCCTCTTCTCCCGGCACTATGACCATGGCTGGATAACTTCCTTTCTTTTCCATTTTCTCATCTGGAAAATCAGGATATGAATCCTCATCTCTACCTCATCATGTTTCAAAGAGGGTTAATTAATTCATCATGTGCATTATGTGCTCAAGAATTTACTATTTTTCAGACATTTTCTAGTAAAACATTGGAGATTGTACATCCATTTGTTTTGTACGCATGGAGCACTGTTTGGTACACATCATAAAACTGAAACTGTAGTTTACATTCTGAACTCAAAGAATTACACCATCTTCACTGATGTTTACAATATGTCCCAATTTAGTATCCTTGGCAAATTTTATATAAGTATGGCTTTGATTCTCTTTCTCTCCCCAGGTTTCTGTGAGGGAAGAAATGTAAGTGAACCCTCATTGAACTCTTTCTGTCCTTTAAATCTACTCTTTCCCACCTCAACTCATGTGGAATTGAATGTTACTTCTTGTTTGGAGTCTTGCAGAGAGTTTTTGGTGCATATCAGTGTCCTCTTCACTCCCTGACTTTAAGAGTAACATTTCCCAGGGGCAAGTTAGCTATGTTAGGAAGATATAATTGCAACTTTGTGTGTGCATGCTAAGTTGCTTCAGTCCTGTCTGACTCTTTGCGGCCCTATAGGCTGTAGCCTGCCAGGCTCCTCAGTCCACAGGATTCTCTGGAAAAGAATACTGGTGTGGGTTGCCATGCCCTCCTCCAGGGGATGTTCCCTACCCAGAGATGGAACCCAAGTCTCTTATGTCTCCTGTATCGGCAGGCGGGTTTTTTTTTGTTTTTTTTTTTTTAACCACTATCTCCACCTAGAAAGCCCTACTTGTAACTTCAAAAGGGCCTCCATCGAGTGTCTTTGGCCAAGAAGTTGACTGATGCTTATTGCACGAGTCTTAGAGATTTTTTTTTTCACAAAACTCATAGTATCTTTTATCTGTCCCTGATTTTTTTAAAATATCATAGCCAGACTTTATTTTTTTTTGCTACTTTTTATTTATTTATTTTTTAAACATTATTTATTTACTTTACAATAATTAGGGATCAGCAAACATTTTTCTGTAAAGGGCCAGATAGTAACAGATTTTGTGCCCTATATAGTCTCTGATGCTATTATTCAACTCTGCCTTTGCAGCATGAAAACAGTCCTAGACAAAACCAATGGGTGTGGCTGTGCTCCAGTAAAACTTTATGGGCAGTAAAATTTATATTTCATTCAGTTTTCACATGCCTTTAAATACTATTTTTTATTTTTATCAGCTATTTTAAATCTAAAATTCATTCTCAGTTCTTGCGTCACACAAAAAGAAAAAGCACATTAAATTTGGCTTGTGAATTTTTGCTGTTTGTCAACTCTTGCTTTAGATGGTCACTCCTCTGCTTACAAATCTGCATAGAAAATTTGGCTCTTTCTGATCTCTGGTGTCTTAGTAACTCTCTAGATTATCTAATTTTAAACATTCTTCTGATATGGCCAGTGAAAGTTTGTACACCTTGCTTGCCTAGAATGCTTAGGTACTGAGCATTTTTTTCACTAAATAGGAAAAAAAAAACATTCTTGGAATGCTAGAAGAGGATACTTTTTCTGATGATCTGGTATATCACTCAACCTTGCAATACCCAGAGGAGAAACTGAAAATATTCCACATAATTTTTAGGCTTTTGTACTGTAACCATGTGGATAATTATAAAATATGTATGAGTGAATTTGCTAGATGCCACATAGTAGTAGTAGTTAAGTTGCTAAGTCGTGTCCGACACTTGCAACCCCATGGACTGTAGCCTGCCAGACTCTTCTGTCCATGGGATTCTCCAGGCAAGAATATTGGAGTTGGTTGCCATTTCCTTCTCCAGAGGATCTTCCCGACCCAGGAGTCGAACACGGGTCTCCTGCATTGCAGGCAGATTCTTTACCGACTGAACTATGAGGGAAGCCCTCAGATGCCACATATAACCCAGATAGTATAGAGGAAGGTAGCTTTGAGGACTATCTGGTATGAAGTGTTATGGAAAAGCTCTCTGTCTCAGAGAAAGTAGGGCCCAGGTGGCCAGTTGAGTTATGAATTTACCATGTATTTCCCTATGATTCTTTGTCTTTACACATTTGTTGGCTTAATTCTGGTCTTCCTCATAATAGGACTAGAGCACAGGCCTGCAGAATAAATAATTTAGCTCTATAACTCATTCTAGTTGATGCCCACCCAAGTCTCTTATTAGAGCCCAATTTGGGGGCCATGTCAAGAATTTGCCATTGCTGGTCTATAAGGCCCTGTGGCTGATAATTTATAGCAAATGCATTTAATGAAACAATGATTAACAAGAAGTTTCTATGTCACCTGCAAGATCGTGTGAGTCCATTGTCTCCCTTTACCTTGCCTTACTATTCCCCAATGTGTTATATTTTTAAAGCCCATCCATATACTGCAGCCAGAAGTTTGTTTTTTTTAAAAATCCCCAGAGAATCTCTTGATAATTATGAAACTCTGGGTGGTAGATTTTAGCAGTTGGCTGCTATTGCACAGGTAAGTGTTAGACCCACTTTTTCTTCAGAGGTAGGAGTTATTTCTTTAGTCTCTAGTCTAGTCCCATGGCAACCAACACACTGTCCCTCATAACAACTGGATTCTGGGAGAATCCATTATTTCAAAAAGCAATTTCTTCAGTTATAATAGCCATGTGTGCATACTTCTGGAAGCTATTATTCAAGTGTTCACACTCCTCTTCAGAGCTAGCAACTGCTCTCAGAATTCCAAAGAGGCAAGTAAGCTTTGTACCTTTCAGAAGAGAGCACAGAAAAGGGAACTTCCCTCTATCCAGAAAAGGAAACTGAGAGTTTGGGTTAATGACTCTTTACAAAGGGAGCAAGGATTAGAATTCTCAGTCCATTTGTTTCCACTCCATGTTGTGACTTCTGATGCATCCCATTGGAATTACCACAGCTTCTGGCTACGTTGTTGCCTATATTTTACTGAATACTTCATAAGAACTGGCCTGGCGGTAATCTATCTTGTGTTCAGTCAGTATACATTTGCTGGATAATTACTACACATGGGATATCAGGCTCACATACTCAAGATACAGATCCTTCCTGAAGGAACCTAGTGATCATAACCCTGGACCCCTTTAAATTTCTTCAGTCATCATATTTCAGTTCCATTTGAACTTCCCAACCACCTGGAACAGAGGGAGAGGTCATCCTCCTGATTTTCCATGTAAGCAAACTGATGTTTTTTTTCAGTTAATCAACAGTTAGTAAGTGAAGTGGTGGTAGTTGAGTTGCTAAGTCCTGTCCAACTCTTTGAGACCCCATGGCCTGTAGCCTGCCAGGCTTCTCTGTCCATGGGATTCTCCAGGCAAGAATACTGGAGTGGGTTGCCATTTCCCTCTCCAGAATTAAGTGGAGCATCTGGATTTAAACCCAGGTCTTCTGGGTCCAAAGGTAGCAGTCACTCTCTTATGGCACAGCTACCTCTCAAATATATAAACATACTAACCTAAAGCAGAGGAAAGTGAAAACAAGAAAGATAACAGTTGAAGAGAAACAACAGAATCAGAAATTAAAGAAGAAAAACTTTAAGTACTATGGGGAGAAACCAGTGAGTAACACTAACATCACAGGGAATGTTCTTCCTTAAAACAAACAAACAAACTTATAATAGCTAGTGGTTCACCAGAAACTCTTCATTAGTTAGGGCCAGCAGCACTCCAGTGTTCTTGCCTGAAGAATCCCAGGGACAGGGGAGCCTGGTGGGCTGCCATCCATGGGGTTGCACAGAGTCGGACACGACTGAAGCGACTTAGCAGCAGCAGCAGCAGCAGGGGCATGTGAGTGATAGTCTTTCCACTAGCTCCTAATGTTCAGAGGGAAAGTTCTGATTCTGATGAAACCAGGCTCGGTATCTCCTTAATTCACTCTCATCACAGAACCACAGAATAGGAAGCATGATTTAAAACCCGGGCTCATGAGAATTTTAATTCTCATTGCCAAGCTGAAGAACTCAGACAGTATGTATGGATACAGATGTTAGAATCATGTTCCTAGACTCTTTGCTTTGAGCCTACTTGGAGAAGTGTACCACAGAATATTTTTTATGGGGCCAGAAGAAAGAGAACTCCATTCCCCTCCTCTTTGTTGTCATAAACTAGAAAATATTGTCTTTCAGGACAGAACTAAAAATTCACAGAGACAAAATTGTGTTCTCTTTTATCAAGGTTTTTATTGTCTTCCCTCTCTAAGGACACCTGATAGTGTGGATGGACCATGATTTCACTGTGGTACCTGGATGTGGACCCTGGAGACTATAAGCTAAATAATCACATTTCTATACTTCCATGTTCACAAGTTCCTTTACTTTCTCGGCATTGATTCAGCCAAGAGGTATTTAATGAAAAGACTTAAAAGATTCAGGGCTTTCAACCACAGGATCTCTAAATGCTAACCTGCTAAAAATTAAAAGAAGAGAACTTAAAAATCTAAAAATTTGACCAAGCTATTTTGTAGAAGAGAAAACTGAGGCCCAGAGAGAGAGGAAGTGACTTTCCTAGGTTCATAGAAAATATAAATGACAGAAATGAAGGTTTTCCAGTAGTTTCTTATTTCTTGTCTGAGGGGTTCTCCAGCTTCACAGCTTCAGAGATTGTTGTCTTGGCACCTCCAAGAATTATGTGAGGCAACATAATAAATCTTTTTATTGACTGCAGGGATATCTAAAATGACTATTTGATGACTGGCACTTTCCCCAGATAACATCCATTTATTCAACAAACAGTCAGTGTTTATTTGTTGTGTGCAATAGACCTATACAAGGCACTGGGATAAGAGATAATAACAAAAAAAAATAGTTATTGCATACTCAATAAGTATTAGTTGTTTTGTAGACATTTTCTCATTCAGTCCTCACAATAACCCTACGATGTGGGTATTACCATTTGTCCCATTGACAAATGAAGGAATTGAGGCACAGAAGAGTTAAAGTGACTTGCCCAAAGTCATATGACTCTTTAGTGACTATGGAGTGAACATGGCACAGAGTTTCCCACATAATGGGCTTCCCAGGTGGCTCAGTAGTAAAGAATCCTCCTGCCAATTCAGGAAATGTGGGTTTGATCCCTGAGTCAGGAATATTCCTTTAGAAGGAAATGGCAACCCACTCCAGTATTCTTGCCTGGGAAATCACATGGACAGAGGAGCCTTGTGGGCTACAGTCCATGGGGTCACAAAGAGTCAGACACAACAATTTAGTGACTAAACATCAACAACAACAGTAGTCTGCCAGGTACAAAAGGTCGGAAATGAACTTCAGGAATATTGAACAGACTGACCAAAGACAGGGCTGCATGAAAGCAGGATACTTGTTTAAGGAACATTCTGGAGTCCAGAGATGGTTGAGGGGAACCTCATCAGATGCAACAGATCCCTTGGTCAGCCTTCAACTGACCTTTTATGCCTGTTCCCCACTCCCACCTTGTGCCAATGCTGAGCTGTACATCGCCATCCTACTCTACTTTCTGGGCTTTTTGGAAGCGTGCTGCTATCTAGATAGTGGAATGAAATGCAGTGAAAGAGAAGCAGATTCTATCTAACATTCCTTCTTTTCACTTCAAAATTCCATTTAAATAATAAAAGTGTTGAGCTAAATGATCTTGAATATTTTAGCAATAAATCTATAACAGCCTAAATCTTTCTAACAATAAATCTCTAAAATTTTATGGATACTCCAGATATTTCCATTGGCCAGCAGTTCACTTTATAAGCATCAACCTTGTAAAATAGACCCGAGTTCAATCCTTGGCTCCAAAATAGATAGATATTGGGCCTTGAGCAACTACTATAACTTTGTGCCTCTGTGAGGATAGTAATAGGTCGCAGGGTTATTGTAAGAGCTAAATGATATGTAGCACAGCTCATATTAGCACAGCCCAGTAAGTTTTGATTCCATCTACAGAAATGGAGCTATGGTCATTAGTACACATACACTTATGATGTCCCTTGGGTAGCAGAGAGGAGAGGTGGCAGATAGTATTTATGGCAGTTCCCTGGTAAAGAAGGCCTTGGGTTGGCATAAGGTTCTTAAACAACCACTTATCTTCAGTGTTACTTAATTGGTGATCTGAAGGTCCAATAGCATTTGTATAAGAACATAGCAAAAGTTAATCTCTTCCTCTTTCCTCTTTGTCTCTCAGGGCACTATGAATAACATTTCCCAGAAAGCCCAGCATGTATGTGTCCATTGCCTCTCTTGACTTTTGAGCTTTGGACATGAAGGTGTCAGAGCTTTCTGTGTATTTTTGTCTGCAACAAGATTTGTCTGACCTCCCTAGTAAATTCAGATCCACAGCCACAGGCCAGGAGAAAAGCTAACCAAGTTCATAAATTATCCTCCACATTCTTCAGCCATTGGCTTCCCTCATCTAGTCAGAGGTGTGTCTTAAAAGTATGTTGGGGCCAGATTCAATAGAAACCTGAGCCAGCACCTGTGTAAATACAATTTTAAAGCTTCTTTTCCTGAAGCCAGATGGGTATTTTTTAAAACCAAGCTGGGTTGTATTTTATCTAGAGTACTGTCTCCTACATTCTTAGTGCTTTGGACCCTTTGGAAAAATGTAGTATGGTTGTACTATTATTGTCTGGTTATTTGTGAGGGAAGGGGCATTTCTTTCAAAAATCAGATAATGCCTTAGTGTGGCCTGTGACTTTACTGTGTATAAAATGAAACTCTGCTCATGATTCATCATTCATTCTGCTCCCCATAGATTGACATCCATACCCACTCTTCATTATTGATCCTATTAAAAGTTAGCCACCCGACATGTAACATACTACTAACTCCTAACTGAATCATCTTTAGATCTTGTCCAAAACCCTATATATAGAGAAGGGAGGTTAACATCTTGCCTAGGGCCTGGAGGGGGCTCTTCAGTAAGTGGGTATCCAATCCTTGACATCCCTTAGCTCTGCTCAGCTTCAAAACAGAGACAGGATCTTTCATTTATGTTGCTTACGATTAAAGGCTTCCTGCTTCCCAATGTCCTGCAGGGCCTCTTCTTCCACCCCACCTCTATAGCCTCCATGGCTCTCTAGAAACTTTTCTGTAATCATGTCACTCAGAAGAAGATTTTCTTGTCTCTTTTGAAATTTCAAGAGGACTAGTCAGCAACTTTTGGGCTTCCTTGGTGGCTCAGTGGTAAAGAATCTGCCTGCAGTGCAGGAGATGTGGGTTCAATCCCTGGGTCAGAAAAATCCCCTAGAGAAGGAAATGGCAACCCACTCCAGTATTCTTGCTTAGTAAATCCCCATGGACAGAGGAGCCTCGTGGGCTACAGTCAATGGGATCACAGAGAGTCAGGCATGACTTAGTTACTAAACAATAGTTAGCAAGTTTAGGTTAGATTGTGCTTCCATGGGAGCAGAGATAGATGCAGGAAACAATAGAATGGACTATGGAGATGTGGAATGATTTCTCACCTAACTAGTTAAATCCTACAAAAATAAAGTGTTTTTTACTCAGAAGCCCTATTGATATAGGAGTAAAAGACTTGATTTGAGTCCAGTGTTTGTTAACTCTGTGATCTTGGGAAAATGACATGTCATCCCTGAGCTTTAGTTTTCTTGCTTGAAAATTGGGATAATGATGACCACTAGAAAAATTCTAAAGATTACATGAGATAAAGTAACTAGAAGTTTTCTTACATAGTGCCAGACTTCCTAAAAAAGTGAATCAAACAATGTTGACAATGACTCTTAATGTGTGAATGAGAAATCAGCTCCATGTCAAATTTCAACATGTTTTCCAGGGGTCCCATTATTTCACTCTATTATACTCTGTGCTTCTGCACAGGTATAAATAATTCACTTGTTGTTATTTACATGGATATTTTGATAATAATTATTTTTAGACATATGTCATGTTTCAGACATAAATCAGACTGTAATAGTTTTGCAGCTTTGTAGACATATTCATTCCCAAGTACCAAAGACCTAAAAGGAGTTAGCTAGAGCTATGAAGGTTAGAACAGAGATAGGCAACACAGGGCTCCCTGGTACCTGTCTCTTAGTTAGAAAGGACTTCAGACTATAGGCATTTGTGATTCTAGTGTCAGGGAAGAAGAGCTGGAGGTAGACTAGAAGAGAAAGAGTAGCTTTTACTCATTCATTTTGTTAAAAGCATGCATATATTGTATGAGGCCCTGTATGAGTCCAGAGATGAGTGTGAGATGGCCCTGTCCTCAGAGATCTTCTGGTCTGATGGACATGCCCTCCAAGGTCAGCTAAAGTTTTACACTACAAAGGGTATTTGAGTGCAGCAGAAGCAGTATGATGGGACAGGGGAGATAAAAATCTATAGGCATAGCTCCCCATACCTAAGGACAGCCCTGACCAAGACTGACACAGTTTGAGGGACCTATTCCCATCAGCAGGTCTGGAAGCCTTATTAACAACAACAAAAGGTAATGATGATAATAATTATAGCAGCTAATATTTACTAAACATTTTCTTTGTGTTAGATGCTACACTAAATGCTTACTTAATCTTCACAACAATGTTATGAAGTAATAGATATTCTTACTACCCTTATTTTACAAATGGGGAAACTAAGACTCAAAGACTAAGAGAACAGGGAGAGAACTAACTCATCTCAATTCAACAAATATTCAGCATCTACTGTATGCTAGACCTGTGCTAAGTGCTAAGGAGAGATGAGTAAAACATATTCTCAGTCCAATGGGAGCAAACCCATAAGTGCACAGTTAAGTTAATATATTTCAGGCCTTCTGCTTGATGCTGGAAACTCACTGATAAATGACACACAGTTTTTCCTGCAAAGATCTCAAAGTTTACTGGGGGATATCAGTGTGGAAACAAATATTATGTACTGCTGAGAGAAGGGTAAGTGCAAAATGGAAAAGAGATTGTAAAACAAATAATTGGTTTAAATCAGAGCCCCAAGGAAGCATGCTCACACTTTCCCCTTCCTCACCTTTACTCAGGCTTCTCCCCCGCTGCTTCAAGTGCCTTTTCTTAAGCCCCACCTTCCTTCAAGGCTTCATTCAAATGCACACTCCTCCATGAAGCCTCCACCCCATCAAAAGGCATCCTATCCTCTCCTGTACCCCCTCTCTTTTACTGATGTCAACTTGACCCAATCTTTACTTGGTAATCCTTCTTCCTTGTTAATCTATCCATTATGCTCCTTTGGGGTCATAGGGAAATGCCAAAAATTTAGACACATATCCAGTAAGAGGAAGGTCAGTCTCTAAGAGCAACCTCTTTTATGATTCTGTGAGCATTTAACATCCATGTTGCTAGAAACACCTGTGAATGACCTGACCCCTCTTTGGAGCAGAATGTGATTGGTGTATTGCTTCAAGGAGACTGTCATTGTTCTGGGAAATATTCCAAAGTTTGCTATCACCAGTGAATATGTACAGAGAATAGAGCCTGCAGATAAGCTGTCCTCTGATTAGCTTCAGACATGTTCCAAGCAGCTAGGATGTGGTAGATTTAGCCTTAGGAAATTCACTTGACCTTTCTAAGCCTCAGTTAATTCATCTAAAAATGGAGGTAATATAGTGGTTGAAAAAGCCAAAGGAATTGATGCTTGTGAAAACAGTGTGTAAATTGAAAATTATTCTTTGAGTATTAGTTTCTGGGAGATCTCCTTATCATCATTCAGGTAAATACTTGCCTCTGACATCTCTGAAAACCCTTTGCAAAGAGTTGTCTGTAGGAGAAACAGTTTAATTTGCAAATTGCTCCTTTATTTGCATGTAAATAAAGTACATCTGCAGTCACACCAGAATGATTACCTCTTTGAAATACCTCTCAAGGATCCTCAAAATGAATTTTATCCCCCCACCCGAAATAGTCTGTCACAAAGATAACCTCCAAATTCACTGACAGTATGTCCAACCACTTTTGCAAGATATATGGTTAGGCAGATAATTTTATTTATACAGGTAATTATTTTCTTCCAGCAAGTGAGTAGCTAGAAGATGGCCAAGAGAGGCCATGAGGAGTGCCTTTCTTTTACAGCCCATTTTTGGGTCTTACTTGCAAGGTTACTAAAGGTCTGTGCAGAAAAGTTGCAGTGTTTATGGCAAAAGCAAAACTCGCTGTAAAAGCAAGCCCTTGTTTCATTGCTTAGTGTTTTTAATCCCCAGCAGACATAACTTTGATCTGGCACTTGGCAGCATGGCAGTATACAAATTGTGGGGGAACAGTGATATTATCTGAATGAATTCATTTGTTGTAAGTTATAAATATATGGGCTTTTTCTATTTCATCACCCTCAAAATTTTATCTGTTTTTCCCAATGGAGCCATCTCTTGGCCTTTAATATGCTCCCTTTGAGCTCATGGGCATTGCTGCATGGCTAACATAGGAACCTTGAGAAATTGCTTCCAAGGTCCTTTTCTTTATTTTATCTTGATACTCAAGCTACCAGAGTCAGTAGTGACTGTGGTGGGCTGACAATGAAGTGGCAGCAAACCAAGCTTTGTCCTCTGGCTTCCCTTGACCCCTTCTATCCATCATCCAAGAGGCTCCAGGCCAGCATTCCACAGAGCAGCCTCACCAAACTCACTAGGACTGAAGGGAAACCAGGATTTCAAACAGTCATTATAGAAGGAAGGAATGGGACTTAGCATTTATAAAAACTACAGTTGTCTCTTTGTTGATTCTTTTCACTCCAGAAAGATAACTACTCTTTTTAGGAGACTTTCAAAACCTCATAATCTTCTAGAACTTGGGCTGCTTCCTTAAGAAGCACATTTCAGAAAGATGTCATGGCCAGCAAAATATTAAAAGATCAATCATTCATTCACTCATGCATTCAATTAGTGTAAACTGATATTTTTTTTTATTTGCCAGACACCAGGAATGACAAAAAAGAGTACTTTTAATCCTTGTCTCCTTCACAATTTAATAAAGATAGCCATTCTTTCATTTTATAATGATCTGTCACATTTCATGCACTGCTGCATGTCTTTACATGGTAATGACACAAGAGAATGATAGAAAAGCTGAGTGTGGATCTAACCACTTTCAAGGCTCCATTATGAAATACTGGATTTGCAATTTTAAAGAACTATTTTGAAATGTTACCCTATGGCACTGCAGGTTATAGAATCTTGCTGTCATAAAAGGCAAGAACATAGGTGATAATGACATGAATGAGATGAGAAGTTGGGAAGAGTTAAAGTGTTCAATTTCTTTTAGAAAAGAGTGGTGGCACTAGTGTTAAATAACTGGCCAGCCAATGCAGGAGACATAAGAGATCCCTGAGTTGGAAAGATCCCCTGGAGGAGAGCATGGCAACTCACTCCAGTATTCTTGCCTGGATAATCCAATGGACAGAGGAATCTGGCAGGCTACAGTCCATAGAGTTGCAAAAAGTTTGACAAAACTGAATCGACTTAGCACACATGTGTGCACACACACACACACACACACACAGACACACACACGTACTTTATGCATACATCATGGCAGAGTAAACCACTACAAAAAAAAAGAAAGCTAGCATGTGACCCTAGGCAAGTCACTGAAGCTCTCTGGATTCTGCTTCTGTATCTACAAGGCTGTTAATGGTATTTGCTTTTTCTACTTCATGAGTATGTTGTGAGTAATGTATAGAAAGGTATTTGCTCATGCTACCACATCTTACAAATGTATGAGATTGATATCAGAACCTTATAAAGGTAGACCTGCCTTCATTAATGACTTCCAGTGTCTTTAAAGACCTCTGCAGACTTTATATTAGATCATTTGAGGTACAATTTACAAGACACTCTTGATCTTCTTTTCTGACTCCTATTATTGGCACCAAAAGGCATGGTAGGATTTTTTTTTTTTTTAGGAGCCTTCCCTTGTGGCTCAGATGGTAAAGAATCTGCCTGCAATGCAGTAGACCCAGGTTTGTTTGTTGGGTCGGGAAGATCCCTTGGAGAAGGGAATGGCAACTCACTCTAGAATTCTTGCTTGGAAAATCCCATGGACAGAGGAACCTGTTTTTTTAAAGATAAAATTCACATGCTATAATATTCACCCTTTTTAAGTGTTTAATTCCGTGGTTTTAGTATGTTCAAGAAATCGTGAAAACATTACCATTATTTGATTCCAGAACATTTTCATCATCTCAAAAAGATACCCTGTACCAATGAGCACTTACTCCCAATTTCCCCTCCTCTCAGGCCCTGGAAACTGCTAATATTTTCTGTCTCTATGGATTTATAAATTCTGAACATTTACCTCAGTGGAACATTACATGACATTTGTATCTGGATCCTTTCACTTAATATGATGTTAATCCATGTTTTAGTATGCATTAGTATTTCATTTTTTCTGATTGAATAATAATTGCTGGGTTATATGGGGCTTCCCTGGTGGCTCAGATAGTAAAGAATCTGCCTGCAATGCAAGAGACCTGGGTTCGATCCCTGGATTGGGAGGATCCCTTGAAGAAGGGAATAGCTACCTACTGAAGTATTCTTGCCTGGAGAATTCCATGGACAGAGGAGCCTGGTGAGCTATGGTCAATGGGATCGCAAAGAGTTGGACACAACTGAGTGACTAACACTTGCACTTTCATGGTAACTGTACGTTTAACAGGGACTAAGGGTTTTCTTTCTTTCTTTTTTTTTAATGAGACTTCACCATTTTACATTTCCATCAGCATTGTATGACGGTTCTCCACATCTTTACCAACTCATTATTATATTGCATTATTATTTTTTTATTATTATACCCATCTTAGTGGGTGTGAAGTGGTATTGTATTGTGGTTTTGATTAGTGTTTATATAATAGCTGATGATGTTATGCATCTTATCATATGGTTTTTGGGCATTTGTGTATCTTCTATAATCAAATTACTATTCATATCCTTTCCCATGTTTTGATTGGATTATTTCTTTTTTGCTATTGACTGGTAAGTATTCTTTGTGAGTTATAGATACAAGCCTCTTATCAGATATCAGATTGTCTTTTCACTATTTTGATGGTATGAAAGAATAAAATCTTTAATGAAGTTCAGTTTATCCATCTTTTTCCTCTATTGCTTGTGTTTTGGTGCCTTATCCAAAACTTTATGCCTAATCCAAGGTCACAGACATTTACACTTATGCTTTCTTCAAAGAATTTTGTAGTTTTAACTGTTCCATTTGGATTTTTGATCCATTTGGAGTTGATTTTTTTTTTTCAGATGATGTGAGGTGAGAGTCGAACTCCATTTTTGCATGTAGATAACATGCTGTCCCAGAATTATTTGTTGAAAAGAGTATTGTTTCTCCATAGCCATCTTAGTATCCTTGTTAAAAACTATTAATCATAAATACATGCACTTATATCTGGACTTTCAGCTCTATTCCACTGAACTATATATCTTTCCTTATGAAACCAGTACACCATCTTAATGACTGTAGCATCATAGTAAGGTTTGAAATTGGAAAGTGTGAGTCCAACAAATTTGTCCTTCATTTTCAAGATTGTTTTGGCTATTCTAGGACACTTGCATTTTCATATGCATTTTTGAAAAACCTTGTAATTTCAGGAAAAGTGATAGTTGGGTTTTGGTAGGTCAGAGTGGGGAGTTTTGTCATGTTAACAATATTAAATCTTCACATTCATGAACACAAGACGTCTTTCCATTTATTTAGTTGTTCTTTAATTTCTTTCAGTTACGTTTTGTAGCTTTCAATGTATAAATTTCATAGACTTTTAAATTTATCCCTAAAGACTTTATTCTTTTTGATGCTTTTGTAAATGGAGTTGATTTATTAATTTTGTTTTGGATTACTCATTGCTACTAAAATGTAACTAATATGTATATATTGATCTATTATACTGCATCCTTGCTGAATTAATTTATCAACTCTAATAGTTATTTTGCATATTTTTAGAATTATCTTTGTATTAGATAAAACAGTCTGTGAAAAGAGATAGTTTTCTGTCTTCTTTTCCAATCTGCATGCCTTTTATTTCTTTTTCTTGTCTAATTGCCCTGACTAGAACATCCAGTACAATGTTGAATAGAAGTGATGAGAGTTGACATCCTTGTTTTGTTCCCAATCTTAGGGGAAAAGCTTTCAGTCTTTAACCATTAAGTATGGTGTTAGCTCTGAGTTTTTCATAGATACCCATTATCAGGTTGAGGAAGTTTCCTTCTAGTCCTGGTTTATTGAAATATTTTTATCAAGAAACATTGCTGGATTCTTTTAAATGCTTTTTCTGTGTCTATTTAAATCACATGTGGTTTTTGTCTTTTATTCTGGTAAAATGTTAAATTATGTTGGTTTAGTTTTGTTGTGTTGTTGAACCAACCTTACATGTATCCTGGGATACATTTCACTTGGTTATGGGGTATAAACCCTTTTATGTATTGCTTTTTGGTTTGTAAGTATTTTGTTCAGATTTTACCTCCATATTGTATTCATTAGAAAATGTGATCTGTAGTTTTCGTCTTGCCCTATCTTTGTCTCATTTTGTTATCAGGGTAATAATACTTTCAAAATAAATTGGAAAGTATACCTTCATCTTTTTTTCCTCTTTCAGAAGTATTTGTGAAGAATTGGTATAAGTTCTTTAAACATTTGGTAGAATTCAGTAATAAAGCCATGAGTCCTTGGACTGTTCTTTGTGGGAAATTATTATTATTACTACAATTATTATTATTCTTCATTATCTTTGTTATAGGTATATTCTGACTTTAGTTTTGAGTCAGATTTGACAGTTTGTTTCTTTCTAGTAATTTTCATTTCATCTGTGTTACTCAACTTGTTGGCATATAATTGTTTGTGGCATTCTCATATAATTTTTTTTTCTGTAAGATTTTGTTCAGTAAAAATGATTCAATAAATTACCTTTATTTCCATAGTATCCTCTCCTCTTTCATTCCTGATTTTCATACTTTGAGTCCTTTTTTTTTTTTTTCTCTTGGCCAGCCTATTAAAAGGTTTGTCAATTTGTTGATCTTTTCAAAGAACCAAAATTTGGTTTTGTTCATTTTCTCTTTTGTTTTCTGTTGTCTATTTCGTTTATTTATGTCTTTATTTTTAAATCATTTTTCCTTCTGCTTTTTCTTTTTTTAGTTTACTTGCCTTTTTCTAGTGTCTTAAGGTAGAAGATTATGTTACTTATTTGAGCTCTTTCTCAGCAGCTGCAAATAATGTAAATGTACTATAAATTTTCTTCTAGGCACTGTTTTTATTGAATTCCAACAGCTTTGGCACATTGTCTTTTCATTTCAATTTATCTGAAGGTATTTTCTTATTTCCCTTGCAATTTCTTCTTTGAACAATTGATTGATTAGGCTGCATTAACTTTCACATATCTGTGAATTTCTCAAACTTCCTGATTGCTCATTTAATTCTATTAATATTTTTTAAAAGAGAACATCCTTTGTATGATTTTGGTCCATTTGAACTTAAAGAGGTTTGTGTTATGGCCTTAACTATGTTCTTTCCTGGAGGATGTTCAATGTGCATTTAGAAATATGTATGATGGTGTTTTGGGGTAGAGAATTCTATAGATATTTGTTAAAGCTGATTTTTATAGTGTTGACACTACTTCCCTTCTCTTATATTCTGCTTACTTATTCTATTCTTATTGAAAATGAGGTCATTACCATCTTTCTAAATTCCATATATATGTGTTAGTATACTGTATTGGTGTTTTTCTTTCTGGCTTACTTCACTCTGTAAAATAGGCTCCAGTTTCATCACCTCATTAGAACTGATTCAAAAGTATTCTTTTTAATGGCTGAGTAATACTCCATTGTGTATATGTACCACTGCTTTCTTATCCATTCATCTGCTGATGGACATCTAGGTTACTTCCATGTCCTGGCTATTATAAACAGTGCTGCGATGACCACTGGGGTACACATGTCTCTTTCAATTTTGGTTTCCTCGGTGTGTATGCCCAGCAGTGGGATTGCTGGGTCATATGGCAGTTCTATTTCCAGTTTTTTAAGGAATCTCCACTGGGATGACCCAGAGGGATGGTATGGGGAGGGAGGTAGTAGGGGAGTTCAGGATGGGGAACATGTGTACACCCGTGGTGGATGCATGTTGATGTATGGCAAATCCAATACAATATTGTAAAGTAAATAATAATAATAATAATAAATATAATAAATATTATTTACTTTACAAGATTTGGGAGAATGGCATTGAAACATGTAGGGTATCATGTATAAAACGAGATGCCAGTCCAGGTTCGGTGCATGATGCTGGATGCTTGGGGCTGGTGCACTGGGACGACCCGGAGGGATGGTGTGGGGCCGGGGGGGGGGAGGGAGGAGGGTTCAGGATGGGGAGCACATGTGTACCTGTGATGGATTCATTTTGATATTTGGCAAAACTAATACAATTATGTAAAGTTTAAAAATAAAATAAAATTTGAAAAAAGGAGAAAAAAATAATAATAATAATTTAAAAAAATTTTTTAAGAAAATGAGGTCTTTAAATTTCTGTTATTTAACCATCTATTTTTCCATTCAATTCTGTCAGTTTGTAATTTAAGTTTTTCAGGCTCTGTTATTAGATTCTTATATGTATAACTGTATGTCTTCCTAATGAATTCAACTTGATACTGTTACAACATGACCATCTTTGTCAACAGTCACAGACTTTATCTTCATGTCTATTTTGTCTGATAGTAGTAATGGAGGAGCCTGTTGGGCTGCAGTCCATGGGGTCGCTAAGAGTCGGACACGACTGAGCAACTTTACTTTCACTTTTCACTTTCATGCATTGGAGAAGGAAATGGCAACCCACTCCAGTGTTCTTGCCTGGAGAATCCCCGGGACAGAGGAGCCTAGTGGGCTGCGGTCTATGGGTTCACACAGAGTCGGACACGACTGATGTGACTTAGCAGCAGCAGTATACCCACTCCAGCTTTCCTTTGGTTACTGTTTACATAGAATACTTTTTCTGTTCTTTTACTCTCAAAGTGTTTGTCTCTGAATCTATGGTGTCTCTTGTAGACAAGCATATAGTTGTATCTCATGATTTTTTTTTCCAATTCATTCCTCAAATCTCTGTCTTTTAATAGCAGTGTTTAATACAATTACACTTAATTATTTATTAGGCAGGATTTACACCTGCTAAACCTCATAGTTTGTTGTTGCTGCTGTTTATTCTTGTCTTTGTTATTTGCTTGTTTAGTGAGTTTTTAAAAACTAATTCTAAATGCTTGGGAATATGTTGAAGCTTTTCAAAACCTCCAGTGGATATTTCATTTCTTTACTTCTTTTTTTAAGCTCTTTGGTTAGCTCATTGTTTGCCACAGTTGTTACCACCAACTCAGCCAGCCTTGAT
Source organism: Bos javanicus (assembly GCF_032452875.1). Taxonomy (NCBI): domain Eukaryota; kingdom Metazoa; phylum Chordata; class Mammalia; order Artiodactyla; family Bovidae; genus Bos; species Bos javanicus. The sequence goes on along the minus strand of NC_083897.1, from coordinate 85,153,038 downwards.
GTTCGGCATTTGTCTCTGATTATTTTCTACAAACTCCCCCAGGGAAAAAGCTATTCACACTGGCAAGCTCTGAGTCAGGTTAAATAAACATAGTCTTGAAAATGGAGTCTTTCAGGGAATCCTTAGACAGGTCGAACAGTAACAGTTCTTTGAGAAAGGGGCTTTAAAGGAGATCCAACCCCTTTCTGTCTCCTCCTGTGATTACCAATCTGCACGTTTTTACCATCATTGCAGATTGTTGGTTTTCATGGTAACTATGGAGCTGGGAGGGGATGATGGGCAATAGGGCAAGTTTAAATATCATAAAGCTTTGAATAAATCCTCTTCAGATTGATACAAGCATTTGTTTAATTTCTAGAGTTCTAAAAATGTTTATTCTGACCATCTTTTGGCCAATTTTATAATTTATTTCATGGAGGAGAGGATTTTAGGAGTCCCTCACTTCATCATTTACTCTGACATTACTCCAGTCTAAAATGGTTTGATCGAGCACTCTCCAATATGTACACCCATGGCTGATTAATGTTAATGTATGGCAAAAACCACTACAATATTTTACTTAGCCTCCAATTAAAATAAATAAATTAATTTTGTAAAAAAACTGAGTATCTACAGTGTCCAGTAAAAGGACCCTGAAAGTTACTTGGATTTTCAGGATCTTTCTGCTATTACTGAGGTCACTATCCCAATGTTGTTTTTTGTTTGACAAGCAAGAAGAAAGATGTTTTATGCATGTGATATAAAAATATAAACCAGACCATGTTCTGCCTCTATTCAGAATCCTCCATTGTATCCCAGTCTCACTCATGGTAAGAGTATTTGACCTATAAATTAATGACCTTTATGATCATAAATGATCTCTTCTGCTGTTAGCTCTCAGACTTCATCTTCTACAGCTGTAGCCACACTGGCTTCTTTGCCATTTCCCAAATATGATAAGTATCCTCCCACATCAAGGACCTACATCAGCTGTTCCCTCAGCCATGAATGCGCTTCCCTTTGATACTTGTGTGGCTCACTTTCACTTTCTTTAAGTTTTGGCCAGGCATCACCCCAATGAAACCTGTCTTCACCACTCAAAATCATTGTCACTAAGCACTCCCCATTCCCTTTACTATGTTTTTTGTTCATAGCACTTGGTGCTTTCTAACATACAATTTTATTTTTTCTAATTTATTGTGTGTATTGTTTATTGTCTGCTTCCTTCCTTCTTTCACATCCCCACACACATTAAAATGGATATTAGTCAAGATAGATTTGTGATTATTTGTTCAATGATGTATCTCAAGCATCTAGAATATTGCTTGGCATAAATATTTAATAGATATCCAATTAATTAATTCTGCCTTAATATTTCATCTATCATATGGCAAAGAAAACAATGCTTATTATATATTCCACTACTTAGTAGGTGTTTAGCCATTTTTCATTGAATGACACAATGAATATTATACTCCATTTCTAACCCTTTTTTTTTTCTAGTATTTTCAGGTAAATGAAAGTGAAAGTCATTCAGTCATGGCCAACTCTTTGGGACCCCATGGACTATAGTCCATGGAATTCTCCAGGCCAGAATACTGGAGTGGGTAGCCTTTTCCTTCTCCAGGGGAGTCTTCCCAATTCAGGGATCAAATCCAGGTCTCGCGCATTGCAGGCAGATTCTTTACCAGCTGAGCCACAAGGGAAGCCCAAGAATACTGGAGTGAGTAGCCTATCTCTTCTCCAGCAGATCTTCCCAACCCAGGAATCGAACCAGGGTCTGCCTGCAGGCAGATTCTTTACCAACTGAGCTATGAGGGAATGTTCAACCTAAATGAATTTTCCCAGATAACTGATCTCCAAAAAGTCTAGGTTTTAACATTGTTATGTATCTCTTCATGTAATGGGTACAGTGGTTTTCATGCCGACCAGAACATAGCAGAGTCACTGTAATTTAACATTTTTGTTGAATTTTGGAAAACTATGGAAAAATAATCAGAATGAGCAAATACACTGTGTGGCAAAGATTTCATCTCTTACTTAACTGTATAAGCTTCGACAATTCTGTTAACCATTCTCAGCTTCAATTTCATCATTTGTAAAATTATAATAACTTCTCTGAATTGTTGTGAGGTTCAAGCAGGATAATGCATAGGGACACTACTTAAAAGTTTTAAAGCTACCAACAAATGCAAGGTGGAGTTGATATAAATGTTTATGATTTAGTAAGATGATGAATACATATAAACTGATTTCTAGTGGTGAGTGCTTAGGGAACAGAGAAGGAGCACAGTCAATATGAGAACTAAACATGAATAACATCAGCACTACCTGTCATTAGTTGAAAATTATTTTACATTCCTAATGTTCTAGGGTGAGCCTCTTTCAATACTGGAGTTTTGCAAGTCTTTTAGCCCTAGATTGTTAGGAGGTTTTGATGTTTTGCATGTTTTGGAGGCAAAGATGACTCCCATGTTTCCTAGGAAAATCTCTGATGCTGTTGGTGCTGAAAATATACTCCAAAATGCATAGACTCTCAGATACCTAGGGACCTCTGAGACAGTGAAAAAAAGAACAGAAAGTTAAACTTGGTTGTCAGCTCATGTTCCTCAAGTTGGCCAGGCTGGGATTTTTTTGATTGTTTTGTTTTGTTGTTGTTGTTTGGTTTTGGTTTGGTTTTCATTAAGGAATGCCTAGCAACATTTACCTTTGGATTTTTCTGACTTTCCAAATCACAAATGGAAAGGAGTAATGTATTCGTTTCTTTTTAGAGGAATTTTAAGATTAATGACAGACTTCTCACATTGTCAGTGACCATTATTATTATTTTTTTTTTGTAGTTCAGTTGATTTCAACATTTTCAGTGAGAATTGTTTGGGGGAACTCTAGTATATGACAGGAAAATACATTATCTTTATGGCAGATTGATGGCACGTGTGGACCTTTCTTGATGAACGTAGTCTCCCTGCCCTCTTGTTGGAAGGTTGGAAAGTAAAGCTTTTAAGCAAGCACTCAGCATTCCTTCTACAAAGGGTTTGTCTAGTCAGAGGTATGGTTTTTCCAGTAGTCATGTATGGATGTGAGAGGTGGACTATAAAGAAAGCTGAGTGCCTAAGAATTGATGCTTTTGAACTGTGGTGTTGGAGAAGACTCGTGAAAATCCCTTGGACCACAAGGAGATCAAACCAGTCAATCCTAAAGGAAATCAGTCCTGAATGTTCATTGAAGGACTGATGCTGAAGCTGAAAGTCCAATACTTTGGCCACCTGATACAAAGAACTGACTCATTTGAAAAGACCCTGATTCTGCGAAAGATTGAAGGCAGGAAGAAAAGGGGACAACAGAGGATGAGATGGTTGGATGGCATCACCAATGTGATAGACATGAGTTTGAGTAGGCTCAGGGAGTTGGTGATGGACAGGGAAGCCTGGTGTGCTGCAGTCCATGGGGTCACAAAGAATCGGACACAACTGAGTGACTGAACTGATTCCTTCTACTGCCCTGCAAGCCTCCAGCTGTTATTTTCCTGATCAGGTCAAACTCTTTTGGTAGTTATAAAAACAAAAAATACTTTGTTTTTAATAGAAAGGTAAAGATAGAGTGGAATAGAGCCAACGTATTTGGCTCCATCTAAGGCAAATAATCTGGCTTCCCTGATAGCTCAGTTGGTAAAGAATACACCTGCAATGCAGGAGACACCAGTTTGATTCCTGGGTTGGGAAGATCCACTGAAGAGGGATAGGCTACCCACTCCAGTATTCTTGGGCTTCCCTTGTGGCTCAGATGGTAAAGATTTGGCCTGCAATGTGGGAGACCTGGGTTTGATCCCTGGGTTGAGAAGATCCCCTGGAGAAGGGAAAGGCTACCCACTCCAGTATTCTGGCCTAGAGAATTCCATGGACTGTACAGTCTATGAGTTGCAAAGAGTTGGACATGACTGAGTGACTTTCACTTTCATGGCAAATAATTCAGAGCAAAATGACTTTTTAAACTTCAGTGTTGAAGGAGGTTCACCCTAGAACATCAGGGATGTAAAATAATTTTCAACTAATTACAAGTAGTGCTGATGTTTTAAGACTTAACTGAATATTTTAGTCTTTGATGACAAATAAGTCATTAATTTCACACTTTGTTTCATCCATTAATCTTGGCTCTTTCCAACCTGCATGCCTTTCAAATACATCATTTCCTTTACTTGGTATTCTCTACCTGTGCTTTGTTAACATAGTAAAGTTCTTTTTCCATAAAGATTATTCCTTAATTACTCCTTAATTCTTTCATTTTAAGAGTTTAACAACATTTGCAAGTTGTATTTCTCTTACTATACAGTTTACTTTGTTGTTTTTCAATCATTAAGTCATGTCCGACTCTTTATGACCCCATGGACTGCTGCACACCAGGGTCTCCTCCACTATCTTCTGGAGTTTGCTCAAATTCATGCCCATCGAGTCAGTGATGCTATCTAACCATCTCATCTCTGCCTCCCCCTCCTCTCTTTGCCTTCCATCTTTTCCAGCGTCCTAACATCCCATTATTTTGTCTTCTGGTGATATTATATAAAAACTGTTATTTTGCCCCGTTCATTATACATAGTCTCCTAGGTTCTTTTTTTTTTTTTTTAATTTACTCATTGACTCCTCTCTTTTCCTCTTTCTCTTTCAATATTTAGTGAATGCCTATGAGGGCCAGCCATTGTGCTAGTTATTTTGCCCACTTTGTTTCATTTACATGTCCCAGCATACCTGTAAGTCTATTTTACTGTGAGCTAAACTGAAGTCCAAAGAAATCAAGTTACTTGTTCCAAGTCCCTTCTAGTAAGCAGGGATTTGAATAAAATCTGTAGAATTACAATGCCTTATTTTTTCTCTACTATACTATACTGGCTCCTTTCTCTGTAGTTTCCAGTGATTTTTCTGAGTGTCCCATGTCAATCTTTTGGTACCTTTGTGGGGCTTTCCTAGAGTCAGAAAGGATTTTCAGCTTCTTAGTGCTCTGAGTCCATCACAGGGTGACTTCCTAAAGGGAAGTAACTCAAAACAATGTTTGGGAGAGACTTGGAGAAGGTGGCTATGAAATAATTGGGATACAAGCTCACATCTTCCCTGCTGCAACCAGGAATGCTTCCACCATCACAGGCAATGTTGAGCCCAGTGAGGCAGCACTTGGTGGGGCGTGGGGGATGGTAATGGCCTCTCCAGCTTTTCTTGAAGCTGTCACATAGCTCAGTAGGTCTTTTGTGGGGCCCAGGATAGGGTTTTTATTTCTATAAACCTTTTATTTTTTTCTTTTCTTTTTGTCTCTTTTTCCTTCTCCTAGTTCCTGCCTCTTCCCTGACCCCTTCCACTTCTCTTCCTCTTCCTCCCTTTCTTCCTTCTCCTCCTCTCTCTTCTTCTTCCTTTCTTCCTTTTGTTTCCCCTCCTCCTCTCCCTCTCCTTCTCCCCCCCATCATTAATTTTGTCAAGAGGCATGTAAGTGTTTTGATACAGTATACACTATAATCTTGATAATTATCAATAGTTTTTTTTTTAAGTTTTAGTAAATCAAATCAGAATAGCACTCATAAAGGGAGTATAATGAAGGTGTGCTTGAGCTGCAGATTTACTTTCAGTTTTCAAATTTGATCTTAGGTGACCTTTATTTCTAAAACTATATAGTAAGAAAACTCTGAGGTATTTTATTAAAATGCTTTATTATAGAGCACTTGATAAATAAATAACATTAAGCACAGTCCTTGAGTGCTGCACAATAAAGATTTCAGCAGTAACTTCAACCTTGATCAGCACTTCCCACGTTCCATTTGATTCCAGCAAAGTCACACCATTCAAACAACTCTTGTTTACCAAGTACCTAGAATTTGCCAGATGTTTTGTGTATATTATTTTAAATGTCCATGGCTTCCCAAAGGTGGATGTTATGATCCCCACTTTATAAAGGGGAAAATAGATTCAGAAAGGTTTATGCTATTTGCCAATGTTTATGCTATGTCCATGGGCTTCCCTGGTGGCTCAGCAGTAAAGAATCCACCTGCAATGCAGGAGACACAAGAGATGCTGGATCAGTCCCTGGGTCGGGAAGATCCCCCAGAGAAGAGCATGGCAACCCACTCCAGTATTCTTGCTTGGAGAATCCCATGGACAGAGGAGCCTGGCAGGCTAGTGGCCACAGGGTCACAAAGAGTTGGACACAACTGAAGCGACTGAGCACACATGCACATGCTATGTCCATAACTAGTAAATGACATTGCTGGGACTCATAATGCAGTCCCTCTGATTTCTAAGTTCCTGTTCTTGCCACCACACTATATTTCTTTGCCAACTAAGAAATAGCTAAGAAAGGTAATAGAAGCTTCATAGTCTATGCCTATAGTCTCTTAAACTCTGGGCTGAGAATTAATTTATTGGGAGATTATTGAATTCTCCTCATTGTGCTCCCCCATCATTTTATATATGAAGAAATTGAGTCTTAATAGAAAGCACTGACTTGCCCAGCACCTCACAGTGAGCCTTTGTAGTCAAGCCATGACTTACACCTCCTTGCCTCATTCCAGAATTCTCTCATCCTCTTTTGTATTATTGCTATTTCATGTGTATTCATTTTATCTCCCACTAGATTGCAAGCTCATAAAAGGCAAGTGTTATGTTTTTTTTGTTTTTTTTTTTTCTCTTCTACAGACTCAGCACAGGGCTTGACTATTGGGTTTTCAGTAGACATTTATTAGTAGACTAACTTGTTGTTGTTCAGTCACTCAGTCGTGTCCAACTCTTTGTGACCCCCATAGACTGCAGCACGCCAGGCTTCCTTGTCCTTTACCACCTCCCAGAGTTTGCTCAAACCCATGTCCACTGAGTCAGTGATGCCAATAGTATTATAAAGTTATTGACTAGTTTATTTTGTCAACAGCAGGAGTACCGTCTCTGGCCTTATTAGAGTAGCAGCTTCTCTAATTACACAATATGGTGAACAGGCAACACACCCTTTGTGAGTGGTGACTCAATAAACTGGGAACTAGGATGTGCTTGGGGGCACCTCGTATTGATTTCCTCTCTGACCAAGCCCCTTGTGTAAGTAGGGATACCGAAGCCCAGAGAGTATAAATGATTTATCGCAAGGCAACAGGGAAGTTTATAACAGAGGTTTGACTATTTTAAGTATTATTTATTTAAATTAAACAATACATGCACATGATTCAAAACTGTTAAATCACAAAAGGTTAAAGAGTGAAAAATAATTCCAACTCCCCATCATTCAGGCATGCAGTTCTCTTCTTCAGAGGCAACCAATGATTTTTAGTTTCTCGTATACATAATATATTAATTTATAGGCATATAAAAAATGTGTCAATTTTCCCCAGAGAATTTGTGTTCTGTGTTGTTTTGCATCTTTTTCCCACTTTAATATGTATCTTGGAGATTGTTCTACTCGGTGTATACAAAACTGCTTCATTTTTAAATGGCTGCATTATACAACTCTACCTACTGATGATCATTCATCTTGTTTCCAGTCTTCTGCTATTATAAACAATGTTGCAGAGAATAATCTTGTATATATGTCATGTCACACATGTATGTGCTGGGTTAAAGCATATATACATTCTAATTTTGAAAGCTTAAGTCAAATTATCCTCCACAAAGATTGTAAGATTATGCAAAATGTGAATTTGATAAAATTTTTAAATGAAATAATTACTGTTAATTTTACAAAATAATTATTATCTTGACTTTACAGCACTATTCAATACCAAGTTTCTTTAAATAATCAATCCCCACTGTATACTCAAATGAGAATTCGGTTTAAAGAAATGTGATTTATACACTACTGTCCAGGAAAACTTCTATTGGGTAAAGCATGTGAAGATAGCAATGTTTCTAAAATGCAATTGAGGCTATATAAACTGTACTTTTAATCATTTTACCAGGCCCCAGAGATGTGCTCAGATGAAAGTAAATGGAGAAAAGGACAAGGGGATCAGACTCAAGTAAAAGAAAGTAAAGCTACCATGAAGGCAGGACTGGTATTGTGCCAATAAACTAGATTTCTGACTGTGAGGGAGCAGAGGCAGTGGGAAGCTTTGATATTTGTAGTGTTCATTAATATTTCACAATATAGACACTCATCATAACAAACATCATCTTCCAACAACACAGTAGAAGACTCTACACATGGACATCACCAGATGGTCAATATCAGAATCAGACTGATTATATTCTTTGTAGGCAAGATGAAAAAGCTCTATACAGTCAGCAAAAACAAGACTGGGAGCTAACTGTGGCTCAAATCATGAACTCTTTATTACCAAATTCAGACTTAAGTTGAAGAAAGTAGGGAAAACCACTAGATGATTCAGGTATGACCTAAATTCAATCCCTTATGATTATAAAATGAAAGTGACAAATAGATTAAAGGGGTTACATCTGATAGACAAGAGTGCCTGAAGGACAATGGACAGAGGTTCCTGATATTGTACGGGAGGCAGGGATCAAGACCATCCCCAAGAAAAAGAAATGCAAAAAGGGAAAATGGTTGTCTGAGGAGGCCTTATAAGTAGCTGAGAAAAGAAAAGAAGTGAAACACAAAGGAGAAAGGAAGTACACCCATGTGAGTGAAAGGTTCCAAAGAATAGCAAGGTAAGATAAGAAAGCCTTTCTACATGATCAATGCAAAGAAATGGAGAAAAACAATAGAATGGGAAAGACTAGAGATGTCTTCAAGAAAATTAGATATACCAAGGGTACATTTCATGCAAAGATGGGCATGATAAAGGGCAGAAATGGTATGGACCTAACAGAAACAGAAGACATTAAGAAGAGGTGGCAAGAATACACAGAAGAACTCTACAAAAAGATCTTCATGACCCAGATAACATGATAGTATGGTCACTCACTAGAGCCAGATAACCTGGAATCTGAAGGCAAGTGGGTCTTAGGAAGCATCACTACGAACAAAGCTACTGGAGGTGATGGACTTCCGGTTGAGCTATTTCAAATCCTAAAAGAAGATGCTATGAAAGTGCTACATTAAATATGCCAAGAAATTTGGAAAACTCAGCAGTGGCCACAGGACTGGAAAAGATTAGCTTTCGTTCCAATCCCAAAGAAAGGCGTTGCTAAAGAATGTTCAAACAACTGCACTCATCTCACATGCTAGCAAAGTAATGCTCAAAATTCTCCAAGTGAGGCTTCAACAGTATGTGAACCATGAACTTCCAGATGTTCAAACTGGATTTAGAAAAGGCAGAAGAACCAGAGATCAAATTACCAACATCCGTTGGATCATTGAGAAAGCAAGAGTTTCAGAAAAAAACATCTACTTCTGCTTTATTGACTATGCCAAATCCTTTGACTGTGTGGATCACAACAAACTGTGGGAAATTCTTCAAGAGATAGGAATACCAAACCACCTTGCCTGTCTCCTGAGAAATCTGTATGCAGGTCAAGGACCAACAGTTGGAACTGGACAAGAAACAACAGACTGATTCCAAATTGGGAGAGGAGTATGTCAAGGATGTATATTGTCACCCTGCTTATTTAACTCATATGCAAAGTATATCATGCAAAATGCTGGGCTGGATGAAGCTTGGCTGGAATCAAGATTGCTGGGAGAAATATCAATAACCTCAGATATGGAGATGACACCACCTTTATGGCCAAACGTGAAGAAGAACAAAGAGCCTCTTGATGAAAGTGAAAAAGGAGAGTGAAAAAGTTGACTTAAAACCCAACATTCAAAAAACTAAGATCATGGCATCCAGTCCCATCACTTCATGGCAAATAGATGGGGAAACAATGGAAATAGTGACAGACTTTATTTTCTTGGGCTCCAAAATAACTGCATATGTTGACTGCAGCCATGAAATTAAAAGACTCTTGCTCCTTGGAAGAAAAGCTATGACCAACCTAGACAGCATATTAAAAAGCAGAGACATTACTTTGCTGACAAAGGTCCATCTAGTCAAAGCTATGGTTTTTCCAGTAGTCATGTATAGGTTTGAGAGTTGGACCATAAAGAAAGCTGACCTCAAGAGAATTGATGCTTTTGAACTGTGGTGATGGAGAAGCCTCTTGAAAGTCCTTTGGACTGCAAGGAGATCAAACCAGTCAATCCTAAAGGAAATCAGTCCTGAATATTCATTGGAATTACTGATGCTGAAGCTGGCACTTCAATACTTTGACCACCTAATGCAAAGAATTGACTCACTGGAAAAGACCCTGTTTCTGGGAAAGATTGAAGGCAAGAGGAGAAGGGGATGACAGAGGATGAGATGGTTGAATGGCATCACCGACTCAATGGACATGAGTTTGAACAAGCTCAGGGAGTTGGTGATGGACAGGGAAGCCTGATGTGCAGTCCATGGGGTCACAAAGAGTCAGGCATGACTGAGCAGCTGAACTGAGCTGAGACAGTCTCATGAGGACCAGTTTTAAGCTACCAGTGCTGCTGCTGCTGCTAAGTCACTTCAGTCGTATCTGACTCTGTGCAACCCCATGGACAGCCTAACAGGCTTCTCTGTCCATGGGATTCTCCAGGCAAGAACACTGGAGTGGGTTGCCATTTCCTTCTCCAATGCATGAAAGTGGAAAGTGAAAATGAAGTCACTCAGTCATGTCTGACTCTTGGCGACCCCACGGACTGCAGCCTACCAGGCTCCTCCATCCATGGGATTTTCCAGGCAAGAGTACTGGAGTGGGGTGCCATTGCCTTCTCCAAGCTACCAGTATGTCAGCATTGAATGTAAAGTTGTGAAGAGATGCTCAGAATTGTTTCTAATGAATCGCTACAAGCCAACTCCAGCACAAGACTGGACAGAACTTTAAGGGAAGACAGGTTGACAACATAAAACTTGGGTCTGACCAAATCTCAGATGACCTTGACAGAAGTGAACTGCCTATTATTCATAGTGTTTTCCTTGATGAGGTTGGAACCTGTGATTCTCCAAGATGGTCTTCCAAATCCCATATGAAGAACATAATCTGTTTGATGCTTCCTACACTGTTCATCTGAGTGGACTGAACCTCAGTAGTCTCCTGAGAAGCAAGAAAAGAAAAAGAAAAGTGTTTTGTGAATTGTCAAATGCTATTTCAATGTCAAACATTCATCCAGTTATTTTACCTGGTGTCACCTGCAAAACTACATAAGCAATAAACTCACTGTCAAAGGCCACATCAGCTGTTCTCTCCCCTAGCTGCACATTAGATAAAATAGGGAAGTGTTTAAAAATATCACAGTGCCTACCCTTGCCCCCAGTCAATTGAATCAGAACTATCAGGAGTGAAACTGGGCATAAGTATTTTGTAAAATCTCCCTAGGTGATTCTGGCTTGTAGCCAAAGTTAAGAATTACTGCCCTGCACAACCTGGTTCTACAGTCAAATCAGCTTAACCTACCACCTCCCCTCCTTTACCATATGCCAGCCACACGGGCCACATTGCTGTTTCAACAACACATCTAATTCATTCATGACTTTAAGGCTTTGTACTTGGTATTACTTCTCTTGAGAATTTTGCATGTCTGTCTCTATTATTCAAGTTTCATCTCAAAACCTCATCCTCAGAGAATCTTTTCCCACTGTACAAAATAAGCTCTCCTGTTCTATCACAGCACCCTGTTATATTTCTTTCATTTTATGTATCACCATCTGAAAATATCTAAATTATTATCACTCATTTATTGCTTGTCTTTTTCCACCAAAAGTTCACCTAGCTTAAGGGCAAGGCCTTTGTATTGTTCACTGTTGTTTTCCCAGTTGCCTAGAGTTGTGTTTGAAACATAGTAGATATACACTCAAAGATTGTCCTTTAACTATCATAGGATAGTTATTAAACATCTTCTATGGTTCAATTCAATGATGTCTTCAAATATTTCATTATATTAAGGGTTTAACTGTATATCATTGTGTTCAAGGCTGTTTATGACCTGCTGCTGCTGCTGCTGCTAAGTCGCTTCAGTCGTGTCTGACTCTGTGCGACCCCATAGACGGCAGCCCACCAGACTTCCCCGTCCCTGGAATTCTCCAGGCAAGAACACTGGAGTGGGTTGCCATTTCCTTCTCCAATGCATGAAAGTGAAAAGTGAAAGTGAAGTCGCTCAGTCGTGTCCGACTCTAGCGACCCCATGGACTGCAGCCCACCAGGCTCCTCCGTCCATGGGATTTTCCAGGCAAGAGTACTGGAGTGGGGTGCCACTGCCTTCTCCAGTTTATGACCTAGCCACCATCTAATTTGTCACCTTCACCTTCTACTTCCTGTATTCTTGAAGCAGGAGATCTATATGAATACAGTAGACAGAAAAGATGGTCTAGAACTGAATATTGCAGGGTTTTCTTTAACAGAGAAATATGTGTGTGTGTACTAGGGACAGGAAGCAGAGATGGAATGCTTGTGACCAGGGAATGGCCAATGAAGAGAACAGCATAGTCATAAGAGGGTTGCTCTTGGAGTAAAATGAAAGACAAGATAGATTCAGCAACATTATACATAACTCATCTCACGTATCTAATATTTCCCTACTACAAATGACTTTTACATACATTTTATATAATTTGTTTTGTAAAACTCTAGGATATAGACAATGCCATTATTTTTATCCTCATTTTTTTAGAGAGTAATCAAAGCTCAGACTTGCCTTCGGCCATTTGGAGCTGGGATTTGACACTTACTGTTCTGATTGCCAGTCTAGTACTCTTTATATTTCTGTTTTGTGGAGCTTGGACCAGATTGCAGAAGATCCAGACAGCCAAGAAGAGAAGTGTGGGTTTGATTCCTATTGTCCTCACTAGAGCTAACCATAACATTGAAAAAATCAGTAATGATCATGGCTTTATAACCACTCCCAAGAAGCCTTCCCATTGAGCAATGCCTGAGGGGCCTTGCTGAGGTCCCATTCATGGTACTGGTTCAATGGCCATCTGTGTTTCTGGACGGGTGGGACAGGTAAAGGAATGGTTAAATCCTTAGAATCACAAGGACTCAGCTACCTTATAAGTCCTTCTCATAAAAGATCTGCCCTTTGGTAGAGCACAGACTGTGTTGTTTAGAGTTGTCTAGCCTATTCCACAGGCCCAAAGATAGTAATCTAGGAGAAAAAAAAAGTACTAGAAAACAATAATGCTTGGGATTGCTTTTCATAGAAGAGAGCCCTTGGGTGATTAGGGCAGAGGTTTTATGCTGTCTCAGCCCCAGAGAAATAATGTCCATAGGATACATGACCATAAACAGGAGCTGGTCTCCCTTCAGTCTATGTAGGTCACTCAGGGAAGAGACACTTAGCTACTTGTTTCTATGAAGTGTTTTTGTTTTTCAGACAAAGCCTTTAAGGTCAAGAGAGTCGAGATTGGAAAAACAAGATAGAAATGCAGACTGGCTTTAGCTCTCCTTGAGTCACACTCAGGTGGACTCTAAGACTCTCAACACAAGTTCTAACATGAATAGAAGACTTCTGAACCTACCTTCCATAGTCTTCTACTGTTCTCTTCTGCATAAGATTCCCTTCTAGTTATAGATCGAGGGTGAACGGGGGGAGGGAAGATCAAGAGAGAAGTAAAAACACACACCTGGTCACACAGTGATTCAGTGAGACAGCAGGGCTGGTCCTTAGGTCTTTCTCCTTCTTGCTCTGTGCTTTTTAACTATTCTGTGCTACCTCTTTCTTTTAAGTATAGCATCAGGGCCCATATGAGAAAAGATACCACATTGACAAAAACAAACATCTATATCACAGGTCATACAGACCTGGCTTCTGATTCTGCTTCTGCCACTTATTAGCTGGTGACTGTAAGTGAGTCATTCAGCATCTCTGAGCCTTATTTTCCTCAACCTTAAAGTAAGAATAGCAGTTATCAAAAAGAATTTTTACAAGAATTAAATGAGTCAACATCTTTGAAGTCACCTAGAATAGTATGCAAAGCACAATGGGTTACCTCCTTTCTCCATTGCTTTCCCCAGGAACTTCAAGTGTTACTCTTCCTTGACACTAGGAAGAGGCAGTGGGTATATGGAGAAAATACAGGACAAATAAGTCATATGAGAGGCAAATAAAATATTTTCTTGGTTATAGTGGTTTAGTAGAAAGCATATGGTAACCTGTATTGAAACTGGGATATATTCTTTGGTATCAAAAGGCACTCTGTGTCTTAGGTTTCCTCATAAATTGAAGATAATGGCCTGTACCCTTCCTAGTCTGAAAGAAGGCTCAGTGAGATAATGAGTATGAAAATGACTTTGAAGTAATAAAGGAAATGTGCAAAGAATATTATGGGCAAGAACCTGAGTTTTAGTGCTATCATTGTCATTGACTCATTTAATCTTGGTCAAGTCCACTCTGCTTTCTGGATCTTGATTTCCTCATCTGTAAAATGAGAGCATTGAACTAGATGATCTCAGCAGACGTCATCCCTTCTTCTGATATTCAAGGAGTATATTATTTAAATAATAATAGATAAGATCTGCATAATGTCTTATGCTTTGTTATTTTATATCTACTTATCTACTATCAATGTGAGGATAGCACTGAACTACTAGAACTGCTAGCCTGGAGATAGAAAGACATGAATTCTTGTTTCTTGTCCCTACTTTGACATTGACTCACGGTATGATCTTAAGCAAGTTTTTTTTTTTTTTTTCCCCCCTCATTTTTGGACTCTAAGTTTCTTAATCTGTGAAATAGGAGATATGAGGGTTGAACTAAGTCAAGTAGATTTCTAAACTTTTCTGCAAAGCCCTGGGGAGTAAAAATGATACCATTAGATGGTATAATGATACCATCATTAGATAATGATCAATAGATAAGATCTATATAATGCTTTATGCTTTGTTATTTTATATCTACTATCATACCACAGTGATAAAGCTACAGAAAACGGGAGAAATGGAGAGATCTAGCTAGAGTTTTAAGTTTCCTATGCTTGCTTCAGATACATTAGATTTAATTTTCATCTGTTATGTATATGGGGTCTGTAACTAATGTTTCATTTGTTAAAAAAAAAAAAAAAGTTCATTGCAAAAGAAAAAATAATTTGAATAGTTTCTAAAGTATTAAGTTTTAAAAGTTGGATTCAATAAAATACGTTGTTTGATAACACCATTTTGTTGTTTTAATGAAATAGTATATTGTGAATATCCTTCGAAATTAAAAAAAAAAAGACATTGCACAGTGTTTCCTTGCATGAGTATGGAATAATTTATTTAATCATTCTCATAATGTTGGACATTTACATTTTTCCAATGCATTTGTCCCTTGGTATCTGCTGGAGATTGGTTCCAGGAACCCCAGTGGATGCCAAAATATGTGGATGTTCAAGTCCCTTATATAAAATGATTTAGTCCACCTGAAACCATAAAACTCCTAGAAGAAAACAAAGGCAGTACACTTTTTGTCATCAGTCCTAACAGTTCTTTGTTGAATCTGTTTCCTTGGACAAAAACAACAAAATAAAAAGAAAATACAAATGAGACTACATCACACTAAAAAATCTTTTGCATAGTAAAGGAAACTGACAAAACAAAAAGGCAACTTACTGTCTGGGAGAAGATATTTGCAAATGATATGTCAGATAAAGGATTAATATTCAAAATATATAAAGAACTCACACAGCTCAACATACATTTAAAAAAAGCAATTTAAAAATGAGCAGAGGACCTGAGTAGACATGTTTCCAAAGAACACATATAGATTAACAAAATGCACATGAAAAGATACTCAGCATCACTAATTATCAGAGAGTGTATGAAAGACAGCAAAAGAGACACAGATGTATAGAACAGTCTTTTGGACTCTGTGGGAGAGTGTGAGGGTGGGATGATTTGGGAGAATGACATTGAAACATGTATAATATCATATATGAAACGAATCGCCAGTCCAAGTTCGATGCATGATACTGGTTGCTTGGGGCTGGTGCACTGGGACAACCCAGAGGGATGGTACAGGGAGGGAGGAGGGAGGGGGTTCGGGATGGGGAACATGTGTATACCTGTGGCAGAATCATGTTGATGTAAGGCAAAACCAATACAATATTGTAAAGTAATTAACCTCCAATTAAAATAAATAAATTTATATTAAAATTAAACACAGTAAGATATCACTTAACACCTGTTAGAATGACTATCACCAAAAAGACAATAAAAAACAAGTGTTGGAGAGGATGTGGAAAAAAGAGGACACTCGTGCACTATTGGTGGGATTGTAAATTGATGCAGCCACTATGCAAAAACAGTATGGTTAGTCCTCAAAACATTAAAAATAGAACTACCATATGATCCAGAAGTTCCACTTCTGGGCATTTATCCAAAGGAAAAGAAAACATTAATTCAAAAAGATATATGTATCCTTGTGTTCATTGCAGCATCATTTATAATAGCCAAGATATGGAAGCAACCTAAGTGCCCATCAATAGAAGAATGGATAAAGAAGATATATTGTATATATACTTAACCATAAGGAAAAATGAAATCTTACCATTTGTGACAACATAGATGGTCTTGGAAGGCATTATGCTAAGTGAAAAAAAAGTGGACAGAGAAAGGTAAATAACATATGATTTCACTTATATGTGGATTCTGAAAAATAAATGAAACAAAACAGTACCAAGAGCAAACTGGTGGTCACCAGAGGGTAGGAGAATGAGGGGTTGGGAGAAATAGGTGAAGAGAATTAAGAGATAGAGACTTCCAATTATAAAATAAATAAGTCATAAGGCTGTGATGTACAGCATAGGGAATATCGTCAATAATATTGTAATAACTTTGTATGATGACAGATGGTTACTAGACTTATCATGGTGATTAAGTCTTAAACTATATAAATGTTGGGTCACTATAATGTACACCTGAAACTAATATAATTCTGTATGTCAACTGTGGGGTTTCCCCAGTGGTCCAGATGGTAAAGAACCTGCCTGCCAATGCAGGAGACACAAGAGATGTGGGTTCAATCCCTGGGTCAGGAAGATCCCCTAGAGAGGGAAATGACAACTTGCTCCAGTATTCTTGCTTGGAAAAATTCCATGGACAGAGGAGCCTGGAAGGCTACATACAGTCCATGGGGTCTCAAAGAGTCGGACACAACTGAGCATGCACACACAAACATGTCAACTGTAGTGCAATAATAAAGAAAAAACCTTTAAAAACAAATAATAAAAATACATCGTAGAATAAATGCAGTTGAAACTTTGATCCGTGATTGGTTGAATCTATGGATGTGAAACATGAATATTGAGGGCTGACTGGTTTCCCTTTTTTTTTTCACTTTCACTTTTTTTTAATTTATTTATTTTAATTGGAGGTTAATTACTTTACAATATAGTATTGGTTTTGCCATACATCAACATGAATCCATCACGGGTATACACTGGTTCCCCATCCTGAACCCCCCTCCTACCTCCCTCCCCGTACCTTTTTATATAATGATAAATGGAACTACATTTTGGTGCTTAACCTCGCTATTTTCCTGTAAAAAATTCCAAAAGTGGAATTACTGATTGAACTTTGTGTGAATTTAACTTTTCAGATACATGGCAAAATTGCACTCTAAAAAGTTTACACACCCACTAACAATACCTTTTCACCATTAATTAGTAGTAAATGTTCATCAATCTCCCTTGTGAAAATGATGTCTTATTTCATATTTCTATAATTACTAATAAAATTGAAATTGCACAATTTTCACATGCTTATTGATCTTTTGTGTTTCTTCTTTTATTTGCCTTTTCATGTCTGTTGCCCATATTTCTATCATACTACTCATCTTTATATATCAAGGAGATTAACCACTGCTTTTACATACTTGATACCAATATGTATTTTTTAGTTCGTGATTGTCTTCAGATTATATTATTATGTTTGTCTCATGTAAGAAAACTTAAATGTTTTCAAGTCTATCAGAATTTTCACTTACATATTCTTTATTGTCATGTTCTAAAAATCCCCTTTCAATCTTCAAAAATTAAAAAAAAAGTTCACCTACAATATTTCAACATCTAACAATATTTCAATAATTCCTTTTTTTGTTTTTCTATTGACATATTTAATCCATCTTGAATTTATTTTGGTTTCAACTAGTAATTTAACTTTATTATCTTTTCCAAATGAGTAACCAGTTGTTCTGACACCATTTAATGAATAAATCATCCTTTCTTTGCTGATTTATAATGATGTATTGCATGTGCAGTCTGTTTCTGACTTCTCTGGTCTGATCAATCTATGCTGGAATGAATACCAAACTGTTGTAACCATTATGGAGTTATAATACTGGTAGGAAAAGTCTCATTACTTTTTTTTTTTTCAAATAATATCTTGGCAATATCACACATTTTATCCCTTTAGATAAACTTTAAGATTATTTTGTCAAAATTTTGTTCAGATTTGTTTAAATTTGTAGGTTTGATTGGGAGAAAAGCTGGCATCTTTCAGATGGGAAGTATTGCATCTTCCCATCCAGGAACACTGTACATCTTTCCATTTAATTCCAGTCTTCATTTACATACCTCAATAAAGGGTTTGGGGGTCACAGCTACAAGGAGACAGATACAGAATTTCCTGGAAGTAAGAGCCCTATAGTAGAGTCTAGAAATGAAGTGGGCTAAAGTTTAAGAAAAAATGGGGCAGGGATGCTATAGAGGGGATTCAAGCTTTGTATGGAGTAGAGATGGTGTGACCAATGCTTAGTTATTTCCAATATGTGAGATTCATAGCCTTATGCACTCTGATATGGAACAAATAAATGGTGTGGTGCCAGGCTGGTCAATTTCATTTTAATGAGCATCATTTTCTTCAGCTGTATAATGAGGTATGTTGTAATCCCTGTACTTAATTTGTACAAGATTGTTATTAACTTTTGCAAGCTAATCAAATGGGATGGATTTTTATTTCATATTATTATAATGTATATATTTTATTATTACTTATATGTTAAATAGTATATAAATAAATATGTATCATATGTGCTTTGTGCTTAGTTGCTCAGTCGTGTCCTACTCTTTGTAACCTCATAGACTACAGCCCATCAGGCTCCTCTGTCCATGGGGATTCTCCAGGCAAGAATACTGGAGTGGGTTGCCATGCCCTCCTCCAGTGGATCTTCCCAACCCAGAGACTGAACCCAGGTCTCCCACATCACAGGCAGATTCTTTACCATGTGAGTCACCAGGGAAGCTGTATCATATAGTAGTTGTAAATGTAACCTTTACATGCACTGAGAAACTGAAAATTCATGTGACTCGCTTTAATGGCATATTTGCTTTATTGCAGTAGTCTGGAACCACACCTGTAATATCTCTGAGATGTCTTCAGGATTGCAGGAACACTGATTCTTTGAGGGTGTCCCAGTTCTAGAACATTCACAGCACTAGAAATGAACCCACTGGAACTGGTACAGGGCCTGCCTTCTAGGAGTTGGCACCCAAAAGCTGTATGGCGGTTATCATAGTACCATCCTTTCTGTACACATTACCATCCTCAGTTTGAAGCACAAAGAAGCTATTTGCAAATTATGTGTTCTGTTTATACAAATAAAATCTTGCAGTATGGTAGAAAGATTGTTGGCCTAGAGGCCTTAATTTTGTCATTGTTGAATGAAAGTGATGATAGTATCTACCTCAAAGCATTGCTGAGGTGATTTATTTAAATAGCACATGTAAATCCCCTCACATAGCCTTGTTCATAGTAAATGCCTATTAAATGGTAGTTTTTCTTCCTTCTGGTACCTCTAATTCAGTATTCCTCAGTCAAGTCACCTCCCCAGAACTCATCCTTGGAATGAAAGTGTTGCTTTGGGGTGAACTTTAACAGTTCCTTCAAGCCCAGCATTTTGGAGTCCTTTGACAAAGGAAAGAGAAAAAGAGGGAGGGAGGAAAAGGAAATTTTGTAATCTGGTTTACACTGAATCTCCAACATAAAATAACCTACTGCAATAGATGAGTTTTCTGTGACAGTTATGTACATTTTAGGCTGAGTGAAGATAGAGGAAAGCTGAGCTGTGGCTAAATTTGTGGGTTCCCCCTAATATCAAATAACAATTGTTCTTCAATTTTTCTTTCTTTTCCCTACAATAAACATTCTTCCCCTGCCAAAAGAAGCCTCCTGAAAATCTTGATCTATTCCATAAAGTAAAGCATGGCAGCAAATGAGGAAAAAAACAAAAAAAAACCAAGGACTTGGAGAAAGAAAGGGGTAGGATGAGGGGAAGAAAAATTTCAGGCTGGGGACAGGACAAAGAGCATAAGTTCTGCATGTTTTAGATTTCTGCTAATAACTCTATGTGCCTCTAGATCTCTCCATTCAACTTCAGCATTCATTCAGTCAGTGTTTATTAAAGACCTACTGTGTGCCAGGCCTGTGTGAGGAACAAAGAATGAAATATATGTTTTTGAGTGGAACTCCATGTTTTTCTTTGAACAGCTATGATCCTAAGGATTTCTGAGTGTGAGAATGTGTATGGTGTGTTTGTGTGTATATATTTCTGTGTATCTCTCACAACTTCACATGTACATGACGGTGATTGCTTTTCTTCTATCTTCAGAAGACTTCCTTTCATTTGCTGTGTTTACAAAGAGTGGGCTTTATCTCTTTGATTTTTATACCCTGAAAGCTTGATGGTATGATCATTAACTTTTTTAAAAATTAATGTATTTATTATAATTGGAGGCTAATTACTTTACAATATTGTGGTGGTTTTTGCCATACATTGACATGAATCAGCTATGGGTGTACATGTGTTCCCCTGTCCTGAACCCCTCTCCTACCTCCCTCCCCATTCCATCCCTCTGGGTTGTCCCAGTGAACCGGCTTTGAGTGCCTTGTTTCATGCATCAAACGTGGACTGGTCATCTATTTCACATATGGTAATATATACGTTTCAATGCTATTCTCTCAAATCATCCCACCCTCGCCTTCTCCCACAGAGCCCAAAAGTCTCTTCTTTATATCTATCTCTCTTGCTGTCTCACATAACAATTAAAAACCACATGGAGTTCTCTTTTATAGAAGGATTATCTGTACTTGTATTTTGAAAAACACCCATGTTGTGTCATCCTAATAAAGGAGGTATTAGCAGGACCTGAACTGTCCATCCCTTTGAAAAACACCTATGAAAATCAAACAATACAGCATTGAATTAAATTATCCTGGTTTAATAGAGTTTTGTAATCGAATGGTATCTGCCTCTCTCATTGGGCAGGATATGTCTTCACACCTTTTCTTTCTAGAAATACTTTCTAGAGAGGCTCTAGTGACACATTAACAGGGCTGTCTACTCTTGTATTTGTTCTCCCAGGAAAACAGAAGTACCTGTGTGCCAGCAGAAATGATTGCACCATTGATAAATTCCGAAGAAAAAACTGTCCATCTTGTCGTCTCCGGAAATGCTATGAAGCAGGGATGACTCTGGGAGGTATGATACTTTTGTTCCTCTTTTTCTTTCTTCCTTTCCCTCCTTTATTCTCTTATTCTCTCTTTAAACCAGATTTTCTCTTTGATGCTTCTAAGGAGGCCAGCCATGTTCTAAAAACAGGTTTACCCCTTCACATCCAACATGGCCATCAGTCAGCTGGTGCTTTTCTTTATCCTTAAACATGCTACACCATACTGTGGGGCTCATCATAGGAGCAAGAGGTGTGAAGCAAGGATCAGGACCCATCAGAGGATGAGCGAGTATGGGTTTGACTTGAAGGGCTTCCCAGGGGACATAATGGTACTGACTTTATGTTGTTAAATGATGGCTAGGATGAGAGAACTAAGGAATTCAGAACAGTCACAGGTGCAGGATGACCCAGGCACAGACTGGCCCTGAACACCCAGGATATTCCTCAGTTAACTGCTGCCTGTGTTGCAGAGCTGGCCACCTGAAATAAAAAGCTGCTTTTCTTTGGAATCTATAACTAGGCTGCCAAGCAGAGCCAATTTCCTATCCCACATCTTCCAGGGATGAGCAGGCCTTTTAATCATTTCCCTTTCTTTGCAAATCTATTGAAAATTTCCAAAAGCATTTTTTTTAGTAACAGAGTAGTTTGACAGAATGAAGATACAGCTCTTTCAAGGGTAATCCCCCATCAAAATGCTCTCTGTCCTCTAGTCTATGTCTACCATGATTGTTGTCACCATTACAGAAAGATTTAACTGACACTTACATTTTCCCCCTTCAAATTCCTATTTCTTCATGTTTGTATCTGCTCTCTGCCAAGTTCCTTCCTACCACTTGCCACTTCCCAAAAGATGCACCTTTCATGAGAAAAGTAAGCTTATTAGTTTACTTTCATTTCGAAATTTGAAGAAAGACAAGCCTGTTTCTGAACACCTGAAACTGTGGCCTCATACCTGATTACTTATTATCATCCTGGAAAATCCAAGTGCTTATGATTCTGCCTTCTCCCCTCCCCTTCTCAAGACTGATTTAGAGTACTTGTTTATCATTGGCTTTCTGCAAGGTGCTCAATACCTTGTCTGCCTGTGTGCATATTTACAGAAATCAACTTGGTAGTTTTCTAACCATGTGTGGGTCTTCATGTGGGTAGCTGTATCCTTGCCTCCTTGAAGGCTAGTAATATTCTTTAAAAAGACCAAAGTATTAAAAATGAATTTACGCAGGCTCAGTTTGAGACAACCTTTCAACTAGTGTCCACTACTCCTAGACATAGCATGCAGATGCTCTACAAGTGGTTTTCCAGGCAACCACATCAAATGAGATTCAAATATTTGAGAAAAATAAACTTTATTTTTTGCTTGGCTTACTACAGAGAAATCCTACAATTGTGGTCTACAGTGAGGAGGAAAAAACAGGGCTGGGGTAGAGGGAGAGTGCAGAAGGACAGCCAGGAAAGTTGACAAAGGAATTGTCAAGATGAAATATTCTCCATATGAATGTTATCACAACATTCATGGTGGTGGGATCATCCCAGGGTGAGGATTCTGATACACTCAACTCTCAATTATTTAGCCCTCTCTGAATTATGTATAAGAGATGGGGGCTTCCAGATAGAGAGCCCCTTAGTTTTCCATTTGCTGATACTAATTGCAAACCTGCTTTAACACAGGTAAAGTTTAATGATAATAAAAGTCTTCATAACATTTGGGCCCAAATCCTAAAATTAGTTTCATGTGTCAACTAATATCGTACACTATAAAGCATCTGTAACATGATTATAGTGAACCCCTTGTGAAAAGAAGTATGTATATAACAGACAATTTCACTAGTCCATATAGCAGTCTGACATAAATCTATAAATTAATTTCTTGAAGAGAGTGGTAAACTAAGTTTTCAAATTGATTTATTAAGGTATTCAAATTTGAATGACCTTGGTCAACACAATGAAAAGAAGCTGAGAAGTGGTGTGGCTGGCTCTGGTTTCAGTTCCCTTTTTACATTTACTGAGTGTCTCCTGTGTACAGGGAACAATGCTAGGCAATAGAGCTTCAGGCAGGCAAACTTCAAGAAATGTCCACAAGATACAAGGATTCTTGATGTTTTGTAAATGGTCTTGCCTTGGGAGTAAGGCAGACCTAGGTTAAAGGCCCAGCACTATTATTCACTGTTCCCCCTCTAAGCTTCAATTTCTTCATCTTTAATTTAGACATTGGAGAAGGCAATGGCACCCCACTCCAGTACTCTTGCCTGGAAAATCCCATGGATGGAGGAGCCTGGTAGGCTGCAGTCCATGGGGTCTCTAGGAGTTGGACAAAACTGAGCAACTTCACTTTCACTTTTCACTTTCATGCATTGGAGAAGGAAATGGCAACCCACTCCAGTGTTCTTGCCTGGAGAATCCCAGGGACGGGGGAGTCTGATGGGCTGACGTCTATGGGGTTGCACAGAGTCGGACACGACTGAATCGACTTAGCAGCAGCAGCAGCAGCAGCAGCAGCAGCAGCAATTTAGACATACCGTTCTCACGGAGCTGTAATAGGGATCTGATGACATGATGAATGTGAACATCCTTGGTAAATGACAAAGTGCTAGACAAATGTAAGGAGTTATGATAGTAAGGTCAGTGGTAATTTAGCTGGTGAAGCTGCTCACAGCACTTCCCAGTTGGTTTTAATCCTGAGTTACTTGGCATGCTCTATAATATGTAATAGCTCTAACAGACAGATCATTACCAGAAATCATCTCAAAACAAAAGTATTATCAAGATCCTGCTTGAAGGAGAACAATGTGGAGATTCCTTAAAAAACTGGAAATAGAACTGCCATGCGACCCAGCAATCCGACTGCTGGGCATACACACCGAGGAATCCAGAATTGAAAGAGACATGTGTACCCCAGTGTTCATTGCAGCACTGTTTACAATAGCCAGGACATGGAAGCAACCTAGATGTCCATCAGCAGATGAATGGATAAGAAAGCTGTGGTACATATACACAATGGAGTATTACTCAGCCATTAAAAAGAATACATTTGAATCAGTTCTAATGAGGTGGATGAAACTGGAGCCTATTATACAGAGTGAAGTAAGCCAGAAAGAAAAACACCAATACAGTATACTAATGCATATATATGGAATTTAGAAAGATGGTAACGATAACCCTGTATGCGAGACAGCAAAAGAGACACAGATGTATAGAACAGTCTTTTGGACTCTGTGGGAGAGGGAGTGGGGGGATGATACGGGAGAATGGCATTAAAACATGTATAATAGCATATAAGAAACGAATCGCTGGTCCAGGTTCAACGCAGGATACAGGAAGCTTGGGGCTGGTGCACTGGGATGACCCAGAGGGATGGTATGGGGAGGGAGGTGGGAGGGGGGTTCAGGATTGGGGACACATGTACACCCATGGAGGATTCATGTTGATGTATGGCAAAACCAATACAATATTGTAAAGTAAAAAAAAAAAAAAATAAAAAGAAATGTAAAAAAAAATAAAAATATATTATATTAATTTCAAAAAAACATATAAAAAAAGAAAGCCAATTCTAGTAATTAAGGGACTCATACAGTATATTCAAGTACCATGTCAATGAAAACCTAAGTATTTACCCTCTTAGATACTATTGTTTGGGAAACAAACCTTTCCATTTTGCTAAACTTATCTCCATATTCCCTGCTTCCCTGCTGAAAACCCCTCCCAAGTTTATTTTTATCTTGCAATTTCAGTGTATACTACAACTTTACCCAAAAATGGAAAAAAGACAGCAAACATCAATACAGTGATCCTTTTGAATATACTAATAATAGACTTCCTTTTTCATAAGATGTGGGTTTAGCATCAACATTTTGATCACCTTGAAGGAGGATTTATATAATTTTGTTTTATTTTTCCTATCGCTCAATTCAAAATTATATGATATATTCCAAAATGGCAACTAAGAATGTGGTTTTGGGTAATTCCTTTCTCCCCTCTGAGGCTCATTTTTCTCATCATAAAAATAAGGTAATGAGCTTCACCAAGGAACTACCTTTTAGGAACTACCATTTTGTAATTCTGTGTCTAAGCTCACAGAGAAAGAATTGTAGCTGTGACAGTCCTTTTTTGTATTGTCTATTCACTGTCCCAGAAATATAGATTAGTCTAGACTTGTGTACTTTGACTCACATAGTGACTTTAGCTACCTCTCAGTTCAGTTCAGTTCAGTTCAGTCACTCAGTCTTGTCCAACTCTTTGCAACCCCATGAATCGCAGCACGCCAGGCCTCCCTGTCCATCACCAACTCCCAGAGTTCACTCAAACTCACGTCCATCGAGTCGGTGATGCCATCCAGCCATCTCATCCTCTGTTGTCCCCTTTTCCTTCTGCCCCCAACCCCTCCCAGCATCAGAGTCTTTTCCAATGAGTCAACTCTTCGCATGAGGTGGCCAAAGTACTGGAGTTTCAGCTTTAGCATCATTTCTTCCAAAGAATACCCAGGACTGATCTCCTTTAGAATGGACTGGTTGGATCTCCTTGCAGTCCAAGGGACTCTCAAGAGTCTTCTCCAACAGCACAGTTCAAAAGCATCAATTCTTCAGTGCTCAGCTTTCTTCTAGTCACACCTAAGTAATATTATATTGTGTGTCTAGACTGTATGGATAGGTTATGGATGGAGTGGGGGGCAGAAGGGCTGTCTTTGTATCTTAGAGAAGCTGGCACTCTGCAACCGATGGCTGCTTGATCTTGATGCTTCAAGGTCTCTAATTTAGCTTTCTCTGTAGTGTTTGGTAATGGAATCTCCTCAGCTCAGAGATACTTAAAACACATACCCTTTTGTTTTTGCTTCCAGGCCTCTATACCTGTTGATTCTTATTGTTTTAGCTGTTCTTACTGTTTCTGAAAGAATCCTGGAGGTCGTTGGATTCTCAGCATGGTTTCCTTAAAGACTACCTCTAGGCTCTCAACTGCCCATCTACAACAGGGATAGGTTTTCTTTGAACATGATTTTGTTTCTTCCTGCTTTGGAAAAACCACATGTCTCTAATTGCTTCAATAATCTAACCTTCTTGCCTACTCTTCATTTAGAAATTTTTTAAAAATGTAACTGTCCAAAGATGCACTTTCTCTCTGATGAATTAACTGCTGTTTTTTTCACAGTTCATAATTTAAGTAAATAGAGTCACTTCACTTTTCTCTGTACTTCTCAATTATATACTCCCAATTTTCAAGATGGAATGAGAAAGAAAAAATTACCTTTACCCACCATATTCTTCCCTGGCTCTTCTTTCTTTCTCATTTGCTTTCCTTTTCCTCCCAAAATGTTATTTATTTCTGTGTTAAGCAACTCTTGAATTCTCAACTTTTAATAAATGGCATTGGCCCCTGCTTATGCCCTCCTCTCCTGAACCATGGAAGATGATAGGCCTTTTAGGAATTTCAGGTAACAGCCAAACCTCAGACGTGGAAAAGAAACACGAAGCCCCAGAGCTTGTGAAAACTGGAAGTATGCAGCATTTTCTTGGGGTTACTCTAACATATTTGAGAAGTCTCATTCCTTCTAGGGGGCTAAACTCCACACCTGAGACTCAAAACTATTAACAGATCTGCAGGTTTTAACAACCTCCATGATTCTCTAGTTGAGAGGATACTCTGGTCTGATGTTACCATGAGCACTACAAAGATCCTTATCATTTTCGAGTGTTGACAAGAGCCTTGATATCAGCTCTTTCATCATTCCCCATGCTCATGGGCAGCCCACCACTGCTACTTCTGGATCAGATGCCTTAGATGCAGTAGAGTGATTCCAGTGCTGAAATACCACTCATAGCCTGATTCTTCAGGAGACAAGTTTCACATTTATTCATCCGTCTATCCATTCATCCTTCCAACCAGCCAACTAGCTAGGCCTTTCATATTTCCATCCTTCCATTCATCTAGTTATCCATTTAACAAATATTCCTTGAGTGCCAGCTATGTGCCAGTTTCTGTAGTAAGCATCTTATGGGAACATAGATGAATAAGATACAATCCCTGCCCTCAAAAAGTTAAATAATTGGAGACCGGCGGTGATAACTAATACAGCTTAACCTTAAAGAATAAATAGGAAATTACTGGGAAGAAGTTGAGTGAGGTAGAGGGAAAGGACATTCAAAGCAAAGTGCACAGTTTGAATAAATGCAGAGAGACATTTTAAATAAGCATCGAGGTTTTGAGGAATAACACAAGTATTAATAGTTTAATATAGCCAGATTTGAGCTTCCTTGGTGGCTGAGATGGAAAAGAATCTGCCTGCAATGTGGGAGACCTGGGTTCAATTCCTGGGTTGGGGAGATCCCCTGAAGAAGGGGATGACAACCCACTCCAATATTCTTGCCTGGAGAATTCCATGGGCAGAGGAGCCTGGTGAACTATAGTCCATGGAGTCACAAAGAGTTGGACACAACTGAGTAACTTAATACTTTCACTTTTACTTTCATGGCCAAATCTGGGGAAATAGGGAAGGCAAGCTGAAATCACACTGAAAATATACTTGGTTATTATGCTAAAAGGTTTGAACTTCAGGCAGTTGAAGAGCTATGACATGGGATAGACATGTTCACATATCCATTTTATTTGCATGTTTGTTTTTTAAGAGAATTAGTGAGGGCCTAGGTTTTATAAATGGCAAGCCACTCCAGTATTCTTGCCTGGAGAATCCCATGGACAGAGGAGCTTGGTGGGCTACAGTCCACAGGTCGCAAAGAGTCGGACATGACTGAGCGACTTCACTTTCACTTAAGTTTTATAAAAGGAGATAGTAGCCCAGGTAGTGAGAGATAAAGAAATTTCTAGCATCAATTTTGTTAAACATCTAGGATTACAGCTTTGGTTCCTGGAGTTAGTTGCCTCTGTTCAGATTGATACATGCAAGTACTGACCACATGCATAAGCCCTTCCCTTCTACAAGCCTGTTGCCTTGATCTAGGCCAGTGCTTCTTGGTGTAAGTTTTGAGAAAAAGAGTTCTGTGAAATGATACATGAAAATTTATTTTTATGATTTAATAAGTTAGGAAAACCTGAATATTATAGTCTTGATCAGGAATATTTACAGTGCATGTTATCCCATCACAGACCTTGTCAAATATTGCACTAAAATAAACCGAGGAGCTTAGTAACTCAGGATTCCCAAATTTATCTCACACACAGAAACCTGTTTTTATATAACACCTGCTAATATCCTATAAAACTGATGTTTTCTGGAATGTACTTTGGAAAACTTGGTTATAGATAAATACTCTACCCTATAAGTAGATGATACCACTAGCCCAGGTCATGTATTTATAGATGTATACATCTACATGTATATTGCTCACAAGGAGAATTAATTAAGAATGACTTCATGACCAAGAGCCAACAATCTTCACCACATCTCAAGAGTATGCACCAATGCCTTCTAAAACAACTAAAGTAAACCATGTTGGGTACGTAGTATTATTGTCATACACAAAGGATAAGATATAATTCAGGCCAAAGCAGGGTTACTAAGTAAGTTATCTAATGGTCATAGGTACATATTCCTTACCCAAGGAGCATGATAGATACATTATTTCTGAGAAACATGATGACTTCTAGCATCATGCAAAGTGATCACTAAATATTTTGGCTATCTAGATATTCTACCCTAAAGTTTAGCAGTTCTTTTTCTCTGACTAGCATTCCAACATCCACCCAGAACCTCATCATGGTGCTACCACATACCTTCATTATTCGTGTCAGGGGCCTAGAAATCACAAATTTTAAGACTTTGCGTCTCACTGTCCACTCAATGATTGAATCCCCTCAACACCCCTTTCAGCAAGCAGCAGAGTATTGAGTATCATGAAGACTTAACAATGTAAAACTCAGTTAATGGAATTTCTTCCCTTCTACTTTAACTCTGTAGATTAGAGCCCCATAAGTCTCTAGGTTGGAGATGCAAGCAGTAAGTCTCAATTCTGAGAAATGCTACTCCCCACACACATTTCTTAGATACTTAAATAGTCCTACAGATCTGCATAATTAAGGCATGCACAGAGGAGTATAATTACCATATAAATTTTGACAACAACATGTACATGTTGCTCAGCAGTTACAGTTTCTGGTTTTCTTTTTTTGTTTTGGTTTTGTGTTTTAGGAGGTTCTCTGTATAGTGGAAATAGCTTGATGGACTAGGATACAGACAGGCCTTGTTTCTCGTCCTAGCTCTGCCACTTACTATCTTGATGACCTTGGGTAAATCATTAAATCTCTCTGAGCTTCACTTTCCCCAACTCAATTTCCTAACTACATTATGGGAATAATAAAATCTCCTTTACAAAATTGCGGTAAATTTATAAAGAAACTAACACATAGTAGGTACACAATAAATATCACTGTACTTCCTTTTTCAGATGAAAATCGGTCTGTGTGCTCCCAGTCACCACTGGAGCCTGTTCTCTTTGCTATAGCAGTGTGGATTTTGGCACTGGTTCCTTGGTTCTCCAGTCTCTGAGTTTCCCTTGAATTAACCCTTGTAATCTGTCCTCCAAAGCCAATATTGCCATCTTCCAGTTGGTTACATACATATTTGGTGACATATTGGAGGGTAAAAGTTATCTTTCTCTCTAATTGTAGTTCTCAAGTGAACTTTTATATGGAATTACCTCCAAACCACATTGTCTGGGACAGCATATATATGCTGTAGTCTGTCTCTGAATATTTGTTTTTATAGAACTATGGTTAGAAGTAAATAATTTTCTCTGATCATCAAAATTGATGATATCTGGTTCTGAATAAGTATCACACTTGTAAAATCACCACTTAAAATCCTTGAGTTTTTAAAGTGTAATAGCAGCAGATTTTATTGTTGTTTACTTTTGCTGTGAGTGCTCCAAATTCCCTCAGTTGCTTTTGAGAGAGTAAAATGATGTCATAGGCAATATTTTTTGAAGGTACTATGCGGAAAACTAAGAGTACACAGCACACAATAGGTCATATATACAAAAGCAGGTATTTTCCAAATATAACAATTTAGAAAAAAGCTTCATATGAGCTGATAACATAACTGTATGAAAACCTTCTACTTTTGATTTAAGAAAAGTGCCACTTGTTCTTACAAATTGGAGAATGTATTCCTTAAGATCAACAAAAGTGTTTAGAATATTTTCTTATTGTCCTGAACTTCTACATAGACAATTTACCTGGGAAAGATGCTTTTTTAGAGACTTTTGTACATCCCTTGGGATCATGTTTATGTGAAGTAGAACTAAGGGGAAAACACACAACCATCCACAACCCAGTAGAGCCTTCAAATTGTCTATTACCAATAATATTTCCATGGCAATGGGTATATAGAAAGTAAACTGCAAGTGGCATGGCTACCCTGGATCACCTCTTTTAGAACCAAGTTCCATTCTCTTCAGTCCATTTTATCCTTGCTACAGTTTTTAGATCTCTTAAGCCTGGCATAGAATGTATTTCTTTTCACTGTTTAATACCCCATTGGACCAGTGGTTCTGTGGCTGAAGTGAAAATTGATTGTTGAGGGACATTTCAGAGTTTTAACAGTCAGCAATTTAAAAAAAATGTAAGCACCAATCCTGAAGAAATCACCTGCAAAAAACTTGGACTGGAACTTGGAACTAAAAAGAAAATCTGGATCTTGACCAAGACAAAAGTTCACCAGCCTGGGCCTGCACAGTGTGGTGTATCATGCTGACCACAATGAAACTGGAAGAGACTAAGGACTCTCACCAGGGTGGAAAATGAGGCATAGAAGCTTTGATTAGTGAGCTGTTAGGTGCAGAGACATTAATTTCGAAGCATTCCCATCTCTAGGATGAGTAATAATGCTTGTAATAGTATGGGATTGTTTGGCTACTACAAGAAATTCAGAAGACCAAATAGGGAGACTTTGTTGGCCTCTGAGTGGCTATAAGGAGACTGTTAAATTTCACCTCCCTTCTCTCCCCCCATATCCTTTCCTCTCAACCACAACCACCACTTAATTCTTGCCCAAGAGGCACATACAAACACATATATGTCCTTTAGTATGTTGATCAATAAAGCAGAAAAGAAAGAGAAAGAGGAAAAGCCCCCAAAACTCCAAATAAAGAATTTTCCATTTCCCAGTCTCACTTCTGTCTTACAGGTAGGAAATGAGAAGAAATCTCTAGTCCAAAATGGCAGGCACTCCTTCTCCCCAACTTTGCATTGCTGCCTCCTACATCAGAGATCTGACTCAAGTATCTGATTATGGAGCCAGCTAACATGCTAACACATCTTCAGATTGCTATGTTCACCATATTAGAAAAATTCCAGGTTAGATATTGCAAACATCTCATAATGACCAGACACTGAAGAAAGGCTGACCTGATTTGCCTTATTCAAAATGAGGGTTCCAGAGGCTTTTATTGGGTATCCTGGAAACATCTGGAATGAGAGACCTGGGGACTTAAGCCCCTGCTCCTCAACAGAAACTCTGATGTTGGGGCTGGGGACTACTCTCTTAGTTGATTACTTCTCCCAGTGAGGCTGATGGTATTTCCCTACCTCATAGCTATGTGAGGACTAAGTAGTAGAGTTACCAATTCATGTAGCCATGACTATCATGATTATTGTTTTCTATAATATGACGGTATTAGCAGAAGGCCCTTTGATTGTTTTTGATCATATATGGTGGCATCAGGCACTGACTCAAGTGGATGCAGTGAAGCTCTGGTGCAGTTGCTTGCTTTCCAGTGTGCTACTGCTGCAAAGAAGCTTAGCTAACGGGACTCAAAGTGCTGCTTTGAACAAAGAGCCACTGTCCCTATCTGAGGCTCCTGTGGTCATTTTCACTTGGTTATTTTACAATTCACAAGTTTCCTCTTACCTCTATTTTGCTGGACCTCTGCCATGGAGT
The DNA here is from genome assembly GCF_032452875.1 of Bos javanicus. Lineage (NCBI taxonomy): Eukaryota > Metazoa > Chordata > Mammalia > Artiodactyla > Bovidae > Bos > Bos javanicus. Next base: position 85,120,831 of record NC_083897.1, on the reverse strand, counting down.
TTGATCATAACCTTAGGCTCCATCATTGAGCTGAAGGTAGTAGCTGATCCATACAAGTTCAGTAAACACAGACCAGATTTCTGATTCCCCTGGAGGAACACCTCCAAGAAGCTAGCCAGCCATCTCTTCAAACAGACCAGGAGAGTACAGTAAGACATTCTTTTTCTCCCTATTCTCAAAGTTAATGTGACTTCCCTTTTAGCAGTACACACACACTTGAACTTTTCATAAACTGAAAGAAGGCAAAATCTAAGAACCAGTGCCTACTTTCTTGTTTTCTATTGAAGTTAAGATGACGGAAGAACGTTGATAAGATTTTACGTCTTCTAGCTTTAGTGCCCCACACTATTCACTTACATCATACACTTGCTTCTCCATCAAGTGTGATGTTTTGTTCTTCTCCCAGGCCAGCCTCAAACTTTGCATTGATGTAAGAGGAGAGAGCCTTAGAATTTACAATATTTTGCTATGCTCTGTCTCTGCCTCAGAGACTTCATATTGAAGCTAGCTTCCTTTTGGTGGATGTGGAATCTTTGAGGCCAGGGGCTGACAAATGTGAGGGTCAGAAGCACTCTTCCAGCCTTACCTGGAGCCTGCATTTTCCACCCTCTTCCTTCTCCACTCTCCACCTACACACACACACACACACACACACATCTCTCTCCTTCCCTGACTAAACAACATTCTGGAGAAAAACCAAGGAAAGACTTCAAGGAGGGAAGAGAATTAATTTCCCCCTCTTTGGGGCAGAATTTTAATCTCCAGGCCAACAAGAGTTCCCCTAATGTGAATCGAAAGGCTAATGTGGCTTATTTTTTAACTGCTTTCTATTTGTTTGAATGTTGCATATTTCTGCTAGTGAATTTTCCTTTAATAAAGCCATTAATACACCAGTGGTATTTTCTTATTTACAACAGACTGACAGAATTAATGCTGTTAACATTGGGCCTTTTTTCTTTTTCTTTTTCTTTCTTTCTTTCTTTTTTTTTTCTCTCGTTTGCTTTCCAGGTCATGCTGACCTGTTCGGCTTGGACTGTTTCACATTTGTTTTTAATGTCAGTTTAAATGTAATTGTAAAAGCATGTATTCTCTAAATTCATGTAGTTACTTTTTCCAGTGGAAAAGCCTGATATGTGAAACCATTTCCAGGCTCTGCAATTTCACATTAGCAGGTTTTGGGTAATGACCTTGTGCCCCTCACCCAGAATGGTATCTGGACAGTGAACCTCTTTCTTCTGGCTCAGTAGTCAGAGAGAGGAGACTTGGAAATATTTTCTGCCAGATCCTGTGCTTTGGCAAGCATGTGCAGCACTGCATATCATTCTATTATTAATTACGTTTACTCCTTCATGAACTAAAAAACATTAGACTAAATAGTCCAACATAAACCTTGAAAGATAAAATTTGATATTCTTTTCCCTGGCTATCCCTCTGACTCAGAATTGGAACTGGGAGAATGGGGGCATGAGCGGAAAGACCAAGAAGCCTTCTTGCCTGGGAGAATTTGGCCTATACTTGTTTGTGTACACTTACACTTGGATGCACCCCCTACTAATCTCTCACTCCATGCCTGCCAAGAACTGGCTCTGTTCCCTGTCTCTTATCCCTGTTCTAGTTATTCCTCACTCATCTCCAGCTGACCCTGCTCCCCACTAACATGCTACCCTACCTGATAAAATTGAAAGAGTACTACCCAAGAAGTCAGGATACCTGATTCTAGTTCCTGCTCTGCTACTATATAGCTGTGTGACCTTGGGCAAGACTTGGCTTTGGCCTTCAGTCTGCTCATCTTTAAAATGGGGGTTAGTTTCAATAGGAAAAGAAGAAATAGACAAGACTTGGGGCCTTCAAGCATCTTGTTGGCAATGGAATCTTTTCTTCAAACAATATCTGATGTAGAGCCCCAAATGAAGATACAAAATAAAGCACTGCTTTGAAAGAAGGCAGGGTTATTGGGGTCACATGCTCACCCCACTTTGCTTCCTCTCAGGGCCCTTTAAAAATCTTTGGGGCTCCATTACTGCAGTAGATGTATGTCTGGGGGACCTTCCAATTTGTTTCTCTCTCCTAATTGGTTTAAATCCCTGTCAAAACTCTGTATGTTTCATAAGTTAGCTTTTTCAGAAAGAAATTCATCTACTTGAGATAAAGGAAATGACATGTAGTGATGTGGGGTTTAGCAACTAGCAAGAGAATAAGAGGCATCATGTATTGTCTTATGGAATATATTCTGTGCTCAGCACCTTACATATATTCTCTTAGGTAAAGTTATAACAACTCTGTGAGGTAGATCTTATAATTATCTTAGGATTCTTAAACCTGTCACTATGGTCCTCAATCTTTGGCTTGAAACCAGTTGCCCAAGATGGAAGACAATATTTTATAGGTTGCTACCCTAAACAGCTTTTCAGAATGTTGTCTAGCTAGAGATTCCTTCTTGGAAAATGTCATAGCCTGCCCATTGGGATATACTTTTATAAAATTCAGAGCACTTTCATTTGAGATCATCTCACTTTCTCCTAATAATAGTCTTATGCGGTAGTCTGATCCAATGAGAAAAGTGAGGTGTAGAAGGAATCAAGGTATATGTTCAAGTTCAGATACCTCATAAGACTGTGACTACCACTACCAATAATAAAAATCCCTTTATTGTGAGTACCATTTTAGAATTCTGATGTCATCATTGCATTCTGCCTCCTTAGGTTCAGTGAAATTTTTCACCGTCCTGTGGTCTTGGAGGGTTCTTCTGGTGGTGCTGAATCTTCCCTTTACTATCAGACACCACCACAGTGTCTATATTCCTCATTAGCAGCCTTATTAATTAGGTGCTAATAGTTTTGCCAATTTATAGATGTGGAAATTAACGTACAGAGAGGTTAAGTCTTGCCCAAAGTCACATAGCTAGTGAACAATTGAGCCTGGCTTAACCCTGAGGCAGTCTGACTCCAGGTTATTTGCTGTTAACTACTACACTTTATACATATATCAAGAAACTAAAAGCAAAAGAAGGAAAAGGATATTCTGGAGATCATACAGCAGGCTCCCCTGGATCTTAATCCAGTGTTCCTCTGAATATCTAAGCCTAAAGTTGTACAGTGAAATCCCCTGACTCTAATCCTAGTGGATGGAAAGATGGTTGGCATGATATAAGCCAGAGGCCACAAATTGGTTTTCCACAGGCCAAAATTGACTTGCAGAATTTTGTTTGTCTAGCATAAACAGACTTAGACTGCCCCTAGGCAGGGCATCAATCACTTTCACTGTCCCCAACCCACCCTATTTATGTTTACTAGGCTGTTTTAACTCATTTATGTATCTGTCTGACTAGTGAAGATATTGAAGCTCATGACCCATAGATTTAAGTATTATAATATATAAGCACGCGCACACACACACACACGTAATTGCAAACATTCACATAAGTACAGCCTAGTCTGGTTTCACAAAGAATTTGAAGCTCTGCACCAAATGTACCTTTGTGTTTAGTCAGCATTTAGAATTACACTTAAGACCTGAATTCAGTTTTATAGGCAATTATGTGCTGAATAAACTCAGCTACTTTTTTTTTTTTTCATTTCATAATGTGTCACTCTTCCCTTCTCTGCCATTTCTGGTTCTCTGTTAATCCTGCTGTCCCTCCTTCCCCATATCCAGGTTTCATTGCCTGTAGTCCAGTCATTCTCTACTCTTCAGGAATGGGTGGAGAATTAAGGAAATCATTTTGGAGGGATCACTAGAATGTGCCAGGCATTATCTCTCATTTAGTTCTCATACGTGTCCTAAGAAGTAGGTGGTGGTACCCCCATTTTACAAATGAGGAAACAGAATCTCAGAGAAACTAAGCAATGGGCTCAAAGTTATTAAGCTAGTAATTGATGGAGCTGTGGTTTGAATCTAAGATTGTCTGATTCCAAAGCCTATTACCTTGCCAATACCACACTTTTTGTAAAGAAAGTGTATTAGTTTTCCACTTCTGCATAACAAGTTACCTCAAATTTAATACCCATTTATCAGCTCACGGTTTTGTAAGTCAGAAGTCTGACACAGCATGACTGGATTCTCACCTCATTGTCTTACAAGGATGAAATAAAACTATTAGCCAGGCTTCATTCCAATCTGGAGTTCACAGTCCTCTTTGAAGCTCATGTGATTATGTCAGGATTCAGTTCCTTGCGGTTGTATGATTAAGGTTTCTGTTTGCTTTCTGGCTGTCCATCAGAGGCTGTTCTTATCTTCCAGAGGCTGCCCTCATTTCTTTCCTTGTGAATCCCTCCAGTTTCAAAGCCTGCAGTCTTCCATATGTTGAGTCACCTGAGTCCATGAATATCTCTCCAAAAAGAGGCCAGTACCTTTTAAGGCTTATATGATGAGGTCAAGCCCATGAAGCATAATCACCTTCAAAATTACCTGACTTGTGACCCTAACTAAATCTCTTTCTTTCACAACAGCACCTATATTAGTGTTTGACTAAATAACTGGAAGAAGGCATGTGTACACCAGGCATGGGGAATCTTGGTGGCTATTGTAAAAGTCTACCTATCATAGGAAGTCATTATTTTATGCTTCAAATTCCATGGTGAGATCCTAAGAAAAGAAACATCCTTGACATTAGGGAGAGGAACTTGGACTTTCTAAGACTTTGGAAACTTCACCTCACCTTGCCTGTTCTCTGTCCATAGATGAGAAAACCTCTATCTTGAGGTACCAAGGAATGAGGCTATAATAGTGCCTAATGGTCACAGTGGCTGTAGAAGCTACAGATTAATCACATCTACTTCTCCTGAGGAATGTACCTGGTTGGAAAAATCATTCTCTGTTGTTGTAGAGACAGCCCTCATAGGGGTCTAATGCCACTAGGCTGAAAAGTGAATTCCCAATAGGTTCAAGGCAGCAGGATCCAGGCATCATTTAAAGGACTCCAGTCCCCTAAATATCAGGTACAGACAAGGACATGCCTTGCCAATGCCCCTTTCTTGTCACTGTTTTGATCTATGATTGAAAGACAGGGAAGAGATGAAAAGCAGCTCACACGCTGTTAGAACTATCCACCTTTACTGTCCCTTTTAACCAGGCTTCACTACTCAATCTGAGCAAACCAATGGGTCTCTGCCATAACACAGGGGCCTGTCGAGCCTGTACCTGGCATGCAAGAGTTAGATCTGGCTCTGGGGCTCAGGTGCAGGAGACACAAGGGGTGTGGGGGCAGCCTTCATGGATGAAAACAAGGCCTTGGGCATTGAGTAACAGCTGAGACTAGCAATCCTCATTGTCCAGCATTCCAAGTCGTCTAGCAACATGCTGGCCTCTGCTGCAGACAGAGAACAGAGGATCCCCAGGCAGAATGAATGGAATCTGATTTCAATTATGTTCAGTACAGTCACTCTCTTTAGGCAGAGAGGCCAGAACACCTGGTGCAGCTTGGGCCACTGTGGCCGCAGGGACAGCATATTATACAGGTCCTGGAGGCAAGTGGGAATGCAGCTTCTCTTCCTCAAGCAGATGCCCTATAGGTCTAAAGGAGGAAGATATGAGAATATCAGCCAAGTTTTCATTAGCACTATGCAGAGAAGGGGAATTATTTTATATTGATGCATTCCCCCCCCCCCCGCCCCGAGTCTCTACACATACTGAACTTGCTTATAATGAGTTTGCTTAAGTCCACGAGTCATCACCCCACTGAGATCTGAATCACTGGTGGGAGAGTCAAGGTGACAGAGTGTATACCTTGCTAATTGCATCAGCACCAACTGTCCTATGTGTCCCTCCACCTTTTAGAAAAACCATGGATTCATCTATACACTGTTCATGTGATTTTTTTTTATCAATAACATGAGTAGGGCATGACAAATGAGACGGCTGCCCCAGAGTACAGTCTAGATTCACAGCACTATTCCATAGAACTTTGTAAGATGAAAGCTATGTTCTGTATCTGTGCTGTCCAGTATAGCAGGCCACAAGCAACATGTGACTTTTGAGCACTTACACTGTGGCTAGTCTCCCATCAGGAAGCTTCCATAAGCCTCTGATCCTTTTCCATCAGAGGGCAGACATAATGAAAACCACAACCACAGAAAACTAACCAATCTGATCACATGAACCACAGCCTTGTCTAACTCAATGAAACTATGAGCCATGGCGTGTAGGGCCACCCAAGAAGACGGGTCATGGTGGAGAGTTCTGACAAAACATGGTCCACTGGAGAAGGGAATGGCAAACTACTTCAGTATTCTTACCTTGAGAACTCCATGAACAGTATGAAAAGGTAAAAAGATAGGACACTGAAAGAGGAACTCTCCAGGTTGATAGGTGCCCAATATGCTACTGGAGATCAGTAGAGAAATAACTCCAGAAAGAATGAGGAGATGAGACAAAGCAAAAACAATGTCCAGTTGTGGATATGACTGGTGATAGAAGTAAAATCTGATGCAGTAAAGAGCAATATTGCATAGTAACCTGGAATGTTAGGTCCATGAATCAAGGCAAATTGGAAGTGGTCAAACAGGAGATGGCAAGAGTGAACATCAACATTTTAGGAATCAGCGAACTAAAATGGACTGGAATGGGTGAATTTAACTCAGATGGCCATTATATCTACTTCTGTGGGCAGGAATCCCTTAGAAGAAATGGAGTAGCCATCATAGTCAACAAAAGAGTCTGAAATACAGTACTTGAATGCAATCTCAAAAATGACAGAATGATCTCTGTTCTTTTCTGAGACAAACCATTCAATATCACAGTAATATAAGTCTATGCCCTGACCAGTAATGCTGAAGTTGAACAGTTCTATGAAGACCTACAAGACCTTCTAGAACTAATATCCAAAAAATATGTGTTTTTCATCATAGGGGACTGGAATGCAAAAGTAGGAAGTCATGAAATACCTGGAGTAACAGGAAAATTTGGCCTTGGAGTACAGAATGAAGCAGGGCAAAAGGTAGTAGAGTTTTGCCAAGAGAACACACTGGTCATAGCAAACATCTTCTTCCAACAACACAAGAGAAGACTCTACACATGAACATCACTAGATGGTCAATACCAAAATCAGATTGATTATCTTCTTTTCAGCCAAAGATGGAGAAGCTCTATATAGTTAGCAAAAACAAGACCAGGAGCTGAATGTGGCTCAGATCATGAACTCTTTATTGCCAAATTCAGACTTAAACTGAAGAAAGTAGGGAAAACCACAAGACCATTCAGGTATAACCTTAATAAAATTGCTTACACTTATACAGTGGAAGTGACAAATAAATTTAAGGGACTAAATCTGATAGAGTGCCTGAAGATTGATGGATGGAGGTTCGTGACATTGTATGGTAGGCAGGGATCAAGACCATCTCCAAGAAAAAGAAATGCAAAAAGGCAAAATGGTTGTCTGAGAAGACCTTACAAATAGCCGTGAAAAGAAGAGAAGCAAAAGACAAAGGAGAAAAAGAAAGATATACCCATTTGAACACAGAGTTCCAAAGAATAGCAAGGAGAGATAAGAAAGCCTTCCTCAGTGATCAACCCAAAGAAACAGAGGAAAGCAATAGAATGGAAAAGACTAGTGATCTCTTCAAGAAAATTAGAGATACCAAGGGAAAATTTCATGCAAAAATGGGCTCAGTAAAGGACAGAAATCGTATGGACCTAACAGAAACAGAAGATATTAAGAAGAGGTAGCAAGAATACACAGAAGAACTCTACAAAAAAGATCTTCAAGACCCAGATAATCACGATGGTGTGATCACTCACCTAGAGCCAGACATCCTGGAATGCTAAGTCAAGTGAGCCTTAGGAAGCATCACTATGAACAAAGCTACTGGAGATGGTGGAATTCCAGTTGAGCTATTTCAAATCCTAAAAAATAATGCTGTGAAAGTGCTGCACTCAATATGCCAACAAATTTGGAAAACTCAGCAGTGGCCACGGGACTGGGAAAAATCAGTTTTCATTCCAATCCCCAAAAAGCAATGCCAAAGAATGCTCAAACTACCACACAATTGCACTCATCTCACACACTAATAAAGTAGTGCTCAAAATTCTCCAAGCCAGGCTTCAACAGCATGTGAACCATGAACTTCCAGATGTTCAAGCTGGATTTAGAAAAGGCAGAGGAACCAGAGATCAAATTGCCAACATCTGTTGCATCATCAAAAAAGCAAGAAAGTTCCAGAAAAATATCTGCTTCTGCTTTATTGACTACGCCAAAGCCTTTGACTGTGTGGATAACAAAAAACTGTGGAAAATTCTTCAAGAGATGGGAATACCAGACCACCTGACCTACCTCTTGAGAAATCTGTATGAAGATCAGGAAGCAACAGTTAGAGCTGGACATGGAACAACAGACTTGTTCCAAATAGGGAAAGGAGTATGTCAAGGCTGTATATTGTCACCCTGCTTATTTAACTTATATGCAGAGTACATCATGAGAAACACTGGGCTGGATGAAGCACAAGCTGGAATCAAGATTGCCAGGAGAAATATCAATAATTTTAGATATGCAGATGACACCACCCTTATGACAGAAAGTGAAGAAGAACTAAAGAGCCTTTTGATGAAAGTGAAGGAAGAGAATGAAAAAGTTGGCTTAAAACTCAACGTTCAGAAAACAAAGATCATGGCATCTGGTCCCATCACTTCATGGCAAATAGATGGGGAAACAGTGGAAACAGTGACAGACTTTATTTTTTGGGAGGCAGGGGCTCCAAAATCACTGCAGATGGTGACTGCAGCCATGAAATTAAAAGATGCTTGCTCCTTGGAAGAAAAGTTATGACCAACCTAGACAGCATATTAAAAAGCAGAGACATTACTTTGCCAAGAAAGGTCCATCTAGTCAAACGTATGGTTTTTCCAGTGGTCATGTATAGATGTGAGAGTTGGATCATAAAGAAAGCTGAGTGCCAAATAATTGATACTTTTGGATTGTGGTGTTTGAGAAGACTCTTGAGAGTCCCTTGGACTGCAAGGAGATCCAAACAGTCCCTTCTAAAGGAAATCAGTCCTAAATATTCATTGGAAGGACTGATGCTGAAGCTGAAACTCCAATACTTTGGCCACCTGGTGGGAAGAAGTGTCTCATTTGAAAAGACCCTGATACTGGGAAAGATTGAACGGTGGAGGAGAAGGGGACCACAGAGGAAAAGATGGTTGGATGGCATCACCTACTCAATGGACATGAGTTTGGGCAAACTCCGGAAGTTGGTGATGGACAGGGAAGCCTGGTGTGCTGCAGTTCATGGGGTTGCAAAGAGTTAGACCAGACTGAGTGACTGAACTGACTGAATGACTGAACTTACTACGTGAGACTAAGGAATTATTTTTTTAATTTAATTTTATTTTAATTCATTTAAGTAGCCACATGTGTCTAGTGGCTGCTGTGTTGGACAGTGCAAATCTAAAAGGAGCTCAGAGAGGCAGGTACTGAGATATAGTAGAAATGACTTAGTCAAAAAGAGAGCTAATATGGCACAGGGAACTCTGGATTAGGAATAAGAGCCTCTGCTCTGCCACTTGGTGACCTCACTCACTCTGGCCTCAGCCTCCCCATCCTTGACGTGAACTGTTGGATTAGCAACAGAAGTCCCATAATAAAGGCTATGGCTTGAATTTAACTTTGGGATACAGATGAGTTTTAGGAAAATTTGTAAATATTATATGAATGCCTTCTAACAGTATGTGTATATGTATGTATATGTGTACATGTATTGTAGGGGCCGGAAGGTGGTCAAGCATTCACTTTAGTTCACCAGAGTTCCCACCATTCTCCTATAAACACATACCCAGAGAGAGAGAAACACACATACAAACTGTATTATATGTGTAGACACTGAAGGTTCACATTCTGTGAACCCCCTGGATGTGATGAGTTCTAAGGACCTTTCCTATTTTGTTATTTTACGAATCACTAAGCCACTATAGTTCCAGTCACTACAGTTCCCCAGACGTATTTCTGCTTTAGGCACCCAGCCAGAGGAATCTCATAGCTTTCTACCTTTTCCTTTCTGGATTTGATGCTATTATAGTTACTGAAGTTTAGGGTCAAGGGTGAGGGAGGAAGGCAGGGAGGATATAACCCTAGTCCCATGCCTCAACTCTATTAGGCCAGAAGTAGAGTTTAAGGCTCCTTGGGGTAGGCAGTATTATATAGTAGAAAGAACATTGGCTTTACAGTCAGACTACATTAAGATTTTTAGATTCTGTTTCTTGACAGTTGTGTTGCTTTAGTTTACTCACTTGCAAAACAGAGATAAGAAATATTCCTCACCTCCTAAGGTCATTGTGGAGTTTAATGGTATAATACAATCATGAAGTAAGGTAAATAGAAGGCTGAGAAAAAGTACTTATCCTTATATCTCTTAGTTCACTCAGGCATAGGCCTAATTATATTTCTGTCCTCTCCCAGGCTGAAAGGGGAACTACATGGCTTGGCAACTTCTAAGCCCACAGTCAGAAAATGCCAGTGATGGGGAAGAGATTGTCTACCTCTAGAAACTGTACTAGAGGAGCAGATCCAGTAAGCACTACCAGTCTGTAGAGCTGCCTACATGAACCTGTGTCAACAATGGTTTCACCAAATGACAAGATATTGTGGGGGCCAGGCCTCTAGCTCTGGGGCAAGATGAGCTTAGTCTGCCCATACCTTCCAGCTTGTGCCCTTGATGGGAGGTGGGAGTTGACAGTGGGTGTGCATATCTCCTTATTACTGACTGTGCCCAAGCCTTGCAGAAATGATTGTTGGACAAGGTCATCTTGAACTCTGTGTTAATTTTCCAGGCTCCCTTGTTATTTTACCCTGAATTCTTCACTGTGCTCCTCTTGTAGCACCAACCCGTCTATTTTCTCCTCCTCTATCCTGGTTGTTAATCCAAACATGTGATTCATTCTTTCATTGATTTACTGAGTTGCACTATGATTGAAGTTTTCATTGCAAGACTTATTTTTTTAATTAAAGCTGAAAGCCAGTTCCAGCTAAGTATCTTTTATTTTTTTTTTTTTTGCATGAGCCAGAAACAGATCAGCAACAGGTTTTGTTGTATTCATCCATTAAAATTGAGCAATCAGCTTCTCTCTTTGTTATATACCTTTTAAAATTTATTATTATTATTTAAAGGGATTAGAGATAAAGTGGTTTATGGTCTGCCCCAGTGCAACTGTCTATGCTAGACATCAGAGTTATGACCTTTTCAATTATTTATATTTCTGCCAATATAAATGCTAAGGAAAATAGCACAAAGTAAACATCAGGATGCTCAAGGACCTCTAAATTATGTGTATGAGAGCATGGAGGGGGAAGGTTCTTAAGATTTGAATTTTAGATTATTGTTGCTTTTTAAAATAACATTATTTCTATTGATATCATCCTTTTTAATGGATGCTTCCTAGCACAGTTCCCATTTTACAGGCAGATTATAAAGGCAGGGACATTCTGTTATTTCTTTAATACAGCTGGGGATTTCAGACTTCAGCTTCCCCCTCTCTCCTTTACTAAAGAAGAAAATCAATATATGTGTTGCAATGTATGTTCGACTATGAGTGTAAATATCTAACAATAACTTGGGCTGTTACAGTTGAAATGAGAAATGCTGCAACACCAGAAAATTCCCATTTATTTACCCCCAAAGTGGGATGATAGAACAAGTCTAGTCCTTCTTCAATAGATCTGCCTTTCTGGTCTCCTTTCCTAGCAATCTGCTAGACATGCTGGACATAGACACAAGTACATCATTCTCTTGATTTAAAACGTTCCATATTTGCCTATCAGGTGTGTGATAAAGCCCAAATTTCTTAATATGTTATACATGTTCCTTCAAAGTCAGATGCCATCATTATTTTCAACCTCATAAATAGCCATTCTCCCCACACATAAAATATACACTCCAGCCACGCTGGTCTCTTTTTCCCTTAAACCCTCAGTGCTTTTGTTTATGCCCTTTCCATCCCTCTCTGCCTGGTGAAGTCCTTGCTATTCTTCAAGGTCCAGGTCAAATGTCACCATAATCACTTCCTGACCCCACCTATGCAGAAAGAGTGTTACCTTCCTCTTTTGTTAATACCCCTGTTATAACATTCACCAGTTTGACATTTTTTAACTGCTAGATTTTTTAGTGGGCATTTATTTTTCCTCTCCCAAACTGGTTATGGCCTGTGTTCTTTTTGTCACTCAGAAGTAAGCCTTAACAATGGATATCTGTTGAATGAATGAGTGAACCATGAATATATTAGTAATGATTTAATTAAAGATTCAAAGTATGAATATTGGAGACCGTATTTAGGCAGAGCCCAATCCAAAGATATACTAGGTATGTCTGACAAGAGGATAAAGGAGAAAGCAAGAAATGAAGGTTTGAGTTTAATAGGAATTTAGAATGATGAACCATTCATTCAACCAGTGGTTAAAATGTACACTTGTCCTTAAGGTGTTTAGAGTCTGTGAGCAGGAAAAATGATCATACTTGTTTTCTTAGCTCAAGCAGCTTTTCTAACAGGGTAGCTGTGCTGTGTGTTTTTTGCCACTGATAATAAATCCAACTTTCCCTTCTTTCCCAATAGCCCGGAAACTGAAGAAACTTGGGAATCTGAAGCTACAAGAGGAAGGGGAGGCTTCCAGTGCCACCAGCCCCACTGAGGAGCCAGCCCAGAAGCTGACAGTGTCACATATTGAAGGCTATGAGTGTCAGCCCATCTTTCTGAATGTCCTGGAAGCTATTGAGCCAGGGGTGGTGTGTGCTGGACATGACAACAACCAGCCTGACTCCTTCGCAGCTTTACTCTCTAGCCTCAATGAACTGGGTGAAAGACAGCTTGTACACGTGGTCAAGTGGGCCAAGGCCTTGCCTGGTAAGTGGGGGCATGGGATATGGGATATCATATTTACTGAATGTTCTTTTGGGCCATGCACCACATCTGTTCCTTTCCCATCTGTTAACTCATGCAATCCTCACCATAACCTTGTGAGGGGAGAGAATGGTAAAAATCCCCATGTTAAAAATAAGGAAACTCAAAAATCAAGAAGAACAGCATTACTGAGTATCCCATATGCCTCACATCAGCACACAACAATCATGTTCAACCCACAGATTTAATCAGCAAATTTCCTCATAATCATGGATCACACAGACATATCCTTATGTGCCTTAAGATGCTTTTCTACATGTGCGTACACAAGTTCACGCCAAAGATAATCTTGAACCTAACTGATAATCTGTTTTAACTATTAGTTAGGACCCATACCATAGGAACTCTTATAATATGGTATGGTAGAAGGAACATGGGGTTGGAAGTCAGAATACTTGGGTTCTAGCCTTAGCTCTGCTGGTAATTCATTATGTGACCCCTTCCCTTTCCTGGTCTGTTTTTCCATATGTATAATGTGTGAAAAGTGGTTTGGACTGCATTAGTAGTTTTCCAGTTTTACTTCAAGGGAATTCTCTGATAAGTGCTCTTAAAACTATCCTAAGGAATTCCCTGAAAGTCCAGTGGTTAAGACTCTGTGCTTTCACTGAGGGCATAGGTTCAATCCCTGGTTGAGGAACTAAGATCCCACAGTCTGCAGGGTGTGACCAAAAAATAAAAAAATAATAAAATAAGGATTTTATTAATCCTTAATAAAATAGGATCATCATAGTGGAAGGGTATATTAAGTGATAGTGAAAGAAATATGAAGTGTTTGTCTAACTTCTGCAAGTTTACCTCCAGTGATGAGGAACTCACTTCCTCCCTTGGCCATCTGTTGTTTGAAAATAAATAATTATTCAAATATTAGAGTTTAAAGAAGCCTCAGAGATCCTCTATCCCATATGCCTCACATCACATCCAATGATTCACAAATGTTCCTTTAGCAGCCAAACTCTTTATTTCTCAAAAACATGGTACACATCCAAGTGGAGCTGGTTGATTTAGAGCCAGTGCCTCTCCCTCACTACGCCTAGAGAAGCCTCAGATCACTCTTGCAGAATCTTAGGGCCCTAGGGAACACAATGTGGAAACAAGTGAAGCATAAACTCTTTAAGGATTCTCTTAATCATAAATTTCCATGATTGAAAGATTCTTCTGAATCATGAACAACCAAACCTCTTCTTGTAGAATCAAAGATTAACCCGCCATTTAATAATAACTGCCAAATTCAGGATCTTAGTTTCCCGACCAGGTGTATGGCAAAACCAATACAATATTGTAAAGTAATTAGCCTCTAATTAAAATAAATAAAAATTTAATTAAAAAATAATAATAACTGCCAAACAGTTGGGAATTTATATTGAACAGAGCAGTTTCATCTATATTACCTGATTTGATCCTCATAAGAATTCTTTAAAGTAGGGGTTCTTTTCCCTATTTTATAGATAAAGAATGAAGCTCTGAGAGTTGATGTTTGCCCTGCAGTTGAACATTCAGAAGATAGCAGGGCCAGAACTTGAGCCCAGGTCTCCTCCTAACTCCAAATTCCCTCTTCATCAAATTCTACCCCATAGTCTGTGTAGCACCCTTGTACATCTCTAGCCTTGGGTTTTACAATGAGGGACAAAGTTATCCAAAGCCAGTTGAGTCATAACGTGGAAGACATTGCATGTTGACTGTCAAGCTCCTTTTTTGTCTTTCCAATTCACAAGGCCCAGATACAACCACCAGATTTATGGGGTCGCTAAGAGTTGGGCACGACTAAGTGACTTCACTTTCACTTTTCACTTTCATGCATTGGAGAAGGAAATGGCAACCCACTCCAGCATTCTTGCCTGGAGAATCCCAGGGACAGAGGAGCCTAGTGGTCTGCCATCTCTGGGGTTGCATAGTCGGACACGACTGAAGTGACTTAGCACCAGCAGCAGCAACACCTTCTTAGCTTGCAAATCTGAGGTTGACTAGCCAATAAAATTCCTGGGAAGAAGGCCCAAGGATACTGTCTGTGCCAAAAACAGAGTTCACACAGGGAAGAAAAATACAAAAATAATAATAATAGTAACAAAATTAAAAGTTGCTTTAATTCTTATCAGTTATTCAGCTGAGTGTCTTGATGTTATATGTCTAACAGAAGTTCTGTTAGACAATACTTTGGCCACCTGTTGCGAAGAACTGACTTATTTGAAAAGACGCTGATGCTGGGAAAGATTGAAGGTGGGAAGAGAAGGGGACGACAGAGGATGAGATGGTTGGATGGTATCACCGACTCAATGCACATGAGTTTGAGTAAACTCTGAGAGTTGGTGATGGACACAGAGGCCTGGCGCGCTGCAGTCCATGGGGTTGCAAAGAGTCAGACATGACTGAGCAACTGAACTGTGCTGAACTGAACAGAGATTCAGTTTAATCTTTCCAAGCAGTTGCCAGACACCTAACCCTACCATGTTATAGGCTACAGACTTTTTCTTGCATATGATTCCACTTAATCCTTATAGCAGTTCTATGAACCATAGGGGCTTTTACTCCCATTTCATATGACAAGATTCAGAGTAGTAAATTAACTGGTTCAATTTGGTGACTTAACAAATACAACCATAGCTTGAGCTCACATCCTCGGATTTCCAGTCTTAGCAATAACCTAGTGCAAATCATTATGATAGAATTTGTGCAACTTGGAGTCACTGGATTTCCTCAGCCCAACCTCCAGGATGAGAAACTGTTTACTTACATTAATAAGTCTGCAAGTTAATATCTGTTTACCATCCAGCTTGTCCAAGGAAATAATCTCTCATCCTGAGTCATTTAAAAGAATAGCCTCAAAAGAAAGCCAAGTACCATATTCATTAGAACTGTTATTTGTGTTATCAATAATCACCTACGAATTCAAGTTATTTGCTCATTGAACAGATTGAGCTCTTGTCCTTTGAGAGGCACTGTGCTGGTACCTTGGAGAAGGCAATGGCACCCCACTCCAGTACTCTTGCCTGGGAAATCCCATGGACGGAGGAGCCTAGTAGGCTACAGTCCATGGGGTCGCTAAGACTCAGACATGACTGAGCGACTTCACTTTCATTTTTCACTTTCATGCATTGGAGAAGGAAATGGCAACCCGCTCCAGTGTTCTTGCCTGGAGAATCCCAGGGACAGAGGAGCCTGGTGGGCTTCCGTCTATAGGGTCACACAGAGTCAAACACGACTGATGCGACTTAGCAGCAGCAGCAACAGTGCTGGTACCTACTCACATAAATGTTGTTGTGAAGTATTCATTGATAGTGATAGTACATGTAAATTGCCTTGTTTTGCACCAGCACATTAATAAATGATAACTATTGAGAGAGAGTGAGTAGATTGTATGTACACAGTATATTTATAATCAGATGTATCTGGCTTGGCATCTTAGCTATA
This sequence comes from Bos javanicus, assembly GCF_032452875.1. NCBI lineage: Eukaryota > Metazoa > Chordata > Mammalia > Artiodactyla > Bovidae > Bos > Bos javanicus. Next base: position 85,104,547 of record NC_083897.1, on the reverse strand, counting down.
CACTAGCGTGACTTTGAGCAAATCCCGTGTCTGCACATGCTTCTGCTTCCTTGTTTGAAGAGATGGTAGAGCAGTTGCTACCTTGCAGATTGTTATCAACATAGAAATTATGTATAAAGAGTACAATAGCTGGAACATAGAATAGTCTCTGTAAATAGTGGGTCATTATTACAAAGCTTGGGAACTAAACCACTAAAATCATTTTAAACTGCTGCTAACTTTGCCTAGAAGTTCATTCATAGGTCCCAAAGATGAATTGTCTTCTTTGAAAACCTTGGCTGTCAGGTGCACTAAAGCAGCAAAGGTTTCCTAATTGACCTTTCTTTAGACATGTTCTTCCAGAGGTTTCTGCTCAAGATTGCTAAGAAGTGATGTTGATTGGATTCTGCTGAGAAAACAGAGTCTCCAAGAAACTGTCTCTGCTCCCTAACCTGTTTGGTGTGTTTCAAAACTTGAAAATGACTTCTCTCTGTTTTCCCAAAACAGCCTGATGCACTGCCAAATAGGAGTTGAGTGAATGTATGTTGAAGGAAACCTGTAGGCTGAAGTTAGTGTTTCCTCAAATCATGCCTTGACAGCCATACTATCTGAGCAGGCCTTTTCAAAGGCTGGATATTGGAGAACAGAGTTAGGTATTATAATGAGATTAGCCCTATAGGAAACTTAGCCCGCTATGTTGCTGATGTGTACATAGTAATTAGGTTTGAGTTCTAAGCAGCTCTCACTAAGGATCATTAACTAGTATTAAGCCAAACTAAGCTATCCCCTTTTTCTCCTATGTTAGTTCTCTGACATCTCAGTGAGGGAAAAAATCATTAGTATTGATGACTTCCTTACTAGTACAGTTTAATCCTCATACCTCCATGAACCCTCATATTCACACCATCACCATCCAAGGGTTTCATTGATTCCCACTGTCACCCACCCCAGAGGTTCAAGGTTCAAACTCCTGGACCCCTCCCAAAGAGATTCTTGGATGTTATGTGCTTGACGCTTGCTTTTTGTCTCCTACTGGAAAGAGTCCGTCAAAGACATTCTGTTCTACAGAAGGGCTTCAGGCAGGAAATACTCTGGTGTCTGAAGCTGCAACTAGTCTGTTAGCATATCATTACCAGTGAAGGTGGGAGGCACATGCCTGGGAGGTAAGATTGCAGTCAAGGGTGGTGATGTGAGGAACTCTGGCATCCCTGATGTCTGGTAGACTTGGGACCTAAAGCAAATAAAAAAGGGAAATAGAGTGTGTGTGTGGCAAGGACCAACCAAACAGAACAATGTTTCTAAATAGCTTAGATTTCAGACCTGACCCTATGGCTAATAAAAATTTGTGACCTTGGTAGTTTTCAGCTGTGACTTCTCTGGCCCTCAGTTTCCTCATTGGCAAAATAAGTGTCATATTGCCTATACTCCAGGGTAATTGTGAGAGCTAAATGAGGTCATCATCAGGAAAGTTAGAAGCATTATCTAAATTCATATAACCATTCCTAATGAGGTACAGCAAAACAAAATTTTAGATAATTCTGGATCTGTTAGGGAGAAGATAAATGGGGCACTGTTAAGGGATAAGCTCTGAGGTGATACTCTAAGTATCCAACTATTTGGAAACCTCTGGGAGAGCAGAGCCATATCTGTTCTACCTATGTACTATTTGTGGAGGCAGAATTTGGGAACCTCTGTTCTCTGAGTTTAAGGGAGGCAGTTTGAAGATCATCTAATTCTCATTTTATAAAATGAAAAAAATGAGAATCCTTAATCCATTTAATTAATATTTCTCAAACTCCTACTCAAATACCTGAGCTATATTATATACTAGGGAGGAAAAAATGAAAAAAGGGGATGGTCCCTGTCTTCGAGAAGCTCTAAGTCTTGTGGAGTAGACGGATACGTGCATAAATAAATTCCAGTCCAGTGTAATGAGTGCTATAATTAGATGAAACTACTTAAGATTCATTAAGATGGTAAAAAAAGAATCAATAGGTCTTCTGCTTGGATGTGTTGGAAGAGGCTTCACAGAGAAGGTAGCTTTCCAGTGAATACTTGAAAGATGAGCAGGCATTTATCAGATGGAAAGTCTGGGAAGGGAAGAATACATTCTAGGGAAAGACAACTGCCTGTGCAGAGATAGCAGAGATTTAGAGGCATGAAATATGTTATATGTGTTCAGCAAATTGTGGGTTTTTCAGAATAGCTAGCGGAGAAGGCAATGGCACCCCACTCCAGTACTCTTGCCTGGAAAATCCCATGGACGGAGGAGCCTGGTAGGCTGCAGTCCATGGGGTCACTAAGAGTCGGACACGACTGAGTGACTTCACTTTCACTCTTCACTTTCATGCATTGGAGAAGGAAATGGCAACCCACTCCAGTGTTCTTGCCTTGAGAATCCCAGGGATGGGGGAGCCTGATGGGCTGCCATCTATGGGGTCGCACAGAGTCAGACACGACTGAAGCGACTTAGCAGCAGCAGCAGCAGCAGAATAGCTAGAACCTAAATTATGAGAAGATAAATGATAAGAAGTTAGTCTAAGAAGGTAGGTCATAAAGAGCCTGTTTGTGTGTACATAATGGCAGTTGGCAGGAATGGCAGTAGCGTAGGAAACTAGAAGTGCCAGGTACTTGTTGAATAGAAAATAATGGAGAGGAAGTGGGAGGCAGGAAAGGATTGGAGAAAAGAGATGTAGCCTGAAGGTGAAGAAGACATGGATGTCAAAGGCATTTCACCATATGCTGATATGTAATAGTATCCCTTTTCCAGGGTTGTTAGAGGGTACAAACAAGATTATAGCTAGAAAAGAGCTTTGTAAAATGAAAAATGCTGTTCATGTGAGAAAAATGATTATTACACTCCATCTTCAGAAAGGCAGTGAGCCTTTCTGAAGATCAGGAGCATGGGCTTTGGAATAAGACCGGCTTTGGAACTTGATCTGCCAGGTAGTAGCCTTACGATCTTGGAAAAATTCTTAACTTTTCTGCGACTCACTTCTACTGATTCATAGACTGGGCACGATATTATACACTTTATTGGATTGTTGTTGAGTATTAAATGAATTAATATAAGTAATATACTTATAAAAAAGTTAATTCATTGTAAACAGTCAGTGTTAGATTATTATTCTCTTTCAATGGGCAGTGCACTTTTTGCCTCTGTCCATCTCTTTTGAGCAGCTTGATGAATTAGGGAGCACAAATAATTATCTCCACCATATACTTTGTTCTCCTCTTACTCCCCATCATTGATGGTCCCTGAGTCTTCTCAGGGGCAGCCTGAGTACCAGAAATTCTCAGTCCAGCAGAGTCCCAGATTTCACTTAGACCATCAGTGCTCAGTCTGACCATTGCCTGTGTCCTATCTCCAGGCTTTCGCAACTTGCACGTGGACGACCAGATGGCAGTCATTCAGTACTCCTGGATGGGGCTTATGGTGTTTGCCATGGGCTGGCGGTCCTTCACCAATGTCAACTCCAGGATGCTCTACTTTGCCCCTGACCTGGTTTTCAATGAGTAAGTGCTTATGGGCCCAGAACTCACATAGACACCGACCTGGTTCATGGCGATAACGGTAATGGAAGTAATGGTGAGAGTTATTTCATTTGACCTTTACATGAGGCAGTAGAGGCCTAGCCAACCTATTAAGTCTAAAGTGGCTTTGCCTGGCTGAAAGGCCAATTGCTAGGAGGGAAGGGGGGAAGGCCATCACTTTTCCTGATCAAGACACAATCCTGGTAATTTGGCAGTGCTTCTGACCTGCTTTTAGCTTATCTCAGACCCTCATGTCAGGGTCCTTCTTCACTCTGGGCAACATAAGGAGTGAACAGAAACACTCTAGATCTGAAGGCTGAAGCTCCCTTGGTCCCTTTGCCACCACCAAAAGCTACTGCCAGTCACCTTTTGTTGAGAAACTCCTATGTGCCAGGACTATACTAGATATTTTCCTAATTCTTTCTCATTGAGCCCACATTTTAATGGTTAAATCAAGTTATGATAACTTGATTTCACCTTTAAAATATTTTTTAATGGATGGGGGAAATTAGGCTCAACAAAATAGTGATTCATCCAACAATATTAAATAGTGCATGTTGGCAACAGAATTCAAAGTATGACTGTGTAACTCCCAGCTTTTATACTGCCTCCTGGTGGTAAGTGATGAAGAAGAGCAACTCCACCATTTTCTGGCATGTGACCTTGGCCCAGTCAGTTCCTTCTTCTTTTTTTTTTTTTAAATTTTATTTTCTTTCTAAACTTTACATAATTGTATTAGTTTTGCCAAATATCAAAATGAATCCACCACAGGTATACATGTGTTCCCCATCCTGAAGTTTAATTAATACTTGCCTTGCCCACCAGCTCTATTTACCCTTCATAAATTTAGCCAAGAGCTCAAATTTTAGAAGTATACTTTTCTTAACTGAAACCTCTGTTGTATTATTTCCTACATCATTGTCTGATTAACAGTTTCCTCAGCTGTTAATAAAATAAAACTTCCTTCAATGGTTTGTTATGACAACTAAAATAAGAACTAATGGATGTGAAATGTCTGGCTCACAATGGGCAAGAAATAAAAAGAAGTACCTTTCCAATATTCTCTTTTCCTAGTACTGATAATCTTTTCTGTGTCTCTATTTGAGGTCCCTCATGGCATTGTGAATGTTGTTGTTCAGTTGCAGGAGCCGTGTATGACTCCTTGTGACACCATGGACTGAAGCACGTCAGACTCTCTTGCCTTTCATTTTCTCCTGGAGTTTGTGCAAATTCATGCCCATTGAATGCTATCTAACCATCTCATCTTCTGCTGCCCCCTTCTTCTTTGCCTTCAGTCTTTACCAGCATCCAGATCTTTTCCAATGAGTCAGGTCTTCACATCAGGTGGCCAAAGTATTAGAGTTTCAGCTTCAGCCCTTCCAATGAATATTCAGGGTTGATTTCCTTTAAGATTGATTGGTGTTATCTCCTTTCAACCCAAGGGACTCTCAAGAGTCTTCTCCCGCACCACAATTCAAAAGCAGCAATTCTTTGGCGCTCAGCCTTCTTTATGGTCCAACTCTCACATCTGTATGTGACTACTGGAAAAATCATAGCTTTGACTAAACAGACCTTTGTTGGCAAAGTGATATCTCTGCTTTTAATACACTGTCTAGGTTTGTCATAGCTTTCCTTCCAAGGAACATCATCTTTTAATTTCATGGCTGCAGTCACCATCTGCAGTGATTTTGGGGCCCAAGAAAATAGTCTGTCACACTGCTTCTACCTTTTCCCCTTCTACTTGCCATGAAGTGATGGGAACAGATGCCATGATCTTAGTTTTTTGAATGTTGAGTTGTAAGCCAGCTTTTTCACTCTCCTCTTTCACCTTCATCAAGAGGCTCTTTAGTTCCTCTTCACTTCCTGCCATTAGAGTGGCATGATCTACATATCTTAGGTTGTTGATATTTCTCCCAGCAATCTTGATTCCAGTTTGTGATTCATCCAGACTGGCATTTTCAATGATGTACTCTGGATATAAGTTAAATAAGCATGGTGACTATATACAGTCTTGTCATATTATTTTCCCAATTTTGAACCAGTCTGTAGTTCCATGTCTAGTTCTAACTGTTGCTTCTTGACTTGCATACAGGTTTCTCAGGAGACAGGTAAGATAGTCTGGTATTCCCATTTCTTTAAGAATTGTCTGCAGTTTGTTGTGATCCACATAGTCAAAGGCTTTAGCATAGTCAGTGAAGCAGTAGTAGATATTTTTCTAGTATTACCTTGCTTTCACTATGATCCACCGAATGTTTGCAACTTGATCTCTGGTTTCTCACCACAGAGAACCCCTTTGGTCCAGGAATGAACTGACCTTTCCTTTCCTCCAGCCCTCTAACCCAGAAGAACCTTAAAATAAAATCTACAGGCCAGTGGTTCCTCCCATTACAGCAATGCCATATGGGGGAAAAAAAGTGTCCCCAGCTGCCCTCTTCCAACTCAGCCAGCCCTGGTAGCCAGAAGCTAAGAATAACCAATGAGCTTTTGGCACAACCTGCTTTATGGTTTCCAGATATCCAAAGAGGTACCTATGATGCCATCTTCTGGGTCAGGCCTTAAAAAGCCCTCTTCCTGTTCTCTTCTTACTGTGCTCCAGTGATTAAATCACCTACCCCATCCAGAGCCCAAAGACCTTTGAACCTTTGTAAGGTGATAATTGGCTATTTTCTAAATCTTCGTTTCCTCTTCCACCTCTGTGTATGTGTGTGTGTGTGTGTGTGTATATATATATATATATATTTTTTTTTTTTTTGGCACCCTACCTCAGCTTTCTAGTCCACTTCCATGCACCTCATCAAAAGGTACTATAGGATTCCACACAGAGTCAGGGTCCTCCATGAAGCCCCAGAGCTCCTGAAATATCAGGTCCCCTTCCTCTTATAGGAACTGACTATGTTAGAGTTCTTAAAATCCCTAGAATTAGGAACTGACTATGTTAGAGTTCTTAAAATCCCTAGAATCATCTAAACCAATGCTTCTCAATGGGGACTGATTTTTCCTGACAAATGGTTTTTAATTGTGTAGTACATTTTTGCATGTTGGAATATGTTTAACATCCCTGGTACCTGCCTCAGTTCAGTTCAGTTCAGTCACTCTTTGCGACCCCATGGACTGCAGTATGCCAGGCTTCCCTGTCCATCACCAACTCCTGGAGCTTACTCAAACTCATGTCCATTGAGTTGGTGATGCCATCCGACCATCTCTTCCTCTGTCGGTCATCCCCTTCTCCTCCCGCCTTCAATCATTCCCAGCATCAGGGTCTTCCAAATAGGATCCTAGTCACTGTGATAGCTCAAACTGCCCGCACACACTAAGGTGGCAGTATCCTTCTAATTAAAAGCCATCTGTTACTGCTAAACTCCTCAAGGTACTAACGGGGAAACTGATACCCAAATAAAGAGACAGGGACTCTGGGCCAACTCATTTGCTGATCTCTCTGACCCAAACTTGTCATCAACCTTGCTTTCTTCTTTTCTCCTCTGATCTTTGTAAAGAACATAGTCTGTGAGAGTAATGGGCCTGAACCCTAGCTGTGCAACCTTGGGTAAATCACTGAACTTCTCTGAACCTTATTCTCTTCATCTGTAGAACAGTGAATAGTGTAACAATGGCACCTTCCAACGTATCATTTTTTGAGCAATTATTATGTGCCAGGCACTGTGCTCCATCATTTTTTCTAATATTCATCTACTCTCTTTTAATCTCACCTACCTCTGCTCACCTCCTGGATTCCATCCCTGCACCTTGTTTTCTACCCTGCACTTTCTATCCCTTTCTTTCCATTAGCTGTCCCCCATTCTATTTGCCCTTTCTCCTCATGTCTTATTCCTTTCTCCTTTGAATTCCTTCCCTTGCCTTTCTTCCGTCCTTTCCCTACTGTCTCTGTTCCTGGGGCCTTCAGCAGTGTTATAGCAATCCTTCATGTCAGGATCACAATTTCAGTGGTAAAAATACTGCAGTGTTATCATCAACAAAGGCTTGGAAGCACAGTAGAGCTCAGAGCAAGGCCATACCCCAAGACTCAGCAGATCTTATTCAAAAATTCTCTAGGAAGAAAGAGCTCGGAGCAGCACTGTTCTGGTCAATGATTTGTGATACTACCCGAGTTGGCTCACATGGTAAAGAATCTGCCTGCAATGCAGGAGGCTTGGGTTCAATCCCTGGGTCGGGAAGATCTTCTGGAGAAGGAAGTGGCTACCCACTCCAGTATTCTTGCCTGGAGAATCCCATAGACATGAGGAGCCTGATGGGCTACAGTCCATAGGGTCGCAAGAGTCAGACACCACTGACCAACTAACACTTCATTGTCTAAACACTTCCTTTTTCTAGTTGGGCTCCAGCCTGCATTAAATGCTTCTACACTATCTGCTTCTTCTTTTCCCTCTTTCTCTAGGCCATCCAAGATCTCTCTGAGATAGGATTCTGAGCTTCCACCCAGCCAGTATCAGGCCTGCTCAGCCTGTCAATGAAGCTAGTGGTTTGGGGACCAAAATGTCAAACCATAAGCTTTAGGCCCAATCTTAGTGGTCTTTTTCCTCACTATTTAAGTGAGTGTCAAATTCCCTTTCCTTTCTCTATAAGATATAAAATCAAATTCTCTCTCTCCTCCTCCCCGCCTCTCTCTCTCTCTGTCTCACACACACACACACACACACACACTCATACACACACACACACACACACAATTTCTGATGTGTTGAAGACTAGGAAGTTCTACTAGCAGAAGAATGGTGTATCTGTGTATCTTCTCTTACAGGCTTGTCACGGTCAGTCATGGAACAGAGACGCTCTCCCCAAGAAGCTGTCCAAGCCATGGCTACTTCCCTATATAATTTATCGGTGATAATGTGATGATCTGCTCACAAGTCACTATAATAAAGGCAGTTCATACATTTTTATAACTCCCAAACTGTGGTAAGGAACAGCTAGTATATGAAAGAGTAGGTTCCCCTTCAGCAGGGGATATTTAGATTGGATATTCAGAAATACTTTATGGCTGATTTGATAAGCATTGGAACTCATTTAAAGCGGCAATGGGGAATCTCCTTTTCTGGGAGATTTTAAAGAAATAATGACATTTCTAGTATAGTATGTGTGGCCACTTGGGAATCCTGGTGTCCTTATGTCAGGAGTTGATTTCTAAGGTCTGTCTCTTAGAAATTCTTCAAGTTTGAATGTCTGGGAGGCAGGTTCTGGCTCTAACTGTAGTTGCAATATTAGAACTGTAGTCAGGGAGATCATGTGCCATTGTATTCATTTGGTTAGGCTTTCCTTTCCCTGTCTCAGGAAACAGGAGGTGTATGGGGACCTGAAAACTCTGGCCAGGGAAGATGAGTAGTTATAAAGATATCATGATTTTGGGGAAAAAAAGAACAACCTGTTCCTTGTCATTGAAGCACTAGCAAGAGAAACATCAAGCTCTTCTTGGAGAAACTGGAAAGGGGAGGGCACCCACAGACAGTCTCTCTGGGTTTATTCTAAGCCTTCTCTTACCCCTCTCTTTTCTCTGTGTGTTTCCTTCCTAGGTACCGCATGCACAAGTCCCGGATGTACAGCCAGTGTGTCCGAATGAGGCACCTCTCCCAAGAATTTGGATGGCTCCAAATCACCCCCCAGGAATTCCTGTGCATGAAGGCACTGCTGCTCTTTAGCATTAGTAAGTGCCTGGAAGGGTAGAGAGTGCCCCTAAGGGGCATTGGGCATCAGAGGAGAGGTGCTTTTTCATTAAAGGATTATCAGGAAGAAGCCAGCTCCTGAATATTTCCCTTCTTCTTTCACCCTCCCTCCTCCACTCTCCCTTAGCATCTTTTTTCCCTAACAAGGATGAATTTCATGGCTAGAGACCAATTTCTTTGCTTCAATTCAACCTCCATTAGATCCCCACTTACCCCCAATCTTTCTTTGGGACAAGGCCTTTTTGGCTAGTTTTATCAGGTCTCTGAATTTTTCCATAGCTTCTACCATAGAAACAGGCAAGGACTACCTTATATTTCTTGTAGGGTAGAAAGAATTTCTTCTTCTGCCAAAAAGACAAGGTCTATGTAAGCAACTCAGAAAAGGCTTATTTGGCAGCCAAGGAATATTTCTTTAATATCTTTTCTAAGCAGAGTGCTGTCTTAGCCCCTATGGGGGAGAAAGGAGATAAAATTTGATATTCAAGGCCACATATTTTAATTGTCTAATTCAGAGCTGGACTGTGGATGATGTAAAACCAAGAAATGTATAGATGTGAAGACTAGAGAAAGGAAAGGCTCAGTAAATTTTATTTACTTGATGCCCTACAGACTGGGTCCAGCTAGCCTTCTCCCTAAGACCTTCCTGGCAGACTTCCTGAAGGCCCCAGGCATATAGACCTCAAGTGACAGGAAGCCAAGTCGATGGCTCCTTCCTTGTGGGGGTGGGGGTCAAGTTTGTGGTCAGAAAACTTGGTGCTTTGTCTAATGCTCCTTCGTGGGCATGCTTCCCCTCCCCATTCTGTCTTCATCCCACATCAGTTCCAGTGGATGGGCTGAAAAATCAAAAATTCTTTGATGAACTTCGAATGAACTACATCAAGGAACTTGATCGTATCATTGCATGCAAGAGAAAAAATCCCACATCCTGCTCAAGGCGCTTCTACCAGCTCACCAAGCTCCTGGACTCTGTGCAGCCTGTAAGCAAACAATGGAGGGTGCTTTGTCAGGGAGAGTAGCCTGATAGGGCCAAGTGATAATATGCTCTTCTAGGGTCTGGCACCACCTGTTGGGAGGTGCTTCCATTCCCCTCTGGCTTTGAGTGTGGTCCAGGAAGAAAATCCAATGAAGAAGAAAGGAACACAGGTCACAGTGTCCCAGCTGGATGTTGTGAAAGAGGTGGAGGAGTTGAGAACAGAGCAACTGGGACTCAGAGAAGGGGCTTAGAGTAGATAAGTTCTTTAGGCAGACAAAACAGACCTGGATGTTTTTCCCCTCTTCCTTGAGTCATGTGCATGTACGTTTGTGTGTGTGTGTGTGTGTGTGTGTGTGAGAGAGAGAGAGAGAGAGAGTGTGTGTGTGTGAGAGAGAGAGAGTGTGTGTGTGCGTGTGTGTGTGTGTATGTGTGTGTGTGTGTGTGCTGGGGAAAAGGAACACTCAGTCCTGAGTCAGAGAGCCTGCAGTGGTTTAAGAGATCTCTTGGGACCTCTCAGTGACTCCCTGGAGACAATTTAGTGCATGTGTGTGTGTATGCACTCACACACACAAACACACACACACTCACAGAGGCCCAAGGACATGAAAGGAAGGAGGAGGAAATCAAAGGCTGTGGGGGAGACCCTGACAAGAAGCCAACTCCTTGTCAACCCTGTTTTTTCCCTCTCTTGTTGTCTCCCTGCAGATTGCACGAGAGCTGCATCAGTTCACTTTTGACCTGCTAATCAAGTCTCACATGGTGAGCGTGGACTTTCCAGAAATGATGGCAGAGATCATCTCTGTGCAAGTGCCCAAGATCCTTTCCGGGAAAGTCAAGCCTATCTATTTTCACACTCAGTGAAGCTTTGGAAGCCCCCATTTTCTTACCTCACCTCACTCCCTTTTTCAGATATCTTCTGCCTGTTTTAACTCTGCACTACTTCTCTGCAGTGCCTTGGGGAATTTCCTCTATTTATGTATAGTCTGTCATGAAGATGTTCTTGAATTCTATTTGCTGGGCTTTTTTTTTTTTTTTTCTCTCTCTTTCCCTCCTTTCTTTTCTATCTCTACCTATCTGACTCTCCCATGGCACTTTCAGACTGTACTTCCTGCTGTGGCTCTTATCTGTGTTTTGAATGCTGTTGTATTTCTTTAAATCTGTGATGATCCTCATGTGGCACAGTGTCAAGTTGTGCTTGTTTATAGCACTATGCTGTGTGCCAACTACACAAACGTTTACTCACCTAATGCCACGTGAAGTTTAGAGAGCTAAGAGTATCTGGAAAAACAAAAGACAAACAAACAAACAAACAAAAAATACACTATGGTTTTTCCCTCTTAAAAAATATTAAAACAGAAATTACCAAAGAGGCCAACAGTAACTAGAATAAGGTGAAAATTGCAAGCCCATGGGGAGTCACTGCTTTTTTCCCCCAAACCCTCTCTCCCTGGGAGACTTTATTTTCTGCCAATGGCTATTGCCATTAGAGGGCAGGGTGACCCCAGAACTGAGGTGGATGGGGGCAGATTTAAGATAGGACAGATGGATCACCAGTACCTGCCCACAGCCTTGGCTCCTGAGAGCTAGGCTGTTCAACTGCAGCACAATTCATGGTACTGAAAAATGTGCTTCATGTTTGAAAACCTGTCTGTTGGAAATGCCTCCCCACACCAGTCCCTTTTCTCTTGCATCCTCTGCCTCCACCCTCAAATTGACTTTCAATATCTTTTCTAAGAGCTTTGAACTGAATGTTTTCTTTAGCCAAAACTTGGCCACTTCCACTGAAGAATCAGACCAGCAAGAAGGAGAGGGAGATCTGACCTTTTGTAAGGCCCCATTCTGATCCAGGTCTGCATTCCCATTTGTGGCCCAGGGAGGAGCCTAGGGCTAGAGTCAGAGGAAAAGGAAGTAGTGGCTTGACTGTTCTCCTGCTTAGGACACTGAAGATTTGATCCTTCTTTGCCTCTACCTTTAAGAGACCTGAATGTTTTCTGCCTGACTCCATGCAGCTGCAAGCATCCTCCATCCTCCCTTCTGTGTTTTCTGGGCCCGAGCTTCACCAGACTTCACTACAGCCACAGTGGTGAAACTTGTCCACTCCTTGGGCACATTCAGACTCTCTGCTAAGAACTCCCACCCCCAAGAAGGCTAACAAGTCAGCAGTCTTGATGTCTATCTCTAGATGCCAGTAGGCTCAAAGATTTCTTACCATATGTCTCTCATCAACTGAACTCTCAGAACTCTGTAGACCTTAGACAAACTGGAAAGAAGGTATCAACGGGATTGGACAAGCTGGGCGTCTTGCCCTTGTCCCCCAGAGATGACACCTTCCCACCAAGTGAAGAATGCCCACTTCCTCCTTCAGAGCAGCTAAAGGGGCTACCCAGATCTGTGTTGAAGAGAAAACTCTGTTACCAATGTGAGAAAAATGAAGGCACTAGAAATGGAAATCCTGTAAATGCTCTCCTTTCCATCCAACATATCCACCTGCAGAAGTCAGGGAAAGAAGAGAGAAGAAATCAAGAGAATACTAACTAATAAATTAAAAGTTTTCAGAAGCAAAATCTAAAGCCAGATGGGCACCATCTGGTGAGTTTATTCACCATCCTTCTCTGCTGCTGATTCTGGGCTCTAACGTTGGCCATACTCACTCAGCCACTTTTGTTGCTGCCTCTCGGCCAGAGGAAGCTGAAATACTGAAACTACCGAACCATGGCCTCCTTTGGAAAGGTCTGGTTGGTGTGGCTCTGATGGGCTGCCACCTATGAACTTGGTGTGTTCCAGCAACACTGGTTTCATATAGTCCTTTGGCACTCCTTTGTTCTGTTGACTTTGTCCCCCAGTCATGAGTACTGGGGAATGCCTACCTACTTTCTCATTTTGGCCACTGTCTCTTCACATAGCTCTTAAATTCATCTGCTAAACAACAAATTAGAAGCCAGTCACCAAGCTGCCTGTTTCAGCTAGTTCACTCTACTTGTTGTTGAGAAGATAGTTTCTGAGTGACATGATATGATCTACATGGGTTTCCTCCCCTGATTTCTGCTGATATTAATAGCCAAATGAACCTGCAAAACAGCTTCTTTAAATAACAAGGGAGAGGGGAACTTAAGATGTGTGTTACACCAATCCAAGTCTGCTGGACAAAACTAAAGCTGACAGGTTCTCTTTATAGGGTAGGATAGAACAATTCTGTTTTTCTTTGTTATGACACCATTTGGCTTATGGGATCACTTTTAGCTGTTTTAAAGAGAAAAAAAAAAAACACCACTCTATTCATTTAAACTAGGTTACTTTTTAATAGTTCCTTTATATCTGTTTTGAAATGATCCTCATCTTTTGTGGTACATGGATTTGAGTATATTATTCTAATACCTCTCCTTGTAAATACTAGATGCTCTCCTTTCCATTTCTCTGGGTATCAAGGTTTTCATCTTTATAGATTTCCCAATCGTGACTCTTGTCTTTATGAGTATATGTTTTTCACTTGTGAAAGCCAAAAATCAGTGAAATGGCAGTGTAATTAAAAACAGAAACAACTAGATTACTCTGAACTCCCAAATGGCAAGACAAGGAGAAAATGGCCTAAACAAGGATTTAGGTGTACTGTTTTTGCACTGGGCTTCCCTGGTGGCTCAGACGGTAAAGCGTCTGCCTGCAATGCAGGAGACCCGGGTTCGATTCCTGGGTCGGGAAGGTCCCCTGGAGAAGGAAATGGAAATCCACTCCAGCACTCTTGCCTGGAAAATCCCATGGATGGAGGAGCCTGATAGGCTACAGTCCATGGTGTCGCAAAGAGTCGGACACGAGTGAGCGACTTCAATTTCACTTTTGACTTCACTTTCAGTGAGCAAAAGAGATTTTAGCTTAGCTTTGGCTCCCACAGATGAAAGGGGGATTTTTATTTTCTTTTGGCCATTGTTATTCCAGCCAGCGTAATTGCCAGAAGTCTCATTTTACATGCACTCTGCTCTACAAACAGATTTGATACGGTTGGTACACTGTGCTCACCTTTGAAGGATCAGCCACCCACACCTATTCACCTGGTGAGCTTAAAGATGAGGATCACTCACCAGACAAGCCATGGAGACTATCCCCAAAAAGGTTTGCAGTGCTCAATGGGGATGGAGAGTGAGGAAGAGAAAAAGAAGGAGCACCAGGGAGAAAGTCCCATCTGTGCTGGGCAGCAGACAGCTGCCAGGTTCATAAATTCTGTGGTCAAGGAAAAGAGTCGTGTGGCAGTTTCAGCTCTTGCTCATTGGGCAGCTTGCCCAGGCCTGGCCTCTGAGTTGAAATGCGGGTTGGATTCTTTGTTCCATAGCTTTTCTATGCCACAGACAGTATCTTTGTTCTTGAAGAGTTCATTATTTTTTTAACAAGAAAGAAGATTTTTGAAGGATTCTGTCATATATCTTTGAAAAAAAGAATCAGTAATACATATATTTTTATATATGTTAACTGGCACTTAAAAAGGTGGGGGGGGGAAGAGTTTCACTCTGTCCTTTGGGTAGTTGCTGAAGTGATTTTCCAGGTTGAGAAATAATGCGCTGATGCTAGAATCCCTCTCTGTTCATACTCTACTTCTATATACATATATGAATATATAGCAAGAAATATTCTATTTGTACTTCAAAAGAAAATAGGTCCACCATCCACATGATATTGGTACTACACAAATGATCTAATGTTAAGCATCAAGTAGCTTCTGAGTGTTTGTTTCATTAGGCACAGCACAGACATGGCCTTGTCCTCTTTTCTTTCTTGATACTGGGCATGAATCAAAAGTACAAGCCACTCCCTCTCAGTCTTGTGCTAGGGTTGCACTTCATGAGACTCTTTTCAGACAGCTTAATAACTATCCCTGCATGGTTCCTACATGGCCCTGGGAAGACAAGAGGTTGAATACTAATTCTTTTATGGCAGTTGCCCAGGTGAGAGGACACTGGGCCCAAGGGGGGTGACGTTCATGCTCAACTATATGTAGGGGGTCATGAGAATCAGGAATGCTAAAATACAAGATCCAATCCCAAACTTAAGTCAAAATAATCCATTTATCATGTGCACTATCTAATAAAAGGAAGTTTCTACCCTTGCTGCCTTTTATTAGGCGGGTCTGTTCTCACCACTAATCTCTTTGAAAATCTGTGAAAGCAGTTTAAAAAAAAAAAGATAAAGAGACCAAAAAAAAAAAAAAAAAAAAGACAGTGCATCACATTATGTAACCAAAGATTACATTGTATCTGGTAATTTACCAAAATTTTTAAGGGCAGGGAGGGGGCAAACATTAGTGCCTCTTTGGTAACCTATCCAAAAACAGACTAAAGGACTTTGCTGGTGACTGACTTATAAGAGTTTTGTGGGGTTTTCCCCTCCACAATATACATGTTTAGAACAGTGGAAGATAATTTTGAAAAATAATGGGATTATGGGTCCTTCAGTAAGTGATTTTTATAAAAAGAACTAGCTTTCCTTTCATGTAGTAGTTGCTGAGCATATTCTTAAAGCTCCATCATTGAATGGTTGGAAATGGAGCTGTCTTGGCCACTGTGTTTGCTAGTTCTGATGTTAGCTTATCTGAAGATGTGAAGCCCTTGCTGAGAAGGGAGCATTTAAAGGATTAGATTTTGCACTAGAGGGACAGCAGGTGGAAATCCTCATTTCTGCCCACTTTGAATGGCACAAAAAGTTTCTCTGCAGTTTAAGGCAGAAGGTTGAAATATATTGTAAATGAGTATTTGTATCCATGTTTCAAAATTGAATTATATATATATAGATATAATGTGTTCTAATAGCTTTACCTCTCTCTGCACCTTTATATTTGGTTCCAGGTCATAGCTGATACCATGTACTTGTAAGAGAGGCCACAGCTACATTTTAGAAGCTCTCAGAATGGAAAAGACACCTGCGTTGATCAGATAACCAAGAGATCTCTGTTCCTATTGAGGCCTGACTCACAGGCCTTGCAAAGGAGCAGAGAAGGGAAAAGGGTAGGGTACATTATGTGTTGCACTTTACTAGCCCAAGACAGATGAATGTGTAAAGGGTGGTGAAGTCCCATTGAAACGGACTGGGATTTACCATAGGGAAGGCCCATACTTGGGGCCAAAGGCCCACCCAAACGATTAGCCTGTGGCCCCCTAATGGGACCTGTGCAGCTGGAAAAAGAAAGGGTATTCTTTGTTCTTCATCACCCCAGTGAAAAAAGGGCAGTTTCCTGCACTTGGGAACCTGGAGCAAGTGCTCCATTTCAAACAATTCACTCACCTGCGATTGAGGTGCTCTTGCTACTGGGTGTCTATGTGCTCTAATTCTGATTTTGGATATGTTCTGTAAAGATTTTTGACAATGAAAATGTGTTTCTATTTGTTAAAAAATTATCAGTGTACTAGAAGTAGTATATCTGTAGGTACAGGTCCATCTCTACCCACAGGTAGGGATGTTTTTCTTCAGAGATTGACACTGGGGTCTGTTGCCCAGAGCCTCCCAATCCTTAACCTTTTCTAGGTGAAGGCAGAAAAATCCACAGTCACTCCTCTAAAAACACTTCAGCTGAAGTAACAAACCATTCAGAATGTTTCCATTCCAAATATAAGTGGTAAATATTTTAATTTAACAGGTAGAGTTTTAAAGGGAAAAGTAGCCTTTGACTCATCTTTGATTTTTCCTCATTAGATTTGGCCATAAAATAAATGATACACATTGATTGGTTTTAACCCCAATTCAGTTGAGCAAGAGTACTGGTTCCTTTCTTTATCCCACTTCTCTCTTAGCTTTTTATGGAATTAAATGAGAAGCTATGGTCTGAGTAGCCCTTGTGGTTTAAAACAGTTTGCACAAGCATTACTTTAAAAGGCTGTCACATAGCTACAGATTCCATTGGCCACCAATACTGGAACTCACATCCATTCCCAAAGGAAAGGAAATTCTGGAATGATACTGCTTCTCTGCTGGTGCCCTCCTGGGCTAATGCTTCACATTTTGGAACTCTGTACCTTGCACAGTAGATAAACCAAGCCTGCAGTCTCTCCCAGCTTTAGCCCTTGGTGTTGTACTGCAGTGATGTGCCTGTGGGGTTGTTCAATCCCATAAGCCACTCAGGTGCTGAGAGTACCCACCATTGGGATGACCCAAGCTACCAAAATAGTTTCTCCCCCCACTTTGACACCTTTCTGCTTTTCCCTAGACTGGAGTATTGATTAGGGAGTACCTCAGACATGACATTCTTGGGCTGTCCTCGAGATTACTTTGGCAGCAGAAGAGAGCAGACTATGTAACCAGATGTAAGAATTTACTTTACGCTGAGGGAAAAATTTTAAAGAAAGAAAGCATCATATAAAGTTGTTTTTGTTTTTGTTTTTTTTTTAAGAAACATTCATTTTGCTTGAAATGTCTTTTGATGGGGCTTCAGTTCTCACAACGACACTTGGCCTCCACTGGGCAGCAGAACCAGCCCCAAGCGCTAGTGTTCTATTCTCTTTTTGTAATCTTGGAATCTTTTGTTGCTCTAAATACAATTAAAAATGCAGAAACTTGTTTGTTGGAATACATGTGTGACTCTGGGTTTGTCTCTGTCTCTGCTTTCAGAAATGTCATCCATTGTGTAAAATACTGCCTTGCTGGCCTGCCAGCTAAAACTTGGCCACAGCCCCTGTTGTGGCTGCAGGCTCAAGTTATTGTTAACAAAGAGACCCAAGAAAAGCTGCTAATGTCCTCTTATCACCATTGTTAATTTGTTAAAACATAAAACAATCTAAAATTTCAGATGAATGTCATTAGAGTTCTTTTAATTAGCTCTTTTTATTGGCTGTCTTTATTGAAGTCGAGTTGGTATCATGCCCAGTGACTTTTTAATGCTACTTTGATTTTCATGTATTTTTAAAAATCTTTGCACAGGGGTTATAAATTTGTCCGCTTTGGCCTTTAGCATAATTTGACCTGGGACCACCAAAATATCAAAGGGTCTGTGCTAGCAAGCACAGATGGACACTGGCTGCCCATTACAACATCTCATCAGAAAACCTGAGTTTGTCAGGAGAAAGCTACACAAAACCCAGCTGTTCATCCTCATTCTCATCTTCGTGGGAGCATAAAATGAGTGGATGCTTCACAGCCTAGTTCTTGCCAAGCTTCAGATTAAGCTGGGCATGTTCACGTCCTCAGTGGTTTTCAGGGCCAATATCATTCTTGACCACCAATATAAAATCTGAGCCAGCCTTCTTTAGGGTTTACAAAAGTTCAAGCAAAGCCTCCTTCCATCTCCTCTCAGTGTGAATACTTAACGAGATCCTAAATTGAACTCTAGGCTTGAGATACAGGCCATCAATGAAGTGTGACAGATGTGTTAAGGAATAATCGGAGTAATCTCAGTGTCCTCACATATAATAGGAGTTGTCACAGTGCCTCTTTACTAGTCCAGCTTGGGGATTCAGTAAAAATGTATATGATCCAACTAGTGGGCTTATTGCTGTGGCTTTGATCCCTACTAAAATGCCAGAACCCCTGGGAGGGATCTTACATTGAGCCATGTTTATCATTACCTCACAGTAGATGTATTTCTCAAACTTTTATGGAGAGCAATGCTTGATGGAGAGGAGAAGAAAACAAGAGCTTCTTAGGATGTGTATTTGTGTGTGTCTAAGTAAAGAGAGAGAATATGAATGTTTGTGGGTTGTGTGTGGAAGTCAGAGTCTACCTCCAGAAGAGTCCCATCTGACCATTGCTTAGTTTCTCTTCTCTTGGATCTACAGAGAGTGACCTAACAGCCACCCTACCTGGTTCCATTGATCACTCAGCTCGTGATACAGTAGTTATCATCATCATAGATTTTCCAAAATTATAACGGCGCAGAGGTCAGGGGTAAACGGTCACCTAGTGGATTAAAAAGAGCCTGGAGGCAGGAGTCTTATATGTGACTTAATCATGATCATATAATGTATAGCTAGGATTCTGGCCTGCTGATTCACTATATGATACTGGGCAACCCTCTGCCCTTTTCTGTACCTTAGTTTTCTCATCTATAAAATGAATGTGCCTAAAGATATGAAATAGAACTAGAAGAGATGGAGAGCCCCTTCCAGGGTGGATGGATACTACAGTTATTGCAAACTACAGCAACACTTTAAAAAGTTGTAACATAAAGGGGAAAGCAAAGGGCCTTTTATTATCCCTAGAACACAGTTTTGTAACTAGAATTCTGATGTTTGTACTCAATAAAAATTTACCAAACACCTGGGGCAGGGGGTCAAAAAAAATTGAATCCTGTGTAATAGATGCTGTCAACTCCCTTGATGGATGGGGTTACGACTCAAAAGTAAAATAATTTGTTTACCATTTAGATGATCTCATAAATAGCAGAGATAAGTAGGAGTTAAGCCATGGTCCATGCTTTCAGTGAGTTTACAGTCTATTAAATACCTTAGACCAGGCCAGTCTGGGACTTAAACCCATGAAATCCACCCCAAACTCTCCCACATCTATCCTCCAAACAAGATTGGACTAACCCCTGATTTGTAATTATTGCCTTTTACAGCTAGAAGGGATCTTAGATAACATCTAGCCCAAATTTTACATTCTTCACATGAGAAAGTCCAGGCACAAAACTGTGGCAAATGACTAGCTCTTCTAGCACATCCAGGTCACAGCCCCTTCATGTGCCTGCAGGCACAACCTCTTGCATATTGGTTCAGAGCCTTGGTTAAAGAGCCTCCACGTCTCATCTGTGGTTCCCATGTATACAGCCCAAGGATCTCTACTCCAACTGCAGTACCTACTTTACTGACTCTCAGAGGTTTTCTTCATATCACTGCAGGAGAAAGTGAGAGGAGAGAATTACTGGGGGAGCTGGAATAGCAACTGTAGAAGCAGTGAGAAACATTCAAAAGACACACTGAAGTATTAAAACCTAGTTTTCTGAGTTAATAGGCAGATGCTGACAATTTGAACCCTCAGATTCTTCTGCCACCATTTTTCAGGCCACAACTTCCCCTCTTCCTTCAACTTTCCCAAGGTGCTTCAAACAAGGAGAAGACCATTTGCAGAACTTTGAGTACCAATCAGAAAAACTACCTAAAAAACTGACTTAAGCCAGACTCTGCAAATAGTCCCCCAGTCCACATTGGAGCACTTCAAATCTAAGACCAAAAAAAGAGGTCAACAGAGCAGAAAGGTGCTGTGGGTGTCACACATTTACCACCTGAGCAGAGATGCTTGTCCCCAAAGGAAACAAGTCCTGATGCTTAAACACAGTGCCAAGAGTAGATAATTTCAAAGTTGGACTAATCTTATGAGAGAATCCCACCACCTCAAAAGACTCCTGGGACTCTTCACAAGGGACAATATACAGTTATATGATACATTTGTTCTTTCATTTATTCAACAATCATTTGTTTGTTTAACCACTATGTAATCGACATAAGAACAAAATAGACATGGTCTCTGTCCTCATGGAACTTCTAGACTAGTAGGACAGACAGACACAGACAATTGTAATGAATGCTATGGTTAAGAGAAGGTATGCTAAGGTATGCAGTATTCTGTTGGGGTGCAGAAGAAGGGTGCCTAGCCCAGTCTAGTGGGAAGGTCAGGGAAGACTCCTTAGAGAAGTCCAGGCTGTGATTCAAGTTCAATGAAGAAAGGGTTGAAGAGGAGAAAGGGGCATTCTTTCTCAGACAAGAGACAGCAACCTTGCAAGGGAAAACACAAATAGTCTAGCCTGAGTGAAAAATTTTGAAAAAGAGGGTGATTGTGAGAGAAGAGAATAGAGAAAGAGGCAAATGCAAAAGTCAGTGAGTGCACATGTGTCACACTGAAGAGTTGAGCCTTTTTTTCAAGGTTAAAGGAGAGCTATAGGAATCCTTGCCACCATTTCAGTTCCCAGACAAATGATTTCATCTGTTCCTCATAACATCCTGAATTCAGGCCAACCAGAGATCAAGCCCATTTTGCAGATAGGAAAACTGACACTCAGAACAGTGATGTGATTGGCCCAAAGGTTGTTCCTGAATAGTTAACTGTCCTAAGTCTGAACTGGAAGCCCTGAATCTCCTGATTTCCAGTTTTAGGCTCCTCATATTAGAACAATCTATCAAAAACCTGGACCTGGTATAACTCTTTGAATGTATTCAACAGTCTCTGTGGTGACAGCATGCACTGTTTACTATGCCACATACACCTGCCATGGCCTTCCTGCATGCATGCTAAGTCACTTGAGTTGTGTCCAACTCTGTGCAGCCCTATGGACTGTAGCCTGCCAGACTCCTCTGTCCATGGGATTCTCCAGGCAAGAATACTAGAATGAGTTGCCATTTCCCTCTCCAGGTGATCTTCCCAACCCAGAGATCAAACCCACGTCTCTTACATTTCCTGCATTGGCAGGTGGGTTCTTTACCACTACCAACACCTGGGAAGCCATGGTCTTCCTGAGGTGACACTCACTGGCACGAGTTTCCAAGATGGCAGACAAGATATCCCAGAGAGGATTATTAGCAATTTCATAAGGGATAGTTGATGCTGTGGGAAGCCTGCCAATTTGGTGCTCTATGGATGTGGGGCTTCATTCATTCATCCAAAGAGGAATGTCAGAGAAGACGCTGGAGAAAAATACATAAATTTCACCTTCCTAGAGGTGATGATATCTGACTCAGGCCTTGAACAATGACATTAAAATTCACAGGAGGAAATGCAGCTGAGCATGCAGGAAAGAATATATGTCTTCTGCTTTGGAACAAAGCAAAAGGAACTAGTAAAAAGTAATAGTTGGATGAATCTGAGCAAGGTTCCATTGTGAAAAGCCTGCATGTCCTGCAAAGAAATGAAATTTCTTCTGTAGGCTAGTCATTCTCAGTTAAGGCATGTGAAAGATAATAGCCACATGTGTAACATTCTCTCAAGGGAGCCTCCAGGATTATATGCAATACCTGATACATAGCTGTTATTTAGTCCCTTTCTCTCCCACTTAAGAAAGCAAATATGAATACAAGTGAGATTGACAATATTGAAGGGAAAATCTTGAACTTCCTATAGTATAACTAAGAAAAAAATTCTACCAGTTTCAATGCTTAGGATATTATCAACATGCTACTTGCCACACCTAATAAGTAATGAGAGAACATCAGTTGAGATAACTAAGGACTTTTGAAAAAAGCTATAACATACTTAGTTTCAGGAGTTGAAACCTATGTTAAACCATATTGTATAAGAATACAATAAAAGTGACACAGAGATTGACTCAAGGGAATAGTGGTGGTAGTAGTAGTGGTAAATGTATTGAGCACACACTATGTGAAAAGAAGTGCTAAAGTAAAGGTCTTTATATTGTGTCTTACCTAATTCTTACATTAACCCTATGAGTTGAGCACAATTACTCCCATAATATAAATGAAGAAACTGAGTCCTTGACCCAAATTATTTCTGGCTCAGACCCAAGATTACTTCTAAGTAATAAAGCCTGAACTCTAAAATACATTTGTTGTCAAAGCCTACAGTTTTGATCACTGCCATATAGTTTGCTTGTTTTATTTTTTTGTGATTTTCTCAGTCTTTGCATAGAGGCCCAAAGAACTGAAAGCAGGCTGCATTACGGATAAGAATAAGGAAAAGACAAATGAAATTGTCTTTACAACTACCCATCTCAGGAGTGAAACTGTTGTCTGGTATGAGCCCATGATTTCTTCAGAGCAGCCACCTACTCCCCAAACTTCAAATGAGTACTTTTGGGAGGAAAAATTGTCTTCTCCAGCCCTACCATCTCCCAAATGTCTTTCCAAGCCCCTTGCTTTCATTTCTGTCTCTGGTTAGAGATCGCTGGAGTACAGCAATTCACTGGGTGTCCACAAAGCCTATGAGCATATTTGTCTATAAAGGCATAAAGGCATTGGATAAGAAATCAGAATACCAGCTTCTGCCATTAACTAGCAGGTGAACTTTAGCAGTCCTTTTCTTCTTCCTAGTCCTCAGTGTCCCCATCTATAAAGCAAGGGAGATAAAGACTAGCCTGGTTTCTTCTCTCATATGCCTTCTTAGACTCTGTGAAAGTTTTGACTAAAACCAGAATTTTGCCGATTGGAATTTCTGGCTTTATCTCACTCCAATGCCTGTAATCTTATTCCTATATTTTAGAATTTCTACCATAGAAAAATCTTATACTTTTTGCTGTACTTGCAAATGTCCAGTCATCAGCATCTTTGGCAACACACTCAGTATTACAATGCTTGTGTTCCACAACAGCCTCCACCCTACAGCATGCCACCTTGCCTAAGACACCTGCCAGTCTCACTGATAGTACATTTCTACTAATACTTCTTGGGTCATTCTGTACCTGCACAATTTCAATATGGACCAGAGACTCTGATGGATATATCTCCTATCGAGAATAAACATGGGAAGTTGTGACTGTTTGGGGAGTCTCTGAGGTGGAGGTGGTATGGACTTTATTAATGGTTCAGGTCAGAAACCAGTGTATAGGCAATGCCATTGTTGTTGTTCAGTCGCTAAGTCATTTCCAACTCTTTTGAGACCCCACAGACTATAGCCTACCAGGCTCATCCGTCCATGGGATTTCCCAGGCAAGAATACTGGAGTGGGTTTCCATTTCCCTCTCTCACAGATCTTCCCAACCCAGGGATCGAATCTGTGTCTCCTTCATTGGCAGGCAGATTCTTTACCACTGAGCCACCTGGGAGACCCTAGGCAATGCCATTATATAAGCACTAATGGACAAGAGACCAGACCAATGTCTTCCTTTTGGGAATAGAGCAATATACTATTAGTCTTCATTTTTGTGGTTCCCTTCATGTGAAATGATAGCCTTCTTTTCTGCCTAAGTTAATCTTTCTTACCCATTAAGGGCTTGGCTCAAAAGCCAAATCCAGTATGTTTTCCTGATTTCCTCAATGGGAAATCAGTTCTCTCTCCTTTTAACTTTCAACCTCCTTCCCCTAAGCCCACACTATTGCTTGGGCTTGCACTTAGTTGTAACAATAGGAATCCATTGTCATTTAAATAGTGCTTTATACATAATAGAACTTTGATATCAGCTATCTCATTGGAGACTCACATGAACTCTATAAGGAAAGTGCAGCAGGAATTATTAATATTCCAATTAAATATGTGACAGGAATAAAGCATTGTTATTTTAGAAGCTGACTAGAGACTTTTTGTTTCTAGCAGTGTGTTTTACTAGATACCCTGAATGACTCTCCCAATGAAATCAATTAAAATATAAGTTAAAATATAAAATGAATATTTTAAAATAATATTTTAAAATTCACTTTTTAATTAGTATGATAATAGAAAAAATCCATGGTCAAAAAGGAAGTTAAAGCAGGAACTCTGGAAGTAATTGAGTACCAAAGCCAAATTTGAATTTCTACATTGATGACTGTAGTTTTTAATCCTAATTCAAGATACTAATGACATCTGAAAAACTGAAAGATGAGATCCCAGATTGGCAGTTCTTACAGATGATTGGTATAAGCAAATGCTTTGTAGAAGAATGCAACTTTCATTTAAGCCTCAAAAATTTCAATGTATAAAATTCCAAAGAAAATGAACATCTCACAGTGAAAATGTACAAAATATACAAAGAAACAAGACACCCTGTGTAACAACCTTCAGAAACAACAAACATCATAATCAGACCTACAGACCATAAATATAAAACAATCACATTTAGAATACAAAATTTACTTTACTTAAAGTGATTAAATGTCTTTATAAAATAGTTAAAATAGAAACAAGGAAGAACAGAGTATAAAGAAAAAACAAGCATATTAGAAAAAGAATAAAATAGAATCTCTGAAACTAAAAAATAGAACAGTAGAATTAAATATATACTGATAAATTAGAAAACATATATATATATATACAGCTAAAGAGAGAATTAGGGAAATGGAAGATGGATGCAAACAAAGTATCCATAATATACAGCATAAAAAATGGAAAATATCAGAAGTTAGGAGATAAGAAGGTAGTGCAGATAAACCTAATATATATCTAACTAGATCTAATATACATATCTAACTAGACTTCCAGAGCACAATCATGGAGCAGGAAAAAGGCAACATTCAAAGACAAAATAACTGAGAATTTGTCAACATTGTTGAAAGACATTCATCTTTAAGACTTAGAATCCTGACAAACCCCAAGCTAGACAAATAAAAGAAATTCACACCAGATACATCACAGTGATGTTACCATAGAATGCTAAAGAAAAATAATATTACAAAATCAGTCAGTGAGGAAGGGAAAACTTGAACAAAACATTAAAAATAAATTATATTAACATATCAGTTAGAACTGGACATGGAACAACCGACTGGTTCCAAATAGGAAAAGGAGTATTTCAAGGCTGTATATTGTCACCTTGCTTATTTAACTTATATGCAGAGTACATCATGAGAAACGCTGGGCTGGAAGAAGCACAAGCTGGAATCAAGATTGCCGGGAGAAACAGCAATAACCTCAGATATGCAGATGACACCACCCTTATGGCAGAAAGGGAAGAGGAACTAAGAAGCCTCTTGACGAAAGTGAAAGAGGAGAGTGAAAAAGTTGGCTTACAGCTCAACATTCAGAAAACTAAGATCATGGCAACTGGTCCCATCACTTCATGGCAAATAGATGGGGATACAGTAGAAACAGTGGCTGACTTTATTTTTTGGGGCTCCAAAATCACTGCAGATAGTGACTGCAGCCATGAGATTAAAAGACGCTTACTCCTTGGAAGGAAAGTTATGACCAACCTAGATAGCATATTCAAAAGCAGAGACATTACTTTGCCAACAAAGGTCCGTCTAGTCAAGGCTATGGTTTTTCCAGTGGTCATGTATGGATGTGAGAGTTGGACTGTGAAGAAGGCTGAGCACCGAAGAATTGATGCTTTTGAACTGTGGTGTTGGAGAAGACTCTTGAGAGTGCCTTGGACTACAAGGAGATCCAACCAGTCCATTCTAAAGGAAATCAGTCCTGGGTGTTCATTGGAAAGACTGATGCTAAAGCTGAAATTCCAATACTTTGGCCACCTGATTTGAAGAGTTGACTCAATGGAAAAGACCCTGATGCTGGGAGGGATTGGGGGCAGGAGGAGAAGGGGATGACAGAGGATGAGATGGCTGGATGGCATCATCGACTGGATGGAAATGAGTTTGAGTGAACTCCGAGAGTTGTTGATGGACAGGGAGGCCTGGCGTGCTGCAATTCATGGAGTCGCAAAGAGTCGGACACGACTGAGCAACTGAACTGAACTGAATAATAATAGTAGCAGAAGAGAGCAGTAGATGACTTTTGATATACTGGGAGAATTCTCTACCCAGCAAAAGTATCATTCAAGTTAAAATAAAAATGTTTTAAATCAGGTATTCCATAAAGGCAATTCTAAATGATGTATTTCAGATATTTGGAGAAAGATCTTAGATAGAAGATCTGAGACCCTAGAGTTAATAGTGAGCAAAGGTACTCATACTGCTAAGTCACTTCAGTCGTGTCCGACTCTGTATGACCCCATAGACGGCAGCCCACCAGGCTCCCCCGTCCCTGGGATTCTCCAGGCAAGAACACTGGAGTGAATTGCCATTTCCTTCTCCAATGCATGAAAGTGAAAAGTGAAAGGGAAGTCGCTCAGTCGTGTCCGACCCTTAGCGACCCCATGGACTGCAGCCTACCAGGCTCCTCCATCCATGGGATTTTCCAGGCAAGAGTACCGGAGTGGAGTGCCATTGCCTTCTCCGAAGGTATTCATAAACGTGGATAAATCTAAACATACATTGACTATAAGCAAAAAAATTGTGATTTCTATCTAATATTGTGAGAAAAGAGCAAGATAGAATTAATTTGAAAACTGCATATATATTGATAGGGAGTTATTACAGTTATAAAAGTTAAGTCCTTAATTTGCTAAGAAAGAAGATAAAGATACTAACTTCATTTGTATCCAGTTATTTTATTTTTCCAATTTTGTTGAGATATAATTTACACACAGCACTCTGTAAGCATATGGTATACAGTATAGTAACTTGAGTTTCATATATTGTGAAATGGTTAACACAGTAAGTTTAGTTAAGATCCATCATCTCATATAGATACTAAAAACTGCTTTTTCCTTTATTTGGTGAGAACTCTTAAGGTCTACTTCCTTAACAATTTTCAAATATACAAAATGGTAATCGTACTACAGTCATAGTATAGTCATACATCCCCAGTACTTATCTTATAACTGAAAGTTTATGTATTTTGAACACGTCCATCCAATTTCCCTGCCCCTCACACCCTGCCTCTGGTAACCACAACTTTGATTTCTTTTTCTTTGAGTTTGGTTGATTTTTGTTTTGTTTTATTGTCTTTTTTTTTCTTTCTTGTTTTGTTTTATTTACATTCCACATATAAGTGACATGTATTTGTCTTTGTCTGACTGATTTCACTTAGCATAATGCCCTAAAGGTCCATTCATGTTGTCACAAAAGGCAGGATTTTCTGTAGCTGCATAATATCCATTGTCTATATACACCACAACTTTGTAATCCATTTATCTGTCAACAAATAGTTAAGTTTATCCATATCTTAGCTATCCTAAACAATGCCTCTATGAATGTGAGGGTGCAGATATCTCTTCAACATAGTGTTTTTGGATGTATCCCCACATATAGAATTGCTGGACTATCTGATAATGCTACCTTTAATTTTTTGCTACCATACTATTTTTAATGCTTTGTATATGGGACTGTTTTCTTTATTTCTTTTCTAGATTTGTTGTTAGTGTATGGAAATTCTGATTTTTATATGCTAATTTTATATCCTGCAGCTTTATTGAATTTGATCAAATACAATGGCTTTCTGTTGCAGTCTTTAGGGTTTTTTTAATAGAAAATCAGGTATTTACAAATAGAGACAATTTTACTTCTTCATTTCCAATTCAGATGCCTTTTCTTTCTTTTTGTTGCCTGACTGCTCTGGTTAGGACTTCCAGCGTTATGTGGAAAAGTGGTGGTGATAGTAAGCACCTTTGTCTCATTCCTGATCTTAGAGGAAAAGTTTTCAACCTTTCACCACTGAGTACAACATTAGCTGTGGGATTGTCACATATAGCCTTTATTATGTTGAGGTATGTTTCTTCTATATCTAATTTGTTAAGAGCTTTTATCATGAATGGATGCTGAATTTTGCTCCTTAACTTTAGACTTTATTAAGTCAAATATCTACATAATATTTTTAAAAATAATAATCAGAAAGTTTGATAGTCACAGAATGGAAAATATACACTAAGCAAATACCAACCAGAGAAATCTTATTTATTTATATTATTGATAGACAAAATTATATGACATAAGCATTACTACAAATAGATAAGTTTGTATTGATGAAAAGTCCAGTTTACCAGGAAGATGACATCATTTAAAATTTGTATGCCTCTCATAAAAAGGCCTCAAAATACATAAAGCAAAATGTGAAATGACACAGTTAACAGTCTTAATATTTGGTAGGTGATTTTAACATATTTCAGTCATAAATTGACAGATTAAAGAGACTAAAACATAATAAGGATAATAATAAGGATAAGTTTTGAGCCACAAAATTAAACAAAAAGATTTTTTTGTCATATGTAGAGCTTTAGACTCAACATTGGGGACTGTATATTCTTTTCAAGCACATGTAAAACATGTTTGAAAATAGTCCATGGGCTAAGCCAAGGGTCAGGAAACCATAGCTGTTTGGTGAAAATCAGCCTGCTGTATGATTGCTTTTTTTCTTGTTTAATAGCTTTATTGAGATACAACTTACATACCACACATTTCTCTCATAAAATTCAGTAGATTTAATATAACTAATAACTCAGTGAATACTGAGTTGTGTGTCCATTGACACAATTATGAAACAATTTCATTTCACCAAAGGAAGGCCCATACCTCTTAGCTATCACCATCTGATCTCCCCATACCCTGTCCCTCCAACCTAGGCAACCAATAATCTACTTTTCTCTTTGTAGATTCACCTACTCTGTACAGTCTATATAAATGGAATCATAAAGTGTTTGTCCTTTATGACTGACTTCTTTCACTTAGCTTAATGTTTTTAAAGTTCATCCATATTGAAGAAGGTATCAATATGTCATTAGTTTTATTGTTAATAGGATTTCATTACATGGACAAACTGCAGTTTGTTTATCCATTCATCAGTTGATGGATAATTGGTCTGTGTATACTTTTTGGCAGCTATGATGAATGCCAACAACACTTATGTATAAGATTTTTTGTGGACATCTGTTTTCATTTCTCTTGAGTATATACCTATATGTGAAATAGCTAAATCACATGACAACTCTTTGTTTAAAATTTTGAGGAACTGCCAGCCTATTTTCCATAGTTGCTGCAGCAGTTCACATTTCCCCCAACAGTGTATAAGGGTTCCAAATTCTCCATATCCTCACCAGCATCCATTATTTTTTTTTTTTTTAATGATTGCCGTTTTGGTGGGTATGGAGTAGTAGTTTCATTGTGGGTTTGATTTGAACTTCCTTGATGGTTAATGGTATTGGCCATCTTTTCGTGTGCTTGTTGTCCATTTGTACATATTCTTTTGAGAAACATTCATTCAGATCATCTGCCCATTTCAAACTGACATGTCTTTTTATTATTGAATTGTAACATCCTTTATATATTCTAGATATAAGGCCCTTATCAAATATATCATTTGCAAAAATTTCCCCTTATCCTGTAGAATGTCTTTTCACTTTCTTGATAGTGTCCCTGAAATGGAAAAGTTCACTGTGATAATGTCCACTTTATTACTTATTTTGTTGCTTTTGCCTTTGGCATCAAATCTAAGGTATCATTACCCTAATTCATGGTCACAAAGATTTATGCTTATCATTTCTTTTAAGAATTTTAGTTTGAATGGTTAAATTTAAGTCTTTGAGTTAGTTTTTATACATAGTGTGAGGTGGAAGTATAATTTCATTATTTTGTATGTGGATATCTGGGTGTCCCAGCACTGTTTCCTGAAAAGATTACTTTTCCCCATTGAATTTATTTAGCACCCTTGTCAAAAATCAATTGAAAATATATTTAAAGGTTTATTTCTTGACTCTCAATTCTATCCCATAACTCTATATGTCTGCCCTTAAACAAGTACTATATTATCTTGATTACAGCCACCCCATTATATCACCATATGAATGAAAATCCTACAACATGCCTTCTGTCAAAATCCCCTTAATGACTCACTTTCCACCCATTTCTTCTCTAGGGCTCAGGATAAGATATGCCCACATGGCAAATTAATTTAGTTGGTTCCAGGTCCTCATTCATTTTCATTATCCTTCCTTCCTCTCTAATTTTATCTTTCATTCTGTTTTTGTCTCTTTTTCCTATCTGTCCCCTTCCCTCTCAGTTGCCCCACCTATCTCCTTCCCTCTTTTTTCTCCCTTTCCCTTTTTTTTTCCTATCTATCTTTTTTCTCTCTCTATTGTTTTCCCTTCTCTTGATGTTTTTTTCTTTATCATTTTACTGCCCCATTCTTCTCTCCCTGTTCAGTCTTACTGTCTCTACAATCTCAATCTCTCTCTTCCCCTAGTCTTCAGCTGTGAGCTCTCCTAGGTCCTGTCCTTTAGAATCTTGCCAATTCCTGCTAGGTGCCTGTGAAAAACCATCCAAAGAATGTAGTTAGCTTTGAATTGTACTAGGGCCAATCTCTACATCAAAGAGATTTCAAACATTGCTCCAAATATTTCAATTTAGCAAATATTTATACAGAAACCACATATATCAGACATTATGCTGTTCCATTATGCATAATTTCATTGACTCTTCACATCAAATTTGCAAAGAAATAAGGAGCTATTATCCCTACATTACAGACAAGGAATCCGAAATGAGAGTTGAAGTTCATTGAAGAAAAGAGGAATGACAAGAATTGCATATGAGAATGAAGATTCGTGTCTGGTTCCATAATCCATGCTATTTTCACTGTGCTGGGCTGGGAATGATCACTATCTATCCCCAAGAGCTAAACCGAGAGTAGCAGTATCGCATAAGTGTAAAGATAGGTTGGAAGGGAGAGGAATAGCCAGGTGTTGTATAAGCCCTAGCTCCCATCCTGCCCAATTTTCCAACCAAATTTTGCCACATCCTTGACTTCATTCTCAGACCTCTTACTGCCACAAGTCCTTAGCCAGTCTTGATCAAGGGAGAAAGAGTCTTAGAATTTTTATTCCCTTCAGTGAATGCAGCCTGGAAAGAAGTTACACTCCTCAAACTGAGACCTGACATTGGGTTACTATGTTATATCTGCTACTTCCACTAGTCTGTTGCTGCTAATTGAATTTGACACGTGGTGGGTGAGGAGTAAGACAGAAGCATCTGTGTAACCCTTAAGATTCAGTATTCTGTCCCCTTACCTCATGCTTGTCCAATGCATAATCTTGGCCTCTTGCCTGGTTATCTTGCTTCATGTATCTATAGGCCTGGAACTCTGAACACATGGTCATAGCTACCTCCCAATCCAGCCTTCCTCCTCTTAGAGTAGTTTTCACTCCTGTGCCTTCCATTCTTCCCATCTGTTACCCACAGCCAGATCTTTCATCACTTATCATGCAAGATGTGTAGTAGCCTACAATACTTCCCTGCATTGTCTTGTTAAGACCAGGCTACCTGTATCTACTGGGCCCTAAAATTGCAGTCAAGATAGTCTTCCCCTAGGTTATCTTCTTCCTACCAGGCCCACATCACCAAGGTCTTGGGGACCCTGGAACTCTTGCGACTAAGTCATGAAGAAATCAGCCTTAAATGAAGGTTTGAGCCTGATCTCCTCCCCCACCACATTATCTTGCTTCTATAGCCACAATCCAGGCTGGAATTAATTAGGTAGTACATGTTTTTCAGGTACAGCATAACCTTTCCATGGGGAACTCTGACTGACAGATTCTAATTTATAAGCTTTATTCCGGTGCATAGGCAAACACTGCCATGCTCAGACTGTATCTTTTGAAGGTTATAGCATTTAGATCCTAAAGCTCTTAATTTTATTGGAAATGGGAGAAAAAATGTCATACAAATATTTCATTTTGAAGCATGATGATTTCAACACACACCTCTTACTGAAGTAATTGCCACCCACCCATTTGCATCATAATTTGGTAGTCAGTTATAGAAGGGCCCAACTCTCCATTATGTCTGTTTTTGGTGTCTTAAAGCAACAGAAGTAGGCTTCCTCTACCCCATGATAGTTTTCAGAATATTAGCTTCCCTGTATACACATGGACTGGGGGTGAGGGAATTCTTTTTGATGCAAGTTTAGCATTTCAGTATATTAAGTGTAAACTGGAGTATCCTTCCAAATATACTATAGCCATTGAAACTTATTCCTGGGATAGAGTTCCCTGGCAGGCTAGCTGGCAGAAGTGCTTTGATCATTCCAGCCTAGATGAAGTAAATGTTGTTTAGAAGGAAAAGAAGAAAGAGAAATCAACAAGCAGAAGGGCACAGAGAGTTTGGAACTAAGACAGCTGAAGGGAGAGAGCTTGGAATTCTAAGAGGGCCACTGGACAGAAAACTCCAGTGAGAAAGGCTGAAAAGTGAGATTAGAGGCAAAGACTATGCTGGTTAAAGCAAGAATGATATGAGAATGGAATAGGAAGTAGTGGAGCAGATGTCTGGGTAAAACATGATTCAAGAGAAAAGGCTGGAACAAGCAAACTGGAAATGATAGAATAGAAATCACAGTTGGAAGAGCTGCCTGAGGAGTAGTTCTAGCCAAAATTCTAATGGTGGCATTCAAACCTACAATGAGTAGCCATATTTCTTGGAAGATGACAGGGGAAGAGTGAACCACTCAACTAGAGGTTAGTTTTTAATAGTCAGAAGTTTGGCTTGAACTTCCTATCAGAGTGTATACACATGTGTCACTACAGTGGCAGAATTTATCCTTGTCAGTGCAAGAGGCCCTGGATTTGTCCACTAAAACTAAACTTTGGCCAAAGGGAAGGTTGTAAATAATGACTTAAGAAACCAACTGTTGAAGAGAAAAGGGTTGAAGATGCCTTTCCTACCTTTTAATTCCATATGGAGTCTTCTCTTTGGCACCCCTTCTCTTCTTCACCCCAAGAAGTCTTCATTATAGTCAGACATACCCATCTTCCAGTCCCGTTTCCATCACCAGATGACAGTGGATGAGTCACTTTATAAGCCTTAGTTTCCCTTTCTGGAAACTAAAAATAATATCACAATGTTATCATTGAGGTTTCTCAGCGTTAAGTGAATTTAATGCAACCCTCTCTCCTGCTGAACAGGAGAGGGCAGTACAGTAAATCCCAAGATTATAACACCTCTTATCCTTTGCTGCTGGGTGGTCTGGGCTTTGGGTCAAATTGTTCTTCTATTGGACAAGTGGAACAAGGGTCTGGTAACCCCTGCCACATTGAAGATAAGATAGATGTTAGGGTAATGGAAAAATTACCAGAGTTAATCCCATCCTCAAGTGGAAGTGGAAAAGAGATGGCAGCTCTAACTATGTCCAATTCAGCTGAGAGGTCAGCCTCTTTACCACTTCTACACTGAAACAGAAAGTGTCATTGATCTACATCAGGTGGAAGTTGTCTGGTTCTGAGTCATCCAGAACTGACACCTGGCACAAATCCTTCTCCCTCCCTCTTCCCTGGCTCTACTCCACTCTTTGGAATAGCTATGGGAACGATTCTTTCTGGGGCTCTACTAGGCCTCCAGATTTCCACTTTCTTTACCAACATTTGTGGCTATGTTAGTGAGGGTGCATGCGTGCATGCTAAGTCACTTTAGTTGTGTCCAACTCTTTGCCACCCTATGGACTGTGGCCTGCCAGGCTCCTCTGTCTATCGGATTCTCAGATAAGAATACTGCAGTGGATTACCATGCCCTTAGCCTAGACTTTAGTAAATATGGGAGAGGGCACTAGAATTTGTAGAATGTTGAGCATATTCTGAACATAGCCAAATGCATTACACTTGTTATCTCATTTAATCTGTGCAAAGGTCTTTCAGTTCAGTTTCACTTTCAGTTCAGTTTATATCACTTTCAGTTCAGCTCAGTCACTCAGTCATGTCCAACTCTTTGCAAGCCATGGACTGCAGCATGCCAGGCTTCCCTGTCTATCACCAACTCCCAGAGCTTGCTCAAACTCATGTCCATCAAGTCAGTGATGCCATCCAACCATCTCAGCCTCTGTCATAATCACTTTACAGATGAGAAAACTATGGCAGATAGGAACGTGATAAACTTATGAAAAGTCACATAGTTAAGAAACAACAGAGTCAAGATTTTGGCTTTCTGATTCCAAATCCAATGCCCTTGCCACTGTGAACACCTCTGGGAAAGCCTAACCTTCAGTTTCCGGTACAGTCAGGCCTATGTAGCAAAAAGTCTCCTTCTTATTTCATATATTCACAGGCCATCACTTACGGTGGAGATGAGGAGACAATTACAGATAACTTTCACTCACACTAAGCATTCTTTTAGTTTTCATGCCTCAGCTTAGATAATCAGGGAGCAGGTACTGATAACTCCTATTTTCACTGTTATTCCATAGATCTCTCAGCTTCTCAGTATCTACTTGAATAAGCTGCCTTCTCTGACCTAGACCAGATGCTGCGGTCCAGAATCCTCTCTTTCTTATTCCCATCCGGATGCCACTATCCCTGGTAAGACCAGCTGTCGCTCTTATGCTTCATCTAGAGACCCCTGGTAGGCAGACAGGCAGAAGCAGTTCCTCATTGCTCCAGTCTGGATGGAGTAAATGCTGCCTGGAAAGAAAGAAAACTTAGTCTTATACCCACGGATGCCAGAAATGAAGCCTAAAGGTCCACCTCCTGTGCCTTTCATTGTTTTCCGTGTATGAAGTTAGAGTTTCTAATAAGGTAGGCCACCAAAGTTGACTAATTTCTGCCATTTGACTCTGGCCTGGCCCAAACTAGTACCCTGGAAGAATGGTGAACCAGCCATGCCTGAAAGCTCAGTCACAGCTGCTCTGGGAGCCCACAGCTTGTTTCTGGCCCATTCCCTATCCCTGCAGTTTTATTAGCTTCATTTTTTTATGTGCTTTTTAACTTCCTGAATGCAGCCAAAACCAACATCAAATAACTTCAAGGAACACAAGTTCATGATTTCTCAAACCCTTAGTGCTCAGCCCCCCAAGTCACTTAGAGGCAGGGTGGGCAGAATGCACCACAGTTTTCCCCTTGCCTGTCTTTTCAGAGGGTGGAGAAGACTGCTGCTGTTCTGTGAGCTATTCTCAGACACTGCCGCCTCAGAACGCACTGTGAGAGACGGTTTCGGGTCACCATAACCCAAAGAGCAGAAGGAGGGAAAGGGAGGGGGGAGAAAACCCAGCCAGCAAGCAATCCTCAGATTCTAGCCTTCCTGAGGCCATGAGTGCTGGGCCTAATGGTCCTGGCCAGTGCCTGCTGGGAGGGACAGTTGGAGAAACCAACCCCCTGCCTGTTTGCCTCCTTGCCTTACTCACTGCTTTTCTTCCTTTCTCCTATTTCCTTCCAGGGCCAGCTAGGAACTAGCATTCTAGCAGGCCTCCCAGATGGGCTTCAAATCCCAGCCACACCAAGGGATTCAGCAGTCCCTTCCCTTGAACTCTTAGTTAGTGAAGCCAAGAGCTGCAGACAGGTCTGGGAAGTTTCCCATCCCTGCAAGCTTGGCACCAGGCCTGAAATCAGATGCAGAAGCCAAGCTGCCTGTGTTGAAGGAGTTCCTCAGCCTAAAGAAATTCAGAAAACAAGTTCATATTATGGCTTTCCTGACCCCTGCTGCTAGGAGGTATAGGCAGGACAGAGCTTGGGCCTGTTAGTAGATCCATGTGCTCTAGTCCTGAGTATGTATACTTAAAACATTCTTTGCCCTCCTTGGTCTCAGAATCTCCCAGAAACATAGCAACTTCCTTTGATCATATTCTCTTGAAGTAGAAACTTTCTAATTTTTTAAAAATAGATTAATGTGTTGATATTTTGCTTGCTAAGACTTTGATGAAAAGACTTCTGAAATGGCAATGTAAAGTAAGGCCATATGACAAAAGAAAGGCAATTCTAGAAGTTTTTTATATGCTTGCTCCCTTAGCAAACAAGGACTTAGGCCCTGCTTCTATGCCCCACTACCCCATTAGAATCTGCTTAAATCTTTGCTGATCTCATCTGTAATGTGGACAGAAGGTATCTAGGTACTCTACTACTTTAACAGTCTATTATTATTTAGCCTCTGAATTTTCTTTCTTGCCCTTCTTAATGAGAATATTTAATAGTTTAATATTTTCCTCTGTGCATAATTATGAATTTATATATTTATAGAACCTCCATCTCTATCTATCTTTCTATCTATTTATCTACTTACCTACCTACCTACTTACTTTACTGTGTTAAGCATAGCAACCGATGTATAGATCAGTCTTATGGACTCTGTGGGAGAGGGAGAGGGTGGGGAGATTTGGGAGAATAGCATTGAAACATGTATAATATCATGTATGAAACGAGTCGCCAGTCCAGGTTCGATGCACGGTACTGGATGCTTGGGGCTGGTGCACTGGGACGACCCAGAGGGAGGGTGGGGAGGGAGGAGGGAGGAGGGTTTAGGATGGAGAACGTGGGTATACCTGTGGCGGATTCATTTCGATATTTGGCAAAACTAATACAATATTGTAAAGTTTAAAAATAAAATTAAATTAAAAATAAATAAATAAATAAATAAAAAATGAAAAACTGGGGCTTCCCTAATAGTTCAGTTGGTAAAGAATCCACCTGCAATGCAGGAGACCCCATTTTGATTCCTAGGTTGGGAAGATCCACTGGAGAAGGGATAGGCTGCCCACTCTAGTATTGGGCTTCCCTGATGGCTCAGCTGGGAAAGAATCTGCCTGCAATGTGGGAGACTTGGGTTCGACCCCTGGATTGGAAAGATCTCCTGGAGAAAGGAAAGGCTACCCACTCCAATATTCTGGCCTGGAGAATTCCATGGACTGTATAGTCCATGGGGTCACAAAGAGTCGGACACGACTGAGCAACTTTCAGTTTCTTACAATTAACTAGATGACAATTCTTATTTTGATTGTAATCCCTTTTTGTGGGCCCTTTTTTCATAAAATAAGCTGAAAATGTAGGTTAATCTAGAGACAGATCGGATAATATAGAAATTCTTATTCAGATCCCCTATTTCCACACTGATCCACTCCCCATCCCCCACCACCAAGCACTGAGAAGTCAGAAACAGGAAAAGAGAAACTTGAAGGAAGCTCCAGGCAGTCTTGTGACCTCTAACACAGCAGGGAGAAAGGCAAGAGAGGAAACATTTAGGGTACCTTCCCATCTATTTCTCTTCATTTTTCAGGTTATATCAAATGTTCCCAAGCTTCCTTGGTTACCAATGCCCTTAGCATTTCTTTTTTTTTTTTTTATAGTGTCTGTAAGACTTAAGAAATATCCAATAGTCCCATTTATTAGATAGTCAAGTTCAAACAAGTCAAAAAGCATTCATGCTCTAATAACTTAGCTACTTGGAAATGATACACATACAGTAAAATAAAAGTATTAATACACATGATAATATACAGTAATATGTAATTTTATTTCATTTTAAATAATCATATTTTGGGCAGTGTATAACTTCTCAGATCCTTGAATCAGATTGGATATCACTACTTCCATTTCCTGTTCCATAAGGATTTTCACACAATACTTGATTTTATCATGACAGCCATGAAAAGGAATGTTGCACAATAAAATGTTGAAATTTTTAACTATCTCAAGCTAGTAGCTTGCAGAATGTCTTAAAGATGTCAAGTACTACTGTGTTTCCCTCAAAAAATTAAAATATGTTACATGCACCTGTGAGTTCACTGTGGTATCCTGAAGAACCTCAATTCATAATTTAGGAACCCCATCATTATATTCTTGGGCCTTCTTGGTTGTAACTGCCTCGTTTTCCCCTCCATTGGCCGAAATGTCTTTCCTTAGTTCTGTTTCACCAGCATGTCCTTTGTTGTAATTGCAATCCAAGATAAAACAAAAAGTATGTCTATATCATCCATAAAATTGCTGCTGAAGATGTGGTCCATTTGCCTCTTCCACTGCATTGAGCTGGGGAGATTTTTTTTTTTAATTGCGTATCTGACATGCTCATCAAAAAATATTTTAAATTTCTGATAACAAATATTTTAAAATATTTGTTGTTTTAAAAATATTTCAAAACCGGATAACAAGTGCTGCTGCTGCTGCTAAGTTGCTTCAGTCGTGTCCGACTCTGTGTGACCCCATAGATGGCAGCCCACCAGGCTCCCCCGTCCCTGGGATTCTCCAGGCAAGAATACTGGAGTGGGTTGCCATTTCCTTCTCCAATGCATGAAAGTGAAAAGTGAAAGTGAAGTCTCTCAGTCGTGTCCGACTCTTAGCTACCCCATGGACTATAGCCTACCAGGCTCCTCCATCCATGGGATTTTTCCAGGCAAGAATACTGGAATGGGGTGCCATTGCTTCTCAGGATAACAAGTGATGGTAAGAATATAAAGGTAACTCTCACATACTGCTGGTGGAAATATAAATTGATATAAACACTTTGTGAATATGTTTTGAATTATTTATTAGAGATGGGCATGTTGTTCAGTTGCTAAGTTGTATCTGACTCTTTGTGACCCTATGGACTGTAGCCCACCAGGTTCCTCTGTCCATGGGATTTTCCAGGCAAGAATACTGGAGTCAGTTGCCATGCCCTCCTCCAGGGGATCTTCATAACCCAGGGATTGAACATCTCCTGCATTTCAGGTGGATTCTTTACTGCTGAGCCATCAGGACACCAGAGATGACAGAGAATTAAATCAGTAAACGTGGGGACAAAACCATATAACTCACATAATATGTATAACAGAGACAAAAATGAATATGTGGAGACCTGTGGGACAATAACCAAAGATCCAACATTTGTATCTTTGGGATCCAAGAAATAGAGGATAAAAGAAAGTGATACATTTTTAGGTACTGATAGGAAATAACTGTCAATCTAGTTTTATATATCCAGTTAAATTATACTTTGTTATGCAAGGAAAATAAAGACATTTTAAAATGAAGAAAAATTGAGAGAATTTGTCATCAGCAGACCTAGCTAAAAAGAATGACTAAAAGTTCTCTGCATATAAAGTAAATGATGACAAAAGAAAGCTTTGAACCATGTAAAGGAAAGAATATTAGAATGGGTAAAACTTGGGATGACTATAGCAGACTGTCTTACTTCTCACGAGTTTCTTAAATCAATATTCATAAGCAAACCAAAAAATCTAAAATCTGATATAGTGCTCAATGTATACAGAAGAAATACTTAACAAATTATGTTTTTAAAGTGGGGAAGGTAAAAGCATCTAAAGAAAGTAAAGTTGATGCACTTAAATTGAAATAATGAAATGGTAATAGCAGAAAACTGTGATAAGCTATGTAGGTATATCAATATCTAGAGCCACCACTAAGAAAATGATACAAAGTGATGTAATAAAAAATACACTATAAATAAATCAAGATGGAATACTAAAAAATGTTCAAATAACCCAGAATAATGTTTAAAAAGAGAGAGAGAATGGGAACAGAAAACAGAGCAATCAAACAGGAAAAAATATGACAGATATCAATAATTATCTTAAATGTAAATTGCCCAAATATAATTGAGACAAATATTGCCAGAGTGAAAAAATAACTTATGCAGTGAAATACTTTATTTAGTAATCTCTCTTTAAATACAGTGACATCACTAGGTTGAAAGTAAAAGCATGGAAAAGATATGCCGTATAAACATTAATTTAAAAAGTAAGAATAGCTAGTAATATATGATGAAGAACAATTCAGAGCAAAAAAATTACTAGAGGGACTCCCCTGATGTTACAGTGGATAGGAATCTGCCTTCCAATATAGGGGACAGAGGTTCAATCCCTGGTTTGGAAAGATCCCATATGCTGTGGAGCAACTAAGTCTGTGGGCCACAACTACTGAAGCCACATGCTCTGGAGTGAGCCAGCGAACTGCAACTTCTGAGCCTGCAGGCTGCAACTACTGAAGGCCATGTTCCTAGAGCCTGTGCTCTGCAAAAAGAGAAGCCACTGCAATGAGAAGCCTGTGCACTGCAACTAGAAAGCAGTCCTGACAGTTATATGCACTTCATTCTAAAAATGTTCATGGATTACACAAATCATTTTTATGCAGCTTTCTACATACATGCTATGTATCATAATGAAAAAATTACTTGAAATATACATTGCATCATTTGTATTCACTTGCTTAAATTTCTCCATTGATTTCCTTTGTACATAAGACGAAATCCAAACTCCTCAACAAAGCTTATGGGGCCTTCTTCACCTATAATTTTCTTCCTTATGTTATGTGGTCCTGACACTGTTTTTGTTGTTCAGCTGCTAACTCGTGTTTGACTCTTTGCAACCTGATGGAGTGCAGCACACCAGGCTTCCTTGTCCTTCCCTGTCTCCCGGGGATTCCTCAAATTCATCTCCATTGAGTCGGTGATGCTATCTAACCATCTCATTCTCTGCCATCCCTTCTCCTTTGCCTTCAATCTTTCCCAGCATCAGGGTCTTTTCCAATGAGTCAGCTCTTTGAATCAGGTGGCCAAAGTATGGGAGCTTCAGCATCAGTCCTTCTAGTGAATATTCAGGACTGATTTCCTTTAGAATTGACTGGTTTGATCTCCTTCAGTCCAAGGACTCTCAAGAGTCTTCTCCAGCACCACAATTCGAAAGCCTCAATTCTTGGGTGCTCAGCCTTCTTTATTGTTCAACTCTCACATGCATACATGGCTACTGGAAAAACCACAGCTTTGACTATACAGACCTTTGTCGACAAAGTGATGTCTTAGCTTTTTAATACACTGTCTAGGTTTGTCATAGCTTTCCTTCCAAGGAGCAAGCATCTTTTAATTTCATGGCTGCAGTCACCATCTGTAGTGATTTTGGAGCTCAAGAAAATAAAATCTCACTGATTCTACTTTCTTTCATTCTATTTGCCATGTAGTGATGGGACCAGAAGCCATGATCTCCACTTTCAAATGTTGAATTTTAAAAGCCAGCTTTTTCACTCTCCTCTTTCACCCTCATCAAGAGGCTCTTTAATTCCTCTTCACTTTCTGCCATTAAAGTGGTATCATCTACATATCTGAGGTTGTTGCTATTTCTCCCAGCAATCTTGACTCCAGCTAGTGATTCATTCACCCAACATTTTGCATGATGTACTCTGCATAGAAGTTAAACAAACAGGCTGACAATATACAGCCTTGACATACTCCTTTCCCAATTTGGAACTAGCCAGTTGTTCCACATTCAGTTCTAAGTGTTGCTTCTTGACCCGCATACAGGTTTCTCAAGAGACAGGTAAGGTGATATGTTCTTGGCATAATAAAGTTTTTTTCAGGTCTTCCCACCACAGAATTTTTGCATGAGCTTTTCCATCAGCTTGGAGAGTTAGTTTTAGCACTCTCCCTATCCTTCACTTACAGATTTAACTCAAACCTCCAAGACTTTATCAAATTCAGTGATATACTTTTCCCCCTTATTAACACTTTCATAATTTATAATAAAATATTTTAAATATTTTTGAGTGCTATCTGTGCCCTCCTTAACCCCTTGACCTCCAAATCATAAACTCTGTGACTAGAATCCTATTTACCTTGTTTCCTACAGTGACTAGAACAGTGCCTGGCATCTAGGACATTCTCAGTATGCGTTTGTGGAATCAATGGAACAAAATTTCATTGTCATCATGTGTTACTGTTGGAGGTAACATACTATGCTTGAAAAAAGTTTTACAATGAAATTTATCAAATCTTGATCAAATATTGATTATATCATTTACTAGCTATTGACTTAAGGCAGGATTATTTACCTCTCTGTTTCTTAATTTCATCATCTTCAAAATAAAACTAATAATTCTTATCTCATA
Organism: Bos javanicus; assembly: GCF_032452875.1. Lineage (NCBI taxonomy): Eukaryota > Metazoa > Chordata > Mammalia > Artiodactyla > Bovidae > Bos > Bos javanicus. The sequence goes on along the minus strand of NC_083897.1, from coordinate 85,062,447 downwards.
AGGTTGTCACAAATTTGAAAAACAGTATTTTAGGTCAAGATGCCTATCATAATGATGAAACATATGAAGCACACAATAAAAATTTTCCTGCATAAATTCCCTTTCCATTTAATCCAGGAGAAACTTTGTTACTCCTAAACAACTCATTTTCTTTTATCAAATATGGAAACTATATAGTCCACTATATGTCCCTTTTTCTCTAGCCTCTAGGAAGCTCAAGCACTAAACTTCTCAGTGCAAGTAGGACAAGTGCTTCAGTTACACTAGATAATCTCTAAGGACACTTTTAGGTCTCTCCTCTGCTTCTTTTCAGGACAGTACTCAGTATAAAAGAAGAACATTTGCTAAATGAGCCTCTGTAGACTTACTGAAACTTTCAATTACACACTTTGCAAACATGGAGCAGACGATTGCCTATTGGAAGGACTGATGCTGAAGCATAAGCTCCAATGCTTTGGCCACCTGATGCAAAGAACTGACTCATTGGAAAAGACCCTGATGCTGGGAAAGATTGAAGGCAGAAGGAGAAGAGGGTGACAGAGGATGAGATGGTTGGATGGCATCACCAACTCAATAAACATGATCTTGGGCAAACTCTAGGAGATGGTGAGGGACAGAGAAGCCTGGCGTGCTGTAGTCCATGGGGTTACAGAGTCAGACACAACTTTCAACAACACGATCTGATAGGCCTAAGCAGGGTTGCAAATATAGTTTTTCATTCCCAGGTTTATCCATTTACAGATGATGCTTCTGAGACAGTGTTTAAGTTCTGTAGAAGAAAGTGGTATGATCAATTAGTGATTTGTACACAAGCACAGAATGGGGTGTTGTTGTTCAGTCATTCAGCTTTGTCTGACTCTTTGCCACCCCATGGACTGTAGAATGCCAGGCTTCCCTGTTCTTCACCATCTCCCGGAGCTTGCTCAAACTCATGTTCATTGAGTCAGTGATGCCATCCAATCAACTCATCCTCTGTTATTCCCTCCTCCTCCTGCCTTCAATCTTTCCCAGCATCAGGGTCTTTTCCAATGAGTCAGTTCCTTGCATCAGGTATTGGAGTTCCTTGTATCATACTATTGCCAAAGTACTAGAGCTTCAGCACCATTCCTTCCCCTGAATATTCAGGGTTGATTTCCTTCAGGATTCACTGGTTTGATCTCCATGCAGTCTAAAGTACTCTCAAGAGTCTTGTCCAACACCACAGTTCAAAAGCATCACTTCTTTGGTGCTCAGTCTTCTTTATAGAACAACTCTCAAATCCATAGATGACTACTGGAAAAACCATAGCTTTAACTATACACACCTTTGCATGCAAGTTCAGTTCAGTTTAGTCACTCAGTCATGTCTGACTCTTTGTGACCCCATGAATCGCAGCACTCCAGGCCTCCCTGTCCATTACCAACTCCCAGAGTTCACTCAGACTCATGTCCATTGAGTCAGTGATGCCATCCAGCCATCTCATCCTCTGTCATCCCCTTTTCCTCCTGCCCCCAATCCCTCCCAGCATCAGAGTCTTTTCCAATGAGTCAACTCTTCGCATGAGGGGGCCAAAGTACTGGAGTTTCCACTTTAGCATCATTCCTTCCAAAGAAATCCCAGGGCTGATCTCCTTCAGAATGCACTGGTTGGATCTCCTTGCAGTCCAAGGGACTCTCAAGAGTCTTCTCCAACACCACAGTTCAAAAGCATCAATTCTTCGGCCCTCAGCTTTCTTCACAGTCCAACTCTCACATCCATACATGACCACTGGAAAAATCATAGCCTTGACTAGATGGACTTTGTTGGCAAAGTAATGTCTCTGCTTTTCGATATGCTATCTAGGTTGGTCATAACTTTTCTTCCAAGGAGTAAGTATGTTTTAATTTCATGGCTGCAGTCACCATCTGCAGTGATTTTGGAGCCCCAGAAAATAAAGTTGGACACTGTTTCCACTGTTTCCCCATCTATTTCCCATGAAGTGATGGGACCAGATGCCATGATCTTAGTTTTCTGAATGTTGAGTTTAAGCTAACGTTTTCACTCTCCTCTTTCACCTTCATCAAGAGGCTTTTTAGTTCCTCTTCCCTTTCTGCCATAAGGGTGGTGTCATTTGCATATCTGAGGTTATTGATATTTCTCCCAGCAATCTTGATTCCAGTTTGTGCTTCTTCCAGCCCAGCGTTTCTCATGATGTACTCTGCATAGAAGTTAAATAAGCAGGGTGACAATATACAGGCTTCCATGTCCTGGCTATTATAAACAGTGCTGCGATGAAGCAACCTAGATGTCCATCAGCAGATGAATGGGTAAGAAAGCTGTGGTACATATACGCAATGGAGTATTACTCAGCCATTAAAAAGAATACAATTGAATCAATTTTAATGAGGTTGGTGAAACTGGAGCCTATTATACAGAGTGAAGTAAGCCAGAAGGAAAAACACCAATACAGTATACTAACGCATATATATGGAATTTAGAAAGAGGGTAACAATAACCCTGTGTACGAGACAGCAAAAGAGACACTGATGTATAGAACAGTCTTATGGACTCTGTGGGAGAGGGAGTGGGTGGGAAGATTTGGGAGAATGGCATTGAAACATGTAAAATATCATGTATGAAACGAGATGCCAGTCCAGGTTCAATGCACGATACTGGATGCTTGGGGCTAGTGCACTGGGACGACCCAGAGGGATGGTATGGGGAGGGAGAAGGGAGGAGGGTTCAGGATGGGGAACACATGTATACCTGTGGTGGATTCATTTTGATATTTGGCAAAACTAATACAATTATGTAGAGTTTAAAAATAAAATAAAATTTAAAAAAATATATATACAGGCTTGATGTACCCCTTTTCCTATTTGGAACCAGTCTGTTGGTCCATGTCCAGTTCTAACTGTTGCTTCCTGACCTGCATACAGGTTTCTCAAGAGGCAGGTCAGGTAGTCTGGTATTCCCATCTCTTTCAGAATTTTCCACAGTATATTGTGATCCACACAGTCAAAGGCTTTGGCATAGTCAATAAAGCAGAAATACATGTTTTTCTGGAGCCCTCTTGCTTTTCCATGATCCAGCGGATATTGGCAATTTGGTCTCTGGTTCCTCTACCTTTTCTAAAACCAGCTTGAACAACTGGAAGTTCAAGGTTCACGTATTGCTGAAGCCTGGCTTGGAGAATTTTGAGCATTACTTTACTAGCATGTGAGATGAGTGCAATTGTGTGGTAGTTTGAGCATTCTTTGGCATTGCCTTTCTTTGGGATTGGAATGAAAACTGATCTTTTCCAGTCCTGTGGCCACTGCTGAGTTTTCCAAATTTGCTGGCATATTGAGTGCTGCACTTTCACAGGATCATCTTTCAGTATTTGAAATAGCTCCACTGGAATTCCATCACCTCCACTAGCTTTGTTCGTAGTGATGTTTTCTAAGGCCCACTTGACTTCACATTCCAGGATGTCTGGCTCTAGGTGAGTGATCACACCATCGTGATTATCTGGGGAGTGAAGATATTTTTTGTACAGTTCTGTGTATTCTTGCCACCTCTTCTTAATATCTTCTGCTTCTGTTAGGTCCATACAATTTCTGTCCTTTATCGAGCCCATCTTTGCATGAAATATTCCTTTGGCATCTCTAATTTTCTTGAAGAGATTTCTAGTCTTTCCCATTCTGTTGTTTTCCTCTATTTCTTCGCATTGATCACTGAGGAAGGCTTCCTTATCTCCTCTTGCTATTCTTTGGAACTCTGCATTCAGATGCTTATATCTTTCCTTTTCTTCTTTGCTTTTAACTTCTCTTCCTTGCACAGCTATTTGTAAGGCCTCCCCAGACAGCCATTTTGCTTTTTTGCATTTCTTTTCCATGAGGATGGTCTTGATCCCTGTCTCCTGTACAATGTCACGAACCTCAGTCCATAGTTCATCAGGCACTCTATCAGATCTAGTCCCTTAAATCTATTTCTCACTTCCACTGTATAATCATAAGGGATTTGATTTAGGTCATACCTTAATGGTCTAGTGGTTTTCCCTACTTTCTTCAACTTAAGTCTGAATTTGGCAATAAGGAGTTCATGATCTGATCCACAGTCGGCTCCTGGTCTTGTTTTTGCAGGCAAAGTAGTGGGGTAATGAGGCATATTTACTGTATGATGATCATTTCAGATCTTGTCATATATCTTCCCAGTACCTGACTCAAAGCCTGAAATACCATTGTTCACATTTCATACTTTTGGGAGGAGCCAAGGGAACAACCTGAGACTTATTAGCAGACCTCATAGCAAGAACTGATTGAGAGCCAGCTGAGACCTGATAATAATGGCACGTAGGATAAGAGCGGCTACTGAAAGTTCACGGCATGCAAGAGAGATGAAGTTTCCTATCTGCATACGATATTCATTGCTTCTCTGGACCTCCTGGGCTACCCAGCCTTTAGAAGCCGCTACACAGAGGTAATTCCTGGAAGCCACTATTCCAGGATGAGATGGCTGGATGGCATCACCAATGCAATGGATAAGAATGTGGGCACACTTCAGGAGATGGTGAAAGACAGGGAGACCTTGTGTGCTACAGTCCATGGGATTGCAAAGAGTCGGACATGACTAGGCAACTGAACAACAATGATAATGCAGAGGTGATAGAGCTGGAGTTGACTCTCACTTTGGTCCTTTAAATCATGTCAGGTTCTAAGGCAAATCATATGATGCCTTTGGGCCTTAAAGACGAAAAGACTGTAGAAAATAATATATTGACAACCTTGTTTCTGAATACTGGCTAGGAAGACTTCCCTTCCTCTCTCTCTCACCCCTTCCCTCCTTCCTTCCTTTCTTCCCTTTTTTATCACCTCTTCTCTGCTCTCCCCAGTCATCTCCCTGACTTCTTTTATACTGTTTCCTTCCAAAATCCTTGGGCTTCTCAGGTGGTGCTAATGGTAAAGAACCTACCTGTCAGTGCAGGAGATGTAAAATATATGGGTTTTATCCCTAGGTCAGGAAGATCTCCTGGAGGAGGGCTTGGCAACCTACTCCAGTATTCTTGCCTAGAGAATCCCCATGGACAGGGTAGCTTGGCAGGCTACAGTCTATGGGGTTGCACAGAGCTGGACGTGATTGAGCAACTAACACTTCCAAAATCCTTAGTCTGTGTCTGCTCTAGAGCCATCAGGATATGTCTCTAGTTACCTTCACATCCTGGGTCCTTTTGAAGAGTTTTTATTCAGGAATATTGATGATTTATAGATGTCATGTGATTACTCCCCTCTTGCCTGAGACTCAGGGCAGGTTAGTATGGTCTTCTGCCGTCATTAAAGTAGGAGCTTTGTGAGGGAGAGATGGTGTCTTGCTCACACAGGGCCTGACATTGAGGAGGTGATTACTGAGTGACCATATTTGGACTGAATGAATGAATGAGCTGCAAGAAAATTTAATAGTCATCTAGCTGAAGCCCCTGGTCTGTATTTTATTACATATTGTATTACAAATGTGGAACCTAGAATCAGGAAAGGGAAAGGTTACACAGTGACTTAGGGGAAGAACTAAGGCTTAATCCTAATCCTTTAGATCTTCAGACAAGCGCTTTTTTTTTTTTTGCTAAAGAAAACACAGATGTTATGAATTTAAGCCTTGGCTCTGTTGCTTTCTTAGCTGTGGTAACTCAGTCCTACAGAGAATTTCAGTTTCACTCTGCAGCTATTCTCAGTGCACCCTCACTTCCTGTCTGTTGGGGCTGCCTTCCTATCTAGCATGCAACAGAGAAACTTGACCTGTGCTACTCCATAAGGCAAAGCTAGGGCAAATGAGTGACATTTAATGGAGAGGCAAATTTAGATTCAATTTAAAGAAGAATTTTCTAATAACTTAGGTATCAGTCTAGCAACAACCTGGATAGACTGCCTTGTAATGTGGGCATGGTCTCAATTAGTGGGATGGGGACAGAGGCTAGAAGGCCCTTTGCCAGGGGCTTTGGAGAGGGGATTCTTGATTCTTCCATCTCTGAGATTTGATTAATTCATAAGTTTTAAAAAAAAATCTTTAAAAATCTTCCAGTGAATCCCACTGCCTACCTCAGTGTTTCTCAAAGTGTGGTTTATAGACCCTCTGCATAAGCATCATGTGAGGCACCATGTGAGACTCAAGCCCCATCCTATGCCTACTGAATCTGAATCATTGGAGAATGGTATGTAGGAATCTGAATGTTTACCAAATTCCTTGGCTAGCTCCTACTCACTTTAGGGGCTTATTTGCACTCCAGAACCTGCACCATTTTGTCATGCTAAATATTGACTTCTTTCCTTCCTATCTGTGTTTCCATAGCTCACCCAAACATTTACTTTTCCTTTCAACTTTTTCCCAGATGCTTAGCCTTGTGACCTTTGGCAAATTACTTAATTTATCTGAGATTAAGAAGCCTGGCATGTAACACATGTTCCTTAGATATCAATTCCTTTCTGCCTTTTACTTCCTTCTTTAGTGTTCTTTTCCATTCTGGACCCCCGGTTTTAAACTCCTTCTTGTAATTTGTCATGATCTCCAGTACACTGATTCTCCACTTTCCTATCTGTTTTAGCACATGTGTGTACATACACACACACACCAAAAATTAAATAAAAAGGAAAGAAAAAATCTACATCAATTGAGAATCATCTGAGTACTTATTACATAGTAGACCCTCCAATAGGCACTGGAGCTACAGAGATAAATATATCATGGTCTCTGCCATCAAAGTGATCACTTTTCAGCACAGGAACATTCACATATACAACCTGTTCATCGACACCCAGAATGCTATTGGAGCTGAGAAAGAGGGATCATGTATTGTGAACTGCATGTGAGAAGGAAAGAGAATCAGGGAAGGCAGTAAGTATCTACAGGTCAAAGTTTCAGGAAACCGAAGAGTGTGAAGAGTGGAGAGAGAATATTCAGGTCAAATAGAAAACATACAGCACAGTTGGGGAATATTGGCAGGGTTAGTGGTTTGGAAAGTACCCTGAGTGTGAGGTACCTGAATACTCTCCAGATGGAGATGGTAGGTAGATAGTTAGATAATACCTTTCTGAAGTTTAAGAGTAAAGCAGGGATGAAGAACTGGATTAAGGACAGATCAACATGAATGTAAGACTTAAAGCTTTGAAATAGGAAATACCAGAGGGTTAAAGTGAGTGAGCAGGGAAAGGTCTAGTTTTCAGAGGTCTCTGTTTTTGAACTCTGATCAGCCCAGAGAAGCTTCTGGAACATTTCTCTTAGAAACAGTTCTTCAGGTCTCATCAGTGCTTCCCTAGCCTATGCAGTATTAGTTAGAAAAAAAAAATCCTTTTTGGGCAGACCCATTACATGCTCTTTCCAAAGAACACAAAGCTGTCCCTTTTGGGTAGATGCAGCACTATAAGTGAACAGTCACCTGATAAGACAGACAATCTCTCTCAACTAAGCAACTTTGTTGTCTAATAAATAGTGAAACCCTACAATGTGTCTTTGAGTATACCACCACCAGGAAGGTGGATGTAGGTGAAAAATGTCATCAGGTAACCCATCTGGCCTTCCTTTGGGGAGAACTACCCAGACTCTCACACAAGGAGCAGGGCTTCAAGTCCTTTGCTTTTGCTGGAAAAATTTGAAGTTTTCCCCAGAATTTCATGGTTCGTATTCAGAGGCCACAGGCTTTGGAATTTGTGTTACTTCACCAGGGAGAAGTTTTCCCAAGGCAACTGTAGAATAATTCAATGAAAAATGTTGGGTTTAAAAACCCATTTTAATCATTTTAATAACCACTCAATAGAATAATCCTGAATGATCTGAAGCTCTTCTGTGATGTTCATCTTTCTCCCTCAATCTTGTTACTGAGTGAAAGGACTTTGTAGCATCCTTAAGAGCCCAACTACTCAAAGATGAATTCAGATTTCCTGGATCTAGGCCTTATAAACATGCTGCCTGGTCAGGTTCAAAATCACTGAACAAGCTGCTACCTGGTCAGACTCATAATCCCTGAGTGAGACCCCTGGGCTGGAGGCAAAATGTAGGTGACCCAGGAAGGAAACTTAATGCCAGAGTTGGGCACCCGGAATAGTACCACAACAATTGTAAAAGGGAAACAAGTGGCACTTGTTTGAGGCTAGTGCTAAAGCCTCAATTCAAAGTCATGCTGGACTTACAGGTCAGGTCAATGGATTCTAGCTGTTCTTAGAGAATAAGACTAGAATAAGGCAGCCCAATAGGAAAAGTTCAGGGTTCTTTGTTGTCTATAGCTGCTCTATGAGCTGTGTGCCACATCTTCCCTGCCTAAACCAGAGAGCTGGCTTGAGGAACAGCTATGCATGCAGACCACATTACTCTTCCCCACCCTTTTCTTAGCTAGGATGAGCATGTAACTAGACACTGGTTCTGCTGACAGGAGCTGTCAACAGCAGAATGGGTTGCTGATAACAAGGTATGTCAAATAAGCTAGTGCTGATACTCGCATACAGAATCCAGTGGAGGTTGATTAAATTTTGTCCACTGGCCCATGTACTAGGACCCAAATGCTGGTGAATACTTTGTGCCAGCTCTGGTCTGTGGGGCTTGCTATGTGGGAATAAGCCCTGTCTTGCCACAATTCTCCTTGGCAGGAAGATGCTCCAGACTACAGGTCAAGAGCCTCAGGTTCTAACTGTGGCTCTGTCACATATTTAAAATATGGCCTTTAGCAAGTCATTTCCTTACCTGTATCCGAGTTTCTCCATGAATAGCATGACAGATTTGGACCTTTCTAGTTCCATTGTTTCGTGACTTCCCAGAGACTCTGACTTGGCCTATTCTACTAGTGTCAGGCCTTTCCCTCTCTTTCTCCCTCACTTCCTACTCCTGTCATCTGCACAATCTTTAGAGAAACTTCTGGCCTTAATTTGTGGCATTATCTATCCCAGGGAAAACTCCTGTATTTTAAGAAGAGTCTTTATGAGGTAATACCTTAGACCAGTGTTTTTCAAACTGTGGGCCACAGCAAAATAGTAATTATGATTATGAAATAAACAAAATGAGCAACAACTGGCCCTTCTTAAAAATGAAGTAGAATAAATGAAAAGTATTACAGTGATTGCACATACTAAAGATAATGAAACTTTTATATTTGGTCAAACAATATAAAACTGCCAATATTTAGCAATTTTGTCATATAAAAGCTTCAATCCACAAATACATGAAAATATATATGAAGCTACATGCAAGTAGACACACAGGTGAAAGCATTCATTGGTTCACTGTATAAAATGAAATTTTTACTGTGGGCCAAAATTCTAAATGTCTAAAGACACAGCCTTAAACAGAGGAGATGGCTAGAAGTGAGCCATAGGCAAACCATTGGGGAAATGATTTTGGGCATAGGTCTTTTGGGATTCAGCACTTCTCAAAGAATGACAACTTTCTCTCTTATCTGTAGAGTCTTCCAGTTCTATTTATACACTAGTTCTGGTGTATTTTAGGTGGTCCTAACCTCCCTGACAAGACAATGGAATGTATTCAGGGGACCTTTTCTGCAGAATCCTATCTTAGAAAGGAAAAGATCAACTGGGCCTTCTAGGATTAGTGAAATGTGGCTTCCATCTTTGGTCCTCAGTATTTGCTGAGCCACTAGCCTCCATTCATCTTGGTGCTCCCTACAAGTGGGAATAACAAACAGGACACTCTAGAACTCTCAAGCAACAGGTAAAGTGGTCTGGTATTCCTATCTCCTTAAGAATTTTCCACAGTTTGTTGTGATCCACACAGTCACAGGCTTAAGTGTAGACAATGAAGCAGAAGTAGATACTTTTTTCTGGAATTCCCTTGCTTTATGATCCAATGGATATTGGTAATTTGATGTTTGGTTCCTCTGCCTTTTCTAAATCCAGCTTCTACATATGGAAATACTTAGTTCATGCACTTCTGAAGCCTAGTTTGAAGGATTTTGAGCATTACCTTGCTAGCATGTGAAATGAGCACAATTGTGAAGTAGCTTTAACATTTTTGACATAGCTCTTCAGGATTGGAATGAAAACTCTTTTTCCAGTCCTGTGGTCACTGCTGAGTTTTCCAAATTTGCTAACATATTGAGTGTAGCACTTTAACAGCATCATCTTTTAGGATTTTAAATAACTCAGCTGGAATTCTATCACCTCCACTAATTTTGTAGTAGTGCTTCCTAAAGCCCACTTGACTTCACACTCCAGGATGTTTGGCTATAGGTGAGTGACCACACCATCATGGTTGCTCAGGTCATTAAGACCTTTTCTGTAGAAGTTTTTCTGTATATTCTTGCCACGTCTTCTAAATCTCTTTTGCTTCTGTTAGGTCCTTGCCATTTCTGTTCTTTATTGTGTTCATCTTTGCATGAAATTTTCCTTTAATATCTCTAATTTTCTTAAAGATATCTCTAACCTTTCCTATTCTATAGTTTTCCTCTCTTTCTTTGCATTGTTCACTTAAGAATGTCATCTTATCTCTCCTTGCTATTCTCTGTACCTCTGCATCCAGTTGGGTATATCTTTCCCTTTCTCCATTACTTTCCACTTCTCTTCTTTCCTCAGCTATTTGTTAAGCCTCCTCAGACAACCATTTTGCCTTTTTGCATTCTTTTTCTTGGAAATGGTCTTGATCACTGCCTCCTGTACAATGTCATGAACCTCCATCCATAGTTCTTCAGGCACTCTGTCTACCAGATCTAATCCTTTGAATCTATTGATCACCTTCACTGTGTAATCACAAGGGATTTGATTTAGATTATACTTGAATGGTCTAGTGGTTTTCCTACTTTCTTCAACTTAAATTTGAATTTTTCAATAAGGTGCTGATGATCTGAGCCACAATCAGCTCCTGGTCTTGTTTTTGCTGACTGTAAACAGCTTCTCCAAAGACTGTCAGTCAGTTCAGTCACTCAGTCATGTCCGATTCTTTGCGAGCCCATGAATCGCAGCAAGCCAGGCCTCCCTGTCCATCACCAAGTCCCAGAGTTCACTCAAACTCAAATCTATCGAGTCAGTGACGCCATCCAGCTATCTCATCCTCTGTCGTCCCCTTCTCCTCCTGTCCCCAATCCCTCCCAGCATCAGAGTCTTTTCCAATGAGTCAACTCTTCACATGAGGTGAAGTACTGGAGTACTTCAGCTTTAGCATCATTCCTTCCAAAGAACACCCAGGGCTGATCTCCTTTAGAATGGACTGGTTGGATCTCCTTGCAGCCCAAGGGACTCTCAAGAGTCTTCTCCAACACCACAGTTCAAAAGCATCAATTCTTCAGTGCTCAGCTTTCTTCACAGTCCAACTCTCACATCCATACATGACCACTGGAAAAACCATAGCCTTGACTAGACAGACCTTTGTTGGCAAAATAATGTCTCTGCTTTTGAATATGCTATCTAGGTTGGTCGTAACTTCCCTTCCAAGGAGTAAGCATCTTTTAATTTCATGGCTGCAGTCACAGACTATAATCAATCTTATTTTGATTTTGACTGTCTGGTGAGGTCCATGTGTAGGGTTGTCTGTTGTGTTGTTGGAAGAGGGTGTTGCTATGACCATTGTATTCTCTTGACAAAACTCTTAGCCTTGCTGTGTTTCTTTTTGTACTCCAAGACCAAACTTGCCTGTTACTCCAGGCTTCTCTTATCTTCCTACTTTTGTATTCCAATACCCTGTAATGAAAAAGACATCTTTTTTGGTGTTAGTTCCAGAAGGTCTTTTAGGTCTTCATAGAACCATTTTACTTCAGTTTCTTTGACATTAGTGGTTGGGGCATAGACTTTGTTGTGATTTCTAATGCTTTGCCTTGGAAATGAAACAAGATCATTCTGTCATTTTTGAGATTGCACATAAGTACTGAATTTTGTACTCTTTTGTTGACTGTAAGGGCTACTCCATTCCTTCTAAGGGATTCTTGCCCACAGTAGTAGACATGATGGTCATCTGAGTTAAATTCTCCCATTCCTGTCCACTTTAGTTCACTGATTCCCAAGATGTTGTTCATTCTTGCCATGACTTGCTTGACCACATCCAATTTACCTTGATTCATGGACTTAATATTTCAGGGTGCTATGCAATATGATTCTTTACAGCATCAGATTTTACTTTCAACACCAAACACATCCATAACTGGGCATCATTTCTGCTTTGTCCCAGCCTCTTCATTCTTTCTGGCTCTATTTCTCCTCTCTTCCCTATTAGCATATTGGACATCTTCCAACCTAGGGGCTCATCTTCCAGGGTCATATCTTTTTGCCTTTTCATACTGTTCATGGGGTTCTCAAGGCAATAATATTGGAGTGATCTGCCATTCCCAGCTCCAATGGTCCATATTTTGTCAGAACTCTTCACTGACCCCGTTTGCCTTGGGTGGCCCTGCACACCTTGGCTCATAGTGTCATTGAGTTACACAAGCCCCTTTGCCACAACAAGGCTGTGATCCATGAAGGGTTATCCTTAATATAATTTAATTGTTCCTAAGATAAAGGGGGAACTTAAATCTTAAATGACTACAGCCTGGTGTTAACCACATAAATCAATTCCATAATTGTGGGAGGTTTAATTTCTTGGCTGAAATTTTCCTTATTGCTCTAATTGAGCTTGACTAACTTAGAAGCAGATGGTGATTGCAGCCATGAAATTAAAAGATGCTTACTCCTTGGAAGGGAAGTTATGACCAACCTAGATAGCATATTGAAAAGCAGAGACATTACTTTGCCAACAACTGTCCGTCTAGTCAAGGCTATGGTTTTTCCAGTGGTCATGTATGGATGTGAGAGTTGGACTGTGAAGAAAGCTGAGTGCCGAAGAATTGATGCTTTTGAACTGTGGTGTTGGAGAAGACTCTTGAGAGTCCCTTGGACTGCAAGGAGATCCAATCTTGAGAGTCCCTTGGACTGCAAGGAGATCCAACCAGTCCATTCTGAAGGAGATCAGCCCTGGGATTTTTTTGGAAGGAATGATGCTAAAGCTGAAACTCCAATGTTTTGGCCACCTCATGCGAAGAGTTGACTCATTGGAAAAGACTCTGATGTTGGGAGGGATTGGGGGCAGGAGGAGAAGGGGACAACAGAGGATGAGATGGTTGAATGGCATCACTGACTCAATGGACATGAGTTTGAGTGAACTCCAGGAGTTGGTGATGGACTGGGAGGCCTGGTGTGCTGCAATTCATGGGGTCACAAAGAGTCAGACACGACTGAGCCACTGAACTGAACTTAGAAGAAATTCATATTTTGTTGCCAGGGTCAGAGCAGCTATTATTAATTGGCCAAGTAAGAAGATCCCACCTAGTAATATTAAGATAGCCTAAATAGAAGTGAACTTTCTTTCTTCTGAAAAATTTTTGAAGGTCATCCATTTAGAGCCTTGGAGTGGACAAATCCATTAAAGTAATGTAGAAGTACTAGACACAGATAACTGGCCAAAACCCACCAACTGGATTGATTAAAAAAAAAAAAAAAAACTAGCACAGGATTGTGTCCATGATAGAAAATATTTGATCTATATGCAAAGGTGCAAGAAGTTAAGAAAACATTATAAATGACTATACAAATCAGGTCCAGCATCTTGGGTAAGCTGTCTGCTTCTGATGTCATCATCTTCTTATCCTAGTGTAGTTGTAGTTCAGACAGCCCTCTAAATTGTCTTTTCCAGTATACATAATACCATGTTACAAGTCCCAACTTTACTGAGATAAGCTTCAGAAACAAAATTTAGTGTGTCCTTTTAATAATTCAATTAACTTTACATTAATATAGCATAACAACAAGGAACTATCTAGGAAGTGAGTCAGTAAATGCAGACCCACATCAACAAAACTGGAATTAACATCCGCTGAAACATAATCATTTTCTTTCCAAAATTATCTTCATTTCTACCAAATATATCAAAATTAAGACTAACCTGTTGCAAAATAAGTCTGGTCTCAAAAAAACTTGGCCTGATAATTCATATAACTATAATTGATCATAGGCTTTTGCTTACTGAAATTTTTTATAAGGAGTCTTAGACTGAACTTAAAAAAACTCTCATGGCTAGGAAGGTCACACCAACCAAGAGCTTATCACATATTTCACCTACCAATCTAGGTGAATTCCTCCCTTTATAATGCCTCCAAAATACCTTGAGATTTCTGTACCTGTTGGTGAGGTAGCTTTCCTAACTTATCTGATAAATCTTCTGGAAACCTAAGAGTTTACAATCTCTGGAGGGAGTAGATAGAGAAAAAAGATAAATGTTTCAATTCTGCTTACAAAGTATAATTTACCAAATTACTGTACCATAATTGGTTTAAGGGGAAACTTTTCATTACACCTATAAAACACAGTTTCAAACCAGTAATTTTCCAGACAGAAACCATAAAAGTTATAACCATTTTTACCAGTTCACTCAGTCTTATGTAATTAATTCTTTTTGTTAACAGTTTTACAAAGCCATCAGGTTTTCCCATTAGGATTCTTTAATTTCTTACCCAGTTCAGCATTATTGGCTGAAAGTCAGAAAATTGTATTTATCCTAAAGTTCTTTCTGTTATCTATCTTGAAGAGGAAGCATTTTTGCAAAGGAATCAGAATAAAACTGCAACTGTCTATAGTGACAAAGATTTAAGAAAGCACATTTAAAACCTGATTACAATTCAGTTAAAGCAACTTTGTTACTGCTGTGACATACAACACTTTCAGATAATACCGAGATGCCAGTCCAGGTTCAATGCACAATACTGGATGCTTGGGGCTAGTGCACTGGGACGACCCAGAGGGATGGTATGGGGAGGGAGGAGGGAGGAGGGTTCAGGATGGGGAACACATGTATACCTGTGATGGATTCATTTTGATATTTGGCAAAACTAATACAATTATGTAAAGTTTAAAAATAAAATAAAATTAAAAAAAAAAAGAATTATGACTGATAACAATTTACCAGAACATGTCAGAATTTTAGGAACTTCACATAAATTTGAGAATATCTATAGTAATAACATTTACCATTCACTATAACCTGAGAAGATTTATTACTCATTTGATAATACTTCCCATGTAATTTAATGTATCAAATTAACCTAATTAAACCTAGTTTAATATCTCTCTTTGGAATGTTTCAAGGGCCCTTTGAAGCATCCCAAAGTTACCTAAATGTCAAAGGCTTTATTAAATTTTGATTTAGGAAGTTTTTCAATAAATATCAAAAAGGTTTAAAACAGTCAGATAGGATCATAGGTCACTTGAAAAAATATAGTTTTTCATTTAGCAAAAGTAGCAATAAAAAATGTATGGCAAAACCAATACAAGATTGTAAAGCAATTAGCCTCCAATTAAAATAAATACATTTATACTAAAAAAAATTTCAAAGGCAAATACAGAGTCGATCACTTAAAAGCATAATAACTTAAAACCTGTTAACAATGGTAGTTCAACATCTTAAGAAAACTTAGTACCATGCACAAAATTCTTCTCTCAGGATCCATTTTCCACAAACCTTTCTGTAGCTATCATTTAATTTGTCCATCTAAAAACAGTCACCTGTAAGTCAGACCTACTTCTTTTTCCCTCAGTAAAATGCAACTCAATTTCTTATGTCTTTTTTACTGAAAACACATATCCTTATTTTCCTTAATTAACCATGAACTAACTTTTATATTAGCATACTTAAGATTGGTGAGTATAAATATCAGTGATAATTTCTAAAATACATTTGCTTTCTTATAGAGAACATCTCAGGATGGCACCAAACATATTCATTAATAGTCCAAAATACCTTTAGTTTCTCTGTAAGAGGAAGCCAGTGATCAGTAGTTAATGTTTCAGTATCTTATTTTATTTGTAAGTGATATAGCTATTCAATAATCTTCCATCACTTAATTTAGCACAACCCTAGAAAGTAAATTTACCAAATTCTGTATAGAATGAAACATAGCTACTCTTAATAGAGTTTATTTAAAAGCTCTTATCTCATTTACATCTTCCTTCCTTAAAACTTTGTTCTATTGATTTGCTTTCCTTGCTAACAAATTTGTAACAGATGTAACAAGATTTTATTTAACTTATATTAAATCTAAGCACACTAAAATTACTATACTTAATATCATATTTAATGTTTGACTAAAGACATGTCTATATTAGTTAGATCAACATACTTAAACATAAATACCAGGTACCAATTTAATATTGAATACTTCCCAGTTCACCTGGAACTGAAACTCATTTAGCTTAATTTCTCTTGTATTTAGAATTGTTTGATTTGTAAGCACTTACTTTTCTTTTGTTTGGTGGTGGTATTTAGTCCCTAAGTCATGTCTGACTCTTTTGTGACCCACCAAGCTCCTCTGTCTATGGGATTTCCCAGGCAAGAATACTGGAATGCGATGCCATTTTCTTCTACAGGGGATCTTCCCAACCCAGGAATCTAATCCATGTATCCTGAATTGGCAGGCAGATTCCTACTACTGAGCCACCAGGAAAGCCCATTTAATTTATTTAGGCCAATTCAATTAGAGCTTATTTACAAATTAACCTCAGCAATGTTATCCAAAGAGAAAGATATCTGAGACATATATATATTCACAGAGACACAGCGAGAGATGTACCTTCATTTTCTAAACTTAGTCATGAATCAGATATGTAAATATAAAATTTACCAGTTTATAAAATAAAGTCGCCAAGAGTCAGACATGACTGAGTGATTGAGCATGCATGCAGTTTATAAAATATATTTTTAAAGGCTTAATTCCCTCTTTTCTTTTTCTTTGCTCTAGGAATTAGAGATGGTCTACATAAGTGACCCTGAGTCCTCTGGTCTCAAGGCACAAGGAACAAAAATCAGATTTTCCTAATTCAGACTTATTTCATATATATATATATTCAGTCAGATCAGTTCACTCACTCAGCTGTGTCCAACTCTGCGAACCCATGCCCTGTAGCATGCCAGGCTTCCCTGACCATCACCATTTCCTGGAGCTTGCTCAAACTCACGTCCATCGAGTCGGTGATGCCATAAAACCATCTAATCCTCTGTTGTCCCCTTCTCCTCTTGTTTTCAATCTTTCCCAGCACCAGGGTCTTTTCCAATGAGTAAGTTCTACCCATCAGGTGGCCAAAGTATTGGAGTTTCAGCTTCAGCATCAGTCCTTCTAATGAATATTCAGGACTGACTTCCTTTAGAATTTACTGGTTTGATCTTCTTGCAGTCTAAGGGACTCTCAAGAGTCTTTTCCAACACCACAGTTCAAAAGCATCAATTCTTCTGCACTTGGCTTTCTTTACAGTCCAACTCTCATATCCACAATGACTGCTGGAAAAACCATAGCTTTGATTAGATGGACCTTTCTTGGCAAAGTAGTTTCTCTGCTTTTTAATACAATATCTAGATTGGTCACAGCTTTTCTTCCAAGAAGCAAGTGTCATTTAATTTCATTGCTACACTCACCATCTGCAGTGATTTTGAAGCCCAAGAAAATGAAGTCACTTTCTGTTTCCATTGTTTCCCCATCTATTTGCCAAGAAGTGATGGGACCAGATGCCATGATCTTAGTTTTCTGAATGTTGAGATTTAAGCCAACTTTTTAACTCTCCTCTTCCACTTTTATCAAGAGACTTTTTAGTTCTTCACTTTCTGCCATAAGGGTGGTGTCATTTGCGTATCTGAGGTTATTGATATTTCTCCCGGCAATCTTGTACAGCTTGTGCTTCATCCAGCCCAGCATTTTGCATGATGTACTCTGCATATAAGTTTAAGTAAGCAGGATGACAATATACAGCCTTGATGTACTCCTTCCCTGATTTGGAAACAGTCCATTTTTCCATGTCAGGTTCTAACTGTTGCTTCTTGACCTGCATACAGGTTTCTTAGGAGGCAGGTAAGGTGGTCTGGTATTCCCATCTCTTGAAGAATTTTCCACAGTTTATTATGATCCACACTAAACTTTTGGATAGTCAATAAAGCAGTTTTTTTTTTTTTTTCTGGAACTCTCCTGCTTTTCCTATGATCCAACGGATATTGGCAATTTGATCTCTGGTTCCTCTGCCTTTTCTAAATCTAGCTTGAACATCTGGTAGTTTTTGGTTCGTGTACTGATGAAGCCTGGCTTGGGGAGTTTTGGGCATTACTTTGCTAGTGTGTGAGATGAGTGCAAATGTGCAATAGTTTGAACATCCTTTGGCATTGCCTTTCTTTGGGATTGGAATGAAAATTGACCTTTTCCAGTCCTGTGGCCACTGCTGAGTTTCCAAATTTGTTGGCATATTGAGTGAAGCACTTTCACAGCATCATCTTTTAGGATTTGAAATAGCTCAACTGGAATTCTGTCACCTTCACTAGCTTTGTTCATAGTGATGCTTCATCACACTCCAGGATGTCTGACTCTAGGTAAGTGATCACACCATCGTGATTATCTGGGTCATAAAGATTTTTTTTTTTTTTTTGTATAGTTCTTCTGTGTATTCTTGCCACCTCTTTTTAATAGCTTATACTTCTGTTAGGTCCATACAATTACTGTCCTTTATTGTGCCCATCTTTGCATGAAGTGTTCCCTTGGTATCTCTAATTTTCTTGAAGAGATCTCTGGTCTTTCCCATTCTATTGTTTTCCTCTATTTCTTTGCATTGACCACTGAGGAAGGCTTTCTTATCTCTCCTTGCTATTCTTTGTAACTCTGCATTGATATGGGTATATCTTTCCCTTTCTCCTTTGCCTTTATCTTCCCTTCTTTTCTCAGCTATTTGTAAGGCCTCTTCAGACAACTATTATATATACATGTATATAATTTTTTTTTTTCTGGCTAACTTTCTCTGCTGCTGCTGCTGCTAAGTCGCTTCAGTCATGTCCGACTCTGTGAGACCCCATAGATGGCAGCCCACCAGGCTCCACCATCCCTGGGATTCTCCAGGCAAGAACACTGGAGTGGATTGCCATTTTCTTCTCCAATGCATGAAAGTGAAAAGTGAAAGTGAAGTCGCTCAGTCGTGTCTGATTCCTAGCTACCCCATGGACTGCAGCCCACCAGGCTCCTCCATCCATGGGATTTTCCAGGCAAGAGTAGTGGAGTGGGGTGCCATTGCCTTCTCTGAACTTTCTCTACTGGTTGCAATTAAACTGATTGGGGGTTGGCTAACCTTGAGTGGCACTGTGTACTTAATTGGCACAATTGAAATTTCACAGTTTTTGTAGATACCCTTCTTTTTTTTTTTTTCTTTTATTAGTTCTGAACAGTTGGTAGGCCAGTCTAACAAGTGTTAGTGTATAGTGCAGAACAACCTAGATTAACTTTTGACTAGAATAGCCAAATCCTCATCTAAGCCTTCTAAAAGGCAAAATTAAGCAAAGCGTCATTTTGATGGTTACAGAATGACTCAGGTGTCAAACCAGAATATTGCTTAGCTTTTTGTTTTTATAATCCTCCTTTTCTGGTGAAAGTGGAGCAGCAGAAGGTGGAAGGATTGTAAGAGGGGAAAAAAAAATCTGGCCAAGTAATTCAGATAGAGGAGGATACCTTGAGTGAGAGACAGTCGATGACGAACTGCTAGCAGTCTTTTTGTTGTTGTTGTTCTGATATAGTTTCAAGAGAAGCTTCTAGACAGCAATCAAAGTAGGCATTCCATTCAATCTGTTTGATCTTATGGCCACTTTTTCTAACTATGTTTGCATAAATATTAATTTTGGAATATCAAAAGAACCCCAATTTGTTCATTTTATGTTGGGATCTCCTTTACTATAGAGTCCCCAATTAAGTAAGTACTTTCAAGTATAAGTTTTATACGTGTATAACTTTGGGTGAAGTGTTAGAGCTGGCTTTCTGATGCCCCTTGTAAAACTATCAGATCAGCCTCTTATCTAACCACTCAGCCCGGACCACTCAATCTCCTACAGCTGAGCAAATTCTGGTATGCTTCAACCATTCCCTTGGGTGGGTATTCCCTTGGTATCTTTCAAACCTGCCCACCCCCATCCCCACCCCCCCACCCCCCCACCCCGCACAAAGTATCTTTCAACTGGAAGGGGGCAGGTAACCTGCTCCACTGCCAAATAAAACTCAGGACCTTCAACCAATATGGGAGATTTGAGAACCAGAAGAGAGTTACCAAATCATTTGGACTCTCCAAGGAGGTGGATTCTTGCCTGGAGAATCCCAGGGGTAGGGGAGCCTCGTGGGCTGCATCTATGGGGTTGCACAGAGTCAGACATGACTGAAGTGACTTAGCAGCAGCAGCAGCAGCAGCAAGGATGTGGATGGGCACAAGGGGCTGTTGCTGGTACCAAGACTCTGGTTCCTCATAGTTCAGGCAAAGGAGGAAGTCTACTCTGGATCCCTTGTGGTCACCATAAAACTGCTGACTTAAAAAAAAAAATGCACAATGTGAGAGTTGCAAGTTAAGTTTTATTGGGGGCAAAATGAGGACTGCAGCCCAGGAGGCAGCACCTTAGATAGCTCTGAGAAACTATTCCAAAGAGGTAAGGGAAAAGGTAAATATATATGTGATTTTGGTAAGGGAGGAATACATGCAACCAAGCACATATTTTCCCAGAAGGTTTCTGCTGGCCTCATGAAGCTTCTGCTAGTTACAAGAAGCAGTCATCACCATGGAGGATTTTAGTGTTTTTCTGGATATGGGGAGATATAAGAATTGGGCTCATAAAATTGGCTCCTGAAGATAATTAACTATCTGAAGTCCTATCCTACCAGTTTTTCCCCAAGCGGGGTACCTCATTTCTGCTCTCCACTTTGAACTCCTTTCAGGGCGTATTGAAGGCCATCAGTCACAGCAGCACATTACTTAATCCTTGTACAAATAGATAGGTAGATAGCAAATGTTCAAGCCAAGTGATAATTTGTAGTTGATAGATTTTAGAATTGTTAGACAAGAAATTTAAAATAATTACAATTAATATGTAAAATACTAATGATAAATGTAGACAGCATTCAAAAACAGGTAAGTACTGAAGGTAGAGAAATGGAAAGTCTAAGAAAGAATCAAAGGGAAATGCTAGGAATTAAAAGTACTGTAGCAGAAATTAAGAATCAGTAGAGTGGACACAGCCAAGAAAAGAATCAGTGAGCTTGAAAATATATCAACAGAAACTTCCCAGTGTTAAAAAGAATACTACAGGCCCAAAATGGCATCATTTATACTGAAGTGTACGATACTGAACCAGATTTAATACTTAACCTAATTGCAGTTTTTACCTTCCCCAGAAATTTAATCTTAATCAGTCTGAAATTTTGTTGTCAGCACAATTGGAGGCAACCTGTCACAGGCGCCCTCTTTATGTGCCAGAGGAAGAAGAGACAAGCTGTGCAATAAAAACCATACTGTTCCCTTCCCCCAAAGGATTTCCTGACCCAGAATACCCCTTCTTTTCTTTTACTAATGACTTCCTTGCTATATCCTCCTTTTCATAGTAGCCCTCCATTTTGTACCACTCTTCAGGATGCCTTTTCAGTTGCTAGATGGCATGCTGACCAATTCATGAATTCTAAAAAAAAGCCAATTACATTTTCAAATTTACCTGATTGAGATTTTTGGTTTTTAACCCATTGGTAGCAGTAATGGAAAAAAACACAGGGTGTGGTGCCCTGTTGACACTTTTGAGTCCACTGTCTTTCTCACTGTTTATCATAGCCATTGGTGAATTCCTCTTGGTTTGAGTTCTGCTTTCTTTGTGGTAAGCTCCCAATCTAACTGGTTTCCTACAGTTCTCTATTTTGAGTGGAAAACCCTAGTCCCTTGATTTTTTTCCCCTTGTGTAGTTTGTATCTCCACATTTGCTTGAAATCCTTCCCCAGATTCTACTTTGACAACTAGTGGCAGCAGCTGCAGTGCTGCATTTTCTTGGAATTAGTCTGCAGCTCTCATTCTTTGGGGCCTGCTGGTCTATTCCACCATCCAATCCTCAGGTTCCACATAGGGAACTGTTGATTGTTGCTGGCCTAACGTGGACTGGGTTCAACCTAAAAAACAGACTATGTCTGGGGTTAGAGTGGGTACAATTTAGGCTATAGTATTGTTGAAAGTGCTGCACTCAATGTGCCAGCAAATTTGGAAAACTCAGCAGTGGCCACAGGACTGGAAAAGGTCAGTTTTCATTCCAATCCCAAAGAAAGGCAATGCCAAAGAATGCTCAAACTACTGCACAATTGCACTCATCTCACACGCTAGTAAAGTAATGCACAAAATTCTCCAAGCCAGGCTTTAGCAATATGTGAACCGTGAACTTCCTGATGTTCAAGCTAGATTTAGAAAAGGCAGAGGAACCAGAGATCAAATTGCCAACATCTGCTGGATCATGGAAAAAGCAAGAGAGTTCCAGAAAAACATCTATTTCTGCTTTATTGACTATGCCAAAGCCTTTGACTGTGTGGATCAAAATAAACTGTGGAAAATTCTGAAAGAGATGGGAATACCAGACCACCTGATCTGCCTCTTGAGAAATTTGTATGCAGGTCAGGAAGCAACAATTAGAACTGGACATGGAACAACAGACTGGTTCCAAATAGGAAAAGGAGTATGTCAAGGCTGTATATTGTCACCCTGCTTATTTAACTTATATGCAGAGTACATCATGAGAAACGCTGGGCTGGAAGAAGCACAAGCTGGAATCAAGATTGCCGGGAGAAATATCAATAACCTCAGATATGCAGATGACACCACCCTTATGGCAGAAAGTGAAGAGGAACTAAAAAGCCTCTTGATGAAAGTGAAAGTGGAGAGTGAAAAAGTTGGCTTAAAGCTCAACATTCAGAAAACGAAGATCATGGCATCCGGTCCCATCACTTCATGGGAAATAGATGGGGAAACAGTGAAAACAGTGTCAGACTTTATTTTCTGGGGCTCTAAAATCACTGCAGATGGTGATTGCAGCCATGAAATTAAAAGACGCTTACTCCTTGGAAGGAAAGTTATGACCAACCTAGATAGCATATTCAAAAGCAGAGATATTACTTTGCCAACAAAGGTCCGTCTAGTCAAGGCTATGGTTTTTCCTGTGGTCATGTATGGATGTGAGAGTTGGACTGTGAAGAAGGCTGAGTGCTGAAGAATTGATACTTTTGAACTGTGGTGTTGGAGAAGACTCTTGAGAGTCCCTTGGACTGCAAGGAAATCCAACCAGTCCATTTTGAAAGAGATCAGCCCTGGGATTTCTTTGGAAGGAATGATACTAAGGCTGAAACTCCAATGCTTTGGCCACCTCATGCGAAGAGTTGACTCATTGGAAAAGACTCTGATGCTGGGAGGGATTGAGGGCAGGAGGAGAAGGGGATGACAGAGGATGAGATGGCTGGATGGCATCACTGAATCGATGGACATGAGTCTGAGTGAACTCCCGGAGTTGGTGATGGACAGGGAGGCCTGGCGTGCTGCGATTCATGGGGTCGCAGAGTCGGACACGACTGAGTGACTGAACTGAACTGAACTGATTGTTTAAATCCTGGCCCTTGGTTTTGTTCCTGGATTCCATATTGGGAACTCTTGATGCATAAGTTTGTGGTTACCAATTTGTTTGGAATCATTCCCCAGGTTCCATGTTGGGAATTGTTTGTGGCAGCTGCACTTCTCCATTTTTGTGGGATAAATATCTATTCTTTGAGGTCTGTTGATTCATTCTTTTCCCCAATTTCTAGATTTTTTGATTCCTGATGATTTCTGTTAATAAGCACATTTCTGTTAATGAGGTAAAGGCTAAATGGGAATCTCAGAAGTGAAAAATCTACAAAAATCAGCGGGCATGAGACAAGCATTTAAAATCTGACAGAATACTAGCCACCTCAAGAAGACTCCCGTGATTAGATAACTTGGTCACAAAATAGGTTAGATTGACACTAGGTCACACATCAACCTCAAGAAAATTTCTGTGCAATGGGGTACATTGGAAAGCACCCCATAATTCCCAACCCTGTGGCATATCACTCTTAGGTATTAGTTTGGCCCCAAGAAACCCAAAGTCTGAGCACAAAGAAATGGGATCATTTATATCCAAAGATTTGAGTGCACCACGTTTCAGCACACCTGCTTATTTTATGTTTAACAATTATAGTCCTAGAAGCTGCAGTATCTAACAAGATGGTAAGATTTTACTATTAATAAAGATAATCTAGAATGACAATGGCCATTATGAGTAATGTTCCAAATAGATAAGATAATTTTAAAAGTGTACCTAAAACTGGGGCTCAAATATCAAACAGACAAAATGGAACACTTATTTAAATGAGTATGCAGAAGACTCCAGAAGTTTTTAAAGTTCTAAAATAATTTCATTGAAAGATTAATTGCCAAAAGTACTGAAAAATTAAATACACAAAAAGTTCTGAAACAACACCTAGGCATCCCTCATTTCACTGTCCTAGGGGTCTATTATCAAAACACTAACACCAAAGTTAATGTCAATTATAATCAACTTGGATACTGTAAAAGAGAGTGTCCTCAAAAGCACTATGGAAATTCTTCAACAGCAACTTAAATGTGCTCATATGGGGCCATTCCAAAGTTGATGAAACTTGGAGGGAACTGTTTAAAGGAATATCCTAGCAGTTTATCAAAATAATAAAAAAAAAATCAGCCTTTTTATCACTCAGATCACAACACAGTTCTTCGGGGGAACTGGGAAAAACTGTCTTTGTCTTGCAAATCTCTTTAGGGTCAAAGGTCTGTCTCTAGATTTAAAGTTCACCTGCTCTTTTTGCCAAAACCTCTCCTCTTCATCTCAAAATGCTTTTAAAAACCAAGGTATTGGAAACAGAATTGTCCTGCACTTAATATGTGCCTTTGTAATGTAGAATTTCTACCCCTATCTTCTCTAGGACCTAAGAACCATTCTTTGAAAACACAAAATTTAGGCAGAAGCTTCTTCTAAGAAAGGAAAAACAAAAAGAGAGAGAAAGATTTGGAAATTGAAAAAATGAAAAATCTTAAGCGTTTTCTCCACAAACACTAAGATCTCTCTGTTGCATCTGTCTTTATGCTATGGGGAAACACTGACTGGAACTGAGCACCCTGGCTGTGTACCACAGTAACCATTTGTATGAGGTATTTTATGACAGGAGGTCTTAGTAAGGAACATGGAACTAACAATCCACCACCAACTGGAAGAATTTGGGAAAGGTCAGGGGAAGCCACATGTCCTACCAGCCTCCCAGAATCCTTCTTGCTGGAGTCCATCTTAGCTGAGCAATGCCTGCAGTATCAGGAAGGACTGAGTCAGAATGATTGGGCAGATACAACCCAGAAACTAATCCCATCACCATAGACCCAAGACTGGAGCCTCGTGGCAGAGCAGTCCTCCTGGATTCCCTTAACCTCTTGTGCTCCACCGGGATGCCCCTTTTTAATAAAATCTCTTGTTTCATCAACACATGTGTCTCTTCCAATGACTCATTTCCTAGTGTTAGTCAAGAGCCCCCTATAAGGCCCTGGAAGGGGTCTCCCTTTCTGGAACACTTCTATGGGTTTGTATAGATAGATGATAGATAGATAGATAGATAAGAACCCAAATGCTTTTAAAGTTTATATATTCTGGAGTGATCTTCAGTAAATACATGTTAGTTTAAGTTTGCTAATTTAATTGAAGCAGGCATGTCTTTAAAGTTATCAACATTAAATAAAACGTAGATAAGCAACTTTCATTTTACCTAGGTTTATTAGTCAAATAAATTCCTTTTATCATTGTTGCAAAATTTGTCACCAAAAGTAATTAATTAATTAAATACTAGTATGACATCATTGGAGAAGGCAATGGCACCCCACTCCAGTACTCTTGCCTGGAAAATCCCATGGATGGAGGAGCCTTGTGGGCTGCAGTCCATGGGGTCCCTAGGAATCAGACACGACTGAGCGACTTCACTTTCACTTTTCACTTTCATGCATTGGAGAAGGAAATGGCAACCCACTCCAGTGTTCTTGCCTGGAGAATCTCAGGGATGGGGGAGCCTGGTGGGCTGCCATCTATGGGATCACACAGAGTTGGACACGACTGAAGTGACTTAGCAGCAGCAGCAGCATGACATAATTAGTAGTACATAATTACTCACATGGTTTTCACTAGAAATTAGGGATTCTAAGGGTTAAAATTCTAGTATAGGTAACTGGATTAATATTGGAAATAATATGCACAAGGAAAATAGAATGTGTTTTTGGATTAAAGAAAGATAAGAGAAATGAAAATGCATTTTTGTTAAGGAAAATGGGAGTAAATTTGCCTAAACTAGAACTAGTTATTTCAGAATGAGAAGCAAGAAAATAAAGGACAAGCTAAATGCATATAGAAAGAGAGAGAATTTTTAACATATAATAAAACTGGCTAATATTGAATTGTTATTGTAAGGGTTACAAAAATTCTGCTTGCTTTCTCATTTACAAAACAGAAACAAATTCACAGACACAGAAAACAAACTTAGATAGTTACCAAAGGAGAAGCAGGGTGGAGGGATAAATCAGAAGTTTGGGATTAGTATATACAAACTACTATATATAAAATAGACAACCAGGTCTTAGCTTACAGCATAAGGAACTATATTGAATATCTTGTAATAACTTGCAATGAAAAGGAATGTGTATATATATATATATATACATATATATATAACTGAATCACCTTACTATACAGCAGAATCTAACACAACATTGTAAATTTAAAAATAATAATAAATTGAGCTTTAATATCAGTAATGTATTTACATAAAACAAGAAGTCAATGTCCTTTTATTTGCTAAAAGTTTCTTGGATTATTGATCTGCTCTTGATAATAAGAGATTGTGAAAAGTTTTCTTTACCTTTGAGGTAATCTACATAAAAGCAAAAATTCTTGGTTTAATCAAAATATTTTTTTGTTTTAAGGTGTCTTAATTGGGTCTTTGATTACTTAAGTAAACCAGGTCTTCTTAATACTAAGATACCTAAGTTTTGCTAATAGATAATTAAGTAAAGTTTCATAGTAGTCTGTGATTCTATTTAGGCAAATATTTCAAAACTTTAAAACTTATTTTTGGCAAACTTTCCAAAATCAAATTGTAATTGAAGTATTTTGACAGCAGACTATGAAATTTTCCAGAGGATTCCTGGAAAATTTCAAAAGAATTTTTCTCTCTCCATATAAAAAGGGATCTATTAAACCAATAGGTGCTTCCAGGTGGAGCCAACGCAGGAGACATAAGAGATGTGGATTCATCCCTGGGTCAGGAAGATCTCCTGGAGGATGGCATGGCAACGCACTGCAGTATTTTTGCCTGGAGAATCCCATGGACATAGGAGCCTGGCGGGCTATAGTCCATATGGGTTGCAAAGAGTCGGACATGACATGCGCAGGTATATTTGATATGTTAAATTACATGAGAAGCATTGTCAAATAATTGATGCTAAATTGATTATATTTGTGTAGACATATGTTATTAATACATATATTCCAGAAATTGTGTGTAATTCTTAGAAATCTAATATACTCTGGTATAATGTTTTCATTTATAATTCTAGTTTATTATCTTTAATTGTTGTATGATGTCCTCTGAGACCCCAATCAGAAATGGTCAATGAGTAAATAATCTTACTGTTTTTTCTTACCTTCTGACATTGCTGTCATCAAAATTGAAGCCCACACTAAAAGGATACACTAAAAGTATCAGGGAAATGCCCTTAGTGGCTTTTATGTAAAATCAGCAGCAACAAAATCTATAAATATTATAGCACATGTGGATGAAGTCCATTTTGCTTCTGGAAAAAAATAAACCCTCATTGCCAGGCTTTTGACATTCTGATGTCCTTGTAACATGGCAATAGTCTGCTTCTGAATCAAACAAATTAGGATGGGTAAACAATGGCTGTAAATTAAATTGAAAGTCAGGGCTATGAGAAACTCAAAATAATCACTTGGTTTTTCACAGCTGCCTGGCAAATCTCAATTTTTGGCTTTTACATTACTTCACCCATCATAGTGCATTTAAGAAACATTATTTTTGTCCTCAGAGGCCTGAATTCTAACAACTGCAACTGGACTTCATTCAACTGCTATTTAGTATGGGTTATCAATATGTTCTTGTTATCGTGTATATATTTTCTGGATGGGTTGAAGAACTCCTCCTGTTGTAAGGCCAAAGTCCTTAAGTGACAGATAAATTGTTAGAAGATGTATTTTCCACTTGGAATATACCTTCCACAATTTCCAGTGATTGAAGCACTCCCTTCACTGGGTAAATCATATAAGTGTAAACAAAAGTCTTTCAAACTTATTGGATTTATCACTATCCCTATCACCCTTAATTATCAGGCAAGGTTGAGAGAACTAATGGAAAAACAAGAGTCAAATAGGACAAGTATTAATAACATGAGACTGAATGAAGTAATGAGGAAATTATAATTTTTATGAATTCATTTAAAATATAGCTGGTTCTTTAATTTTTTCCCCAGATTTAAATAAATATTTTCTCTTAAGTTAGCAACTTTGTAAGCTATAACATTATGAACAAAGATGAAACATTTAATTTTTCTCCCTTGCTGGTCCCTCCAGAATTAAGAAATTCTCAGTGAGTATTCTTTATTTTTGGCTGCACTAGGCAGCATGTGGGATCTTAGTTCCATGACCAGGGATCAAACCCACACCACCTCCATTGGAAGGGTAGAGTCTTAACCACTCGACTGCCAGGGAAATCCCTCAGTGAGTATTCTTAATCTTGGGTTTCCCAGGTGGCCCTTCTGGTAAAGAACCCACCTGCCAATGCAGGAGACATAAGAAACACAGGTTCAATCCCTAGGCTGGGAAGATCCCCTGGAGAAGGGCATGGTAGACTCACTCCATTATTCTTGCATGGAGAATCCTTTGGACAGAGGAGCCTGGTGGGCTACACTCTATGAGTTTGCAATGAGTCAGACACAACTGAAGTGACTTAGCACATAGCACACATATTCTTAACCTTATATAAATAATCAGGCTAAGTTCACTACAAAAAATGGCTTTACTATGATTATCTTTGGTAAAAAAAAAAAAAAATGAGGGTAATTGCAGAGAGGAAAATTGTTTGAACTTTTGTAGATATCAAATTCTAGTCCTGTTAATTGTCTTTGAGGTTTTGTTACATGTCTATAAATTGGACTGGATCCTGAGTTCTTGTAGTTTCCTCAAGTATCTGGTTGCAACTTACCAAATTAACATTTCCAATTTTCTCCCACTTTTCTGATTTGTAATCACTAGGAATGAAGGTTGTCTTCAAGTCCCTTTATCAGGGACTTTACCAATTGCTCCTTAACACTGATACTATTACAAAACTAGAAAATATTGGGCCTTGGGAACACATCTCATAACTAAGGAGTATTCCGACTGACATCTGGCCCTATACAAACTCTAGACACTTCTAAACAAACCAGTATGTTTTACTCATACAATTGTTCTCCTAATCTATGTTAATAAGACTATATTTGCTTGGAAACCGGCCTTTCTTCAAGATTCATGTCAATCCTTTTATGACCCAGGATGACTCACCTTGTGCCAATGTTATCTCAAGATACATGTTGTGGGTGAGGGGCCTGGTGCCACTCTCTGAGTGTTGAGACATTTCCTTTCTCTAATTAGCAGGCTGCTAGTCTGTATATAACTTTCTGCTAAAGACTAGCAGGTGGGGGGCTCTTTTTCCCCCTTCTGATGTCTATGTCAGAATCTTTCTCTATCTCTTTTCTACTTTAATAAAATTTGATTACACACACACACACACACACACACACACACACACACACACATCATATTTAGGAGGAAAAGAAGTAGCTGACATTGAGGTAGACTATTTCCACCCAAGAATGGATCAATACTTCACACTTTACCTAAACATAAAATCTTTTCTTTCATTTCTTTACTCTGGTATTGGCCTGGAAAGATAACACCAACATTCATATCTCTCAGGACCTTGTTATGGGGGCAACTTCTGGAATTTAAAACAACTTTTTTTTTTTTTTCAGGTCAGGAGAA
This sequence comes from Bos javanicus, assembly GCF_032452875.1. NCBI lineage: Eukaryota > Metazoa > Chordata > Mammalia > Artiodactyla > Bovidae > Bos > Bos javanicus. The sequence goes on along the minus strand of NC_083897.1, from coordinate 85,032,582 downwards.
AATCTAACTAACCTCTGGCTTGAATAGGCAAAGGCAGTAATTCCTGTAAATAAATCGATTAGTAGTGCCAACTTAGTGGAAGTAGTTTTGAGGCAAGAGATAGATGGGCCCCAGGCTGAACAATATCCTCTGTGGACAGATACTCCAAGATGAACAGGAAAAAGATCTGAGCCCTTCCCAGATAAAAGACAGCAACAACATTTCTTTGCAATAATCACCCCCCCCCCCCCCGCCTTTTGACCAGACTCTCAGCTTAACCAAGAGATATGATCAAGATTTAAGGAATTAGCATTACTCCAAGATACCACGCTGTAGCTTTGTTGATCTTTGTCATGTTACTTACTGTCATGATATTTTTGTTTAATCCTGACATTCACAGATCACAGTTCCAAGTTCATAATCCTTAAGTTGGAGTTACTCTCTTGTTTCCTTTTTGATGTTCAAGACTTAGTGTGATCATTTGTCTGGTGGTTAATGACATGCTTTAAATAAAACTTTTAAGAGTATGTGATATGCTGTGTTTCCCAAGACCCATCAAAGAAATACCCTATTGATAGAGTCGTCCTTTTAAGCCAAGGATGTAGCACTATTCCATTGCTTAGTGACTTTATGAACTTACTTTCGACTTCCCCAGAAGTGATGGGAAGCTACTCAATTAATGAATTGCTTATTAAAGCAAATTAGATCTTCAAATTTATTCAGTTGAATTTTTAAAACACAGCATAAAATGCAAAGGGGGCTTCTCAGGTGGCTCAGTGAAATCTCAGAAGAATCTTCCTGCCAAGGTAGAAGACACACGTTTGATCCCTGAGTCAGAATGATACCTTGCAGAAGTAAATGACAACCCACTCAAGTATTCTTGAATGGGAAATCCCATGTACAGAGGAGCCTGGCTGCCTACAGTCTATGGAGTTGCAAAAGAGTCGGACATGACTTAACAAATAAACAAAAACAAACATGTGAAGAGCAAAAAGCAAATCAGAGTATCCAAGAACAATGAGAATATAAAAAAGTGGACTTGAATTACTAGAGAAGAAAGTAAAAATGGAGCAGAGTAAATATTTGAGGTATTAATGGCTGATAACATTCCCAAATTAATAGCAAACACTGAAACACAGATTCAGGAAGCACAGAGATCTTATCCAATGAGGTAAATGCTCCTCAAATGCACAGCTAGATGTGTCATATTCAAAATGCATAAAACCAAAAACAAAGAGAACATCTTGAGAGATGTCAGGAAGTAGGGGTTAGTGTGATAGAAAGAATATCTATAGGTGAACAAAGATAACAATAACACCAGACTTCTCATCAGATACCATGCAAGCAAGAAGAGAGTGGAGTGAATAATTCAGTGTCTTAAAAAAACCCCACGAACCTAGAATTCTATCCAGCAAAATGATCCTTCGAAAGTAAATGAAAAATGAAAACTCTCAGACAAACGAGAACTGAGGGAATTAATTGCCAGCCAATTTGCTTTGCAAGAGATTTTAAAAGAAGCCATTTAAGAAGAAGTAAAATATAGGTCAGAAATTTGGATGCACATAAAGAAAGGAAGAGCAATGTAGAAGGAATAAATGAAGGTAAATTAGATTTTTTTTTTTACTCTGAATTGATCTAAAATTGTTTAAAGTGATGCTAGTAACCCTGTACTGTGTTATTATATAATAACACACAGGAAAGTGAAGTGAGAATTGAAGACATGAGGACTGAAGAAGATGGTGGAAGAGTAAGATGGGGTGATCACCGGCTTCCCCACAAATATATCACAAATTCATCAGAACAACACCTACAATCACCTGCCTCCCCACAAATATACTAAAATTAATCAGAATCTGGAGCAACACCTACAGAATAACTTTTCAACAACAATAGAAGACCCCAAACTTCCAAAACGGCAAGCCAATCTCCATAGAACAAGGTAGGACAAAAGATAAAGACATAAAAGGAGACAAAGGATTTCAGGACAGGGATGTGTGCCCCCAAGGAAGAGAGTCATGAAGGAGGTAAAGTTTCTGCACACTAGGAAACTCCCTCACAGGGAGGAACTACAGAACCTCAGAGTGTGGTACAACAGTTGGGGCTCAGAGTGCAAAACACAGAGAAAATTCACTACACAAATCACTGCCAAACATCACTTCTCAGCTCATAAGCCTCAGCCCAGAGCAGAGGGTAGAGGCAGGGAACTGAGAGAAGTGGCTAACAAGTTTTGGTCTGCAACAAAGGGCAAGGGTGGGGAACCAAACCTCCAGTGAAGATCCCAGGGAGAGGTCAGGGGTGGCAGCCTTGAGGAGACACTGAGAGGGCTACTTTGACAAGGCTGCAGAATTAGACTTGACTGTCACTGCCCAAGCTGGGGAAGATGCCTGAGGCAGCAGACAAAACAGTACTGATGCAGTCCTGACCCCAGGTGGCAGCTACCACCAGGCTGTGATCAGGCACAGGTCTGGGTGGGGAACAGACTGTGAACTTTAGGGGCAACTGTGAACTTTAGGAGCAAGAACAAGCTGGAATAAGGCCATATCTGAGGCTGAACTGACCCCACACTGCCCACAACAGGCCAAGAGCCCTTCCTAGAAATATTAGAGGACCTTAGAGTAAGTCTCATTGAGTGTTCTGGGCTGCTAAGTGTTGTCCTCACCATGAGTCTTGGGGACTTTTCTTCCTCACTGTGTGCCTTGGGAGGTCTTCATGCTATAGTAAGGGTCGAGCCTAAACCCCTGATGTGGAGGACCTGAGCCCAAGAATTTGATCCACCAAAGAACTGCTGACCCCAGGGAACATTAATAGGCAAGAACCCTCCCCAAAACCTCCATCTCAAAACCAAAATCAAGCTCACGCAAATGCCAGCAAATGACAGTGCCTAGATCTCCCATGCCAATCCTTCAGCAAAACAGGAACATTACACTATACATTAGCAGACAGGCTGCCCAAAGCCGTACCAAACCCATAGACACTCCAAAACTCACTATTGGACATGGCACTGTCTTTCAGAGAGACAAGATGCAACTCCATCCACAAGAACATAGGCAAAAGCCCCCTAATTGGGAACCTTCAAAAGGCACTGGTCCATCCCCACCCACAGGGGCAGACTATGCAATTAAGAAGAACTAAAACCTTCTGGCCTGCAGAAAGGAGATCCTAACCACAGTAAACTAAACAAAATGCAAAGACAGAAAAATATGCAGCTAGTGAAGGAACATGGTACAAACTCTCCAAACCAACAAGCGAGGAGGAAATAGGAAGTCTACCTGAAAGAGAATTCAGAATAATGATAGTAAAGATTTCAAAATCTTGAAAACAAAATAGAGGCATGGATTAATATACTGGAAACATGGATTGAGAAGATGCAAGAAATATTTAATGAGGACCTAGAAGAATTAAAGAATAAGCAATCAACAATGAACAATGCAATAACTGAGATTAAAAATACACTGGAGAGAACCAACAATTGAGTAACTGAGGCATAAAAATGGATAAGTGAGCTGGAAGATAGAATGGTGGAAATAACTGAGGCAGAGAGGAATAAAGAAAAAAGAATAAAAAGAAGTGAAGGCAGCCTCAGAGACCTCCAGAACATTAAGCACCCCAACATTCAAATCATAGGTTTCGCAGAAGAAGAAGATAAAAGGAAAGGGCATGAGAAAATAATTGAGGAGATTATAGTCAAATACTTCCCTAAAATGGAGAAGGAAATAGCCAACCAAGTCCAGGAAGACCAGAGATTCCCATATAGGGTAAATCCAAGGAGAATCACATCAAGATACATATTAATCAAGCTAACAAAAATTAAACACAAAGAACAAATATTAAAAGCAGCAAGGGAAAAGCAACAAATAGCATAGAAGTGGACCTCCATAAGACTAATAGCCAATCTTTCAACAGAAACTCTGCAGGCCATAAGAGAAAGACAGGATATACTTTAAGTGATGAAAGGAAAAAAAAAATCCCAAAACCAAGATTACTCTATCCAGTAAAGATCTCATTCAGATTTGAGCAAAAAATACCCATTTATGATTAAAACTCTCCAGAAATTAGGAATAGAAGGAACATACCTCAACAACATCAAGGTCCATCTAGTCAAAGCTATGGTTTTTCCAGTAGTCGTGTATGGATATGAGAGTTGGACTATAAAGAAATCTGAGTGCCAAAGAATTGATGCTTTCAAAATGTGGTGTTGGAGAAGACTCTTGAGAGTCCTTTGAACTGCAAAGAGATCAAACCAGTCAATCCTACAGGAAATCAGTCCTGCATGTTTATTGGAAGGACTGATGCTAAAGCTGAAGCTCCAGTACTTTGGCCATCTGATTCAAAGAACTGACTCACTGGAAAAGACCCCATTGCTAGGAAAGATTGAAGCCAGGAGGAGAAGGGGATGACAGAGGATGAAATGGTTGGATGGCATCACCAACTCGATGTACATGAGTTTGAGCAATCTTTGGAAGTTGGTGATGGACAGAGAAGCCTGGCATGCTGCAGTCCATGGAGTCACAAAGAGTCAGACACAACTGAACAACTGAACTGACCTCAACATAGTAAAAAGCCATACATGACAAACTCACAGCAAACATTATCCTCAGTGGTGAAAAACTGAAAGCATTTCCTCTAAATTCAGTAACAACACAAGGGTGCCCACTCTCACCACTATTATTAAACATATTTTTGGAAGTTCTAGACACAGTAATCAGAGAAGGAAAAGAAATAAAGTAATCCAGATTGAAAAAGGAGAAGTAAAATTCTGTTTGCAGATAACATGATTCTCAATCTAGAAACCCTAAAGATGCCACCAAAAAATTACTAGAGCTAAATGATGAATACAGTAAAGTTGCAGGATATAAAATTAATACACAGAAATCCTTTGCATTCCTATACACTAACAAGGAAAAATTAGAAGAGAAATTAAGGAAACAATCCTATTCACTGTTGCAACAAAAAGAACAAAATATTTATTAATAAATTTACCTAAAGAGACAAAAGATCTGTATGCAGAAAACTATAAAATACTGATGAAAGAAATCAATGATGAAACAAGGAGATGGAGAAATATACCATGTTCTTGGATTGAAAGAATCAATATAGTGAAAATGACTATACTACCCAAAGCAGCCTAGATTCAATGTAATCCCTATCAAACTATAAATGGTATTTTTCACAGAACTAGCATACAAATTTCACAATTTGTATGAAAACACAGAGGACCCAAATAGCCAAATCAATCTTGAGAAAGAAGAATGGAACTGGAAGAACCAATCTTTCTGACTTCAGACTATACTACAAAGCTATTGCCATCAGGACAGTATGGTTCTGTCACAAAAACTGAAATATAGATGAGTGGAAAGGGGTAAAAATCCCAGAGATAAACCCAATGCACCTATGGACACCTTATCTTTGACAAAAGTGGCAAAAATATACAATGGACTAAAAACAGTCCCTTCAAAAAGTGGTGCTGGGAAAACTGGTCAAATACCTGTAAAGGGATGAAATTGGAGCCCTTTAACACCATACACAAAAATAGACTCAATATGAATTAAACACCTAAATGTAAGACCAGAAACTATGAAACTCTTAGAGGAAAACATAGGCAGAACACTTCTGACATAAACCACAAGAAGATCCTCTAATTCCAGTTTTTTAAGGAATCTCCACACTGTTCTCCATAGTGGCTGTACTAGTTTGTTTTCCCACCAACAGTGTAAGAGGGTTCCCTTTTCTCCACATCCTCTCAAGCATTTATTGCTTGTAGACTTTTGGATCGCAGCCATTCTGACTGGCGTGAAATGGCACCTCATTGTGGTTTTGATTTGCATTTCTCTGATAATGAGTGATGTTGAGCACCTTTTCATGTGTTTGTTAGCCATCTGTAGCTGTGGTACATATACACAATGGAGTATTACTCAGCCATTAAAAAGAATACATTTGAATCAGTTCTAATGAGGTGAATGAAACTGGAGCCTATTATACAGAGTGACATAAGCCAGAAAGAAAAACACCAATACAGTATACTAATGCATATATATGGAATTTAGAAAGATGGTAACGACAACCCTGTATGTGAGACAGCAAAAGAGACACAGATGTATAGAACAGTCTTTTGGACTCTGTGGGAGAGGGAAGGGGGGATGATTTGGGAGAATGGCGTTAAAACATGTATAATAGCATATAAGAAACGAATCGCCAGTCCAGGTTCAATGCAGGATACAGGAAGCTTGGGGCTGGTGCACTGGAATGACCCAGAGGGATGGTATGGGGAGGGAGGTGGGAGAGGGGTTCAGGATGGGGAACACGTGTACACCTGTGGTGGATGCATGTTGATGTATGGCAAAACCAATACAATATTGTAAAGTAAAAAATAATAATAATTTTTTTAATAATAAAAAAATTAAAAAAAAAGAAGATCCTCTAAGACTTACCTTCTAGGGTAATGGAAATAAAAACAAAAATAAACAAATATAGGCTAATTAAACTTAAAAGCTTTTGTACAACAAAGGAAACTATAAGTAATGTAAATACAACCCTCAGAATGGGATAAATTGATAGCAAATGAAACAACTAAAAAAGATTAATCTCCCAAATATACATGCTGCTCATGCAACTCAATACCAGGAAAACAAAAAGCCCAATCAAAAAGTGGGTAGAAGACCTGCAGGGAAACAGTGGAGAAACAGACATAGAGAATAGACTTATGGACATGGGGGGAGGGGAGGAGATGGTGAGATGTATGGAAAGAGAAACATGAAAACTTACATTACCATATGTAAAATAGATAGCTAATGGGAATTTGCTCTATGGCTCAGGAAACTCAAACAGCCACCTAGAGGAGTGGGATGAGGAGGGAGATGGGAGGGATGTTCAAAAGGGAGGGGATATATGTATACCTATGGTTGATTCGTGTTAACGTTTGACAGAAAACAGCAAAATTCTGTAAAGCAATTATCCTTCAATAAAAATTTAAGTTAGTTAATTAATTTTAAAAAGTGGGCAGAAGACCTAAACAGACACTTCTCCAAAGAAGACATACAGATGGCTAACAAACACACTAAAAAACGCTCAGCATTGCTCATTATTAGAGAAATGCAAATCAAAACTACAACAAGGTATCACCTCAAACCAGTCAGAATGGCCATCATCAAAATATCTACAAACAGTAATTCCTGGAAAGATTGTTAAGAAGAGGGAATCCTCATACACTGTTGGTGGGAATGCAAATTGATGACCATCTGGCCCTGGGCCTTTGTTTTTTTGGGAGATTTTTTATTACAGTTTCAATTTCTGTGATTGTGATTGGTTTGTTCGTATTTTCTATTTCTTCCTTGTTAAATTTTGGAAGGTTTTGCAAATTGGAGAACAGTATGGAGATTCCTTACTAAACTAGAAATAAAACTGCCATATGAACCAACAACCCCACTACTGGGCATATACCATGGGGAACCCATAATTGAAAAAGACACATACACCCCAATAGCACCAGCACTATGTACAATAGCTAGGACATGGAAGCAACCTAGATGTCCATAGAAAGGTGGGTGGATAAGGAAGTTGTGGTACATATACACAATAGAATATTACTCAGCTATAAAAAGGAACATATTTGAGTTAGTTCTAATGAGGTGGATGAACCTAGAGTCTATTATACTGAGTGAAGTAAGAAATAGAAAAACAAATATTGTATACTACTGCATATATATGAAATCTAGAGAGATAGTACTGATAATCCTACATACAGGGCACCAAAGGAGGCATGGACATAAAGAACAGACTTTTGGACACAGTGGGGGAAGTAGAGGGTGGAATGATTTGAAAGAATAGCATTGAAACATATACTTTACCATATGTAAAATAGACAGCCTTTTGCAGTTTGATGCATGATGCATGGAATGCAAAGCAGGTGCTCTGTGATAAACTAGAGGGACGGAAAGGGGAGGAAGTGGAAGGGATTTTCAAGTGGAGACATATGTATATCTAATGTCAGTTTATGTTGATGTATGGCAAAATCCATCACAATATTGTAGTTATCCTCTAATTAAAATAAATAAATAAAAATTTTAAAAAGTGAAATGAATGACAACAATGTTATAAATGAGGGTTTGGGAACACTCTAACGAGTCGCCAGTCCAGGTTCGATGCACGGTGCTGGATGCTTGGGGCTGGTGCACTGGGACGACCCAGAGGGAGGGGAGGGGAGGGAGGAGGGAGGTGGGTTCAGGATGGGGAATGCGGGTATACCTGTGGCGGATTCATTTCGATATTTGGCAAAACTAATACAATATTGTAAAGTTTAAAAATAAAATTAAATTAAAAAAAAAAATGACTGCCTCCAAGCCGGTAGCAGTCTAAGACCCTAGGTCATGGCAGAGGCCTGTAAGTGAGGAGGTTGTCCTAGTCCTTCCTCAGTAGTGAGCATCAGAATCAGATTCTCAAGGCTCATCCCAGGTCCACTGAACGTGGAACATTCAGGTATATTTGATTTTAAACAATTCATAAATGATTATTATGTGCATCTCTGGTTCAAAGTTATTGGACTAAATAAATTAACACTTCTTGTAGCTCTCAAAAAAAAAAAAAAAAAAAAAGAAAGTGGTATAGTGCTATTTGAAAATGGATTAGCTGCAAATTAGCTGTATTTGGTTCATGGGGTCACAAAGAGTCAGACATGACTGAGTGACTGAACTGAACTGAACTGAACTGAAACTAATTAGATTAGTTGTATTTAATTCCAGATAAATTATTTGAAAGTTGACTTAGATTAGTTGTTCAACATCAGAACCACTAATTTTTTAAAAAGTATGATTGATGTGTTAAGAGAAAAGAGAAAATTAAATTATATAAAATGCTCAAAGTAAAATGCTCCATTACAACCAGAAAAAAAACAGAAAAGAGGGGAAAAGGAAAAAGGGAAATAAAGAACAAGTGCAATAGAAAAGTTACAAATCTTATAGATAGTAATTCAACTGTACTGATAATAACTGTAATTGTGAATGATCTAATACACCAATTAAAAGACAGAGATGATTTGAATGGATGAAAATAAGAAACCAACCTTATAAATAAAGAGTCATTTTAAAAGTAAAGGGATGGAAAAAGATACATTGAATATAATGAGAAAAAGGCTTTTACATAGAGCTCAATGAATGGTAGCTATGACTATTTTGTTGGAGTTTTTGTTGTTGTTACCAAACTTGGAGATCCTAGAGGGCCTGGACCTAATCTACTTTATCTCTGCTTTCCAAGTACCTGGCATGGATCAAGTGGGGAAGGAGAAGTCAAATCAATTCTCATAAAATGGATTAGTTGACCACTTTGTGCCATACCTTATTTGGGAGAGAGAAAGATGATTTAGACTCAGATTCTGTCCTTGAGTAGCTGACAGTCAAATGGAAAAGAGGGACTTTCACTTTTTCAAAAAATATTTATATGTAAGTCTATAGTTGATGTATGGCAAAAACCATCACAATATTGTAAAGTAATCCTCCAATTAAAGTAAATTTAAAAAATTTTAAAAGAACAGTGTGATAAGTTTTTCACATTTTGAGGCCTTTGAAATTGTGAGACATCTTGAGACTATTGGTGACTTAAGTGTGTTATAATTTAATCTACAGTATGTGTTTTCCTCTGTATTATATAAAATGACAGTGTGGTTTCATTCAATGGCATCTTAGATGTGATAAAATATGATAATAGATTATGCACAAGGTCTTCAACAACCTTAAGCCATGGGTTTTATTTATGAGAAAACTGAAGTTTAGAGAGGTTAAGTAATTTGTTCAAGGTCACACAGCTGGCAAGTAGCAAGACATTGCACATCTAAAACTCTTTTCTCTTTTACTAGAACTCTTCAAGAACTGAGTAGACATTCAATATCACATTGAATGTTGTAATAAATGAATATATAATAGTAAATATCAGTTTTTAAATTAAGTGTTTGATGATATTTTGTTGCTGTTTCTTCATCTGTAAAATAGAGTTAAGATAGCTATGACATTGAGTTGCAACTATTCAATGAGATAACTCCAGATAACTCCAGCTCTAAGCATAGTGTCTGGTGCGTAATGTGAACTTATTGAACAATGAGGTGGTAAAAAGGAAGTCTGAACTAATCAACTAGAGCAGATTGGTAGCCTTAATTGTTCCAGGTACTGTTTTATTAATGTAGCCTATCAGTGCCTTAGCTTTTGTGGATAGTCCTATCTCAATATTAAGCCAAGCAACTTATTGCCAATTTTCAGAACTGCTGCTATTGAGTCCTGACTTTGCAGCTTGTGATTGTACCTGTACCTTTATCCTCTAGCAAATCTATCTCTCTTTGCTAAGGTCTTTATTGTCTCAAGCTCAGATGGTTGTACAGTCTCCTAACAAGTTTCCCTGCCACCATTCTAGACCCCCTCCCTTCTACTGGCTTTGAGGTTTCCAGATTCTGAGAGAATAGCCAACTCTACTCCAGCTCCCTCAGGAATTTGAGATAAGTGGAGATAACAGTGGAAGGCATCAGAGGATGAGATGGCTGGATGGCGTCACTGATGCAGTGGACATGAAACTGGGCAAACTTCAGAAGATGGTGAGGGACAGGGAGGCCATGGTGTGTGCCCATGGGGTAACAAAAAGTCGGACACCATTGGATAACTGAACAACAATAACGATAGTAGAAGGACTGAGATGAAAGATGATCACTACTTCACCCCAGGGCATTTTATGGAGAATGGTGAATTTTCTTAACTGGTTTTCCTGTTTCCAGGTTAAATGAGAGGGAATAGAGCTGGGCACAACCAGTAAAAGAATGATATAGTCCTTTAGGATACAACATAAACTCGTTAGAACCAACTAGATCCAAGATGGTGGAAGATTCAACTTCCAGAGGACCTTGAGCCTTATTATATGCTCATTGTAAAGCATTAGCATCTAAATAACATGCCTACCAGTGCCATGAAAGTTCTGAGGCCAACCATAAAAGGGCAAAAAGTGAGTGTTGACTCAATTCCTGGAAATCCCCACCCCTTTCCCCAAATAGTTGGAATAATTCTTCCACTCATTAGCCTATGAAATCACCCAGCCCATAAAAGTTAGCCACACTGCATTTCAGGGCCTATCACCTTCTGAGATGGCTCACACTCTGTGGATTGTGTTCTTTCCTAAATCCACTTCTTATCACTTTGTCTCACTGACTTCTTCCTGTGGCAAGGCATCAAAAATCTGAACTTCATTAAGTCTTGAGATCGGGTGTGTGATTTCAATTAAAGAACAGTGGGATCAATTCTAAATCTTGGATTTGGCTGGGTTTAAGTCCCAACACATGGGTTGAAGTCCCAACAGAAGTGCAGAGTTTCACAGGTGCTCCCCTTCAATTTACCCTCTACAAGCCACCAGAGTAATCTTTGTAACAGAGATTCACATATCAGTCCCTTTCTCAAAAGCCTTCAGAGATGTCCCTTATTCTCTAGAATAAAGTCCAACTCCTGAACACAGCACTTGAGTTCCTCTGAGAACTGGTCAAAACATCTAGGCATTTCCCATCTCATTAAAAGTAAAAGCTAAAATCATTATGGTAGACTGAAAGACCCTACATGCTCTAAACCCTTGCCCTGCCAAATAACCCTAACCTTTCTGACCTCGTGTTTAACTATCTACCCTACCTCATTCTTCTTCAAGCACACCAGTTGCCCTACTTTTTCCTTGAATATAACATGTGTGCTCACATTGGAATATTTATACTTGTCACTCCCTTTGCCTGGAACTCTCTACCCCTGGATATTCATGTGGCTCACTTTTTTCAGGTCTTTATTCAAATATTACCTTCTCAGTGCTTGCATTTTATTTAAATTTATACATCCCATTCCCACACATCTCATGCTTTTTCTTTTCTTTATTGCAGCGGTGGGTGTGAGGGCACAGGAGGGGCAAGAGGAGCTACTCCACATTCAAGGTCAGGAGGGACGGTGCTGAGGAGATACTCTTTGTCCAAGGTAAGGAGCAGCAGCTGTGCTTTGCTGGAGAAGCCATGAAGAGATACCCCACGCCCAAGGTAAGAGAAACCCAAGTAAGATGGTAGGTGTGGCAAGAGGGCATCAGAGGGCAGACACACTGAAACCATAATCACAGAAAACTAGTCAATCTAATCACACGGACCACAGCCTTGTCTAACTCAATGAAATTAAGCCATGCCGTGTGGGGCCACCCAAGACGGGCAGGTCATGGTGGAGAGGTCTGACAGAATGTGGTCCACTGGAGAAGGGAATGGCAAACCACTTCAGTATTCTTGCCTTGACAACCCCATGAACAGTATGAAAAGGCAAAATGATAGGATACTGAAAGAGGAACTCCCCAGGTCAGTAGGTGCCCAATATGCTACTGGAGATCAGTGGAGAAATAACTCCAGAAAGAATGAAGGGATGGAGCCAAGCAAAAACAATACCCAGTTGTGGATATGACTGGTGATAGAAGCAAGGTCTGATGCTGTAAAGAGCAATATTGCATAGGAACCTAGAATATTAGGTCCATGAATCAAGGCAACCTGGAAGTGGTCAAACAGGAGATGGCAAGAGTGAATGTCAACATACTAGGAGTCAGCCAACTAAAATGGACTGGAATTGGTGAATTTAACTCAGATGACCCTTATATCTATTACTGTGGGCAGGAATCCCTTAGAAGAAATGGAGTAGCCATCATGGTCAACAAAAAGTCTGAAATGCAGTACTTGGATGCAATCTCAAAAATGAGACTGATGTATAGATCAGTCTTATGGATTCTGTTGGAGAGGGAGTGGGTGGGAAGATTTGGGAGAATGGCATTGAAACATGTATAATATCATGTATGAAACGAGTTGCCAGTCCAGGTTCGATGCACAATACTGGAAGCTTGGGGCTGGTGCACTGGGACGACCCAGAGGGATGGTATTGGGAGGGAGGAGGGAGGAGCGAGGAGGGTTTAGGATGTGGAACACATGTATACCTGTGGCGGATTCATTTGGATATTTGGCAAAACTAATACAATTTTGTAAAGTTTAAAAATAAAATAAAATTTAAAAAAAAATGACAGAATGATCTCTGTTCATTTCCAAAGCAAACCATTCAATATCACAGTAATCCAAGTCTATGCCCCAACCAGTAATGCTGAAGAAGCTGAAGTTTAATGTTTCTATGAAGACGTACAAGACCTTTTAGAATTAACACAAACCAAACTAACACTAGCCAAAAAATATGTCCTTTTGATTATAGGGGACTGGAATGCAAAAGTAGGACGTCAACAAACAGCTGGAGTAACAGGCAAATTTGGCCTTGGAATATGGAATGAAGCAGGGTAAAGGATAATAGTTTTGTCAAGAGAACGCACTGGACATAGCAAACACCCTCTTCCAACAACACAAGAGAAGACTCTACACCTGGACATCACCAGATGGTCAACACTGAAATCAGATTAATTATATTATTTGCAACCAAAGATGGAGAAGCTCTATACAAACAACAAAAACAAGACCGGGAGCTGACTGTAGCTCAGATCATGAACTCCTTATTGCCAAATTCCAACTTAAATTGAAGAAAGTAGGAAAAACCACTAGACCATACAGGTATGATCAAAATCAAATCCCTTATGATTATACAGTGGAAGTGAAAAATAGATTTAAGGGCCTAGATTTGATAGATAGAGTGCCTGATGAACTATGGACTGAGGTTCGTGACATTGTAAAAGAGACAGGGATCAAGACCATCCCCATGGAAAAGAAATGCAAAAAAGCAAAATGGCTATCTGGGGAGGCCTTGCAAATAGCTGTGAAAAGAAGAGAAGCAAAAGGCAAAGGAGAAAAGGAAAGATATAAGCATCTGAATGCAGAGTTCCAAAGAATAGCAAGGAGAGATGAGAAAGCCTTCCTCAGTAATCAGTGCAAAGAAATAGAGGAAAACAACAGAATGGGAAAGACTAGAGATCTCTTCAAGAAAATTAGAAACACCAAGGGAATGTTTCATGCAAAGATGGGCTCGATAAAGGACAGAAATGGTATGGACCTAATAGAAGCAGAAGATATTAAGAAGAGGTGGCAAGAATACACAGAAGAACTGTACAAAAAAGATCTTCACGAGCCAGATAATCACCATGGTGTGATCACTGACCTAGAGCCAGACATCCTGGAATGTGAAGTCAAGTGGGCCTTAGAAAGCATACTACGAACAAAGCTAGTGGAGGTGATGGAATTCTAGTTGAGCTATTTTAAATCCTGAAAGATGATGCTGTGAAAGTGCTGCACTTAATATGCCAGCAAATTTGGAAAACTCAGCAGTGGCCACAGGACTGGAAAAGATCAGTTTTTATTCCAATCCCAAAGAAAGGCAATGCCAAAGAATGCTCAAACTACCACACAATTGCACTTATCTCACACATTAGTAAAGTAATGCTTAAAATTCTCCAAGCCAGGCTTCAACAATACGTGAACCGTGAACTTCCAGATGTTCCAGGTGGTTTTAAAAAAGGCAGAGGAACCAGAGATCAAATTGCCAACATCTGCTGGATCATCAAAAAAGCAGGAGAGTTGAAGAAAAACATCTATTTCTGCTTTCTTGACTATGCCAAAGCCTTTGACTGTATGGATCACAATAAACTGTGGAGAATTCTGAAAGAGATGGGAATACCAGACCACCTGACCTGCCTCTTGAGAAACCTATATGCAGGTCAGGAAGCAACAGTTAGAACTGGACATGGAACAACAGACTGGTTCCAAATAGGAAAAGGAGGACGTCAAGGCTGTATATTGTCACCCTGCTTATTTAACTTCTATGCAGAGTACAACATGAGAAACGCTGGGCTGGAAGAAGCACAAGCTGGAATCAAGATTGCGGGGAGAAATATCAATAACCTCAGATATGCAGATGACACCACCCTTATGGCAGAAAGTGAAGAGGAACTCAAAAGCCTCTTGATGAAAGTGAAAGAGGAGAGTGAAAAAGTTGGCTTAAACTCAACATTCAGAAAACAAAGATCATGGCATCTGGTCCCATCACTTCATGGGAAATAGATGGGGAAACAGTGGAAACAGTGTCAGACTTTATTTTTGGGGGCTCCAAAATCACTGCAGATGGTGATTGCAGCCATGAAATTAAAAGACGCTTACTCCTTGGAAGGAAAGTTATGACCAACCTAGATAGCATATTGAAAAGCAGAGACATTACTTTGCCAACAAAGGTCCGTCTAGTCAAGGCTATGGTTTTTCCAGTGGTCATGTATGGATGTGAGAGTTGGAATGTGAAGAAAGACGAGTGCCGAAGTATTGATGCTTTTGAACTGTGGTGTTGGAGAAGACTCTTGAGAGTCCCTTGGACTGCAAGGAGATCCAACCAGTCCATTCTGAAGGAGCTTGGTCCTGGGTGTTCTTCAGAAGGAATGATGCTAAAGCTGAAACTCCATTACTTTGGCCACCTGATGTGAAGAGTTGACTCTTTAGAAAAGACTCTGATGCTGGGAGGGATTGGGGGCAGGAGGAGAAGGGGACAACAGAGGATGAGATGGCTGGATGGCACCACCGACTCGATGGATGTGAGTCTGAGTGAACTCCAGGAGTTGGTGATGGACAGAGAGGCCTGGCGTGCTGCAGTTCATGGGGTTGCAAAGAGTCAGACACAACTGAGTGACTGAACTGAACTGAACTGAATAACATTTAATATAAACCATTTTTAAATTTTATTATCTTTCTCCTTCTGTTGGAGTGTAAATTGCATGAAAGCAGTGATTTTTGTTTATTCTTTACTGTCATATCTCTGACACTCCCTCAACTTTCCCATCTAGATATATTAATAGTTTTCCCCATCTCAGTGCAATGCCCTATATTTATCCTTGGGTTAGCACTTATCACACCAGACTATTATTTTCTCTCTCCTTATCTGCCTCCTGAAATATGTCTAGAGCTCCTTGCAAGGTTTGCACTGTGTCAGTGTCTATTGTCTTACTGAATTTTACAGGTGGGTTTTGTAGCTGATATGCAGGACTTTGCACTTAAGGAAGACTAATGCATCCTGTTAGCTGTGGCCCAGAACTCCAGTCTACACATACCCTACTTGGACTGATGACCACCTCCTGGGTTATTGTCCCCTAACTCCACTCTTTCATAGCTTCTTGGCATTTATGATTTTGATTGGCATGTTTTATAGTTCAGCAAGGCAACTGGCAAAATTATTATATACTAAGGTAGGATTGGGGGTAGGGGAATGCCTTGTGGCAAACTATCAAGTGTATCATCTGAAAAGACTGTTCTATTCCTAAATGCTGTATAAGTGCACTCATGAAGTCATTCTAGGCATACTTGCCACAACTAGTCATTAAATTGGTCTTTGCTATTCTCTTGGCTTGTCCATAGGTAGGCAAAGAGTCTTGACTCATCCCCCATATACACACATCCCTCTGGGCTTTAATACTATTTTCCCAATAACCCAGGATTTTCAGAGGTCTGAGGAACTGCAATATTAAGACATGCAATTCATCATATATTGTCAGAGGCTTACTGTGTCTTAAGACCTGTGAAGAGTAGCTTGAGAGCTTTTGAGGGGAGGCACCTTATCTTATTCACCTCTGTATCCCTAAAATCTGGAAATTGGAAAAAGCATAGTGCAAAATAGACATGCATCAGATGATTAATAGTAAATGGATGAGTGAATGAATAAACCAATAAATTAAGCTGCTCACAGTCTAGAATACAAGAGGAGGAAAGAGAACTATTTGTTAGAATCATTAATCAAAAAAAAAAAAAGAAAAATCATATCTAGAAAACAAGGACTGAGAGTAGAAAACCATGTGAAGATTCTAGAGACCATGTGACTTCCCATTCTTTTTAAATTTTTTACCCACTTGCATCTTCCTGAAGAAATTATCAAGAAATTACTCAAGGCTCAAAAGTAAATCTAGTGTTGTTGAGAATATGGCAAAATGAGAACTCATATTCTGTCTGGATTTAGACAGAATATGAGTATAAATAATTTCAGGAAAGCAGTCGTAGCTCAGCAGTTCCATCTCCAGGGACTGAATGCAAGGAGACAAACAGGCTATTTATTAGACTACAGGCTTCAGGATGATAGGAAACAAGTTTGCTTTGTCCATCATATTTCTCTAGATCTTAACATGATAAGTACTTGTAAACATTTAAACTTTTGTTGTATTTCTCTTTATTGGGGATGGTTTTCATTACCGTCTCCTGTACAATGTCATGAACTTCTGTCCATAGTTCTTCAGGCACTCTGTCAATCAAATCTGATCCCTTGAACCTATTTGAATCCCCAAGAAAAAGAAATGCAGAAAGGCAAAATGACTGTCTGAGGAGCCCTTACAAATAGTTAAAGAAAAAAGAGAAGTGAAAGGCAAAGGAGAAAAGAAAGATATACCCATCTGAATGCAGAGTTCCAAAAAAGAGCAAGGAGAGATAAAACCTTCCTAAGTCATCAATGCAAAGAAATAGAGGAAAACAATAGAATGGGAAAGAGTAGAAATCTCTTCAAGGA
This sequence comes from Bos javanicus, assembly GCF_032452875.1. Lineage (NCBI taxonomy): Eukaryota > Metazoa > Chordata > Mammalia > Artiodactyla > Bovidae > Bos > Bos javanicus. The sequence goes on along the minus strand of NC_083897.1, from coordinate 85,015,120 downwards.
AATTAGAGATACCAAGGGAATATTTCATGCAAAAATGGGCACAATAAAGGACAGAAATGGCATGGACCCAACAGAAGCAGAAGGTATTAAGAAAAGGTGGCAAGAATACACAGAAGAACTATACCAAAAAATCCTAATGACCCAGATAACCACAATGGTGTGATCACTCACCTAGAGCCAGACATCTTGGAATGTGTAGTCAAGTGGGCCTTAGGAAGCATCACTACAAACAAAGCTAGTGGAGGTGATAGAATTCCAGCTAAGCTACTTCAAAGCCTAAAAGATGATGTTATGAAAGTGTTGCACTCAATATGCCAGCAACTATAGAAAACTAAGCAGTGACCACAGGACTGGAAAAGGTTAGTTTTCATTCCAGTCTTAAAGAAGAGCAGGGCCAAACAATATTCAAACTACTGCACAACTGAACTCATTTCACATGCTGTCAAAGTAATGCTCAAAATTCTCCAAGCCAGGCTTCAACAGTATGTGAACTGAGAACTTCTAGATGTTCAACCAGGATTTAGAGAAAGAATATTTGTTCCTGTTGAAACAAATCAATGATTTCCAGTAAAGTTGCAAGATATAAAATCAAAATACATAAATTAGTTACATTTCTATACATTGATAATGAAATTTGTGAAGAAGAAATGGAGATAATCACTGCATTCACAATAGCATCGAAAACAATAAAATATGTAGGAATAAATTTAACCAAAGAGATGAAAGATCTGTATGACAAAAACCACAAGACTTTATTGAAAGAAATTAAATAAGAAACAAACAAATAGAAAGACATCTCAAGTTCATGGGTTGAAAAGATTAATATTGTTAAAGTATCCTGGATACTCATGGGCATGTCTGGGCCAGTTTCTTGTGGGAGTCACTGCTCCTAACTCCTGGGTCCTGGTGCGCACAAGGTTTTGTTCATGTGCTCCAAGAGTCTTTCCAGTCCTGTATAAGTTCTGATGGTTTTATGGTGGGGTTAATGGCGACCACCTCCAAGAGGGCTTATGCCATACCCAGGTCTGCTGCACTCAGAGCCCCTGCAGCAGGCCACTGCTGACCCATACCTCCACAGGAGACACTCACAGTTCTGGCTCAGTCTCTGTGAATTGAGCATGCATTTTGTGCCCTTCCCAGGTCTAAGCTGCTCAGGCGACCAGGTGCTTGGTGAGCACACTGTCTCAGGTGGGCTGTGTGTCAATCACCTCACTGGTTCTGGCTGCTCAGTTTCCCAGGAATGCCACTACAGCACCATCTCAGGTGGATCTCAGGCTGTGACCCTCCTGGATGTCAACCATCCAGGATCTCAGGAAGACATGGTTAGCAGGTGGGACCCTGCTCACCCTTTGGTGGAAGATGCCATCTCTGGGGCTGAGATTGTAGCAGCCCCTTGCCTTCTGGCTCTGATTGTGGCAAGCCTGCCTCTCTGCCTCTGGATTGGGAGGGGCTGGTGCATAGCCTGCTAACTCTCCTTTGGTATTCTCTCAATCCTTTATTCTGTGAGGGGGGCAGGCTCCAAGTTAGGTTTTTAGATTGGAGTCTTTCCTGGGAAAGTTCTCTTTTCCAAAGTTGCAGTTAGGTGTGTATTCTGTGTTGTTGTTGTTGTTGTTGTTTTCCTTCTCCCATTTATGTTGCCTTCTGAGATTCCAAAACTCCCCACAGACCTGCCTGTTAGATGGTTTCCTGCTGTGTGGAAACTCCTTCTTCAGGACTCCCTCCCCAAGACAGGGCTCTGTCCCTAAATCTTTTATCTCTCTTTTTGTCTTTTATATTTTGTCCTACCTCCTTTTGTAGAGAATGGGCTGCCCTTCTGGGTTCCTCATCTCCTCCACCAGTGTTCAGAAGTTGTTTTGTGGAAGTTGCCCAGACATGCCCATGAGTGTCTAGGAGTCTCCTGTGGAGGCATGGGTTGGCGGTGGCCTGCTTCAGAGTGAGAGGCACTGAGTGCAACAGTGTGTGCATGGGACATTTAGAAGGAGGTAACCATTATCCTCATTATATCCACCATAGTTTCGAATCAGGTCCAGCAACAGGGAGTGAACACAGCCCCAGGCATCAACAGAAAATTGGATAAAAGATTTACTGAGCAAGACACCACCCATCAAAACAAGATCTAGTTTCCCCCTCAGTCAGTTTCTCCCATCAGGAAGCTTCCATAAGCCTCTTATCCTTATTCATCAAAAGGCAGACAGAATGAAAAACACAATCACAGAAAACTAACTAAACTAATGACATGGACCACAGCCTTGTCTAGCTCAATGAAACCATCAACCATGCTCTGTAGGGCCACCCAAGACAGATGGGTCATGATAGAGAGTTCTGACAAAACATGGTGCACTGGAGAAGGGAATGGCAAAACACTTCAGTATTCTTGCCTTGAGAATTCCATGAACAGTATGAAAAGGTAAAAAGGTATGACACTGAAAGATGAACTCCTCAGGTCATTAGGTGCCCAATATGCTACTGGAGAAGAGTGGAGAAATAACTTCAGAAACAATGAAGAGATGGAGCCAAAGCAAAAACAACATCCAGTTGTGGATGTGACTGGTGAGGAGGTAAAATCCGAGGCTGTAAAGAGCAATATTGCATAGGAACCTGGGATGCTAGGTCCATTAGTTCAGTTCAGTTAAGTCACTCAGTCATATCTGACTCTTCGTGACCCCACGAATCGCAGCATGCCAGGCCTCCCTGTCCATCACCAACTCCCAGAGTTCACCCAAACTCATGCCCATCGAGTCAGTGATGCCATCCAGCCATCTCATCCTCTGTCGTCCCCTTCTCCTCCTGCTCCTAATACCTCCCAGCATCAGGGTCTTTTCCAGTGAGTCAACTCTTCGCATCAGGTGGCAAAAGTATTGGAGTTTCAGCCTCAGCATCAGTCCTTCCAATGAACACCCAGGACTTATCTGCTTTAGGATGGGCTGGTTGGATCTCCTTGCAGTCCAAGGGACTCTCAAGAGTCTTCTCCAACACCACAGTTCAAAAGCATCAATTCTTCGGCACTCAGGTTTCTTCACATTGCAACTCTCACATGCATACATGACCACTGGAAAAACTATAGCCTTGACTAGACGGACCTTTATTGGCAGAGTAATGTCTCTGTTTTTGAATATGCTATCTAGGTTGGTCATAACTTTCTTTTCAAGGAGTAAGCGTCTTTTAATCTCATAGCTGAAAACACCATTTGCATTTATTTTGGAGCCCCCCAAAATAAAGTCTGTCACTGTTTCCACTGTTTCCCCATCTATTTGCAATGAAGTGATGGGACCAGTTGCCATGATCTTCGTTTTCTGAATGTTGAGCTTTAAGCCAAATTTTTCACTCTCCTCTTTCACCTTCATCAAGAGGCTTTTTAGTTCCTCTTCACTTTCTGCCATAAGGGTGGTGTCATCTGCATATCTGAAGTTATTGATATTTCTCCTGGCAATCTTGATTCCAGTTTGTGCTTCTTCCAGCTCAGTGTTTCTCATGTTGTACTCTGCATAGAAGTTAAATAAGCAGGGTGACAATATACAGCCTTGACGTACTCCTTTTCCTATTTGCAACCAGTCTGTTGTTCCATGTCCAATTCTAACTGTTGCTTCCTGACCTGCATACAGATTTATCAAGAGGCAGGTCAGGTGGTCTGATATTCCCATCTCTTTCAGAATCTTCCAGTTTATTGTGATCCACACAGTCAAAGGCATAGTCAATGAAGCAGAAGTAGATGTTTTTCTGGAACTCTCTTGCTTTTTTAATGATCCAGTGGATGTTGGCAATTTGATCTCTGGTTCCTCTGCCTTTTCTAAAACCAGCTTGAACATCTGGAAAGTTCATGGTTCACATATTGCTGAAGCCTGTCTTGGAGAATTTTGAGCATTACTTTACTAGCGTGTGAGATGAATGCAATTGTGCGATAGTTTGAGCATTCTTTGGCATTGCCTTTCTTTGGGATTGGAATGAAAACTGACTGTTTCCAGTCCTGTGGCCACTGCTGAGTTTTCCAAATTTGCTGGCATATCAAGTGCAGCACTTTCACAGCATCATCTTCCAGGATTTGAAATAGCTCCACTGGAATTCCATCACCTCCACTAGCTTTGTTCGTAATGATGCTTTCTAAGGCCCACTTGACTTCGCATTCCAGGATGTCTGGTTCTAATAATCACTATTGTGATTATCTTGGTCGTGAAGATATTTTTTGTACAGTTGTTCTTTGTGTTCTTACCACCTCTTCTTAATATCTTCTGCTTCTGTTAGGTCCATACCATTTCTGTCCTTTATCGAGCCCATCTTTGCATGAAAGGTTCCCTTGGTATCTCTAATTTTCTTGAAGAAATCTCTAGTCTTTCCCATTCTGTTGTTTCCCACTATTTGCTTTGATCGCTGAGGAAGGCTTTCTTATCTCTCCTTGCTATTCTTTGGAACTCTGCATTCAGATGCTTATATCTTTCCTTTTCTCCTTTGCTTTTTGCTTCTCTTCTTTTCACTCCTATTTGTAAGGCCTCCTCAGACAGCCATTTTGCTTTTTTTTTTTTTTTTGCATTTCTTTTCCGTGGGGATGGTCTTGATCCCTGTCTCCTGTACAATGTCACGAACCTCCATCTGTAGTTCATCAGGTACTCTGTCTATCATATCTAGTCACTTAAATCTATTTCTCACTTCCACTGTATAATCATAAGGGATTTGATTTAGGTCATACCTGAATTGTCTAAGGGTTTTCCCTACTTTCTTCAATTTAAGTCTGAATTTGACAATAAAGAGTTCATGATCTGAGCTACAGTCAGCTCTCAGTCTTGTTTTTGCTGACCATGTAGAGCATCTTCATCTTTGGCTGCAAAGAATATAATCAATCTGATTTCAGTGTTGACCATCTGGTGATGTCCAGGTGTAGAGTCTTCTCTTGTGTTGTTGGGAGAGGATGTTTGCTATGTCCAGTGTGTTCTCTTGGCAAAAATCTATTAGTCTTTGCCCTGCTTCATTCCATATTCCAAGGCCAAATTTGCCTGTTACTCCAGGTGTTTCTTTTTTTTTCCTCCAATTTTATTTTATTTTTAAACTTTACATAATTGTATTAGTTTTGCCAAATATCAAAATGAATCCGCCACAGGTATACATGTGTTCCCCATCCCGAACCCTCCTCCCTCCTCCCTCCCCATACCATCCCTCTGGGCCGTCCCAGTGCACCAGCCCCAAGCATCCAGCATCATGCATCGAACCTGGACTGGCAACTCGTTTCCCACATGATACTTTACATGTTTCATTGCCATTCTCCCAAATCTTCCCACCCTCTCCCTCTCCCACAGAGTCCATAAGACCGTTCTATACATCAGTGTCTCTTTTGCTGTCTCGTACACCGGGTTATTGTTACCATCTTTCTAAATTCCATATATATGCGTTAGTATACTGTATTTATGTTTTTCCTTCTGGCTTACTTCACTCTGTATAATAGGCTCCAGTTTCATCCACCTCATTAGAACTGATTCAAATGTATTCTTTTTAATGGCTGAGTAATACTCCATTGTGTATATGTACCACAGCTTTCTTTATCCATTCATCTGCTGATGGACATCTAGGTTGCTTCCATGTCTTGGCTATTATAAACAGTGCTGCGATGAACATTGGGGTACACGTGTCTCTTTCCCTTCTGGTTTCCTCAGTGTGTATGCCCAGCAGTGGGATTGCTGGATCATAAGGCAGTTCTATTTCCAGTTTTTTAAGGAATCTCCACACTGTTCTCCATAGTGGCTGTACTAGTTTGCATTCCCACCAACAGTGTAAGAGGGTTCCCTTTTCTCCACACCCTCTCCAGCATTTATTATTTGTAGACTTTTGGATAGCAGCCATTCTGACTGGTGTGAAATGGTACCTCATAGTGGTTTTGATTTGCATTTCTCTGATAATGAGTGATGTTGAGCATCTTTTCATGTGCTTGTTAGCCATCTGTATGTCTTTTTTGGAGAAATGTCTATTTAGTTCTTTGGCCCATCTTTTGATTGGGTCGTTTATTTTTCTGGAGTTGAGCTGTAGGAGTTGCTTGTATATTTTTGAGATTAGTTGTTTGTCCAGGTGTTTCTTGACTTCCACTTTTAAATTCCAGTCCCCTATAATGAAAAAGACATCTTTTTTTGGTGTTAGTTCTAAAAGGTCTTGTAGGTCTTCATAGAACCGTTCAGCTTCAGCTTCTTTAGCATTATTGGTTGGGGCATAGGCTTAGGTTACCGTGATATTGAATGGTTTGCTTTGGAGACGAACAGAGATCATTCTGTCATTTTTGAGATTGCATCCAAGTACTGCATTTTGGATTCTTTTGTTGACCATGATGGCTACTCCATTTCTTCTAAGGGATTCCTGCCCACAGAAGTAGATGTAATGGTCATCTGAATTAAATTCACCCATTCCAGTCCATTTTAGTTCGCTGATTCCTTGAAAGTCAACGGTCACTCTTGCCATCTCCTGTTTGACCACTTCCAATTTGCCTTGATTCATCACCTAACATTCCAGGTTCCTCTGCAATATTGCTCTTTACAGCATCAGACTTTACTTCTCTCACCAGTCACATCCACAACTGGGTATTTTTTTTTTTTTTTTTTTGCTTTATCTCCATCCCTTCATTGTTTCTGGAGTTATTTCTCCACTGATCTCCAGTAGCATATCGGGCACCTACTGACCTCGGGAATTCCTCTTTCAGTATCCTATCATTTTGCCTTTTCATACTGTTCATGGGGTTGTCAAGGCAAGAATACTGAAGTGGTTTGCCATTTCCCTTCTCCAGCGAACCACATTCTGTCAGACTTCACCACCACGACCCGTTTGTCTTGCATGGCTTAGTTTCATTGAGTTAGACAAGGCTGTGGTCCATGTGATCAGATGGCTAGTTTTCTGTGATTATGGTGTCAGTGTGTCTGCCCTCTGATGACCTCTTGCCACACCTACCATCTTACTTGGGTTTCTCTTAACTTGGACAAGGGTATCTCTTCACGGCTGCTCCAGCAAAGCGCAGCCACTGCTCCTTACCTTGGACAAGGTCGCCCCTCCTGACCTTCAATGTGGAGTATCTCCTCTCGGCCCTCCTCCTCCCGTGCAGCCGCCACTCCTTGGATGTGGGGTTGCTCCTCTTGGCCGCCACCCCTGACCCTGGAAGATGATATGGAGATTCCTTAAAAAACTAGGAATAAAACCAGCATGTGAGCCGACAATCCTACTCCTAGGCATACACTCTGAGGAAACCAAAATTGAAAAATACACAAGTATCCCATTGTTCATTGCAGCACTATTTACAATAACTAGAACATGGAAGCAACCTAGATGTCCATTGACAGATGAATGGATAAGGAAGTTGTGGTACATATACACAGTGGAATATTACTCAGCCATAAAAGGAACTCATTTGAGTCAGTTCTGTAGAGGTGGATGAACCTAGAACCTATTATACTGAGTCAAGTAAGTCATAAAGAGAAAGATATATATTGTATTCTAACACATATATACAGAATCTAGAAAAATGGTAGTGAAGAATTTATTTGCAGAGCAGCAATGTAAAAATACATAGAGAAGAGACTTATGGACGTGGGGAGAGGGGAGGAGAGGGTGAGATGTATGGAAAGAGTAACATGGAAACGTGCATACCATATGTAAAATAGATAGCCAACGGGAATTTGCTGCATGGCTCAGGAAACTCAAACAGAGACTCTGTATCAATCTAGAGGGGTGGGATGGGGCAGGAGATGGGAAGGAGATTCAAAAGGGAGGGGATATATGTAAACCTATCACTGATTCATGTTAAGGTTTGACAGGAAACAACAGCATTCTGTAAAGCAATTATCCTTCAATAAAAAAGTAAATTTAAAAAATGAAACATGCATCCCAATGTTCATTGTAGCACTATTTACAATAACCAAGACATGGAAGCAACCTAAATGTCTGCCAGTAGATGAATGGATAAAGAAGGTGTGGTAGAATACAGACAATGGAATGCTGTTGCTGTTGTTCAGTTGCTACATTGTCTCCAGCTCTTTGTGGCCCCATGAACTGCAGCATGCCAGGCTTCTCTTTCCTTCACTACTTCCCAGAGTTTGTTCAAACTCATGTTCATTGAGTCGGTGATGATATCCGACCATCTCCATCCTCTGTCATCCCCTTTTTCTCCTGCCCTCAATCTTTCCCAGCATCAGAGTCTTTTCCAATGAGTTGGCCCTTTACATCAGGTGGTCAAAGTATTGGAGCTTCAACTTCAGCATCAGTCTTTCCAATGAATACTTAGGGTTGGTTTCCTTTCAGATTGACTGGTTTGATCTCCTTGCATATTTAATTACTACTCCAGCCATGAAAAGGAATGAAATCATATCATTTGCAGCAACATGAATGGACCTAAAGATTATATTAAGTGAAGTGGGCCAGACAGAGAAAGACAAATATGTGGTTATACATATATGTAAGATATATATATTTTTAAAAAGACACAAATGAACTTATTTACAAAGCAGAAATAGACTCATAGACATAGAAAATAAACCTTTTTGCCAAAGTGGAAAGTGGGTGGAGGGTGGCTCAGCAAGGATACTTTAGGAGGTTTGGTTTAAGATATACACACTACTATATATAAAATATATAGTATAGTAAAATATATAGGATTTCCCTGGTGGCTCAGATGGTAAAGCGTCTGCCTTCAACGCAGGAGACCTGGGTTCAATCCCTGGGTCAGGAAGATCTTCTGGAGAAGGAAATGGCAACCCACTCCAGTATTCTTGCCTGGAAAGTCCCTTGGATGGAGAAGCCTGGTAGGCTACAAGTCCATGGGGTCATAAAGAGTTGGACACAACTGAGCGAATTCACTCACTCATTGATATATAAAACAGGTAACCAACAAGACCTACTGTATAGCACAGGGAACTATCCACAATATTTTGTAATAATCTATATGGATAAATAATCTTAAAAAGAATATATATATATATGTATGAAAATATATATAAGATATATATGAGGAGGACACGGCAACACACCCCAGTATTCTTGCCTAGAGAATCCCTATTGACAGAGGAGCTTGGTAGGCTACATTCCATGGGTAGCAAAGAGTTGGACACAACTGAGCACAGCATGGTGTGTATATATATATATATATATATATATATATAATGTATATATAAACACACACACACACACACATATATATAAATGATCACTATGCTCTACACCTGAAACTAACATGACATTGTAAATCATTTTAATCAAAAACGTTTCATTTTTTTTTAATTTAAAGAGCTTCTGCTCAGAAAGGGACACCATTAACAAAATGAAAAATTAACCTACAGAATGGGAGAAAGTTTTGGCAAATCATCTATCAGACAGAGGAGGGCATGGCAACCCACTTCAGTATTTTTGCCTGGATAATCCCATGGACAAAGGCACCTGGAAGGCTACAGTCCATAGAGTCGCTCAGTCATGTCTGACTCTTTGTAACCCCATGGACTGCAGTACGCCAGGTTTCCCTCTCCATCACCAACTCCTGGAGTTTATTCAAACTCATGTCCATCGAGTGGGTGATGCCATCCAACCATCTCATCCTCTGTTGTCCCCTTCTCCTCTTGCCTTTAATCTTTCCCAGCATCAGGGTCTTTTCCAATGAGTCAGTTCTTCACAACAGGTGGCCAAAGTATTGGAGTTTCAGCTCTAGCATCAGTCCTTCCAACGAAAATTCAGGACTGATTTCCTTTAGGATTGACTGGTTTGATTTTCTTGCAGTCCAAGGGACTCTCAAGAGCTCTCCAATATCACAGTTCAAAGGCATCGATTCTTCAGTGGTCAGCTTTCTTTATGGTCCAACTCTCACATCCATACATGACTACTGGAAAAACCATAGCTTTGACTAGATGGACCTTTGTAGGCAAAGTAATGTCTCTGCTTTTTAATATGCTAAGGTGTATAACGAATGATTTCAGTGAGCCCAGACTCTTGTGTCTTCTTTAGAAAAGCACTAAGTTCCTTAACTTGGGATATCTGATTTTCTTTAATTTTTGCAGTAATCTTTTGATGTTCAGACTGCCTGTCCTTTGTTGCAAAACTTCTATAATACCTGTCTCTCCCCCTTGCCTCCTTGGAGCAGTTTTCTCAGTACTACTTGAGATGTTGTCTTCCCCCTCCACCAGCTTAAGTCTTAAAAATTTCCATTGAATGAAACATAACTCTAAACTTTTAAGTTTTGAAAATTTTTTAAATTCACAGCAACACAGTGTGATGCAAAAAAAATCTAATGGGAATTCAGGCTGCATTAATATAACTATAGTGTCAGATCAAGGTAAGTGACAATTCCTTTCCATTCTGCCCTGTTTAGCCTCTTACTGAAGGGCTGTATCCAGCTCTGTATATCATACATCTATAGGGTCATATTTGAGATGTGTTCAGAAAGAAGTGCACAGTCAGAGGAGGGAGCTAAAAGAGTTGTGACTTTCTATGCTGGAGAATAGAACACTTATGGGAAGTGGTCTTTGACTTCATACCTCTAAGGAGCTGGTAAAGGCAGAGAAAGAAGATGAGTTCAGGAAGCCCCAGAAGGCAGAGTTAAGACCCATGTGTAGAAGCCATAAGGAGACAGATTTCAGCTCACCAGGAGGAAGAACTTTCTGAATGGGCTACAGATGTAACAAGTTGTCATTATGTGGAGTGAGCGCCTTGTCATGGGAGATGTTCAGGAAAGGTCTAGACAATTGATTCTTTAGGATGCTGCAGAGGAGAACCACATTTCAGCTAAGGGGCATAGACATAGTCTAGGTGGCTTCTTAGCCATCCCTCAACTGTGTGCCTAGTTTTCTGGGCTCTATGAAGCTGAGAATTTCCCCTGTACAGGCTCATACATAGCCTGTCTAGCAGTCTGTAGAGGCTGAGATACCAACTTCTGTCAGAAGATTCTGTGGGATGATCCACAGCCTTTCCTCTGGGAGTTCAGAAGCTTATGTGCTGAATTATCTACTGACAATTTACTTTGCCATTTGGAATTACAAAAAGCATCTTCTACAAACTGTTTCTCGGGATGAGAATTGAGAACTAGAGGAAGACTGAGAGAAAAACTGTCAAATATTATGATTAGGTCAGCCAGTAAGGGCAGACTGAGAGGAGACACATAAGATGGGCTGGGGGACAGGCAGATGACAGTTAAAACAAGCGCAACTTGCAATGAAGGTGAGCCAGATGAGGAGAGGAGTGGGGAGAGAACAAAAGAAGCCAGCCTGCTTAAACTGAACATCCGTTGGACTGTCATTACAATGACAAAGCTCTCAGTCTCATGTACTTAGCAGTTAACCTTTGAATTTCTGAGAGTTTCATAAGTACCAGTTACTTCTGAATTCATTCTACCAAAGGATGCTCAATTGCAAATAAATCTGTCATGTATGCTTCTTTTGGATTATATCTTTATTTTACATGAGGAGAACACACAGCACTTTCAACTTCCACCCATGGAAAGATCCCACCATCCAGGGGAAGCAGATACAGGTCTAGACTGACATAACTTCCTGATTTCCTACACTAGCTCCCAGCCTGGCCCTTGTACATGGTCACCAACTTTATGACCAGGAATGCCACAGCCTCACCATGGCATAGGGTGGGGAGAATGAGCAGTAGCTGTGAAGGCATGCCAAGGAGATGGACAGGTATTCAGCTATACCACATACTTGCCACACAGCACAAGAAAAGCCCAAGAGAATTCTCAAAGTGAGAACTTCCTACAAATTGGGCACTCCCATTTTTTTTCTCTTATTTAGATGTGTCCTTTTTTTTTTTTTTTTTTACTTTTTCTTTTTTTTTTTAATTTTATTTTATTTTTAAACTTTACAATATTGTATTAGTTTTGCCAAATATCGAAATGAATCTGCCACAGGTATACCTGCGTTCCCCATCCTGAACCCTCCTCCCTCCTCCCTCCCCTACCTTCCCTCTGGGTCATCCCAGTGCACCAGCCCCAAGCATCCAGTACCGTGCACTGAACCTGGACTGGTGACTCATTTCATACATGATTTAAGTCCTCTATTTTTCCTTTAATTTCCACTTTTTCTCTTATTTAATCCTCATTCATTCATTCAACAGCTTTCCATTGACAAGACACAAAAAATCAAACACTGTTATAGGTGCTGGGCATACAGAACTGGATGAAGTAGCCAAAGTCCCTATCCTCAGGCAGCTGACATTCCAATAGAAAATTGGGGAAATAATAAGCAAACAAATTATAAAGTATGCAAGAGAGTGAAAAATGCTATGAAAGAAATGTGAAGCTTGAAAAAGAGGAATAAAGAATGCCCAGTGTGGTACTGTCCTTATTTTACAGATAAAATAGCTGAAATTTGAGACATGACTTGCCTGTCACCATCCTGGAAACTGTTGCATCTGATATTGAAACGAAGTTTGTGGAACTCTCTTTTTTGCCATACTGCCTCCAAGGGCACATAGCTAAGGAGTTGAGAGCTAGAGCATTGACCTAGTGGCAGGGTTTGGGGGTGCCCTGTATTAGGCATGAGATTTAGGAAGAAGACTCTGGTGGGGCCTAATGAACCCACTAGTCTAACAGTTTTGCCTGCTGGCCAGGGCTTCAAAAAGAGATTTCAGCATCACCCTAGACAGGCCAAAAGACAGTCAGGTGAAGTATAGCATGATAGAGAAAGCTAGGATTCATATATACTTGGGGCACAGTTCTAGTTCCTTAAGTTTTTGTGGTGACAGGTCTATCCCTCTTCCTCTCTCGATCGTAGAACCCCTTTTGTATCATGAAGGAGTTAGACTTGATGAATTTTCTAAGATCTTTTCACCTTCTGATGTTTCATGGGCTACTAAGCTTACTAATAGAAGACAGCCAGTTACTAAAAAAATTCTGTAAGACTCTTTATTTGGCATGGTTCCTCCATGGCCCAGAAGTGAGTAGCACTAATACCCAAAGTTTCTTGACACTTAGTTTAAGGGAAGGCTTAAAAAGGAAAGAGATGAGGAGATTGTGTTCAAACACAGAGTTAAACTCCAAATGGGAATATGGGATAGAACTCAAGAATGCTAAGTCAGTCAAAATATTGTAAGTAAGCAGATCCTGGAGTCAAAGAAAAATAGGAAGAAGAGGCCTAAACCAGGCAAACATAAGGCATTCAGGCAACTTCCTCAGCAGACTTCTGGATTTCCTGATTATGGTTCCCTCACATTCTCCCCTCCAGCCCATCCTACCACCTATAAATGCAGTCTGGGCTACACTTGTTTCCCAGCTCTAGCTTAGTACTTGTCATCACCTTCTATCCTTCTCTGTGCCCAGGGAACTACAGTTTGAAGAGAAAGATTTAATAGATTATTACATAGTATAAAGAGTGTCTCCTTTTGTGTCAGAGGTATGAGTTCTAGTCCCAGTTCTCCTCCTAACTATCGGCTTTGGGCAAGTTCTCTACCCCCTTTCTCAGGGACTCATTTGTAACTTTAAGGGTTTGGAATGCTTCTTAACTTTTTGTGGGATCACAGATTTCTGAGAATCTGATGAAATCTGTGAATGTAGACGCCACAATTTTGAATAAAATTTTAGGTGACTCATGGATCCCCAGGCTAAGAATCCTTGCCTGATAGCTAAGAGCTTTTTCAGCTCTAATCTGTGGTTCTGTGATCTGGGTATGAGGCCAATGTCTGCCTGCCCCTTCCGGAGGAAGAGGAGGAGGAATTCACCTTCCAAATATATCCCTTGGTCGGTGTTTCCAGCTGCTTTTGGCTTTAACTCATGACACTCTGGCATTATGGGGAGTTCCTACTTCTCCCACAAAGCCTGAAACTGAGTTAAGTTCAGTTACTCAGTCCTGTCTGACTGTTTGCGACACCATGGACTGCAGCACGACAGGCTTCTCTGTCCATTAACAACTCTTAGACCTTGCTCAAATTCATGTCCATTGAGTCAGTGATGCCATCCAGCCAACTCACCCTCTGTCGTCTCCTTCTCCTCCTGCCTCCAATCTTTTCCATCATCAGGGTCTTTTCTAAGGAGTCAGTTCTTCTCACCAGCTGGCCAAAGTATTGGAGGTTCAGCTTCAGCATCAGTCCTTCCAAAGAATATTCAGGACTGATTTCCTTTAGGATTGACTGGTTTGATCTCCTGGCAAGTTTCAAGTTTGATCTCTTTGAAACAGTAATAAAGACAAAAACAGGGTGCTACAGTGCCCTTCAAAATTCAATGCCTCTGAGCTCCCTTCTTATGACTTCCTAGGTATCAGTCCAAAATTAAAGACAGTAGTAGGAGGGCTTCTGGTCTAGACAATAAATGACTCTCCAGGAGAACTTGTTTGTACTTCCTGTTGGCAAGGCTTTTCCAGACTGTGTTGTCCTCTGGTGGCTGTGAACTTCTATAGGTGCTTAGTTGAAGTCCCCAAGCTTTAATAGCTGTATAGGGACAGGAACAAATTGGTAGCAAACCTAAGGGAAGTCCCACAAGGAGTCAAGATTTTGTCCATAGCTACTGCTATAAGGCAAGATCAGAATTTGAGCTGTGGAGAATGAAGGCTGGGTAGAGTACCATAAGCACATACTGAAGTTAGCCTGAGTAACTACTGACTTTCAGCCTTGAAGACATTATCATTGATTCTAGGAGGCTGTTCTTTTTTAGCTCCTTGTTATTCTATCCCTGGGACCCTGAAGTAGAGCTCCCTTTTTATGACACTACAAATATATTAGGCATAAGTAAGGAGAGAGTGGTCACAATGGATAGCCAGGCCTCCAGAAACAATGAGGAGTAGGACTCCTTCCCCAAGATCAAAGAATCTTGTGTCTTCTTTTGGGCTCATACTTACATAGCCAATTGTTTTGGCATCACAAACCTAGATGTGCCACATATTTTTTTTTTCTAAACTCACCATATCCCAACTTAACTCATCACTTCCCTTTCCTAACCTATTTGTATCAATTAGGAAGTTTTAAGGTATTGCCAACAAAGGTCCATCTAGTCAAGGCTATGGTTTTTCCAGTGGTGATGTATGGATGTGAGAGTTGGACTGTGAAGAAAGCTGAGCGCCAAAGAATTGATGCTTTTGAACTGTGGTGTTGGAGAAGACTCTCAAGAGTCCCTTGGACTGCAAGGAGATCCAACCAGTCCATTCTAAAGGAGATCAGTCCTGGGTGTTCTTTGGAAGGAATGATGCTAAAGCTGAAACTCCAATGCTTTGGCCACATCACACGAAGATTTGACTCATTGGAAAAGACTCTGATGCTGGGAGGGATTGGGGGCAAGAAGAGAAGGGGACGACCGAGGATGAGATGGCTGGATGGCATCACTGACTGGATAGACGTGAGTCTGAGTGAACTCCGGGAGTTGGTGATGGACAGGGAGGCCTGGGGTGCTGCAATTCATGGGGTTGCAAAGAGTCAGACATGACTGAGCGACTGAATTGAACTGAACTGAAGTATGATAAAATTGTATCCATAAGAACAGAGGCAAGCAATTCAAGTCTGAAATCATCAGAGACCCAGGATCCTTACAGCCTTCTATTTTGCCATCCTTAGGGACTTCCCATATCTACATGATCCTAGATAGCTGGTGAAGATCCAGTCATCACATCCATATTCAGGAAGGAAGATGGAAGAAATAAATGTAAAGGTATATTCTCTCCATTTAAAAGTCTTCCCAGAAGCCCCATACAATTAAATTTCGTTGGCCAGTGTCATCATTCCACCCATCTGCAAGAAAACCTGCCAGTAATGTACCAGGCTAAAAATTGGCACTCTGTTGCTAAGAAAGAAATGGAAAATGGATACTTGGGGTTGACCAGTGCTCTGAAGAACAAAATATTTTTAAATCAATCACTGGCAAAGAAATTAAATTTCCATTACTAGTTTATCTCAGTGGCCCTTAGCCAGGGGTGATTTTGCCCACTAGGAAATATTTGACAATGTCAAAAATTAGTACCTGGTGGGTATAAGCCCAGGATGCTGCTAAACATCCTGCAATGCAAAGGACAGACCACTGCATCAAAGAATTATCTAGCCTAAAATATGAATGAGGCTGAAAATTGAGAAACTCCAGCTTAGACTTATCAAGATCTACCACATACCTACCTCTAGCTCTTGGGCTGAAGAATGACCCAGGCTTCTCTAGATTTCCCTAAGTCAGTGAATGGTAAGTAACGTATCCAACTGCCCAGGCTAAAACTATGGATCTGTTTAAAACCCTATAGTGGCTTCTCATTGCTCTAAGGATAAAGACAAAACCCCTTAATATGACCTGTAGTAACCTGCATGGGCTGGGCCCTATCAGTTTTATAACATGCCAAATTGATGAAGGTGAAAGAGGAGAGCAAAAAAGCTGGCTTAAAATTCAACATTCAAAAAACTAAGATCATGGCATCCAGTCCCATCACTTCATGGCAAATAGATAAAGAATGGAAACAGTAACAGACTTTATTTTCTTGGTCTTCAAAATCACTATGGATGATTACTGCAGCCATGCAATTAAAATACGCTTGCTCCTTGGAAAAAAAGCTATGACAAAGCTAGACAGCATATTATAAAGCAGAGACATCACTTTGCCAACAAAGGTCCACGTAGTCAAGTTTATGGTTTTTCCAGTAATCATGTATGAATGTGAGAACTGGACCATAAAGAAGGCTGAAGGCCAAAGAATTGATGTTTTCAAACTGTGGTGCTGGAAAAGACTCTTGAGAGTCCCTTGGACAGGAAGGAGATCAAATCAGTCAATTCTAAAGGAAGTCAACCCTGAATGTTCACTGGAAGGACTGATGCTGAAGCTGAAACTCAAATACTTTTGGCCACCTGATGCAAAGAACTGACTCATTGGAAAAGACCTGATGCTGGGACAGATTGAGAACAGGGGGAAAAGGGGGTGACAGAGGATGAGATGGTTAGATGGTGTCACTGAATAAATGGACATGAGTTTGAGCAAACTCCAGGAGATAGCAAAAGACAGGGAAACCTGGCATGCTGTAGTCCATGGGGTTGCAAAGACTCAGAGACAACTGAGGGACTGAACAACAACAACAACAACTCTCCTCATGCTCTCTGTGGGCCAACTGCCCTTTTGTTTCAGTTTCTCAAATGTCTTATAGTCTTTCCCATCTCTCCTCATTTGCATCATATAGATCCATCTTGCATAGATTAATAGCATTAGTGGTCTCAATTTTTCACTCTTCCGTATATCCATGCCCACTGGCATTTAATATTGTAATACCCTTCCACTCTCACTAAAGACCTGCATATCTTATCTGCTTTAGCCAATGGAAAGTTAGCATAAGTGAAAGTGCACCAATTCAAAAACTAAGCATTGAGAAATATTTTATGTCTTCTCATCCCTGTTATCAAATTAAGACTTAAACAGAAGAAAGTAGGGAAAACCACTAAACCATTCAGGTGGAAGTGACAAACAGATTCAAGGGGTTATATCTGATAGACAAAGTGCCTGAAGAACTATGGATGGAGGTTTGTGACATTGATAGGAGGCAGTAATCAAGATCATCTCCCCCCACCCCCCCCAAAAAAAATAAATGCAGAAAGGCAAAATGGTTGTCTGAGGAGGCCTTACAAATAGCTGAGAAAAGAAGAGAAATGAAAGCAAATGGAGAAAAGGAAAGCTATATCCATCAGAATGCAGAGTTCCAAAAAATATCAAGGAGATATAAGAAAGCCTTCCTCAAGGATCAATGCAAAGAAATAGAGCAAAAGAATAGAATGGGAAAGACTACAGATTTCCTTCAAGAAAATTAGAGATACCAAGGGAACATTTCATGCAAAGATGGCACAATAAAGGATTTAAACGTTATGGACCTAGCAGAAGAGATTAAGAAGAGGTGTCAAGAATACACAGAAGAATGATACAAAAAAGATCTTCATGACCCAGATAACCATGATGGTGTGATCACTCACCTAGAGCCAGACATCCTGGAATGCGAAGTCAAGTGGGCCTTAGGAAGCATCACTATGAGCAAAGTAAGTGGAGGTGATGGAATTCCAGACGAGCTATTTCAAATCCTAAAAGATGATGCTGTGAAAGTGCTGCAGTCAATATGTCAACAAATTTTGAAAACTCAGCAGTAGCCACAGGACTGGAATAGGTCAGTTTTCACTCCAGTCCCAAAGGAAGGCAATGCCAAAGAATGTTCAAACTACCTCACAATTGCACTCATCTCACATGCTAGGAAAGTAATGATCAAAATTCTCCAAGTTAGGCTTCAAGAGTATGTGAACCGAGAACTTCCAGATGTTCAAGCTGTATTTAGAAAAGGCAGAGGAACCAGAGATCAAATTGTCAACATCTGCTGGATCATAGAAAAAGCAAAAGAGTTCCATAAAAGCATCTGCTGCTGCTGCTGCTAAGTCGCTTTAGTTGTGTCCAACTCTGTGCGACCCCATGGATGGCAGCCCACCAGGCTCCTCTGTCCCTGGGATTCTCCAGGCAAGAACACTGGAGTGGGTTGCCATTTCCTTCTCCAATGCATGAAAGTGAAAAGTGAAAGTGAAGTCTCTCAGTCGTGTCCGACTCTTAGCGACCCCATGGACTGCAGCCTACCAGGCTCCTCCATCCATGGGACTTTCCAGGCAAGAGTACTGGAGTGGGGTACCATTGCCTTCTCCGAGAAAAGCATCTACATCTGCTTTATTAATTATGCCAAAGCCTTTGACTGTGTGGGTCACAATAAACTGTGGAAAATTCTGAAAGAGATGGGAATACCAGACCACCTGACCAGCCTCCTGAGAAATATGTATGCAGGTCAAGAAGCAACAGTTAGAACTGGACATGAAACAGTGAACTGGTTCAAAATTGGGAAAGGAGTACGTCAAGGCTGTATATTGTCATCCTGCTTGTTTAACTTATATGCAGAGTACATCATGTGAAATGTCTGGCTGGATGAAGCACAAGCTGGAATCAAGATTTCTAGGAGAAATATCAATAACCTCAGATATACAGATAACACCACCCTTATGGCAGAAAGCTAAGAGGAACTAAAAAGCCTCTTGATGAAAGTGAAAGAGGAGAGTGAAAAATCTGGCTTAAAACTCATTCAAAAAATGAAGATCAAGGCGTCTGGTCCCATCACTTCATGGCAAATTGATGGGAAACAATGGAAACAGTGACAGACTTTGTTTTCTTGGTCTCCAAATTCACTCTGGATAGTGACTGCAGCCATGAAATTAGAAGACACTTGCTCCTTGGAAGAAAAATTATGACTAACATAGACAGCATTTTTAAAGGCAGAGACATTACTTTGCCTACAAAGGTCTGTCTAGCCAAAGCTATATTTTTTTCCAGTGATTTTGTATGGATGTGAGATTTGGACCACAAAAAAGGCTGAGCACTGATGAATCGATGCTTTTGAATTGTAGTGTTGGAGAAGACTCTTGAGAGTCCCTTGAACTGCAAGGAGATCAAACCAATCAATCCTAAAGGAAATCAATCCTGATATTCATTGGAATGATCCCGAATTTGTAGCTCCCATAATTTGGCCATCTAATTCCAAGAAGTAAGTCATTCGAAAAGACCTTGATGCTGGGAAAGATTGAAGAAAGGAGAAGAAGGATGAGATGGTTGGATGACATCACCGACTTGATGGACATGAGTTTTAGCAAGCACCGGGAGTTAGTGATGGACAGGGAAGCCTGCCATGCTGCAGTCCATGGGTTCACAAAGAGTCAGACATGAATGAGCAACTAAATTGAACTTAACTGATCCCTGTTACCAATCCAAAACAATCCCAAACATAATCGGTAGAACCTCAGATGACCTACTGATATCTGAAGGCAAAGTAAATGCTTATTGTTATATGACATTGAGATTCTGTGATTTTTATGCAGCATTAATGTGGCAGGACCTGACTGATAAACTCCTCAATCCAATATTACATAGATTCTGTTTATTCTAGTGCCTATCATCCCACTGATTCATTTCTGACCTTTAAAATATTCTAACTAGTCTCCCTATTTCTAGGCCTTCCCTCCTCCAGCTAAACCTCCACACTGCTTCCATAATTCAAAAAAAAAAAAATAATCATGTTACTATCCTGCTTAAAATTCTTTGATATGTCTCCATTGCCTTCAGGAAAAGATCCAAACCCATAATCCTCACATTTCAGGCTTCCTTTCTATGCTGCTTTTACCTTTAAAACCTCATCTGCTCTGTCCTTCCTGGCATCCTCCAATTACAATGCTCAAACCTTTTCTGTACTTTAAAGCCTATATACCATTACTCTTCCCTCTGTTCCCTTTACTTCCTTCATTTGGATAATATCCACTGTCAGCTTTCTAGGTGAACTCAAATATCAGCTTTTCTGTGCAGCCTTCCCTGATTCCCTTCACTTCTTCTCAAATAGAAGATATCATGCCTCTCCTTTGTGCTTCCATGAGGAGCTGTTTAGCTCACATTTCCTTTCACCTTGGGTTATAATTAGTTCCTTAAGCAGTCACCTTCCACACTCCCTGGGAACTTTCTCATGTTATTTTTCCCTAGTCCCCTTCCTCACTCACACAACCTCCCCATATCTAACACAGAACCTTGAACAGAATAAGTAATGTGTGTTGCAAAGAAAGAATACTCTAATTTTAAGCCCTTAATGATAGACCTTTAAGGTATTACATTAGGGGCAGTTCAGTCAGTTCAGTTCAGTCGCTCCATCATGTCCGACTCTGCGACCCCATGGACTACAGCACGTCAGGCCTCCCTGTCCATCACCAACTCCTGAATTTTACTCAAACTCATGTCCATTGAGTCAATGATACCATCCAACCATCTCATCCTCTGTGGTCCCCTTCTCCTCCCGCCTTCAATCTTTCCTGGCATCAGGGTCTTTTCCTATGAGTCAGCTCTTCACATCAGGTGGCCAAAGGATTGGAGTTTCAGCTTCAACATCAGTCCTTCCAATGAATATTCAGGACTGATTTCCTTTAGGATGGACTGGTTTGATCTCCTTGCAGTCCAAAGGACTCTCAAGAGTCTTCTCCAACACCACAGTACAAAAGCATCAATCCTTCGATGCTCAGCTTCCTTTATAGTACAACTCTCAAACTATCTTCCCTTCCCTGCCTTCACATTTCCAACCATAATCCACTAATAAGAAAGTAATTGGGGGTAACGAGCTCTCCTTTTGAAAGTTATATAACACCTGGGAGCAGGGAAGAGTCTTCATTAGTGTACAGCCTAGGTCTTTCCTCTCATGTATTTACCTGAGATAAGTTAACAAGCACTTTGTTGTATAAAGGAATTGAGCAAGGATGTTGTATAGATTTTTATGGGATGCACATTCCAGCTGTAAGTGATGCCATTTAGATAGATCCATGGTAGGGTAGGATGGGGTTGGGGCTAAGTATGGTGACTCTGAAACACAGGTAACAGAAGGGAGAGTAACCAGAGAGTACTGAGGAGGCCAAGAGAGGAGAAGAGAAGTGAAGAGAGATGAGACAAGGAGATGAGTAATAAAAAAAACAAAGGCTGGAGTCTATAGCAATTTTTCCATGTGCCTCTGGCCTACAAGCCTTTATTCTGCAGCAATCTTAGTACATGAAGACCATGATCCCACACAGAATTGCCTTTAGAGTAAACACACAATTTGTGGGTGGTCTGCCTACTAAGCCCCTGGTACCAGATATCCTCAGCCTTTGCTTCCATCTCCAACTTTATGCTTCAAGAAGTTTCCAAATACTTCTTAGTCTGTGTCTCTATTTCCCAGCTTACCACTGACTCTCTGTGTGACCTTGGGTGGGTACTTTCTCCTCGTTAGGCTTCTGAGTCTCCATTTATAGTGCGAGTGAGGGTTGGAAAATGATTTAAAAGGATTTGGCTCAAGGATACTGTGTATCTATGATTCCATAATGGTAAGGTCTGTTTATTAATGTGAGTGTGTATGTATGTATATGAATTTGGACATATCTCTGCCCCTTGAATGTTATTTAAGTTAAAAAATGGGTATATTTGATCCCAATGATCTCTTAAGGCCCTTCTAGGTTTTAAGTATCATAATCCCACAATTCTGCAAGCCAAGCCATTTCCCTTAATTCAGATCCTAGGGCTTCTCCTATTTTTTAAAAAATATATTTATTATCTTCCTATCCATTTTCCCTGTAGCTCAAGGATGCTTCCCCTCTTGCAATTCCCAGTAACATGAAGATTTCCAGGCCCTGCCCTAGATCTGGGGAGCTGCATTCCCCTCTGGCCACACCACTCTCAGCTCCAAAGAACTATAAAAATGCCAGCTGGTTGGAACAGTCTCCCATTGCTAATAGGTTTTTTCCAGTTGTCTTGAGAAACTAAATTATTCTCCAAATAAAGTCCACTTAGGTTTATAATAAATGTGATTTAAGTGAAAAAAATTATCACTCTTAGGCTGAGAAAACCATTCCAATCTCTTCAGGGAAGAAATGCCTTCATTAACCAGGGCCTCTCCCAGACTTTTCAAGGCAAGGACTTTACCCTGGGAGTTGCACTCAGAGAAATACAAAGGCTGTTGGACTGGAGTCAGCTCACAACTAGCCCCAGCCGTTCTGGGGGACACAGACATTCAGGGCCCATTGAGCCCTCAATGGGATCATCCTAGACAGCTCCCTGCCTTCACAATGAGCAGCCTTTCTTCCAAGCCAGACAGTTGAGAGAGATCTCTCCTATTTGTAAGGATATTTAGTCAGGGCTATGGTTTTTCCAGTGGTCATGTATGGATGTGAGAGTTGGACTATGAAGAGGATTGAGTGCAGAAGAAAGGATGCTTTTGAACTGTGGTGTTGGAGAAGACTCTTGAGAGTCCCTTGGACTGCAAGGAGATCCAACCAGTCCATCCTAAGGGAAATCAGTCCTGGGTGTTCATTGGAAGGACTTATGTTAAAGCTGAAACTCCAGTATTGTGGCCACCTGATGCAAAGAGCTGGCTCATTTGAAAAGACCCTGACATTGGGAAAGATTGAGGGCAGGAGGAGAAGAGGATGATAGAGGATGAGATGGTTGGATGGCATCACCAGCTCAATGGACATGAGTTTGGGTAAACTCTGGGAGTTGGTGATGGACAGGGAGGCCTGGCGTGCTGCGGTTCACGGGGTCTCAAAGAGTCAGACATGACTGAGCGACTGAACTGAACTGAACTTGGATATCTCATTGCACTATTTATGCCACAATTTAAATATCTGTAAGGATTCTTAAAGATCATCAGATCTAACTGCCTTATTGAAGAGATGGGGAGACTGAAGCCTAGGAGGAGAAAGGACTTGCTTAAGGTCACACTGTCAATCAGTGGCAAAGCTAGAATCTTCTCAACCTGTGGAAGAGCAAGAATCACATAGTAGTTTGATTTTTGCAAAATTTCCTTACCACATTCTTTGCACGTTATCAACCAGTGCTCTAGTCTAAGTCATCCTTGTCAGTTTTTGGTTTTGTATGAGTCCCCAATTTTTGGTTGCAAGGGAAACTATCAGGTAGTGGGACCTACACCTTTCTATAGTCTGGCACAAAGCATTTACCTGCCACACCTGATTATGCTTGGGACCTTGGTTATCTAACAGCATAAGCATATTATGAGCCCCTGGTATTTTTTAATGACTGCTCTAGCTGAATTCCCAGCCCCTTTATCCATAATCAAGGATAGCTGCCCCATCCTTCCTACAGACAGGAGCTGCTATCACCCGTGAAATTTCTGCTTCTCCCTAAGAAACACCTCTGAGAGCATGCCGCATAGAAGAAAATGGAATGGAATTTTTCAACTCTGGAAAACTTGGTGACTTAGCACTTTTCCATCCCAACTTCTGTTCTCCTCAGAACCCACCCTTACAACCAGGCCCCTATGCTGATAGTTAACCTAGTGCATTCTAGAACCATTTTGTTGTTCAGTCGCTCAGTTGTGTCTGACTCTTTGTGACCCCATGAACCACAGCACCCCAGGCTTCCCTGTCCTTCACTATTTTCCAGAGTTTGTTCAAACTCATGTCCAGAGTCAGTGATGCCATCCAACTATCTCATCTTCTGCCGTCCCCTTCTCCTCCTGCCTTCCCAGCATCTTTCCCAGCATCAGGGTCCTTTTCAATGAGTTGGCTCAGTGCATCAGGTGGCCAAATTATTGGATATTCAGTTTCAGCATCAATCCTTTCAATGAATATTCAGGTTTGATTCCCTTTGGATTGACTGATTTGATCTCCTTGCTGTCCAAGGGACTAGCACTATATATTGTCATAAACAAAACAGGAGGCCTGGCGATACATTTTAGGACAGTGTGAAAGAGGGACTTGTAAACTCTGTCACTGGAAAGTCTAGGGCACACAGAGAATATGATTCCCATTGCTGCATTCTTTATTCATTCATTTATCAATAGTTCATTCATTCTTTAACAGTCACCAAGTTTCTACTGTGGGTCAGGATATGTGTGAGATGCTGGGAACAAAGAAATAAAGAACAAACCATTATCTTCAAGGAGTTCGCAGATTAGTGGGAGTAGGTATGACAATGTTATAATACACAGTGATTTGTGTCAGATCAGGGTTAGGTACAAAGTGTTGAGTATATATGAATGTCTTATTTTGCTTAGGGAATTCAAGCAACATTTCATGAAGGATATAATTTTTCATTAATTTTGTAAGGACAAAAGGGAGTTTGCTGATAGAAGAGGAAAAGAGCACCCCAGAGGGACTACCATGGCTGAATTTTAATAACTACCACTTATTGAAAACCTACAATGTGTCAGGTACTTTATGCATTAACTCATTTAATCCTGACAGTAACCCTATGAAGTAGGTAATATTGTAACCTTATTTATAGATGGGTATCTGAGGGACAGAAATGTTAAATGACTTGCCCAAGGTTATTTTAACTAGGAAATAGGGGAGGTATTATTTGTATCCAAACAGTTGGACTTCAAAATTGGAGCTGTTAAACACTACATGATATTGTTTCTTTCAGACAGTACTGGGAAGCAACTTGACTGGCATGTAAGATTGGAGGAGTGAAAATGTCAAGAAGCAAGTTGCAAAAATTCTACTCAAAAGGTCATGTAGAAAAACAAAAAGGAGACATTAGAATGTGGGAGGCATTAGCATTAGTTATGACTCTCAGGCACAAATTCAGGTCTATGTGGAATACCCCATTTATTCACCTCTATGTAAAAAACTATTATCCCCTCCCAAGGAGACTTATGCAGGTGTCCAGAAAAATGGAAGAAGGACCTCTAATATCCAGTTTCTCATGGCCACCTCTGACACCCGCCAATACTTTGGCCACCTGATGCAAAAAACTGACTCATTGGAAAAGACCCTGATGCTGAGAAAGATTGAAGGTGGTCTCCTCCTTTTTTTTTTTTTTGGCAAATCATCAAAGCTTCTTAATCTTCTTGAAAGGAGATGACATATTCCTATGAATTTGTAGACAGACACATATATTTCTGTATCTCCATTTTGGCCTATTTCAATCACCTTACTCAGAGTACCTTGCAGTATATGTTTCACACATATAGAAGAGGATGACAGAGGATGAGATGGTTGGATGGCATCACCGACTTGATGGAGATGAGTTTGAGTAAGTTCCGGGTATTGGTGATGGACAGGGAATCCTGGCATGCTGCAATCCATGGAGTTGCAAAGAGTCGGACACGACTGAGCGACTGAACTGAATGTCTATGAATGGGGCAAGTTGGAAATCGCTTGTGGTAATAGGGCCCCAGGCAACTGCTGTCTTTGGACTTGTTCTGGAAAGAGTTTTGTTAGGCTCAAGAGAGGTAGTATTTGAGATGTGGAAGGAAGCTAGGAGGTAAAAGAAGTCATTTCCTGAGATGTGGTGCCAATGAGGTACCTCTGAGTTAACTCAGAGATGGTTTGTCTTCTGGCCACAAAAATTTGCTTTTGAAATTTGACTTCATTAATAAGATTTCTTTTTCCATCATTCTTTCTGTTCTTTATCTTTTTAGCAGTTAATTTTGTGTGTGTGTGAAATAGCAGTCACTTTCAGTTATGATGTAAAGAAGCAGAAAAGTTGTGTGCCAGACACTGCTTGTCCTTACCCAATATCCATTCTCTTCTCCTTCCTAGCTAACAGAACTCTGGTCCCAGAAGCGATGGGGAAAACCTACATCTCTTAGCCTCCCTTGGTTTGCAGAGGGTAGCCAGAAGACTTAGTTCTGACTGATGATATGCAAGCAGAAGTCACTGTGTAGCAATTTCATAAAAGAGTTTTTAAAAGAAGGTAGACTCAACGGCGGAGAAGGCAATGGCACCCCACTCCAGTACTCTTGCCTGGAAAATCCCCTGGACAGAGGAGCCTGGTAGGCTGCAGTCCATGGGGTCGTGCAGAGTCGGACACGACTGAGTGACTTCACTTTCACTTTTCACTTTCATGCACTGGAGAAGGAAATGGCAACCCACTCCAGTGTTCTTGCCTGGAGAATCCCAGGGACGGAGGAGCCTGGTGGGCTGCCACCTGTGGTGCCGCACAGAGTCGGACACGACTGAAGCAACTTAGCAACAGCAGCAGCAGACTCAATGGACACATAACATTTTGCTTTTCCTGTCCTTTCTTCTTATCATGCAGACATGATGCCTGGTGCTACAGGGGCTATTTGTCTTATATATAGACTTCTATATATACCCTGAGGATGATACTGCAGGAAAGAATAATAGAGTATAAAGACACAGGGGCCTGTTGGCAACCAGTAACCAAATTTCTGTCCCTATGAATTTGTTTTTTCTGGATATTTCATATAAATATAATCATGTAATATGTGGTCTTTTGTGTCTGGCTTCCTTCATTTAGCATAAAATTTTTAAGGTTCATCCATATTGTAGTTCATTCATACTTCATTCTTTCTAATGGTTGAATAATACTCAACTGTACAGATACATCACATTTTGTTTGCCCATCCATCAAATGATAGCATTTGGCTTATTTCAGGTTTTTAGCTACTATGAATAACACTCCTATGAACCTAGGAGAAGAATTGCAGGTCATATAGTGACTCTATATTTAGCATTGTAAGAAAGTACTGGATTTTGTAATGAGGGGCATTTTTAAGTATGGGAAGTTTTAGGTTTATTTTGTGGATTTATTTGGTGAATATAGCTACCAAGAATCTACTCTGTGCATAAGAAGATGAAAATATTGGGTTGGCCAAAAAGTTCGTTCAGAACCCAAATGAACTTTTTGGCCAACACAACATATCAAATAAATACAGTTCAGGCAAGGTGAAAGGGAAGAGGTACTTCATTTTTGCTGATGGAATCAGAGAGGGTTTCAGGGAGAAATTGTCATTTGGTTAATCCTTGAAAGATGAATAAGATTTCCTTAAGTAGATGAAAGGGAGTGGAATAGGATGGACAGGGTTTTCCAAGTAGTCAGAGGAGTATAGCAAAAACAGCAGTTTTGGAAAGGATATGACAATGTCAGCTGAAGCACAGGCTTCAGAAAATGATGAGTTGATTAGTAAAAGAAGGCAGGGCTAGATCATAGAAAGCCTCAAATGCCATACAAAAGATTTGAGAGTTTATTTCACCTATGGCTGATTCATGTTGATGTTTGACAGGAAACAGAAAAATTCTGTGAAGCAATTATCCTTCAATAAAAAATAAATTTAAAAAAAGCAACGAAAAGCCACTGTAGGTTTTTGCTGATACAAGTGACATTTTGAGTTGAGTGTTTTAGGAAACCCAATACTGGTGCACTGTTTTTCTTTCCATAGGATTACTGTGACATTGACTAGAAAATGAAGCTAGAGAATGTTAGTGCTGTGAAACATATACTATGAAGTACTCTGAGTAAGGTGATTAAAATAGGCCAAAGTGGAGGTACAGAAATATATGTGTCTATGAGTTCATAGGAATATGTCATCTCCTTTCAAGAAGATTAAGAAGCTTCTATGATTTGCAAAAAATAAAAATAAAAAAGACACAGGGGCCTGAATATCCAGTGGGTTCTGGACTCTAACACTTAATATCTTGTTAAATATATATGCATGTATATGAAACCTACTTGTTTAAACCTCTGGGTTTGTTTGTATGTTTGTTTGCTTTTATTTTTAATAGTTGTTGCCAAATGCAATCCAGATTGGTATAGTTTGCATACCTTCTTAAGCTGGAGTTTAAAGAATAGTGGGATGACAGAATCTCTAAGAAAGAGATGAAAGAGGTGATCCTGAGGGGAAAGTTGGAGGACGGCCCCCCTTCCTTCTTGTAGGCCTTTCTTCCCAAGCTCCTCTTTATCCAAACCAGGGAATTTCTTCTGTTCTGATTAAACCAGAGAGGCTGTTCCCTTACAGGGGTGGCAGTGAGAAAGAGCCTTCAAGAGAGAGCGAAACCCAGGAGGTAAAATATGGGCATCTGATACAAGCTGTACCTTCCCTCCTACATCTCTGTCTTTTGGAACTCTTCTCTGGCAAAACCTAGGATGTTCCCTGTTCTATTTCTTTTTAAATATGCAAATGTAATGATTTAATGACTACAAACAAGACAAAGTGATAAAATTGTGCTTCTTTTAGAGACTGGTGACAATGAGATGTTTAGCTATAATTTTCCCATACCAACTTGAAACAATATTCATATTGAATAAACACCTTCACAAATGAATCATGAGTGATGAATATACACAGAATTTGAACAAAACAAGTCATAAATTGAAAATTATTGGAATTATTCATATTTCAATTCAAAATGTTTTTTGTATTTAAAATTTGATACCTGTAGATCACAGTAAAATGATTGTATTTTCAGACATTACAGATAAAGTATATCATCATTTATAATGATTAAAGTACCACTTAAATTAGAAAATATTGCTATACCTCATAACAAAAAAGAAAAAAATCCTGGTTTGTTTAAAATATAAACATTTTGGAGCCTTTCAAGATGGTGGATAAATAAGACAAGGAGATCACCTCCCTGCCCCCCAAATACATCAAAAATTTATCTGCCTGCGGAACATACAGAACACCTCATGAATGCTGGCAAAGGATCTGAGACATCCAAAAAGGCAAGCCAATCTCTTCAAAATGAGGTAGGGCAAAAGATAAAGATTTAAAAAGAGACAAAAGATTTTGGGACAGGGACCTGCACCCTGGGGAGGGAGTCCTGAAGGAGGAAAAGTTTCCACACACTAGGAAACCCTCTCATGGGCAGTGTCGGAGGGAGTTTTGGAGCCTCAGGGGGAAGTGCAGTGACAGGTGCTCTGAAGGCAAAATTAAGAATTCACCACAGAGATCATTGCCAAGCAGCACGTCCCAGCAGAGAGGTGGCTCACATGCCCATGCTTGCAGTGAGTAGGGGCTGGGTGCTCAGGCTCAGGCTTCAGGGGTTGGACTTCAGGGAGAGTGCCAGGGTTGAATTCTATGAAGATACTCTCAGGGAGCTAGTATGACACAGCTGAGGGAGTCCAGAGAAAAGCCTGGGCCTGTCAGCGAGGTAAAATGTCATTGCCTCGGGAATGCTCTCTCTGCATGCGCAGAACACAGAATCTTACATATGCGAATGCCGAAGGGCAATGAGCTGGCTGTGACTCCAGAGGTAGAAGAGCTGGTGCAAGCGCCAGAGGTGGAAGACAGGTTGCTGCTATGGTCTCAGCCCCAGGGTCACAGGTGCCACCAAGCTGTGAGTGGGCACGGGTTGCTGCCCATAACTTCCTGGGAGCCTGAGCAGCTTGGCTTTGCCAAAGGACCCACAACCCAGGCCCAACTCCCCCTGGGGGAGGTGTACAACTTTCTTCAGACTGTGGCTACTTCCTGCAGGTCTCAGGCATGGCTGGCACTCTGCACACACCCCAGCTATGTCTACCATATTCCTCTCTCTCCCTAACCCAACTGAGCAAGTGAGCACTAAAAAGCTTCTACTTTCACCACTCCCCCATGTCTGGGTAGAGAACAGACACTGGAGGGTGACTTGCAAGCAGAGGCGGGCCCAAAACCAAAGTGGAACACCAGGGGCTGTGCGAGTAAAGAGAGAAAGGGAAAGTGCTTCTACAGCCACAGGTACAGTAGATTAAATCTCAGTAATAAGCCTGAGACTATGGAATTGAAGGGCAACTGTACACTTTTACAACTACACTCAAAAATGATGTCCTTTTCATTATAGGGGACTGGAATGCAAAAGTAGGAAGTCAAGAAACACCTGGAGTAACAGGCAAATTGGGCCTTGGAATACGGAATGAAGCAGGGCAAAGACTAATACAGTTTTGCCAAGAAAATGCACTGGTCATAGCAAACACCCTCCTCCAACAACACAAGAGAAGACTCTACGCATGGACGTCACCAGATGGTCAACACTGAAATCAGATTGATTATATTCTTTGCAGCCAAAGATGGAGAAGCTCTATACAGTCAGCAAAAACAAGACTGGGAGCTGACTGTGGCTCAGATCAAGAACTCCTTATTGCCAAATTCAGACTTAAATTGAAGAAAGTAGGGAAAACCACTAGACCATTCAGGCATGACCGAAATCAAATCCCTTATGATTATACAGTGGAAGTGAGAAATAGATTTAAGGGCCTAGATCTGATAGATAGAGTGCCGGATGAACTATGGATGGAGGTTCGTGATATTGTACAGGAGACAAGGATCAAGACCATCCCCATGGAAAAGAAATGCAAAAAACAAAATGACTGCCTGAGGAGGCCATAACAAATAGCTGTGAAAAGAAGAGAAGTGAAAAGCAAAGGAGAAAAGGAAAGATATAAGCATCTGAATGCAGAGTTCCAAAGAATAGCAAAGAGAGATAAGAAAGCCTTACTCAGCAATCAATGCAAAGAAAAAGAGGAAAACAACAGAATGGGAAAGACTAGAGATCTCTTCAAGAAAATAAGAGATACCAAGGGAACATTCCATGCAAAGATGGGCTTGATAAAGGACAGAAATGGTATGGACCAGAAGCAGACAATATTAAGTAGAGGTGGCAAGAATACACAGAAGAACTGTACAAAAAAATATCTTCATGACCAAGATAATCACGATGGTGTGATCACTGACCTAGAGCCAGACATCCTGGAATGTGAAGTCAAGTGGGCCTTAGAAAGCATCACTATGAACAAAGCTTGTGGAGGTGATGGAATTCCAGTTGAGCTATTTGAAATCCTGAAAGATGATGCTGTGAAAGTGCTGCACTCAATATGCCAGCAAATTTGGAAAACTCAGCAGTGGCCACAGGACTGGAAAAGGTCAGTTTTCATTCCAATCCCAAAGAAAGGCAATGCCAAAGAATGCTAAAACTACCACGAAAGTGCACTCATCTCACACGCTGGTAAAGTAATGCTCAAAATTCTCCAAGCTAGGCTTCAGCAATATGTGAACGGTGAACTTCCAGATGTTCAAGCTGGTTTTAGAAAAGGCAGAAGAACCAGAGATCAAATTGCCAACATCCGCTGGATCATGGAAAAAGCAAGAGAGTTCCAGAAAAACATCTATTTTTGCTTTATTGACTATGCCAAAGCCTTTGACTGTATGGATCACAATAAACTGTGGAAAATTCTTCAAGAGATGGGAATACCAGACCACCTGACCTGCCTCTTGAGAAATTTGTATGCAGGTCAGGAAGCAACAGTTAGAACTGGACATGGAACAACAGACTGGTTCCAAATAGGAAAAGAAGTACGCCAAGACTATATATTGTCACCCTGCTTATTGAACTTATATGCAGAGTACATCATGATAAACTGGGCTGGAAGAAGCACAAGCTGGAATCAAGATTGCTGGGAGAAATAACAATAACCTCAGATATGCAGATGATGGCAGAAAGTAAAGAGGAACTCAAAAGCCTCTTGATGAAAGTGAAAGTGGAGAGTGAAAAAGTTGGTTTAAAGCTCAACATTCAGAAAACTAAGATCATGGCATCTGGTCCCATCACTTCATGGGAAATAGACGGGGAAACAGTGGAAACAGTGTCAGACTTTATTTTCTGGGGCTCCAAAATCAATGCAGATGGTGACTACAGCCATGAAATTAAAAGAGGCTTACTCCTTGGAAGAAATTTATGACCAACCTAGATATCATATTGAAAAGCAGAGACATTACTTTGCCGACAAAGGTCCGTCTAGTCAAGGCTATTTTTCCAGGGGTCATGTTTGGATGTGAGTGTTGGACTTTAAGAACGCTGAGTGCTGAAGAATTGATGCTTTTGAATTGTGGTGTTGGAGAAGAGTCTTGAGAGTCCCTTGGACTGCAAGGAGATCCAACCAGTCCATTCTGAAGGAGATCAGCCCTGGGATTTCTTTGGAAGGAATGATGCTAAAGTTGAAACTCCAGTACTTTGGCAACTCATGCGAAGAGTTGACTCATTGGAAAAGACTCTGATGCTGGGAGGGATTGGGAGCAGGAGGAGAAGGGGATGACGGAGGATGAAATGGCTGGATGGCATCACTGACTCGATGGACCTGCGTCTGAGTGAACTCCGGGAGTTGGTGATGGACATGGAGGCCTGGCATGCTGCAATTCATGGGGTCACAAAGAGTCGGACAAGACTGAGTGACTGAACTGAACTGAACTGAACTGTACACTTTGAGAGCAGTTACAAGCTGGAGTAAAGCAAGATCTGAGTAAGAGCTGATCCCCCACTGCCTAAAGGAGGTCCAGAGGCCTTCATAGAGTTATTAGAGCACTTTCTAAGTAGGAAGAATGGCTGGAAGAAATTGTATGGAGAGAAAATGAGGAATCACAAGGATATTCTTCTTACTACCACTTTCTCTATATTTTCCCCAGTATTTCCTATTTTTTATCATTTTCATATCTAATGTTTTTAATTTTTTTAATTTTTATTTATTTATAACATAACATTTCCTTTTTAAAAACACTTTAATAGAAATCCATTTTATCTTTTTCCCTAGTTTTACAGTACTGTTTAGTTATACTGCATTTTTATCCTGTTTTTGATTTTGTATTTTTGCTAGTCTAATTTTTAGTACTCATTTTCACTTATGGTTTGTTTATTGGCTAGATTACTCTATTCTTGTTGACTCCTGTTTTTCCCTCTTTTCCCCCTTTCTTTTCTCTCCTCCTTTTATTTGTGAGTCTCTTTGGGTGTTCTTTGCTGTTGACTGTCATTTTATCATTAATATTAGCATTTTGTCCTCTGTGCTATGTGGCCTGTAAAGTTTTGGTGCTACAGTAAGGAGTTGGGCCTGAAACCCATTGTGGGAGAGCTAAGTCCAAACCATTGGACCACCAGAGAATTGATGACCCAATTGAACATTAATCAGTGAGAGCCCTTCCAAAGCCTCCATCTCAACACTAAGACCAAGATCCATGCAAAGGCCACCAAGCTCCAGTGTCTGATGCGTCATTCAAAACCTTTAGCCAAACAGGAACAAAACCCTTCCCATTAACAGAAAGGCACCCCAAAGCTATACAAAACCCACAGACATCCAAGACATATTACTGGACATGGTGCTGCTCTTCAGATAAACAAGATCCAGCTCCATCCATCAGAAAAAAGGCACAAGTTCCCCAACTAGGACACTCTCAATGCATTGATTGAACCTTACCCATGGGGAACAGACACCACAATTAAGGGGAACTACAATATTCAAGCCTGCAGAGAAGAGACTCAAAACACAGTAAGTTAAACAAAATGAAAAGACAGAGAAACATACAGCAGATGAAGGAATAGTAAAAACCCACATGACCAAACAAATGAAGAGGAAATAAGCAGTCTATCTGAAAAAGAATTCAGAGTAATGATAGTAAAGATGACCCAAAATCTTGGAAATAAAATGGAGGCACAGATAAGTAAACTGGAGGCACTTACCAAGAAGATGCAAGAACTGTTTAACAAGGATCTAGAAGAATTAAAGAATTGACAATCAACAATGAACAACACTGAGATGAAACAATAACTGAGATGAAAAATACACTAGAAGAAATGAATAGCAGAATAACTGAGGCAGAAGACTGGATAAATGAACTGGAAGATAGAATAGTGGAAATAACTGAAGAGAGCAGAGTAAGGAAAAATGAATAAAAAGAAATAAGGAGAGTCTCAGAGACCTCTGGAACAACACCAATTGCACCAAAAATTGAATTATAGGTGTCTCAGAAGAAGAAGACCAAAAGAAAGTATATGAGAAAACATTTGAGGAAATTATAGTCAAAAACTGCCCTAACATGGGAAAAGAAGCAGCCACCCAAGTCCAGGAAGCTCAGAGTCCCATACAGGATGAATGCAAAGAGAAACATGCCAAAACACATTAATCAAACTAGCAAAAATTTAACACAAAGAAAAAAATATTAAAAGCATCAAGGAAAATAACAGATGATATGCGAGGTGATCCCCATAAGTCTAACAGCTGACATTTCAACAGAAACTCTCAGGCCAGAAGGGTGTGGCAGCATACACTTAAAATGATGAAAGGGGAAAAAAAAATTACAAAAATTACTCTCTCCAGCAAGAATCTGTTTCAGATTCGAAGGAGAAATCAACAGTTTAACAGACAAGCAATAGTTAAAGAGAATATAGCACCACAACCACCCAAAGAAGAACTAAAGAACCTCTTAAAAAAGGTGAAAGAGGAAAACTTAAAATTGAACATTCAAAAAACAAAGATCATGGCATCTGGTCCCATCATTTCATGGGAAATAGATGAGCAATAGAAACAGTGACAGACTTTATTTTTTGGGTCTCCAAAATCACTGCAGATGGTGACTGCAGCCATGAAATTAAAAGATGTTTGCTCCTTGGAAGAAAAGCTATGACCAACCTAGACAGCATATTAAAAAGCAGAGACATTACTTTGCCAACAAAGGTCCATCTAGTCAAAGTTATGATTTTTTCCAGTAGTCATGTATGGATTTGTGAGAGTTGAACCATAAAGAAGGCTAAGCACTGAAGAATTGATGCTTTTGAACTGTGGTGTTGGAGAAGACTCTTGAGAGTCCCTTGGACTGCAAGGAGATCCAACCAGTCCATACTAAAGGAAATCAGTCCTCAATATTCATTGGAAAAATGATATGCTGAAGTTGAAACTCCAATACTTTGGCCACCTGATGCGAAGAGCTGACTCATTAGAAAATACCCTGATGCTGAGAAAGACTGAAGGCAGGGGAAGGAGAGGACAAAGCATGAGATGGTTGGATAGCATCATCGACTCAATAGACATGAGTTTGAGCAAACCCCGGGAGATAGTGAAGGACAGGGAACCCTGGAGTGCTGCAGTCCATGGGGTCTCAAAAAAGTGAGACACGAATGAGCAACTGAACAACATCTTTTCTCTTAGTGCTTTCAAATCTTTTCCTGTTTCTTTGACTTTTGATATTTTAATTATAAACTTTATTCAGTTTATCCCAATCAGATTCAACCTATTTGGGGTCCTTTGGCCTCATGGATGTAGATGTCCATTTCTTTCCCCAGATTTGCAACTTTTTGGTCATTACTGCTTTAAATATACTTTCTGTCCCTTTTACTTTTTCTTCTCTTTCTTGGATTCCCCCAATGAAGACATTGTTAAATAATGTCCCAAGAGTTCTATAGGTTTTCCTTTTATTCTTTCTGCTCCTCTGACAGTAATTTCAAATACTCTGTCTTCTAGATCACTGATTCTCCTGCATCATCAAATCTACTGCTGATTCTATTTAATTCTTCAGGTTAATCATTTTATTCTTCAGCTGTAGCATTTATGAACTGGTTTTTTATGGTTTATATTTTTGTTGTTGATCCTATCTTTTTTGTTCATACATTATTTTCTTAATTTTGTTTAGTTGTCTGTATTTACATTCTTATAGCTCACTAAACTTCAATAGGATTATTCTGAATTCTTTATCTCACAGTTCATAGATCTTCATTTACTTAGGATCAGTTATTGGATCTTAATTAGAGTCCCTTTGTGGTTCTGTTTACCTGAGATTTCATGATCCTTGATTCCTTACATTTGTATCTGTATATTAGAGTAAGTGGTCTCCTCTTCCTGACTTTACAAGTTTGCTTTGGCAGAGAACCCTTCACAACTCTTCACCTGAACAGTCAACTCAAGTTTTGGTCCTTGTAGTGTGACCTGATATCATCTGGCAGGTGGGGCTTGCTATCTGTGTCTTTCTCTGGGAGAGCTTACTGCTCAAGCTCGAGGTCAGATGGAGTGCCTCTTGCTTAAAACATTTGAATAAGACCTCAGACTTGCTTCCCTGTCCAAGTGAAGCTATAGGATGGGCTCCATGATTTCCCATTTTCTCTGATAGGTTTTCTGGATGGTCAGGAGTGGGTACTATATTCAATAGTTGATGGAACTATGAATCAGTTCTTCTGTCCATGCAGAGCAGAAGAATGGGTACCAAGGCCAGCAAGTCTTGTTGTTTAGGGACTCAAGCCAAATAGAACTGTGTACTGAATTCTGTGGCTATATGGACCCACTTGCTTTGCTCTGTTGTTGGGGAGAGTCATTGGCTTGGATATCTGCTCAAGTGTCACCATAAGCAGGGGTTAAGGGATGGATCGATTACTCAGCTTAGTATATACTGTTATTAGGTTTCTTGTTTGAGCAGGCTGAAGGGTGTATGTAGCAGTTGCTGAGGCTACAAATTAATTTCCCTTCCCAGGTGTAGCCATCATACAGGCCTAATGTTAGTAAAGCTCTTGTTTGGAGACCAAACTAGGCAGAACTGTCACAAAATTCCCCAGACTGGTGGGCCATTGCTTGACTCTGCAAATGGGCAGGCTGCCTGCTGGGCTCTCCACTCAAGTGCCAGTGTAATGAGGGTTGTAGAATGGACTACACAGATTCCTGGGAGTTCTGATTAGGTTTCCTGGTAAGGTAGGGTTCATGGCTATACACGGCCATGAGGGCTATGGACTACCTTACCTGTCTATGTAGGCCTATAAAAAAGGCCCCGAGGCTGCCATGTTTCTTGTTTGGGAACCACATCACACTATTCACTTGGATGCTATTAGACTTGGCAGACTTCTAGATGCTCTGACCAAGCTTTCTGGTCAGGTGGGA
Organism: Bos javanicus; assembly: GCF_032452875.1. Taxonomy (NCBI): domain Eukaryota; kingdom Metazoa; phylum Chordata; class Mammalia; order Artiodactyla; family Bovidae; genus Bos; species Bos javanicus. The sequence continues at coordinate 84,978,285 of NC_083897.1, read as the reverse complement.
CTGGGAGCTTCATTAAGCAGCAGGCAGGACTGTTAATCTCTCTGCACTGTGGGGCAGCAGAACAGCTCCAAGTCTGAAAAGGCATGTTGCCTGAGGATCCTGAATCAGGCAGACTTGTGCCCTGTCAAGTTCTCTGGTAAGACTGGGCCACTATCTTGGCTCTGAAGATGAGTAATTCTGCAGGTTGAGATATCCATTTGGGTGCTGCTGTCAGTAGGAACTCAGTCTGTCAAGACTCAAGTGCTTGTTGATGAAAGCCCTGTCTCCATCACTATTTGACCCCAGTAGTCAAGTCCCACAGATTGTCTGGTTATCTTATGAGGCAAGATCTGAGTGGATCTTCTGAGAAGTAACCCACAACATTGGAGCAGCTGAATGTCCACCTTGGGCTCTCTTTTTCCCAATGAAGATGCTGTAAGCTCATGGGGGCTCTCTCAGTGCAGTGCAGTGACAGCTAAAACTGAGTCAATTCAAAGAAACTTAACCTATCAGGGTTATAAGTTTCATTAGAGTAGACTATATAGTCTAATGTCCTATGAATATGGATAGGGATACTGAGACCTAGAACTCAAGCATAAAATTTAGTAGTAATACCAAGCTTCATAGTCTTAGACTAGTTTTCTTTCTAATATGCCTGGCCCAGAGAACATGCATGGGGATCGTTCACTAAAGGAATGAATAAATGGGTTTAATATCATACCTAAACTGAAACAAGTGGTTCTGATAATGCTGTGGGAATGGAGATAAATAGAGCAGGCTTATTAATATCAAACCAGAAGCTCTTAGAAGACAAGAGCAAGGTTTCCTGATCTCTTCCTACATACTTATTTTATTTTAATGTGGCCCAATAAGAACTATCAGAAACCTAGAAAAAATGCCTAATGAGAACAATGAGTGATTCTGCTCTCAAAAAACTCTCTGTCTCTGCCTCTTTGCCTTTCTCTGTCTTTCTCTCACACACACACACAATTCCTCTTTTGCCAAGAAGCAGGATATCCTGTAAGGAAGCTGGCATATTGTGGCATTAAAAAGAGCACTGGAGCTGGACTCAGAGAATTCTATGTTTGGATTAAAGCTCGGCAACTTACAACCTGTATGACAAATTATGTAACTTCTCTGAGCTTGTTTCCTCATTTGTCCAATGAGAATTAAAAAACCTCCTCACAGTGTTGCTGGGAAGAGTAGATGAGATGATTTAATAAAAAGTTGATTAAATAATGGTTAATAATGTATTGAGTCCCTATATGACCAACCTAGATAGCATATTCAAAAGCAGAGACATTACTTTGCCAACAAAGGTCCATCTAGTCAAGGCTATGGTTTTTCCAGTAGTCATGTGTGGATGTGAGAGTTGGACTGTGAAGAAAGCTGAGTGCTGAAGAACTGATGCTTTTGAACTGTGGTTTTGGAGAAGACTCTTGAGAGTCCCTTGGACTGCAAAGAGATCCAACCAGTCCATCCTAAAGGAGATCAGTCCTGGGTGTTCTTTGGAAGAAATGATGCTAAAGCTGAAACTCCAGTACTTTGGCCACCTCATGCGAAGAGTTGACTCATTGGAAAAGACTCTGATGCTGGGATGGATTCGGGGCAGGAAGAGAAGGGGATGACAGAGGATGAGATGGCTGGATGGCATCACTGACTTGATGGATGTGAGTCTGAGTGAACTCCTGGAGTTGGTGATGGACAGAGAGGCCTGGTGTGCTGTGATTCAAGGGGTTGCAAAGAGTCGGACACAACTGAGCGACTGAACTGAACTGAACTGAGTCCCTATAATAGAAATTAAACGAAAATTACTAAAATAAATAGGGACTTTGTGCCACTAACAAAAATCTGGAAGTAGATCACAGAGGTGTGGGACAACAGTTTCACAAAGTCATTAAAGACCAGATTCTTGTGTTTTTTGGCTCCACCATCCCAAGCATATATCTTTTTTCTTTGTGCTCTCATGTTGACATCACCTTCTAAGGATGAAAAGGAGAAGGACAAAAAGACATGCCAGCTGAGTCTATCACTTTTCATCAGGAAATTTGTTTCTGGAAGCCCCAACCAGGAATCTTTTACTTGTATTTCATTGGCCACAACTGAGTCATATGGCCAATACTAGCTGCAGTGAGTGTGGCAAAGAGAGAATTTTAAGTGAGTTCATTGTTGACCCTTGGAGAAGGCAATGGCACCCCACTCCAGTACTCTTGCCTGGAAAATCCCATGGATGGAGGAGCCTGGTAGGCTGCAGTTCATGGGGTTGTGAAGAGTCGGACATGACTGAGTGACTTCCCTTTCACTTTTCACTTTCATGCGTTGGAGAAGGAAATGGCAACCCACTCCAGTGTTCTTGTCCGGAGAATCCCAGGGACGGGGGAGCCTGGTGGGCTGCTGTCTATGGGGTCACACAGAGTCGGACATGACTGAAGTGACTTAGCAGCATTGTTGACCCTAGTTAAATCATGATTCTATAAGGAAGAAGGGAAGAATGGATAAATGGTAGGCAACTTGCAGAGTTTATTACAATGGTGTATCTGAAAGATTTTATACGTAAGGACAGTCTGGGACAAAAGAGATGTTCAATAAATGTGAGTCATTGATCTCTGAATCTGGGAAAAGTTCAGCTGATGGATGAAGACAAAGTCATTCCGGCCTATTGGATCGGAGTATTCAAGAGTCATGTTTTCAGACCGGAGCTCCCTACCAAGGTGTCTACTTATATTTTGTTTCTTAAAGAATTTAAAAGATATTGGGGAAATCCCTGAAAAAAAAGAAATAAGAAAAGGTTAGAAAACCTCACACCTCAAGATCTTGCCTACTGACCTCAAGCAACTCCTGAAATTATCATTCAGCTTATTCTTTTGAACTAAGGCATTGCATCTGGTTTAAAATACCAACTTGTCACCTTAGAGTGGATAATATGTTGGTCTTTTAAGCCCTTTGCAAATCATCACAACTAAAAATGTAAGACATAAGATATGCCCTGAAAAAATGATGATGTGGGTACTTATGGAAATGTGAAGATGAGGTGTAAAATGCCCAAACCAGGGGAAAACTCAGGGTAACTCTGTGAAGACAGACAATCAGATTTATACTTAGATGGTGGGCACAGGAACCCACAGAGAAGTATAAACCCCTAAAGATCAATTTATTCTTTTCCTCTGGAATCAACCTGCTTAGTCATCATGATAAAGTTTTTAAGCCATTTGTGGGACACAAAGGCCACCAACAAGTTTTTCAAGTTCTCATGTTCTACCCTGTTCTCCAATTCACTGACAAAGCTTGGTCTAACTTTCTTTCCTATTACCATGGTTGAAATCCCTTTATGGATAAAGAAGGAAGGTTAGAACAAGAGTCAGGAGATTCAATTTCCAACTTTGATACTCATTTTTTGATAACATGGGGAAGTTGTTTAGAATAAATATTGCAAAGTTTTACTTTTCCCATCAATCAAGTGAGGATGAGAATCCCCATCTGGCTCAGGGGATGATTGTGTACCATCCTTCAGATAAGTGAAAGAAAGGGCTTTGAAAAGAATACATCCTGATGTTTAGTACAAATGTAATACTTTATTTTCTGGGTTTGTTGTTCAGTCACTAAGTCATATCCGATTTTTTGCAACCCCATGGACTGCAGCACTCCAGGCTTCCCTGTACTTAACCATCTCCCAGAGTTTGCTCAAAGTCACGTCCATTGTGTCAGGGATGCCATCCAACCGTCTCATCCTCTGTCATCCCCTTCTCCTCCTGCCTTCAATCTCTTGCAGCATCAGAGTTTTTTCCAATGAGTAAGCTCTTTGCATCAGGTGGCCAAAGTACTGGAGTTTCAGCTTCAACATCAGTCCCTCCAATGAACACCCAGGACTGACCTCCTTTTAGGATGGACTGGTTGGATCTCCTTGCAGTCCAAGGGACTCTCAAGAGTCTTCTCCAACACCACAGTTCAAAAGCATCAATTATTTGGCACTCGGCCTTCTTTATGGTCCAACTCTCACGTCTATACTTGATTGCTGGGAAAACCATATCTTTTACTAGACAGACCTTTGGTGCCCAACTAATGTCTCTGCTTTTTAATATGCTGTCAAGGTTTGTCATAGATTTTCTCTCAAGGAGCAAATGTCTTTTAATTTCATGGCTGCAGTCACTGTCCACAGTGATTTTTCAGCCCAAGAAAATAAAGTCTGCCACTGTTTCCATTGTTTCCCCTTCTATTTGCCATGAAGTGATGGGGCTGAATGCCATGATCTTCATTTTTTGAATGGTGAGCAAAAAGAGAGGGCACTTGAGAAAGGTTTTAACAGTTTTCTCCTGACAGCTGAAAGGGGGAAAATGGCTCTAGACAAAATCAACCTATTATTAATGGGGCATGATATTAATTTTAGCTCTGAAGTGCTTGAGACATAAGGCTTATTACTCAGCTTGATCATTAGCAGAAAAAAATAGCAGATGACACTTGGATAATAAAGGAGCAGTAAAGCATCTAAAATGGTTATAAAGGAGTTACTTGTTGAGCCTGCAGGAAGAGTACTGAAATGGCACATTTCCCAGAGTCCATAGATTCAGCTCCAGGTACTTAGGCATAAGGAAGCCCAGAAAGAAAAGCGACTCAAGGATTCTACTTGTTTTCCAGTAGACAGAAGAGGTGGAGGGATTATTGTCTTTTTGTTCTCTGAGTAACATAACCCTGAAGTCTCCTTTTCCCCAATGTCCTTCAGTTTTATGTTAAGAACTATCAATTGGTACTATACTTACTGGGCTTCCCTGGTAACTCATTGGTAAAGAATCCATCTGTCAAGGCAGGAGATGCTGGATTGATCTCTGCATCAGGAAGATCTCCTGGACAAGGAAATGGAAACCCACTCCAGTATTCTTTCCTGGGAAATTCCATGGACAGAGGAGCCTGGAGGGCTACAGACCATGGAGTCACAAAAGATTAGAACATGACTTAGTGACTGAATAACAACAACAACAATTATAATTACTACTGTGGTCGACACATTATTCTTTGTGCACTAGATGTCAATCTTGACACCAGCCACACCCACAGTTTCTTATAGATAGCTGGCTACACCTTCAGATCTTGGTATAGGAAGACATGACTATGCTTACATTCATAGCCATAGCTATAGCTATTAAAATATGAATGTAAAATTAATGAAATGCAAGACTATCCATAGACTTGCCTGGGACTTATGATACTGCCTACTACAAAAATTTGGGGAAATTCTCTATTCTTGAGAAGTTAGTTGAACTAAAAAATATATAGAGAAGGAAGCAGTTAGTAGGAGGACTAGAATTTAAAAGATGGTGGTAAAGAGAGACAAGGGCAACGTTCATGGGCCAATTTTAAGCCTAAATTCTATGAAAACAGAGCCACATGTTTAGAGTCAAAGAAAAGGGTGACAAACTGCCTATAATTGAAATGTGAAATCACAGACTAATCATAAGGTAGTTGCATTACAATCATAGAAAACTACTAGAATGAGGAACCAGTTGCTGAAATCTGTGGAACTTTTTTGACCCATTCTATAGTTCCCTTTTACTGAACACCAGGTGATTTGCTTATCCTGTGCTCCTGGGCACATGTCCCTAAAATAAATCTATCATACTTAAAGAAACAGTGAGTTTATTATAATCAAAAGAACTAAGTCTATATATAGAAACCCCTAACCTCTTGCTCTCTTCCCAGTCTCTGTTCCCTTATAACTTAATGCTTTTTAATCAAAATGTTCCTTCTTCCACAACATTTCCATGTCCATAAGGACTCTTCTACAAAATATGTGAGGTCCCATTTTCTTAGATATATAATGCTGCTACTCAAGTCCCAAGTCTTGTATTTCTGGAAATTGTTAATATTTGCATGGAATGTTCACATTCCTTTAAAAATTTTTATCCCATAGCCCTGAGAGGTGTAGAAGGTAGTTGTTCTTACCTATTTTTTCTTTTTTTTTTTTTTAATTAGAGGATAATTGCTTTGCATATTGTGATAGTTTTTGCCATACCCCAGCATGAATCGACATTAGGTATAGATATGTTCCCTCCATCTTGAACCTGCCTCCCATCTCCCGCCCCATCACACCCCCCCTAGGTTGTCATAGAGCACAGGCTTGGGGTTCCCTGCATCATACATTGAACTCCCACTGGTGATCCTTTGTACATATGGTTAAGTATGTATTTCAATGTTATTCTTTCAAAGCATTCCACCATCTCCTTCCTCTACTGTCCAAAATTCTGTTCTTTATGTCTGTGTCTCCATTGGTGCCCTGCATGTAGGATTCTCAGCACTGTCTTTCTAGAATCCATATGTATGTGTTGGTATATGATATTGATCTTTCCCTTTCTGATTTACTTCACTCTGTATAATAGGCTTTAGGTTCACCCACCTCTTTAGAACTACACAAATGTGTTCCTTTTTATAGCTGAGTATATTTCACTGTGTATATATAACACAAATTCCATATCCATGCACCTGTCAATGGACATCAAGGTTGCTTCCATGTCCTAGCTATTGTAAATAGTGCTGCAATGAATAGTGATGTATATGTGTCTTTTTTATTCTGGTTTCTTCACAGGGTATATGTCCAGTAGTGAAATTGCTGGGTCATATGGTCACTTTACTATGAGCTTTTTTAAGCAATCTCCATTCTGTGTTTCATAGTGGCTGTATCAAGTTGCATTCACACCAACAGTGTAAAAAGCATCCCTTTTCTCCACACCCTCTCCAGCAGTTACTGTTCACAGATTTTAATGATGGCCATTATGACTGATGTAAGGTGATATTTCATTGTAGTTTTGATGTGCATTTCTCTAATGATGAGTGATGTTGAGCATCCTTTCATGTGTTTATTAGCCATCTTGTATGTCTTCTTTGGATAAATGTCTGTTTAGGCCTTCTGTCCATGTTTTGACTGGGTTGTTTATTTTTCTGGTATTGAGCTACATGTACTGCTTGAATATACTGGGGATTTTTTTTTTTTTTTTGTCAGTTGTTTCATTTGCTATTAAATTCTCCCATGCTGAGAGTTGTCTTTTCACCTTGTTTATAGTTTCCTTTACTATGCAAAACATTTTAAGTTTAATTATGCCTGATTTGTTTATTTTTGTTTTTATTACCATTATTCTAGGAGATGGGTCATAGAGGATCTTTGCTATGGTTTGTGTCAGAGAGTGTTTTGCCTATGTTTTTCTCTAAGAGGTTTATAGTGTCTGGTCTTACATTTAGATCTTCAATCCATTTTGAGTTTATTTTCTTGTATAGTGTTTGGAGGAGTTCTAATATCATTCTTTTACATGTAGCTGACCAGTTTTCTGAGGACCATTTACTGAAGAGACTGTATTTTCTTCACTGCAAAATTTTGCCTCCTTTGTCAAAGATAAGATACCCATAGGTGGGTGAATTTATCTCCAGGCTATCTCATTCCATTGGTGTATATTTCTATTTTTATGCCTGTACTATACTGTCTTGATGACCGTAGCTTTGTAGAATTGTCTGACATCAAGAAGCTTGATTCCTCCAATTCCATTCTTCTTTCTCAAGATTGCTTTGGCTATTCAGTGTCTTTTGTGTTTCTATACAAATTGTGACAAAGCACTGGTTCACAATTGGAAAAAGAGTAGGTCACGGCTGTATATTGTCACCCTGCTTATGTAACTCATAGGCAGCGTTCATCATGCAAAATGCTAGGCTGAATGAAGCTCAAGCTGAAATCAAGTTTGGTGGGAGAAATATCAATAACCTCAAATGTGCAATAACACCGCCCTAATGGCAGAAAAACAAGAGGAACTAAAGAGCCTCGAGATGAAGGTGAAAGAGGAGAGTGAAAAAGCTAGCTTAAAACTCAAGATTCAAAAAATTAAGATTATAGCATCCAGTCCCATCACTTCATGAAAAATAGAGGGAAAAAATGGAAATTGTGGATTTTATTTTCTTGGGCTCCAAAATCACTGCAGACTATGACTGCAGCCAATGAATTAAAAGACGCTTACTCTTTGGAACGGAGAAGGCAATGGCACCCCACTCCAGTACTTTTGTCTAGAAAATCCCATGGACGGAGGAGCCTGGTAGGCTGCAGTCCATGGGGTCACTAAGAGTCGGACATGACTGAGCGACTTCACTTTCACTTTTCACTTTCATGCACTGGAGAAGGAAATGGCAACCCACTCCAGTGTTCTTGCCGGGAGAATCCCAGGGATGGGAAGCCTGGTGGGCTGCCACCTGTGGTGCCGCACAGAGTCGGACACGACTGAAGCGACTTAGCAGCAGCAGCAACTCTTTGGAAGAAAAGCTATGACAAACCTAGAAGGAATATTAAAAAGCAGAGACATCACTTTGCTGATAGAGATCCACATAGTCAAAGCTATGTTTTTTTCTAGTAGTCATGTATGGTTGTGTAGGTTGAAACATAAATAAGGCTGAGTGCTGAAGAATTGATGCTTTCAAACTGTGGTGCTGGAGAAGACTCTTGAGAATCCCTTGGCCAGCAAGGAAATCAAATCAGTCAATCCTAAAGGAAATCAACTGAGGATTATATTTGCTGTGTGTTTTTCATATATAGATTTTATTATGTTGTAGTATGTTCCTTCTATGCTTACTTTCTGGAGACTTTTTTTTTTATCATAAATGGACATAGAATTTTGTCAAAGGCTTTTCTGCATCTATTGAGACAATCATATGGTTTTATCTTTCTATTTGTTAATATGGTGTATCACATTGATAAAGCCCATTTGATCATGATATATGATCTTTTTAATATGTTGTTGGATTCTGTTTGCTAGAATTTTGTTGAGGATTTTTGCATCTATGTTCATCAGAGATATTAGCCTGTAATTTTCCTTTTTTGTGGCATCTTTGTCTGGTTTTCGTATCAAGGTGATGATGGCCTCATAAAATGAGTTTGAGAGTTTTCCTTCCTCTGTAATTTTAAGTTTTTGCCTAGGATAGGTGCTAGCTCTTCTCCAAATTTTTTGTAGAATTCACCTGTGAAGCCATCTGGTCCTGGGTTTTTGTTTGTTGAAAGTTTTTCTTTCTTTATTTTTTTAATGGAAGGATAATTGCTTTACCGAATTTTGTTGGTTTCTGCCAAACATCAACATGAATCAGTCATAGGTATGCATGTGTCCCCTCCCTCTTGAGCCTCCCTCCCATCTCCCTACAATCCCACACTTCTAGATTGTTGCAGAGCCCCTGTTTGGGTTCCCTGAAGTTTGTCCGTGCTTGTCATTGGTCTGATCATATTTTATATTTATTCCTGATTCAGTTTTGGAAAGTTATGATTTTCTAAGAATTTTTCCATTTCTTCCAAGTCATCCATTTTATTGGCATTTAGTTGCTCATAACAGACTCGTATGATCCTTAATGTGTCTGTGTAGTCTGTGGTATCCTCTTTTTCATTTCAAGTTTATTGATTTGAATCTTCCCTTTTCTCTTCATGAGTGTGGCTATCAGTTTGTCAATAATGTTTATCTTCTTAATGTACAAGCTTTTAGTTTTATTGATCTTTGCTATAGTCACCTTCATTTATTTTTCATTTATTTCTGTTCAGATCTTTACAATTTCTTTCCTTCTACTAGCATTGTGGGGTTTTTCATTATTTTTATAGCTGCTTTGGGTGTAAAGGTTGATCCTTTATTTGATGTCTCTCTTGTTTCTTGAGGTAGGCTTGCATTGCTATAAACACCCATCTTAGCACTACTTTTTCTGCATCCCATAGGTTTTGAGTTGTCATGTTCTCATTTGCATTCACTTTTAAGCATATCTTGATTGCCTTTTTGATTTCTATGGTGATTGGTTGCTTATTCAGAAGTGTATTTTTTAGCCTCCAAGGGATTGATTCTTATACTTTTCTTTCCTGTAGTTTATATCTTATCTTACATCATTGTGATCAGAAAAGATGCATGTAATGATTTCAGTTTTATTTTTATATTTACCAAGCCTTGACTTGTTGCACAGGATGTGGTCTCTACTGGCGAATAGTCCACTTGCATTTGAGGAAAAAAAGTGCAGTCTATTATTTTTGGGTGAAATGCCCTGTAGATATCAATTAAGGCCAACTGATCCAATGTATCATTTAAGGCTTGTGTATCCATATTAATTTTCTGACTGGATGATCTAACCATCAGTGTGAGTGGGGTATTAATGTCCCCCACTATTATTGTATTACTGTTGATATCTCCTTGACTAGTTCAGTTCAGTTCAGTTCAGTTGCTCAGTTGTGGCAGACTCTTTGCAACCCCATGAACTGAAGCACACCAAGCTTCCCTGTCCATCACCAACTCCCAGAGCTTGCTCAAACTCGTGTCCATCAAGTCGATGATGCCATCCAACCATCTCATCCCCTGTTGTCCCATTTTCCTACTGCCTTCAATCCTTCCCAGCATCAGGGTCTTTTCCAATGAGTCAGTTCTTTGCACAAGGTGGCCAAAGTATTGGAGTTTCAGCTTCAACATCAGTCCTTCCAATGAATATTCAGGACTGATTTCCTGGTTTGATCTCCTTGCAGTCCAAGGGACTCTCAAGAGTCTTCTCCAACACCACAGTTCAAAAGCATCAATTCTTCAGCACTCAGTGTTCTTTATAGTCCAACTCTAACTTCCATACATGACTACCAGAAAAACAATAGCTTTAACTAGACAGATCTTTGTTGGCAGACTGATTTTTAACACCACAGTTCAAAAGCATCAATTCTTCTGCACTCACCCTTCTGTATGGTACAATTCTCACATCCAAATATGACTACTGGTAAAACCATAGCTATGACTATATGGATATTTGTCAGCAAAGTATTGTCTTTACTTTTTTTTTTTTTCCAACTACAATTTTATTTTATTTTTAAACTTTACAAACTTGTATTAGTTTTGCCAAATATCAAAATGAATCCGCCACAGGTATACATGTGTTCCCCATTCTGAACCCTCCTCCCTCTTCCCTCCCCATACCATCCCTCTAGGTCGTCCCAGAGCACTAGCCCCAAGCATCCAGTATCGTGCATTGAACCTGGACTGGCAACTCGTTTCATGTGCTGCCTAGATTGGTCATAGCTTTTCTTCCAGTGAGCAAGCACCTTTTAATTTCATGGCTGCAGTCACCATCTGCAGTAATTTTGGAGCCCAAGAAAATAAAGTCTGTCACTGTCTCCATTGTTTCCCATCTATTTGCCATGAAGTGATGGGACCAGATGCCATGATCTAAGTTTTTCAAACGTTGAGTTTTAATCCAGCTTTTTCACTCTTCTCTTTCACTTTCATCAAGAGGCTCCTCAGTTCATCTTTGCTTTCTGTCATAAGGGTGGTGTCATCACGTATCTCAGGTTGTGGATATTTCTCTTGGCAATCTTGATTCCAGCTTGTGCTTCATCCAGCACAGAATTTTGCATGATGTTCTATGCCTATAAGTTAAATAGGCAGGGTGACAATATACAGCCTTGACCTATTCCCTTCCCAATCTGGAACCAGTCTGCTATTCCATGTCCAGTTCTAACTGTGGCTTCTTGGCCTGCATAGTTTTCTCAGGAAGTAGGTAAGATGATTTGGTACTCTCATCTCTCTAAGAATTTTCCATAGTTTGTTGTTAAACACACAGTGAAAGGCTTTGTCATAGTCAATAATGTAGAAGTAGATGATTTTTTCTGGAATTCTCTTGCTTTCTCTATGATACAACAGATTCTGGCAATTTGAACTCTGGCTCTTCTGCATTTTCTAATCCAACTTGAACATCTGGAAGTTCTTGGTTCACATACTTTTGAAGCCTGGCTTGGAGAATTTTGAGCATTACTTTGCTAGCATGTGAGATGAGTGCAATTGTGCAATAGTCTGAACATTTTTGGCATTGCCTTTCTTTGGGATTGGAATGAAAGTTGACATTTTCCATTCCTGTGGCCATTGCTGAGTTTTCCATATTTGCTGGTATATTGAGTGCAGCACTTTCACAGCATCATCTTTTAGGGTTTGAAATAGCTCAACTGGAATTCCATCACCTCCACTAGCTTTGTTCGTAGTGATGGTTCCCAAGGACCACTTGACTTCAGACTCCAGGATATTTGTCTCTAGGTGAATGATCACACCATCGTGGTTATCTGGGTCATGAAAATCTTTTTTTTTTTTTTTTTGGTATAACTCTTCTGTATATTTCTGTCACCTTAGCTTAATATCTTCTGTTTCTCTTAAGACCATATCGTTTCTGTCTTTTATTGTGCCCATCTTTGCATGACATATTCCCTTGGTATCTCTAATTTTCTTGAAGAAATCTTTAGTCTTTCCTATTCTATTATTTTCCTCTATTTCTTTGCATTCATTACTTAGAAAGGCTTTCTTATCTCTCCTTGTTTTACTTTGTAACTCTGCATTCAGATGGCTATATCTTTCCTTTTCTCTTTTGCCTTTAGCTTCTGTTATTTTCTCAGCCATTTGTAAGGCCTCCTGAGACAACCATTTTGCCTTTTTGCATTTCTCTTTCTTGGGGATGGTCTTGATCCCTGCGTGATGTACAATGTCACAAACCTCCACCCATAGATCTCCAGGAACTTTGTCTATCAGATCTAATCCCTTGAATCTATTTATCATTTCCACTGTGTAATCATAAGGGATTTGATTAAGGTCATACCTGAATGGTCTATTGGTTTTCCCTACTATCTTCAATTTAAGTCTGAATTTGGCAATAAGGAGTTCATGATCTGAGCCACAGTCTGCTCCTGGTATTATTTTTTTTGCTGACTTAATAGAGCTTCTCCATCTTTGACTGCAATGAATATTATCAATCTGATTTCCCTGTTGACCATCTAGTGAAGTCCATGTGTAGAGTTGTCTCTTGTGTTGTTGGACTCATGAATGTTTATTAGCAACTCCCCATAGAGTTTATCAATTAAGTTTTTACCCCTTATGTCTTTGCGTTCAGTCTGTATCCAGCTGATGCAATCCTTGCCCCCTCCCTCCTCTCCACCACCAGCTGCCAGTGCTCAGTATCCACACAAGCAAACAGCACAAGACTCTGTGGTGCACACATATAAGATGCCTGTGGTTTTCCACTCCTACTATGCATGTGTTCATGGATAAGCCCTCCAGCTGTGCACTTGCAACCCACCTCCCACCATTGGCCTCCACTGCCATACACATGCTAGTGGCAAGACCCTACAGCCACAGGAGTACACATTGATAGCGAGGGTCCCCACAGCACCTGCCACTACAAAGGCAACTGTAGCTGGCCCCTGAAACCAAGTGTAGATGTGTTGCCAGTTCCAACCAAACCACCACCTGCCTTGGCCCCTAACCACTGGACCTAAAGTCACCACTGAGGACCACAATAGACTTTGAAGGCTAAAGAGAACCTTTGCAGATCTCTCCAAGAACCACACAGTTGCCAATGTCTTGGAGCACAAACTGAGCTGATGAAGTATAATGTCTTCTGAATACAAAACTGCAGCATGCCCTGAACCACTAGACTTGGGTTCAGAACATGCTCCAGTGTACCCCCATCCACAGATAAACACATTTCCTTACTGAAGTCAATTATGTACTTATTTTAATTGGAGGCTAATTACTTTACAATATTGTAGTGGTTTTTGCCATACATTGGCATGAATCAGCCATGGGTGTACATGTGTCCCCCAGCCTGAAACCCCCTCCCACATTCCTCCCCATCTCTCAGGGTCATCCCATTGCACCAGCCCTGAGCACCCTGACTCATGCATTGAACCTGGACTGGAGATCTGCTTCACATATGGTAATATATATGTTTCAATGCTATTCTCTCAAATCATCCCACCCTTGTCTTCTCCCACAGAGTCCAAAAGTCTGTTTTTTATCTCTGAGTCTCTTTTACTGTCTCACATATAGGGTCATTGTTACCATCTTTCTAAATTCCATATATGTGCGTTAATATACTGTATTGGTCTTTCTCTTTCTGACTTACTTCACATTGTATAATCGGTTCCAGTTTCATCCACCTCATTAGAACTGATTCAAATGTGTTCTTTTTAATAGCTGACTAATATTCCATCGTGTATATGTACCACAGCTTTATTATCCATTCATCTGCCCATGGACATCTAGGTTGCTTCCATGTCCTAGCTATTGTAAACAGTGCTGTGATGAACACTGGGGTACACGAGTCTTTCAATTCTGGTTTTCTCGTGTGTATGCCCAGCAGTGGGATTGCTGGGTTGTATGGTAATTCGGTTTCCAATTTTTTAAGGAATCTCCTGACTGTTCTCCATAGTGGCTGTATTAGTTTGTATTCCCACCAACAGGGTAAGAGGGTTCCCTTTTCTCCAAACCCTCTCCAGCATTTATTGTTTGTAGACTTTTTGATAGCAGCCATTCTGACCAGAGTGAGATGGTACCTCATTGTGGTTTTGATTTGCATTTCTCTGATAATGAGTGATGTTGAGCATCTTTTCATGTGTTTTTTTAGCCATCTGTATGTCTTCTTTGGAGAAATGTCTGTTTAGTATTTTGGCCCATTTTTTGATTGGGTCATTTATTTTTCTGGAATTGAGCAGTAGGAGTTGCTTGTGTATTTTTGAGATTAGTTCTTTGTCATTTGCTTCATTGGCTATTATTTTCTCCCATTCTGAAGGCTGTCTTTTCACCTTGCTTATAGTCTCCTTCATTGCACAAAAGCTTTTAAGTTTAATTAGGTCCCATTTGTTTACTTTTGCTTTTATTTTCATTACTCTGGGAGGTAGGTCATAGAGGATCCTGCTGTGTTTATGTGAGAGAGTGTTTTGCCTATGTTTTCCTCAAGGAGTTTTATAGTTTCTGGGCTTACATTTAGATCTTTAAATCATTTTGAGTTTGTTTTTATGTATGGTGTTAGAAAGTGTTCTAGTTTCATTCTTTTACAAGTGGTTGACCAGTTTTCCCAGCACCACTTGTTAAAGAGATTGTCTTTTCTCCATTGTATATTCTTGCCTCCTTTGTCAAAGATAAGGTGTCCATAGGTGCATGGATTTATCTCTGGGCTTTCTATTTTGTTTCATTGATCTATATTTCTGTCATTGTGCAAGTACCATACTCTCTTGACAACTGTACCTTTGTAGAATAGCCTGAAGTCAGACAGGTTGATTCCTCCCCTTTCCATTCTTCTGTCTCAAGATTGCTTTGGCTATTAGAGGTTTTTTGTATTTCCATAGAAATTGTGAAAATATTTGTTCTAGTTCTGTGAAAAATACCGTTGGTTGCTTGATAGGGATTGCATTGAATCTATAGATTGCTTTGGGATGTATACTCATTTTCACACTACTGTTTCTTCCAATCCATGAGCATGGTGTTTTTCCCCATCTATTTGTGTCATCTTTTATTTCTATCATCAGTGTTTTATAGTTTTCTATATATAGGTCTTTTGTTTCTTTAGTAGATTTATTCCTAAATATTTTATTCTTCTCATCACAATGGTGAATGGGATTGTTTCCTTAATTTCTCTTTCTGTTTTCTCATTGTTATTGTATAGGAATGCAAGGGATCTCTGTGTGTTGATTTTATATCTTGCAACTTTACTATATTCATTGATTAGCTCTAGTAATTTTCTTTTTTCTTTTTTTTTATTTTATTTATTTATTTTTTTATTCTTCCAATTTTATTTTATTTTTAAACTTTACATAATTGTATTAGTTTTGCCAAATATCAAAATGAATCCGCCACAGGTATACATGTGTTCCCCATCCCGAACCCTCCTCCCTCCTCCCTCCCCATACCATCCCTCTGGGCCGTCCCAGTGCACCAGCCCCAAGCATCCAGCATCATGCATCGAACCTGGACTGGCAACTCGTTTCCTACATGATATTTTACATGTTTCATTGCCATTCTCCCAAATCTTCCCACCCTCTCCCTCTCCCACAGAGTCCATAAGACTGTTCTATACATCAGTGTCTCTTTTGCTGTCTCGTACACCGGGTTATTGTTACCATCTTTCTAAATTCCATATATATGCGTTAGAATACTGTATTTATGTTTTTCCTTCTGGCTTACTTCACTCTGTATAATAGGCTCCAGTTTCATCCACCTCATTAGAACTGATTCAAATGTATTCTTTTTAATGGCTGAGTAATACTCCATTGTGTATATGTACCACAGCTTTCTTATCCATTCATCTGCTGATGGACATCTAGGTTGCTTCCATGTCTTGGCTATTATAAACAGTGCTGCGATGAACATTGGGGTACATGTGTCTCTTTCCCTTCTGGTTTCCTCAGTGTGTATGCCCAGCAGTGGGATTGCTGGATCATAAGGCAGTTCTATTTCCAGTTTTTTAAGGAATCTCCACACTGTTCTCCATAGTGGCTGTACTAGTTTGCATTCCCACCAACAGTGTAAGAGGGTTCCCTTTTCTCCACACCCTCTCCAGCATTTATTATTTGTAGACTTTTGGATCACAGCCATTCTGACTGGTGTGAAATGGTACCTCATAGTGGTTTTGATTTGCATTTCTCTGATAATGAGTGATGTTGAGCATCTTTTCATGTGCTTGTTAGCCATCTGTATGTCTTTTTTGGAGAAATGTCTATTTAGTTCTTTGGCCCATTTTTTGATTGGGTCGTTTATTTTTCTGGAGTTGAGCTGTAGGAGTTGCTTGTATATTTTTGAGATTAGTTGTTTGTCGGTTGCTTCATTTGCTATTATTTTCTCCCATTCTGAAGGCTGTCTTTTCACCTTGCTAATAGTTTCCTTTGATGTGCAGAAGCTTTTAAGGTTAATTAGGTCCCATTTGTTTATTTTTGCTTTTATTTCCAATATTCTGGGAGGTGGGTCATAGAGGATCCTGCTGTGATGTATGTCGGAGAGTGTTTTGCCTATGTTCTCCTCTAGGAGTTTTATAGTTTCTGGTCTTATGTTTAGATCTTTAATCCATTTTGAGTTTATTTTTGTGTATGGTGTTAGAAAGTGGTCCAGTTTCATTCTTTTACAAGTGGTTGACCAGATTTCCCAGCACCACTTGTTAAAGAGATTGTCTTTAATCCATTGTATATTCTTGCCTCCTTTGTCGAAGATAAGGTGTCCATATGTGCGTGGATTTATCTCTGGGCTTTCTATTTTATTCCATTGATCAATATTTCTGTCTTTGTGCCAGTACCAAACTGTCTTGATAACTGTGGCTTTGTAGTAGAGCCTGAAGTCAGGTAGGTTGATTCCTCCAGTTCCATTCTTCTTTCTCAAGATCGCTTTGGCTATTCGAGGTTTTTTGTATTTCCATACAAATTGTGAAATTATTTGTTCTAGCTCTGTGAAGAATACTGTTGGTAGCTTGATAGGGATTGCGTTGAATCTATAAATTGCTTTGGGTAGTATACTCATTTTCACTATATTGATTCTTCCAATCCATGAACATGGTATATTTCTCCATCTATTAGTGTCCTCTTTGATTTCTTTCACCAGTGTTTTATAGTTTTCTATATATAGGTCTTTAGTTTCTTTAGGTAGATATATTCCTAAGTATTTTATTCTTTCCGTTGCAATGGTGAATGGAATTGTTTCCTTAATTTCTCTTTCTGTTTTCTCATTATTAGTGTATAGGAATGCAAGGGATTTCTGTGTGTTGATTTTATATCCTGCAACTTTACTGTAGTCATTGATTATTTCTAGTAATTTTCTGGTGGACTCTTTAGGGTTTTCTATGTAGAGGATCATGTCATCTGCAAATAGTGAGAGTTTTACTTCTTCTTTTCCAATTTGGATTCCTTTTATTTCTTTTTCTGCTCTGATTGCTGTGGCCAAAACTTCCAAAACTATGTTGAATAGTAATGGTGAAAGTGGGCACCCTTGTCTTGTTCCTGACTTTAGAGGAAATGCTTTCAATTTTTCACCATTGAGGATAATGTTTGCAGTGGGTTTGTCATATATAGCTTTTATTATGTTGAGGTATGTTCCTTCTATTCCTGCTTTCTGGAGAGTTTTTATCATAAATGGATGTTGAATTTTGTCAAAGGCTTTCTCTGCATCTATTGAGATAATCATATGGTTTTTATTTTTCAATTTGTTAATGTGGTGTATTACATTGATTGATTTGCGGATATTGAAGAATCCTTGCATCCCTGGGATAAAGCCCACTTGATCATGGTGTATGATCTTTTTAATGTGTTGTTGGATTCTGATTGCTAGAATTTTGTTAAGGATTTTTGCATCTATGTTCATCAGTGATATTGGCCTGTAGTTTTCTTTTTTTGTGGGATCTTTGTCAGGTTTTGGTATTAGGGTGATGGTGGCCTCATAGAATGAGTTTGGAAGTTTACCTTCCTCTGAAATTTTCTGGAAGAGTTTGAGCAGGATAGGTGTTAGCTCTTCTCTAAATTTTTGGTAGAATTCAGCTGTGAAGCCGTCTGGACCGGGGCTTTTGTTTGCTGGAAGATTTTTGATTACAGTTTCAATTTCCATGCTTGTGATGGGTCTGTTAAGATTTTCTATTTCTTCCTGGTCCAGTTTTGGAAAGTTGTACTTTTCTAAGAATTTGTCCATTTCTTCCACGTTGTCCATTTTATTGGCATATAATTGTTGATAGTAGTCTCTTATGATCCTTTGTATTTCTGTGTTGTCTGTTGTGATCTCTCCATTTTCGTTTCTAATTTTATTGATTTGATTTTTCTCCCTTTGTTTCTTGATGAGTCTGGCTAATGGTTTGTCAATTTTATTTATCCTTTCAAAGAACCAGCTTTTGGTTTTGTTGATTTTTGCTATGGTCTCTTTTGTTTCTTTTGCATTTATTTCTGCTCTAATTTTTAAGATTTCTTTCCTTCTACTAACCCTGGGGTTCTTCATTTCTTCCTTTTCTAGTTGCTTTAGGTGTAGAGTTAGGTTATTTATTTGACTTTTTTCTTGTTTCTTGAGGTGTGCCTGTATTGCTATGAACTTTCCCCTTAGGACTGCTTTTACCGTGTCCCACAGGTTTTGGGTTGTTGTGTTTTCATTTTCATTCGTTTCTATGCAAATTTTGATTTCTTTTTTGATTTCTTCTGTGATTTGTTGGTTATTCAGCAGCGTGTTGTTCAGCCTCCATATGTTGGAATTTTTAATAGTTTTTCTCCTGTAATTGAGATCTAATCTTACTGCATTGTGGTCAGAAAAAATGCTTGGAATGATTTCTATCTTTTTGAATTTACCAAGGCTAGCTTTATGGCCCAGGATGTGATCTATCCTGGAGAAGGTTCCATGTGCGCTTGAGAAAAAGGTGAAATTCATTGTTTTGGGATGAAATGACCTATAGATATCAATTAGGTCTAACTGGTCTATTGTATCGTTTAAAGTTTGTGTTTCCTTGTTAATTTTCTGTTTAGTTGATCTATCCATAGGTGTAAGTGGGGTATTAAAGTCTCCCACTATTATTGTGTTATTGTTAATTTCTCCTTTCATACTTGTTAGCATTTGTCTTACATACTGTGGTGCTCCCGTGTTGGGTGCATATATATTTATAATTGTTATATCTTCTTCTTGGATTGATCCTTTGATCATTATGTAGTGACCTTCTTTGTCTCTTTTCACAGCCTTTGTTTTAAAGTCTATTTTATCTGATATGAGTATTGCTACTCCTGCTTTCTTTTGGTCCCTATTTGCATGGAAAATCTTTTTCCAGCCCTTCACTTTCAGTCTGTATGTGTCCCCTGTTTTGAGGTGGGTCTCTTGTAGACAACATATGTAGGGGTCTTGTTTTTGTATCCATTCAGCCAGTCTTTGTCTTTTGGTTGGGGCATTCAACCCATTTACATTTAAGGTAATTACTGATAAGTATGTTCCCATTGCCATTTACTTTATTGTTTTGGGTTCGAGTTTATACACCGTTTTTGTGTTTCCCGTCTAGAGAATATCCTTTAGTATTTGTTGGAGAGCTGGTTTGGTGGTGCAGAATTCTCTCAGCTTTTGCTTGTCTGAAAAGCTTTTGATTTCTCCTTCATACTTGAATGAGATCCTTGCTGGGTACAATAATCTGGGCTGTAGGTTATTTTCTTTCATCATTTTAAGTATGTCTTGCCATTCCCTCCTGGCTTGAAGAGTTTCTATTGAAAGATCAGCTGTTATCCTTATGGGAATTCCCTTGTGTGTTATTTGTTGTTTTTCCCTTGCTGCTTTTAATATTTGTTCTTTGTGTTTGATCTTTGTTAATTTGATTAATATGTGTCTTGGGGTGTTTCTCCTTGGGTTTATCCTGTTTGGGACTCTCTGGGTTTCTTGGACTTGGGTGATTATTTCCTTCCCCATTTTAGGGAAGTTTTCCACTATTATCTCCTCAAGTATTTTCTCATGGTCTTTCTTTTTGTCTTCTTCTTCTGGAACCCCTATGATTCGAATGTTGTAGCATTTAATATTGTCCTGGAGGTCTCTGAGATTGTCCTCATTTCTTTTAATTCGTTTTTCTTTTATCCTCTCTGATTCATTTATTTCTACCATTCTATCTTCTAATTCACTAATCCTGTCTTCTGCCTCTGTTATTCTACTATTTGTTGCCTCCAGAGTGTTTTTAATTTCACTTATTGCATTATTCATTATATATTGACTCTTTTTTATTTCTTCTAGGTCCTTGTTAAACCTTTCTTGCATCTTCTCAATCCTTGTCTCCAGGCTATTTATCTGTGATTCCATTTTAGTTTCAAGATTTTGGATCAATTTCACTATCATTATTCGGAATTCTTTATCAGATAGATTCCCTATCTCTTCCTCTTTTGTTTGGCTTGGTGGGCATTTATCCTGTTCCTTTATCTGCTGAGTATTCCTCTGTCTCTTCATCTTGTTTAAATTGCTGAGTTTGGGGTGTCCTTTCTGTATTCTGGCAGTTTGTGGAGTTCTCTTTATTATGGCGTTTCCTCACTGTGTGTGGGTTTGTACAGGTGGCTTGTCAAGGTTTCCTGGTTAGGGAAGCTTGTGTCGGTGTTCTGGTGGGTGGAGCTGTATTTCTTCTCTCTGGAGTGCAATGAAATGTCCAGTAATGAGTTATGAGATGTCTATAGTTTTGGGGTGACTTTGGGCAGCCTGTATCTTGAAGCTCAGGGCTGTGTTCCTTTGTTGCTGGAGAATTTGCTTGGTATGTCTTGCCCTGGAACTTATTGGCCCTTGTGTGGTGCTTGGTTTCAGTGTCGGTATGGAGGCATTTGATGAGCTCCTGTCAATGAATATTCCTTGGAGTCAGGAGTTCCCTGGAGTCAGGGTTTGGACTTAAGTCTCCTGCTTCTGATTATCGGTCTTATTTTTACAGTAGTTTCAAAACTTCTCCTTCTATACAGCACCATTGATAAAACATCTACATTAAAGATGATAAGTTTCTCTACAGTGAGGGTCACTCAGAGAGGTTCACAGGGTTACATGGAGAAGAGAAGAGGGAGGAGGGAGTTAGAGGTGACCCAAATGAGATGAGGTGAATCAATAGTGGAGAGAGTGGGCTAGCCAGTAGTCACTTCCTTATGTGCACTCCACAACTGGACCACTCAGAGATGTTCACGGGGTTATACAGAGAAGAGAAGAAGGAGGAAGGTAACAGAGGTGGCCAGAAGGATAAAAGGGGGAATGAAAAGGAGGGAGACAGATCCAGCCAGTAATCAGTTCCCTAAGTGTTCTCCACCGTCTGGAACACACAGAAATTCACAGAGTTGGGTAGAGTAGAGAGGGGTTAGGGAGGGGACACAGGCGACCTGGTGGAGAAAAAGGAGGGTCCAAAGGGAGAGAGAGCAGTCAAGCCAGTAATCTCACTCCCTAGTGAAAAATGGGTCCTGAAGATTGGGTCCTTAAAGGTACAAAATTGGTAACAAATACATAAAAGCAAAAATTAAAAATCTAGAGTAGAGTTTGGAATTTCAAAAATACGATGTTAAAGAAAAGAAGAAGGAAAAGAAAGAGAGAAAGAACGAACAAACAAAAACAAACAAGGTCGCGAAAATTATAAAGAAAGTACAGGTACAAAATTGATAACTAATACCAGAAAGCGAAAATTAAAAATCTAGAGTAGAGTTTGGAATTTCAAAAATACGATGTTAAAGAAAAGAAGAAGGAAAAGAAAGAGAGAAAAAACGAACAGACAAAAACAAACAAGGTCGCGAAAATTATAAAGAAAGTACAGGTACAAAATTGATAACTAATACCAGAAAGCAAAAATTAAAAATCTAGAGTAGAGTTTGGAATTTCAAAAATACAATGTTAAAAAAAAAAAAGAAGAAGAAAAATAAAGAGAGAAAACAAACAAACAAATACGAACAATGTCACAAAAATTATAAAGAAAATACAGGTACAAAATTGATATCAAATACCAAAAAGCATAAATTAAAAATCCAGAGTAAAGTTTGGAATTTCAGATATACAATGTTATATAAAAGAAGAAGAGAAAGAAACAGAGAAGAAGAAAAAAAAAAAGTCACAGAGATTATATAAAAAAAAAAAAAACTATAGGTACAAAATTGATAACATATACCAAAAAGCGAAAATTAAAAATCTAGAGTAGAGTTTGGAATTTCAAAAATACAATGTTAAAGAAAAGAAGAAAAAAACAAAAACAAACAAACAAAAAAAACAAGGTCAAAAAATTATAAAACATATATATATGAAGTTTGCTGAAGAAGAAAAAAATAGGGTCTTTTTTTTTTTTTTTGCAAAGTAATAGGTTATAAAAGTGAAAATTAAAGGAACAATAGAGGACTTAAAATTTTTTTTTTAAAAAAAAAAGAAAGAATGATCGTAAAAATAATAAAAATATATCTAGGACTTTTTTGTTGTTTTTTTTTTTTGTGGGTGTTGTGGGTTCAGTTCATTTTTGGCTAGTTCCTTGGTCAGATTTATATTTCTCAAGATCTATAGGCCCCTTCCTATGTAGTCCGTAGTAACCACAGGGTTTTGATCTATTGCCTGTAACTTCCAAGGCGTTTCCCTCTGTTATATCTTCTTCTGTTTGCTAGTCTCTTCAGTATCTGGTTTCCGCCCTGACTCAAAGGGCACGGTGGAGGACACTTTTTTTTTTTTTTTTTTTAGGCTTACTTGTTCAGTCGCGCTGTGCGGAGGGAGGGAGGGATGCTGCAAACAAATAACACTGGCGTGGGCTCGCAGTGCCTCAGCCACCCTGGGTCTGCCCCCGCTCACGGCGCGTGTAGCCTCCCTGTCCACACTGCTGGGACTCTAGGTTGTTCCGCCGGGAACAATCCGAGGCTGGCCCTGGGCTGCATGCACCTCCCAGGTCCAAGCCGCTCAGGTTCAGGCACTCGGGTAGTCCTCAGAGGCGCAGACTCAGTTGGGCCTGCGTTTTGTGCTCTTCCCAGGTCCGAGCGCCAATTTGCTCTTCCCAGGCGAGCGCCAATGCTGCGACTTATCGCCTCCCCGCCACACGGTTATCTGGATGTAAAACCGGCGCACCTTCTCAGGCAGATGTTGACCGTCCAGACCCCCAAGAAGTTTTAGTTAGCAAAGAAGCCTGCTTACAATTTTATAGATAATGTCTCGCTGGGGCTGCGATTGCCCCCTTCCGGCTCTGGCTGCCTGTCACCGGAGGGGGAAGGTCTGCAGCCGGCTATCTCTGTTCAGTCCTTTGTTCCGTGCGCGGGCCTGGCGGTCTTAGGTTAGGGCTGGCTTTTCGCGTGGTAGGTATCCCACAGTCTGGTTTGCTAGCCCAAATTATTTCACTCAGATAGCGCTCAGGGTATTCAGGCCAGATTCTTACTCTCAGCGATGCAGCCCACGCCGCGCCTCCCTGCCCAGCCCCGGTTTGCTAATGGCGGATGCAGGCGTCTGCGCTGCTTCTCTGCTGAGGGAGTTACCGTAGGGCTCGCAATCTGCGAGTTTTAAATTGTTTATTTATTTTTTCTCCCTGTTATGTTGCCCTCTGTGCTTCCAAAGCTCGGCACAGATTCGGCAGTGAGAAGGTTTCCTGATGTTTGGAAACTTCTCTCTTTTTAAGATTCCCTTCCCGGGACGGAACTCCGTCCCTCCCTCTTTGTCTCTTTTTTTTTTTGTTTTTAATATTTTTTCCTACCTCCTTTCGAAGAGTTGGGTTGCTTTTCTGGGTGCCTGATGTCCTCTGCCGGCATTCAGAAGTTGTTTTGTGGAATTTACTCGACGTTTAAATGCTCTTTTGATGAATTTGTGGGGGAGAAAGTGTTCTCCCCGTCCTACTCCTCCGCCATCTTGGCTCCTCCCCCCTGATTAGCTCTAGTAATTTTCTGATGGTGGTGCCTTTAGGGTTTTCTATGTAGAGGATCATGTCATCAGTAAGCAGTGACTTTTACTTCTTTTCCTTCTGGATTCCTTTTATTTCTTTTACTTCTCTGATTGATGTGGCTAAAACTTCCAAAACTATGTTCAATAGTAGTGGTGAGAGTGGGCACCCTTGTATTGTTTCTGACTTTAGGGGATCAAAGGGATCAAAGGCATCAAAGGTATATGTTGAGCTGGTATTTGTTACTCAAAGTAGATTAATTTGAATATGGAAGGCATTGACTATTTTTTTTTAAGATAGCTGATTTTTTGTCAGTTGTTTTACAGAAATCCTTTGAAGCATTAGCATGATGTGCCAAACCAAGCCATGTTTTGAAGCTAAACAGATTAATATGGTTAATTCTCTAAATGCTAGAATTGTTATTTTCAATAAATAGTACACTGATTTTGAAACATGCAAGATTTTTAATATTTAATCATTATGTGACAATTAAATTATTAATAAAGTTTTTATGGAATATAAGAATAGGTAACAGATTAAGTGAATCAATGGAAGTAATACTAGAAAATTAAAAAGTAGAAAAAATGAGACACTTAACATTTCATAAGTGGCAGTGACATGTAGATACAATAAGCTGTGAAGGAGTAGTGAGTTTGTGGGGAGAGGAGGACATGGAACTGATTCTTTGAAATGAGTCTGTAGGTTACCTCAACATAATAAAAGCTATATATGACAAACCTACAGCAAACATTATCCTCAATGGTGAAAAATTGAAAGCATTTCCCCTAAAGTCAGGAACAAGACAAGGGTGCCCACTTTCACCACTACTATTCAACATAATTTTGGAAGTTTTGGCCACAGTAGTCAGAGCAGAAAAAGAAATAAAAGGAATACAAATTGGAAAAGCAGAAGTAAAACTCTCACTGTTTGCAGATGACATGATCCTCTACATAGAAAACCCTAAAGACTCCACCAGAAAATTACTAGAGCTAATCAATGAATATAGTAAAGTTGCAGGATATAAAATCAACACACAGAAATCTGTTGCATTCCTATAGACTAATAGTGAGAAAATAGAAAGAGAAATTAATGATACAGTTCCATTCACCATTGCAACTAAAAGAATAAAATACTTAGGAATGTATCTACCTAAAGAAACAAAAGACATATGTATAGAAAACTATAAAATACTGGTGAAAGAAATCAAAGAGGACATTAGTAGATGGAGAAATATACTTTGTTCATGGATCAGAAGAATCAATATAGTGAAAATGAGTATACTACCCAAAGCAATTTATAGATTCAATGCAATCCCTGTCAAGCAACCAACTGTATTTTTCACAGAGCTAGAACAAATAATTTCACAATTTGTATGGAAATACAAAAAACCTCTAATAGCCAAAGCAATCTTGAGAAAGAAGAATGGAACTGGTGGAATCAACCTGCCTGACTTCAGGCTCTACTACAAAGCTGCAGTCATCAAGACAGTATGGTACTTGCACAAAGACAGAAATATAGATCAATGAAACAAAATAGAAAGCCCAGAGACAAATCCATGCACCTATGGACACCTTATCTTTGACAAAGGAGGCAAGAATATACAATGGAGAAAAGACAATCTCTTTAACAAGTGGTGCTGGGGAAACTGGTCAACCACTTGTAAAAGAATGAAACTAGAACACTTTCTAACACCATACACAAAAATAAACTCAAAATGGATTAAAGATCTAAATGTAAGACCAGAAACTATAAAACTCCTAGAGGAGAACATAAGCTAAATTTCTCCAACATAAATCACAGCAGGATCCTCTATGACCCACCTCCCAGAATATTGGAAATAAAAGCAAAGATAAACAAATGGGACCTAATTAAAATTAAAAGCTTGTGCACAACAAAATAAACTATAAGCAAGGTGAAAAGACAGCCTTCAGAATGGGACAAAATAATAGCCAATGAAGCAAATGACAAAGAACTAATCTCAAAAATATACAAGCAACTTCTACCGCTCAATTCCAGAAAAATAAATGACCCAATTAAAAAAAAATGGGCCAAAGAACTAAATAGACATTTCTGCAAAGAAGACATACAGATGGCTAACAAATACATGAAAAGATGCTCAACTTCACTCATTATCAGAGAAATGCAAATCAAAACCACTATGAGGTACCATTTCATGCCAGTCAGAATGGCTGCAATCCAAAAGTCTACAAGTAAAACATGCTGGAGAGGGTTTGTAGAAAAAGGAACCCTCAAAAAAAAAAAAAAGGAACCCTCTTACACTGTTGGCGTGAATGCAAACTAGTACAACCACTATGGAGATCAGTGTGGAGATTCCTTAAAAAACTGGAAATAGAACTGCCATACGACCCAGCAATCCCACTGCTGTGCATACACACCAAGGAATCTAGAATTGAAAGAGACATGTGTACCCCAGTGTTCATTGCAGCACTGTTTACAATAACCAGGACATGGAAGCAACCTAGATGTCCATCGGCAGATGAATGGATAAGAAAGCTGTGGTACATATACACAATGGAGTAATACTCAGCCATTAAAATGAATACATTTGAATCAGTTCTAATGAGGTGGATGAAACTGAAGCCTATTATACAAAGTGAAGTAAACCAGAAAGAAAAACACCAATACAGTATTCAGTTCAGTTCAGTTTCAGTTCAGTTGCTCAGTCGTGTCCAACTCTTTGCGACCCCATGAATCGCAGCACACCAGGACTCCCTGTCCATCACCAACTCCCGGAGTTCACCCAGACTCACGCATATATATGGAATTTTAGAAAGATGGTAATGATAACCCTGTATGCAAGACAGCAAAAGAGACACAGATCTATAGACCAGTCTTTTGGACTCTGTGGGAGAGGGAGAGTGTGAGATGATTTGGGAGAATGGCATTGAAACATGTATAATATCAGATGTGAAACGAATTGCCAGTCCAGGTTTGATGCATGATACAGGATGCTTGGCACTGGTGCACTGGAATGACCCAGAGGGATGGTATGGGGAGGGAGGTGGGAGCGGGGGTCAGGATGGGGAACACGTGTACACCCATGGTGGATTCATGTTGATGTATGGCAAAACCAATATAATATTGTAAAGTAATTAGCCTCCAGTTACAATAAATACATTAAAAAAAAAAAGTCTGTAGGAGATACTCAGAGTTGTATTCTTACTCACATTCTAATAAATGGAGACTTTGTTTCCAGATTTTTCAGGTTGCGATTCTACTAGTTTGAGCCTCAATAATGAGATGTATCAAACAGCCAGGCATTTGCAAGTTGATGATCAGTGTCCATTGATTTCACAATCAATGACCAAAAATAAGTCAGCATCCACAGAATTTGGACAGATAGCCTTAATAGATAAAGAAAAGATGAATATTGGAATTTCACACTCCATGACCTGTGCAAATCTCAGCTGCCAGAACACAGAGAAAGCAAACAAGGTAATGAAGCCCAGAGCACTCAGCCCTGGGCCACCTGGACACTGATGTTTCCAAAATCAGATTTTGTGGCAAAATCAACCTTGTGCTAACTCCTTTTATGCAACCTACAGCCAAACACTATTTCTTGTAAGGTGTTTACATTCTTCCTCTGACCATAGTAAGGCAATAAATGACAAAGAGAGTTAGGCTAAAGTAAGTTCATTTAGGCTAGTATTTAGCATATACCTGAGATTGGGTGGCAGGATTATATTTAGAATTTTGGGTCGTGTTGGGAGACCTATGTAGACATCTAGAGATTGCCTTCTCAAAATGTGGCTTCCTAGCTATATTTTTATATAGCTCTGAATCCATAAGTACTAGCTATAAATTATATTCAGTATGACTGCAAAAGCACCTCTGAAACCAAATACTGAAATATTTCTTGTGTTTTCTATGACTATATATTTTACAATAGGCTTTCCCAGTGATGATGGGAGTTATGGGAAATTTGCTACATAGTACTTCCTCAGTTGTATCCACCTAGTATATCAACTTGTTTTATTATTTGTAATTAATTAATATTTCAGAAGGGATGTTGTTTTTAAGGAGTGCTGTATCATTTAAAAGCAGCATATAGAAAATTAATTCTTATTCTACTGGATGCCCAGTCTATTGAGTAACCACATTTAATATGTGTTTTCCATAAATATGAATTAATTTAATGCCTTTAATCAGTCATATGATTAAGGCTATAAGAAATCATACAGTTTCTTTTTTCACTCCTATAGTTATTTATTTTGTTTTGTTTTGTTTTCTTTCTTAAACTGTAGAAGTTACCTTTGCATTTACAAAAGATTCTCAATTATCTCCTAGAATAGTGACTACAAGCTATAAACTCAAACTGTTTTTTTTTTTTTTAATCTCTACAAGTGATTTGTTTTTGCTCTTGTTTCCCAATGAGCTTGGTAGGTCCAAGAAGCACAAATTCAAATAAAACACCTACATGAGTCCCTTCAACACTGGAAGATGTGAAATAGGAAAAATACCAAATAAATAGAAGCAACTTCAGACAGTTCATGTAGATCATTTCTCTTCTCAGTCAACACCTTTTGAGAGTAACTAGCAGAGTCTACTCCTTCAGGGTCCCAGGATTTGTACATGTATTCATTTCATAAAGATTTATTCTATACTCGACCCAGAAAGTTTTATATACTAAATGGTTCTGGAAACACTCCCCCAGTTCAGGCCTGCACCACCTTTTTTATTTCATTATTAATACCTTCAGATTTGTCTCCCTCCATTTATTTGTATGCCCTTCAAATTCATCCCTCCCGTAGTGTTTAGAGTCACCTGTCTCAAAGCACATGTGACCATGAACCACTCGTCAAATCACATTAATATCTAGACATCTTAAAGTGACACATGATGCTTTCATAATCTGACCTCTTCCTGACTCTCCATCTCTTGCCTTTTCTGTCCTTTGCTCTGGAATCCTGAACTGCTGATGATGCCCTCTTCTCCTATCCCTGTACTTTCAACAAATATTTACCCAGTGGCTTCTTCTAATACACAAAAATCTACATGAGACTGCAAAAAAATCAAAGAATCAGGGACATGACACCAACAAAAGAAAACAGTAAACTTTCAGTAACAGATATCCAAGAAATGGAGATTAATGAACATACATGAACTGGTTGAAAAATCATTCAAAATAACAATTCTAAAGATGTTCTAAAGATCTGGTAGACAGACTGAACAATTATAGGCAGAAGTTTGACCAAATCCATCCAGAAGAAGAAGAAATGCAAGAAGGCAAAGTGGTCATCTGAGGATGCCTTACAAATGGGTGAAAAAAGAAGAGAAACAAAAGGCAAAGCAGAAAGGGAAAGATATGCCCAAATGAATACAGAGTTCCAGAGAATGGGAAGGAGAGATAAGAAAGCATTCTTAAGTGAACAATGCAAAGAAATAGAGAAAAACAATAGAATGGTAAAGACTACAGATCTCTTCAATAAAATTGTAGATACCAAGGGAACATTTCATAAATAGACGAGCACAATAAAGGACAGAAATGGCAAGGACTTAACAGAAGCAGAAGAGATTAAATAGTGGTGGCAAGAATATACAGAAGAACTATACAGAAAGGTCTTATTGACCTGGATAACAATGGTGTGGTTACTTACCTAGAGATAGACATCCTGGAGTGTGAAATCAAGTGGATCTTAGGAAGCATTACTACAAAGAAAGCTAGTGGAGATGATGAATTCCACCTGAGCTATTTAAAATCATAAAAGATGATGCTGTTAGGAGGGCTACATCCAATATACCAGAAAATTTGGAAAACTCGGCAATGGTCACAGAACTAGAAAAGGTCAGTTTTCATTCCAGTCCCAAAGAAGGACAATGCCAAAAATGTTCAAATTACCGTACAATTATGCTCATTTCACATGCTAGCAAGGTAATGCTCAAAATCCTTCAAGTTGGACTTCAACAGTACTTGAACCACTTGAACCAAGAACTTCCAGATGTACAAACCTGGGTTTAGAAAAGGCAGAGGAACCAGAGATCAAATTGCCAGCATTCTTTGGATCATAGAAAACACAAGGGAATTTAAAAAAAAATCAACTTCTGCTTCATGGACTACACTAAAGCCTTTGACTGTGTAGATCACAACAAACTGTGGAAAATTCTTAAAGAGATGGGAATACCAGACCGCCTTACTGTCTCCTGAGAAACCTGTATGCTGGTTGAGAAGCAACAGTTAGAACCAGACATGAAACAATGGGCTGGTTCACAATTGGGAAAGGAGCATGTCAAGGCTATATATTGTCACTCTGCTTATTTAACTTATATGCATATTGCATCTTGCAAAATGCCAAGCTGGATGAATCACAAGCTGAAATCAAGATTGTTGGGAGAAATCCCAACAACCTCAGATATGCAGATAATACCACCTTAATGTCAGAAAACAAAGAGGAACTAAAGAGCCTCTTGATGATGGTGAAAGAGTGTGGATAAGCAACCTTAAAATTCAACATTCAAAAAACTGAGATCAAGGCATCCAGTCCCATCATTTCATGGCAAATAAATGGGGGAAAAGTGGAAACAGTGACAAATTCATTTTCTTGGGCTCCAAAATTACTGGGGATGGTGACTGCAGCCATGAAATTAAAAGGAACTTGTTCCTTGGAGAAAAAGTTATGACAAACCTAAACAGCTGAGACTTCAGTTTTCCAACAAACGTCTGTGTAGTCAAAGCTATAGTTTTTCCAGTAGTCATGTACTGATATTAGTATTGGCCCATAAAGAAAGCTGAACGCCAAAGAATTGATACTTTTAGGCTGTGGTATTAGAGGAGACTCTCAAGAGTCCCTTGGACAGCAAGGAGATCAAACCAGTCAATCATAAGGAAAACAACTCTGAATGCTGATTGGAAGGACTGATGCTGAAACTCCAATACTTTGGCCACCTGATGTTAAGAGCCAACTCATTGGAAAAGATTGTGATGCTGGGAGAGATTGAAGGCAGAAGGAGAAGGGAACGACAGGCAATGAGATGATAGGACGGCACTCACCAACACAACGAATATGACTTTAAGCAAACTCTAGAAGATGATTAGGGACATGGAAGCCTGTCCCTTCTGCGTGCTTCAGTCCATGGGGTCACAAAGATTAAGACATGACTTAGTGACTGAACAACAACAACAAAGATGCTCAGAGAGCAAGAGAACACAGATAAAACCACTTCATGAATTTAGGAAAATAGTACCAGAACAAAATGAGAAGTTCACCAAAGAGAAAAGACAAAATAATCAAATAGAAATTTGGGGTTTGAATAAATTCATGACTATACTGAAGATTTCATTAGGAAGCATCAAAAATAAACTGGACCTTGAAGAAGAAAGACTCAATGAAATCTAACACAAATAATTTTAAATCATGCAGTCAAAAAAAAATGAATGAGAAAGTAAAGAAAGCCTATGGAATATCATTAAGGGAAGCAATCTACAGATTATTGGAGTTCCAGAAGGAGAAGGGAGCGAGATTGGGTAATAAAACTTTATTTAAAAAATAATGGCTGATAATTCCCTAAATCAGAGGAGAGATTTGTACATTCAAGTTCGTAAAGTTCAAAGATACTCAAACAAATTAAACTCACAATACGTTAGTGACAACTTTCATTTCTTTCATCAGTATCTTATAGTTTATTTATTTATTTATTTTGCATACAAGTCTTTTGCCTCCTTAGGTAGATTTAGTCCTAGGTATTTTATCCTTTCTGTTGCACTGGCCAACGAGATTTTTTCCTTAATTTCTCCTTTTTGATCTTTCACTATTAGTGTGTATGAACACAAGTGATTTCTGTGCATTAATTTTGTATTATGTGATGTTGTTAAATTCACTGATTACCTCTAGTAGTTTTCTGATGGCATCTTTAGGATCATCTAGATACAGTATCATGTCATTTGCAAACAGTGACAATTTTACTCTTGTTTTCCAATTTGGATTCATTTTATTTCTTTTTCTTTTCTGATAGCCACGGCTAGGACTTCCAAAACTATGTTGAATAATACTGGACATCCTTGTCTTGTTCCTGGTCTTAGAGTAACAAACACCAGAAAAGCTGCTCAGCATAACTAATTATTAGAGAAATCCAAATCAAAACTACAATGAGATATCACCTCAAACCAGTCAGAATGGCCATTATTAAAAAATCTGCAAACAGGAGGCAGTCCTAAGATGGTGGAGGAATAGGACGGGGAGACCACTTTCTCCCCAACAAATTCATCAAAAGAACATTTAAACGCCAAGTAAATTCCACAAAACAACTTCTGAATGCCAGCAGAGGACATCAGGCACCCAGAAAAGCAGCCCATTGTCTTTGAAAGAAAGTAGGAAAAAATATAAAAGACAAAAAGAGAGACAAAGAGATAGGGATGGAGATCCATCCAGGGAAGGGAGTCTTAAAAAGAGAGAAGTTTCCAAACAGAGAGAACATACTCTCACTGCCAAGTCTGTGGCAAGCCTTGGAACCTCAGAGGGCAAAATAACTGGGAGGAAAAATAAATAAATAATTAAAACCCACACATTACGTGCCCAATGGTAACTCCCCCAGAGGAGAAGCAGCGCAGACGCCTGCACCCGCCAGTAGCAAGCAGGGGCCGGGCAGGGAGGCGCGGGCTGCATTGCTTAGAGTAAGGACTGGGCCTGAATGCCCCGAGGGCAATCTGAGGGAACTAGCTTGGGCTAGCAAACCAGACTGTGGAATAGCTACCACATGAAAAGCCCTAACCTAAGGCACCCTCAGGTCTGCTCACAGAACAAAGGACTGAACAGAGATAGCCGGCTGCAGACCATCCCCCTCCAGTGACAGGCAGCCAGAGCTGGAAGGGGGCAATCGCAGCCCCAGAGAGGCATTATCTACCAAACTGAAAGCAGGCTTCTTTGCTAACTAAGACTTCTTAGGGTTCTGGGCGGTCAACATCTGCCTGAGAAGGCGCACCGGTTGTACACCCAGAAAACCGAGCAGCAGGGACGGGGGAGGCAATAAGTCACAGCGACTGCACTCTCCAAACACCTTATTACCTGAGCTGCTTGGACATGGGAAGGGCACAAAACACAGGCCCAACCGAGTCTGTGCCTCTGAGGACTACCCAAGTGCCTGAACCTGAGTGGCTTAGATCTGGGAGGTGCATGCCGCCCAGGGCTGGTCTCGGATGGTTCCCAGTGGAGCAACCTAGAGCCTGAGCAGTGTGGGCAGGGAGAGCACATGCGCCATGAACGGGGGCAGCCCCAGTGTGGCTGAGACACTGCGAACACATGCCAGTGTTGTTTGTTTGCAGCATCCCTCCCTCCCCATACTGCAACTGAACAAGTGAGCCTAAAAAAGTGTCCACCACCTCTCCCTTGTGTCAGAGCAGAAATCAGACACTGAAGAGACCAGCAAACAAAAGCTAAAACAGAGGGAACCGTCTTGGAAGTGACAAGTGCAATAGATTAAAACCCTGTCATTAGTACCGACTACATAGGAAAGGGGCTATAGATCTTGAGAAATATAAGCTGGACCAAGGAACTAGCCGAAAATGAACTGACCTGACACTGCCCACAACAACACCAGAGAAAGTACTAGATATATTTTTACTATCATTTTTTTAATTTTTAAAAAAATTTAAGTCCTTTATTACTCCTTTAATTTTCATTTTTATAACCTACTATTACTTTGCAAAAAAAAAAAAAAGAGATCCTAATTTTTAAAGCAAAATTCATATATATATACTTTTTATAATTTTCATGACTTTTCTTCTTTTTTTCTGTTCTTTAATATTGCATTTTTTGAAAATCCAACCTCTTCTCTAGATTTTTAATCTTTGCTTTTTGGTATTTGTTATCAATTTTGTACCTTTAAGAACCCAATCTTCAGTACCCATTTTTACTTGGGAGCGAGATTACTGGCTTGACTGCTGTCTCCCACTTTGGGCTTTCCTTTTTCTCCACCAGGTCACCTCTATCTCCTCCCTCCCCCTTCTCTTCTCTACCCAACTCTGTGAATCTCTTTGTGTGTTCCAGAAAATGGGGAACACTTAGGGAATTTATTACTGGCTGGATCTGTCTCTCTCCTTTTGATTCCCCCTTTTATCCTCCTGGTCAACTCTATCTCCCTCCTCCCTCTTCTCTTCTCTGTATAACTCCGTGAACATCTCTGAGCAGTCCAGACTGTGAAGCGCACATAAGGAAGTGATTACTGGCTAGTTTGCTCTCTCCTCTTTTCATTCCACCTCTTCTCATTCAGATCACCTCTAACTCCCTCCTCCCTCTTCCCTTCTCCATGTAACTCTGTGAACCTCTCTGGGTGTCCCTCACTGTGGAAAAACTTTTCATTTTTAACCTAGATGTTTTATCAGTGGTGCTGTATAGATGGAAAAGCCTTGAGGCTACTGTAAAAATAAGACTGAAAACCAGAAGCAAGAGGCTTAAGTCCAAATCCTGAGAACACCATAGAACTCCTACTCCAGGGAACATTAATCGACAGGTGCTCATCAAATGCCTCCATACCTACACTGAAACCAAGCACCACCCAAGGACCAACAAGTTCCAGAACAAGACATACCACGCAAATTCTCCAGCAACACAGGAACACAGCCCTGAGCTTCAATATACAGACTGCCAAAAGTCACTCCAAAGCCACTGACATCTCATAACTCATTACTGGACACTTCATTGCACTCTAGATAGAAGAAATCCAACTTCACCCACCAGAACACCGACACAAGCTTCCCTAACCAGGAAACCTTGACAAGCCACCTGTACAACCCCACCCACAGCAAGGAAACTTCACAATAAAGAGAACCCCATTTTATGGGGAGGGAAGTGGGAGGTGGGTTCAGGATTGGGAACACTTGTACACCTGTGGTGGATTCATGTTGATGTATGGCAAAACCAATACAATATTGTAAAATACTTAGCCTCTAATTAAAATAAATAAATTACAATAAAAGAGAATGCCACAAGCTGCCAGAATACAGATAGGCCACCCCAAACACAGCAATATAAACAGGATGAAGGAATACCCAGCAGGTAAAGGAACAGGATAAATGCCCACCAAACCAAAGAGGAAGAGATAGGGAATCTACATGATAAAGAATTCTGAATAATGATAATTAAAATGATCCAAAATCTTTAAATCAAAATGGAATCACAGATAAATAGCCTGGAGACAAAGATTGAGACCATGCAAGAAAGGTTTAACAAGGACCTAGAAGAAATAAAAAAGAGTCAGTACATAATGAATAATGCAATAAATGAGATTAGAAAAAAACACTCTGGAGGGAATAAATAGTAGAATAACGGAGGCAGAAGATAGGATTAGTGAAGTAGAAGATAGAATAGTAGAAATAAATGAATCAGAGAGGAAAAAAGAAAAACGAATTAAAAAATGAGGACAATCTCAGAGACCTCCAGGACAGTGTTAAACACCCTAACATTTGAATCAAAAGAGTCCCAGAAGAAGACAAAAGAAAGACCATGAGAAAATACTTGAGGAGATATTAGTTGAAAACTTCCCTAAAATGGGGAAGGAAATAATCACCCAGGTCCAAGAAACCTAGAGAGTTCCAAACAGGATAAACCCAAGGCAAAACACCCCAAGACACATATTAATCAAATTAACACAGATCAAACACAAAGAACAAATATTAAAAGCAGCAAGGGAAAAACAACAAATAACACACAAGGGGATTCCCATAAGGATAACAATTGATCTTTCAATAGAAACTCTTCAGGCCAGGAGGGAATGGCAGGACATACTTAAAGTGATGAAAGAAAATAACCTACAGCCCAGATTACTGTTCCCAGCAAGGATCTCATTCAATACGCAGCAAGGATCTCATTCAAATATGAAGGAGAAATCAAAAGCTTTACAGACAAGCAAAAGCTGAGAGAATTCAGGACCACCAAACCAGCTCTCCAACAAATGCTAAAGGATCTTCTCTAGACAGGAAACACAACAAAGGTGTATAAATTCGAACCCAAAACAATAAAGTAAATGGCAACGGGATCATACTTATCAATAATTACCTTAAACATAAATGGGTTGAATGCCCCAACCAAAAGACAGACTGGCTGAATGGATACAAAAACAAGACCCCTATATATGTTGTCTACAAGAGACCCACCTCAAAACAGGGGACATATACAGACTGAAAGTGAAGGGCTGGAAAAAGATATTCCACGCAAATAGAGACCAAAAGAAAGCAGGAGTAGCAATAGTCATATCAGATAAAATAGACTTTAACCAAAGGCTGTGAAAAGAGACAAAGATGGTCACTACATAATTATCAAAGGATCAATCCAAGAAGAAGATATAACAATTATAAATATATATGCACCCAACATAGGAGCACCACAATATGTAAGACAAATGCTAACAAATATGAAAGGGGAAATTAACAATAACACAATAATAATGGGAGACTTTAATACCCCACTTACACCTATGGATAGATCAACTAAACAGAAAATTAACAAGGAAACACAAACTTTAAATGATACAATGGACCAGTTAGACCTAATTGATATTTATAGGACATTTCACCCCAAAACAATGAATTTCACCTTCTTCTCAAGTGCACACAGAACCTTCTCCAGGATAGATCACATCCTGGGCCATAAATCTAGCCGTGGTAAACTAAAAAAAAATGAAATCATTCCAAGTATCTTTTCTGACCACAATACAGTAAGATTAGAGGAGAAAAACTATTAAAAATTCCAACATATGGAGGCTGAACAACATGCTGCTGAATAACCAACAAATCACAGAAGAAATCAAAAAAGAAATCAAAATATGCATAGAAACAAATGAAAATGAAAACACAACAACCCAAAACCTGTGAGACACGGTAAAAGCAGTGCTAAGGGGAAGGTTCATAGCAATACAGGCATAACTCAAGAAACAAGAAAAAAGTCAAATAAATAACCTAACTCTACACCTAAAGCAATTAGAAAAGGAAGAAATGAAGAACCCCAGCGTAAGTAGAAGGAAAGAAATCTTAAAAATTAGGGCAGAAATAAATGCAAAAGAAACAAGAGACCATAGCAAAAATCAACAAAGCCAAAAGCTGGTTCTTTGAAAGGATAAATAAAATTGACAAACCATTAGCCAGACTCATCAAGAAACAAAGGGAGAGAAGTCAAATCAATAAAAAAAGAAATGAAAATGGAGAGATCACAACAGACAACACAGAAATACAAAGGATCATAAGAGACTACTATCAGCAATTATATGCCAATAAAGTGGACAACTTGGAAGAAATGGACAAATTCTTTAAAAAGTACAACTTTCCAAAACTGAACCAGGAAGAAATAGAAAATCTTAATAGACCCATCACAAGCACAGTAATTGAAACTGTAATCAGAAATCTTCCAGCAAACAAAAGCCCAGGTCCAGATGGCTTCACAGCTGAATTCTACCAAAAATTTAGACAAGAGCTAACACCTATCCTACTCAAACTCATCCAGAAAATTACAGAGGAAGGTAAACTTCCAAACTAATTCTATGAGGCCACCATCACCCTAATACCAAAACCTGACAAAAATGTCACAAAAAAAGAAAACTACAGGCCAATATCACTGGTGATCATAGAAGCAAAAATCCTTAACAAAATTCTAGCAATCAGAATCCAACAACACATTAAAAAGATCATACAGCGTGATCAAGTGGGCTTTATCCCAGAGATGCAAGGATTCTTCAATATCCAGAAATCAATCAATGTAATACACCACATTAACAAATTGAAAAATAAAAGCCATATGATTATCTCAATAGATACAGAGAAAGTATTAGACAAAATTCAACATCCATTTATGATTAAAAACTCTCAAGAAAGCAGGAATAGAAGGAACATTCCTCAACGTAATAAAAGCTATATATGACAAACCCACAGCAAACATTATCCTCAATGGTGAAAAATTGAAAGCATTTCCCCTAAAGTCAGGAACAAGACAAGGGTGCCCACTCTCACCACTACTATTCAACACAGTTTTGGAAGCTTTAGCCATAGCAATCAGAGAAGAAAAAGAAATAAAAGGAATCCAGATTGGAAAAGAAGAAGTAAAACTCTCACTGTTTGCAGATGACATGATCCTCTACATAGAAAACCCTGAAGACTCCACCAGAAAATTACTAGAGCTAATCAATGAATATAGTAAAGTTGCAGAATATAAAATCAACACACAGAAATCCCTTGCATTCCTCTACACTAATAATGAAAAAATAGAGAAATTAAGGAAACAATTCCATTCACCATTGCAAAGAAAAGAATAAAATACTTAGGAATATATCTACTTAAAGAAACTAAAGACCTATATATAGAAAACTATAAAACACTGGTGAAAGAAATCAAAGAAGACACTAATAGATGGAGAAATATAACATGTTCATGGATTGGAAAAATCAGTATAGTGAAAATGAGTATACTACCCAAAGCAATCTATAGGTTCAATGCAATCCTTATCAAACTACCAACGATATTTTTCACAGAGCTAGAACAAATAATTTCACAATTTGTATAGAAATACAAAAAACCTTGAATAGCCAAAGCAATCTTGAGAAAGAAGTATGGAACTGGAGGAATCAACCTACTTGACTTCAGGCTCTACTACAAAGCCACAGTCATCAAGACAGTATGGTACTGGCACAAAGACAGAAATATAGGTCAATGGAGCAAAACAGAAAGCCCAGACCTATGGACACCTTATCTTTGACAAAGGAGGCAAGAATATACAATGGAAAAAAGACAATCTCTTTAACAAGTGGTGCTGGGAAAACTGGTCAACCACTTGTAAAAGAATGAAACTGGAACACTTTTTAACACCATACACAAAATAAACTCAAAATGGATTGAAGATCTAAATGTAAGACCACAAACTATAAAACTCCTAGAGGAGAACATAGGCAAAACACTCTCCAACGTAAATCACAGCAGGATCCTCTATGACCCATCTCCCAGAATATTGGAAATAAAAGCAAAGATAAACAAATGGGACCTAATTAAAATTAAAAGCTTCTGCACAACAAAGGAAACTATAAGCAACGTGAAAAGACAGCCTTCAGAATGGGAGAAAACAATAGCAAATGAAGCAACTGACAAACAACTAATCTCAAAAATATACAAGTAACTCCTACACCTCAATTCCAGAAAAATAAACGACCCAATAAAAAAATGGGCACAAGAACTAAATAGACATTTCTCCAAAGAAGACATACAGATGGCTAACAAACACATGAAAAGATGTTCAACATCACTTATTATCAGAGAAATGCAAATCAAAACCACAATGAGGTACCATTTCACACCAGTCAGAATGGCTGTGATCCAAAAGTCTACAAGCCATAAACGCTGGAGAGGGTGTGGAGAAAAGGGAACCCTCTTACACTGTTGGTGGCAGTGCAAACTAGTACAGCCACTATTGAGAACAGTGTGGAGATTCCTTAAAAAACTGGAAATAGAACTGCCTTATGACCCAGAAATCCCACTGCTGGGCATACACACCAAGGAAACCAGAATTGAAGGAGACACATGTACCCCATAGTTCATTGCAACACTGTTTATAATAGCCAGGATATGGAAGCAAGCTAGATGTCCATCAGCAGATGAATGGATAAGAAAGCTGTGATACATATACACAATGGAGTATTACTCAGCCATTAAAAAGAATACATTGAATCAGTTCTAATAAGGTGGATGAAACTTATTATACAGATGAAACCTATTATACAGAGTGAAGTAAGCCAGAAAGAAAAACACCAATACAGTATACTAATGCATATATATGGAATTAAGAAAGATGGTAATGATAACCCTGTATGTGAGACAGCAAAAGAGAGACAGATGTATAGAACAGTTTTTTGGAATCTGTGGGAGAGGGAGAAGGAGAGGGTGGGATGATTTTGGAGAATGGCATTGAAACATGTATAATATCATATATGAAAGAATCGCCAGTCCAGGTTCTGTGCATGATACAGGATGCTTGGAGCTGGTGCACTGGGATGACCCAGAGGGATGGTACGGGGAGGGAGGTGGGAGGGGATTCAGGATGGGGAACACGTGCATACCCTTGGTGGATTCATGTTGATGTATGGCAAAACCAATACAATATTTTAAAGTAATTAACCTCCAATTAAAATAAATAAATTTATATTTTAAAAAATCTGCAAACAATAAATGCTGAAGGTGTTGTGGAGAGCAGGGTAATGCTGACCTCATAGAATGAGTTTGGGAGTGTTCCTTCCTCTCCAAATTTTTGGAGTAGATTTTGAAGAATAGGTATTAACTTTTCTTTATGTTTGGTAAAATTCTCCTGTGAAGAAATCAGTCCTGTACTTTTGTCTGTTGGTAGGTTTTTGATTATGGATTCTATTTCTTTTTAAAATTTTTTAAAAATATATTTACTTTTGGCTGCCCTGGGTCTTTATTGCTGCATGTGGACTTTCTCTAGTTTTGGCAAGTTAAGTCTACTCTCCAGTGGAACTGAACAGAATTCTCATTGTGGTGGCTTCTTTTGTTGTATTGCACAGGCTCTAGGGATTCAGTAGTTGTGGTGCACAGGCTTAGCTGCCCCACAGCATGTAGGATCTTAGTTCCCAAACTAGGGATTGAAACTGGGTCCCCTACATTGGCAGGTGGATTCTTAACCACTGGACAACTACGGAAGTCCCACTGATTCTATTTTGATAATATAATAGTAATTGATTGTTCAAGTTATCTTTCTTCCTGATTACTCTCAGAAGTGCATATGATTCTGGGAGTTCATCCATTTCTTCTCAGTTGTCCAATTTGTAATCATAAAACTGCTTGTGGTAGTCTCTTATGATTGTATATTTTTACATTGCTTGTAATTCTCTTTAATTTCTTATTTTGCTTATTTGAGTCTTCTCTGTTTTTCTTCTTGATGAAACAGGATAAGAATTTCTCAATTTTTTTTTCTTATCAAAAATCCAGCTCTTGCTTTCATTGGTGTTTTTAATTTGTTGAACTCTTCCTTATCATTTACTGCCACTGTTATGGTTATTATTTCCTTGTTTCCACTGTCTTTCCACTTTGCTTTTTCTAGTTCCTTTAGGTGGTATATTAGGTTGTTTATTTGAGATTTTTCTTGTTTCTTGAGGTGAGCATGTATCACTACAAATTCCCTTTTTGGAATTGATTTGGCTGAACCACATAGATTTTGGAAAATTTTTACTTTCAATCATCTAAAGGAATTTTGGATTATCTCTTTGATTTTTTTGTTGACTCATTGTTTTTTTAATAACATGCTGTTTAGCCTCCAAATGTTTGTGAGTTCTATTTTTTTTCCATTTTTCTCCCTGTAATTCATTTCTAGTTTCATACCATAGTTGTTGGAAAAGATGTTTGATAAAAATTCAACATGCATAGATTTATTAAGACATGTTTTGTATTCTAGCATGTGATCTATGCTGGATAGCATTTCATGTGCACCTGAAGAGAATGTGTAATTCCAGAGGACAAGTAAGTGGTTGCCATAGGGTAGAGGTGGGTAGAAAAAAAATAGATTAGGGAGTTTAAGAGGTACAAACTTTTCATTACAAAAAAATAGTTATTAAATGTACAATGTGTGGAATATAGTTGATTATTATGCAATGTCTTTGGTGAAAAACGGTTACTAGAATTATCGTAGTGGTCATTTTGAAATGTACCGAAATATGGGATCAGTATGTCAGGTAACAAGAACTATCATTGTATTGTAGGTCAGTTATACTTCAAAGACAAACAAGTAAGCAAATAAGCAACCTCATAGAAACTGACATCAGATTTGTGGTTACTAGAGGCAGGAGGCTTTGGCATAGTCAATAAAGCAGAAATAGATATTTTTCTGGAACTCTCTTGCTTTTTCCATGATTCAGCAGATGTTGGCAATTTGGTCTCTGGTTCCTCTGCCTATTCTAAAACCAGCTTGAACATCAGGAAGTTCACGGCTCACATATTGCTGAAGCCTGGCTTGGAGAATTTTGTGCATTACTTTACTAGCGTGTGAGATGAGTGCACTTGTGCGGTAGTTTGAGCATTCTTTGGCATTGCCTTTCTTTGGGATTGGAATGAAAACTGACCTTTTCCAGTCCTGTGGCCACTGCTCAGTTTTCCAAATTTGTTGGCATATTGAGTGCAGCACTTTCACAGCATCATCTTTCAGGATTTGGAATAGCTCAACTGGAATTCCATCACCTCCACTAGCTTTGTTCATAGTATGCTTTCTAAGGCCCACTTGACTTCACATTCTAGCATGTCTGGCTCTAGGTGAGTGATCACACCATCGTGATTATCTGGGTCGTGAAGATCTTTTCTGTACAGTTCTGTGTATTCTTGCCACCTCTTCTGAATATCTTCTGCTTCTGTTAGGTCCATACCATTTATGTCCTTTATCAAGCCCATCTTTGCATGGAATGTTCCCTTTGTATCTCTAATTTTCTTGAAGAGATCTCTAGTCTTTCCCATTCTGTTGTTTTCCTCTTTTTCTTTGCATTGATCGCTGAGGAAGGCTTTCTTATCTCTTCTTGCTATTCTTTGGAACTCTGCATTCAGATGCTTATATCTTGCTTTTTCTCCTTTGCTTTTCACTTCTCTTCCTTGCACAGCTATTAGTAAGGCCTCCCCAGACAGCCATTTTGCTTTTTTGCATTTCTTTTCCATGGGGATGGTCTTGATCCCTGTCTCCTATACAATGTCACGAACCTCAGTCCATAGTTCATCAGGCACTCTATTAGATCTAGTCCCTTAAATCTATCACTGCAGATGGTGACTGCAGCCATGGAATTAAAAGACACTTACTCCTTGGAAGAAAAGTTATGACCAACCTAGACAGCATATTGAAAAGCAGAGACATTACTTTGCCAACAAAGGTCTGTCTAGTCAAGGCTATGGTTTTTCCAGTGGTCATGTATGGATGTGAGAATTGGACTGTGAAGAAAGCTGAGCGCCGAAGAATTGATGCTTTTGAACTGTGGTGTTGGAGAAGACTCTTGAGAGTCCCTTGGACTGCAAGGAGATCCAACCAGTCCATTCTGAAAGAGATCAGCCCTGGGATTTCTTTGGAAAGAATGATGCTAAAGCTGAAACTCCAGTACTTTGGCCACCTCATGCGAAGAGTTGACTCATTGGAAAAGACTCTGATGCTGGGAGGGATTGGGGGCAGGAGTAGAAGGGGATAACAGAGGATGAGATGGCTGGATGGCATCACTGACTCTATGGACGTGAGTCTGGGTGAACTCCGGGAGTTGGTGATGGACAGGGAGGCCTGGCATGCTGGGAAACATGGGGTCGCAAAGAGTCAGACATGACTGAGCGTCTGAACTGACCTGAGAGGCAAGGGGCAGGAGGGAGGGAAATGGATGAAAGGATTTAAAAATATAGACTTCCAGTTAATAGATAAATAAGTACAA
Source organism: Bos javanicus (assembly GCF_032452875.1). Classification (NCBI taxonomy): domain Eukaryota; kingdom Metazoa; phylum Chordata; class Mammalia; order Artiodactyla; family Bovidae; genus Bos; species Bos javanicus. Next base: position 84,934,815 of record NC_083897.1, on the reverse strand, counting down.
GGGATATAATGTAGAACACAATACAATTATCCCTGTTGTATGCTATATATGAAAATTGTTAAGAGAGTACTCCTAAGAGTTCTCGTCATAAGGAAAACAATATTTCATTTTGTATTTATATGAGATGGTGGATATTCACTCAACTAATTGTAATAATAATTCCGTGATGTATGCAATACAAATAACCATGCTATACAACTTAATCTTACTTTAAATACAATATTGTATGTAATTTATATCTTAATAAAAATGAAAGAAAATGTGAAAATTATAATTTTTAAATGTTAAAGAGAAAAAAAATGTGCATTCTGCTATTTTATGGATGGAATTTCCTGTAGATATCTATAATACTAAGTTTATCTGGTCTAGTGTGTCATTTAAAGTCACTCTTTACCTAATGATTTTCTGTTTAGCTAATCTATCCATTGACGTAAGTGGGATGTTAAAGTTTCCTATTATTGTTGTATTAATGTCAGTTTCTCCCTTAATGGCTGTTTGTATTTGCTTTATATATTTTGATGCTCCTATACTAGATGCCTATATGTTTAGGAATGTTATATCTTCTTGCATTGATGCCTTTATTTTTATATAGTATTTTTATGCCTTTTATTATAGATTTTTTAAAACTTGTATGCATCTAATATTAATATTGTTAGTCTACCTTTCTTTTTATTTATGGAATATCCTTTATCAGCCTCTCACAATGAGTCTCTTCTAGGCAGCATTACTTTTTCAATTGGGCATCCTATGTTGTTTGACTGGAGCATTTAGTCCACAAATATTTAAAGTGATTACTCAGGTATGTACTTATTGCTATTTCATTTTTTTTTTTCTGATTGTCTTTGTAGTTCCTCTTTGCTATTTTCTTTTTGCTTTAGTATATTCCTTTGTGGTCTGATGATTTTATTTAGTGTTCCATATGGGTTCCATTTTCTTTATTTTTTGTGTATCTATTATAAGCTATGATTTGTGGTTACCATGACGTTTATAATGTTGACCTATAACTACGTCTGAACGTGAAAGTGAAAGTTGTTCAGTCATGTCCAACTCTCTGCGACCCCATGGACTATACACTCCATGGAATTCTCTAGGCAAGAATACTGGAGGGGGTAGCCTTTCCCCTCTCCAGGGGATCTTCCCAACCCAGGGACTGAACCCAGGTCTCCCGCATTGCAGGCAGATTCTTTCCCAGAAGAGCCACAAGGGAATATAACTAAACAGCTATGTCTACTTGTTTCAAACTGACAGTTAAGTTCAAACACATTTTAAATGTCTACATTTTTTATTCTTCCCAAACATTTTATGTATTTTGGTGTATTTTATACCTTCATGCCTATTCATAACTGTTTACTGCACTTATAAATAATTTTATAATTTTTTTTTCCTTTAACTTTCATACTGTCTTAAGTGTTTGGTCTCCTACCTTCTTTATATATTTGTTTTTAACAGTGGATTTTTCCCTTCCTATGCTTTCTCATTTCTGGTTACAGCTTTCTCTTTTCAAAGAAGAATTAAAGAAGCCCCTATACCAAGGTCAGTTTAGTGGTAAAGAACTCCTTTAGTGTTTGCTTGTCTGAAAAATTCCTTCTCCATTTCAATTCTGATTGATAGAGTACCCTAGGTTGTAGGTGTTTTTCCTTTAAGCCTTTTAAATATATCATACCCTTCCCCTCTGGCCTGCAAAGTTTCTGCTGGAAAATCAGCCAATAGCCTTATGTGGGTTCCCTTGTGTGTAACTCTTTGTTTTTATTTTACTGTGTTTAGAGTTCTCTAACTTGGCCATTTTAATTATGATATGTCCTGGTGTTAGTCTCTTTGCATTCATCTTGATAGGTATTCTCTGTGCTTCCTATACTTGAATATCTGTTTCCTTCTTCAGGCTCAGGAAGCTTTCAGCCATCATTTTTTCAAATACATTTTTTTTACACTTTTTCTCTGTATTTTCCTTTTGGGACCCCTATAGTGTGAATGTTAGTACACTTGATATTGCCCCAGAGGTCCCTTTCAATATTCTTTTCTTTTAAAATTAATTTTTTCTTTTTGCTTTTTTGAATGGACCATTTCTATTTTATCTTCCAGATCACTTACACATTCTTCTGCTTCACTTAATCTGCTATTAATTCCTTCTAGTGTATCTTTATTGTATTCCTCAGCTCTGACTGGTTCTATTTTATATTTTTCTACTTCTTTGTTAAAATCTTCTTTGTGTTCATCTTTTCCTCAGTTCAGTTAATTTTCTTATTATTATCTCTATCAGGTAAACTGTTTATCTGTTTCACTATAGGTTTTTCGGGATTCTTTTCTTGTTGGAAACATATTCCTCTGTCTTTTCATTTTGATAACTTTTTCTGTCTCTATGAAATTATATGTCTCCCCTCAAGGTGCACTGACAGCCATCAGGTAGGCTAGGCTGGAAACAGAAGCTCTGCACCCAGAACCAGGTGCAAATTGAGGATTCTGCTAGGCTTAATGATGATCACCATCCTATCTCTGGGGCCTTATGTGCTGGAGCATAGGTTCTGAGGGATTTGAATTTCTCCCTGTTGTGATGGAAGTCTTTGCTTTATTTGGAGGTGTTCTTAACCACTGAATTTGGGGCTGCATTTTTGTATTTGTTTCACTTTTTCCTCAGTTTGCATACTTTCGTTAGAGATGAGGTTGTAGCCATAGGGATTGGAGCTACACTACTAAACTCTTTCTGCTTCTTTCTTGGTACATGCATGTGCCAGCTATGGTAGTCTCTGCCTTGGCTTGAGGCAGGGCTTGTGCCTGAGCTGGTTCTGCTCCTTCTCCAGTGTGCACACACATATAGATACCAGCAATGGCTGCCTCTACCTGGGTAGAGATAGGACCAGAGCCTAAGCTGGCTCTTCTCTTTCACAACAGGGTGCATGCACATTGGCCATGATGACCTCCCTCTTTCTTCTGGCAGTGCCAGAACAAGAGGTGCTATAGTCAGAGCCCAGTGTAGACTGGGGGATATGCTAGGTAATTCTGGCAGGCTGGCCAGAGCACCAGGCAGTTTTTAACCTTCTATATCTATGCTGTGCATGGAAGCAAGCAAATCTGTGCATGCACTATTCAAGAGTAGAATCTCAGTTTCTTACAGTCCTCTGGTAAACCTCACTGGTCTTCAAACCAGCTAAGAGGGCTCATCTTTCTGCTGTTGAACCCCAGGGCTTGAGTAACTAAAGTGTGTCATAAACCCTTCACACTACCCCTCACCCCAGGGATGATCATGAAGCCTAATGTATCCCCCTATCTTCTGGGTCACCTGCTAGAGTTGTGGGTCTAAATTAGATAGTTTCTCTTCCTCTCCTTCAGACTCTATATGGTTCTATTTTTATAGCCTTGGATGTATAAGAGCCATTCTACTTATCTTCAAGTCTTTCTCGGTGAGAGTTGTAGTTTTGAAGTGTAAATAAGAGGAGACAAGCTCAGGATCTTCCTACTCTGCCAAATTGATTCTGCTCCAACTGCTACCATTTTAACTTCAGTTAATAGGAAAGGTCCTAGTCAAAGCAGTAAACTAAGAAAAAGAAATAAAAATAGAAAGCATTAAAAATTTTAAACTGCTATTACTTACACAAGATTATTAATATAAAACAAAACAAAATGAAAGTGACTAAAAGTAAATTATTAGAATTAAGTAGTAAAGTTGCTTGATGAAAAATGAATATGCAGAAGTCAACTGCATTTTGATACCCCCAAAATAAGCAAGTAAGTTTAAAATTTAATTGAAAAAGATACCATCAAAAAATATGTGGAGGGCCGGATACTTAGAGAAGTAAAACAGAAAAAGACAAATACTGTATTTTTCACTTATATATGAAATCTAAAAATTAAAACAAATGAGTACATACAACAAAACAGAAACAGACTCAGATCAGAGAAAAAAATAGTGGTTAATCAATGGTGAGAGGGATGGGAGGTGGGAAAAAATAGGAAAAGGGAATTAATTGGTACAAACTACTAGATAAAAGGTCTTCCCCTGTGTCTCAGCTGGTAAAGAATCTGCCTGTAATTCAGGAAACCTGCATTTGACTCCTGGGTTGGAAAGATCCCCTGGAGAAGGGAAAGGCTACCCACTCCAGTATTCTGGCCTGGAGAATTCCATGGACTATATAGTCCAAGGGGTCACAAAGAGTCGGACACGACTGAGCATAAACAAAATTTTCACTTTCACTAAAAAAAATAAATAAATAAGATAAAAAGATGTAGTGTACAACACAGAGAATACAGACAATATTTTATAAAAACTTTAAGTGAACTATAATCTGAAAATATCAAGTCACTATGTAGTACTTCTGAAACTAACATAGTATTGTAAATTAACTATATTTCAATTAAAGGAAAGAACAAAAAAGGGAGCTTGTTTCTTCCTTTTAAGGATATGACACAGAACTTGCATGTTACCTCTATTCCCATTGCATTAATCACAATTTAGTTTTATTACTGTTTTGCTACTATATAATAAGATTAAAACGGATATTGGAGAACTTGTTACTTTTAACATTTAACCCTATTTACCATCCAAATATGTGGTCCTCTCCCAACACATCAGACATGTTCAACCCTGTCTTCAAAAGAAACACTTGCATCAAGTTCAATATCTCTGAGTAATAAGAAGTTAGATTCATCAGGTATAGATGTGGCTTCCTGTGGTGATGACAGTATACTAATGGACAACTTATTTGTACACACACAATATACAATGAAGGAAAAGGAACAATATGCCTGAAATAAAACAGCAATGTGTAAAAGAAAATAGGAGATTACACAGAAGTCACTGATCTTTTAAAATTATCAAATCCTGCTGGGTAAGAATTGTCAAAGCTCTCTTCCTTATTGGTGAAGCATTCTTACTGAGCTCATGTTTCTGCAGTATTGAAGGCATTCATTCCTTTGTCCATTGTCTTTATTGGTCCTTGCCCCCCACCTTTGGAAGGTTCTCCTTTATCAATTATCCTCTAGTGAACATTTCTTCTCCACTTCTAGAATCTTATCTCTCTTCATGGAATTGACAGTTAAATCTGACAGCATCCTTCTTATCCATAAATCTCAGAACTTACAGTCTCAAGTGTGTATTGAAAGACCAGTCAGCATGCCAGTTGGTTTTTGGGCTACTGCAGAGAAACAATTATAAAAGAGATGTGCCTAGAGTCTACAAACTTCTAGAATCCCTATTAGACTGTAGTAATGTTTAGATTGTAAAAGCCTGGAATTAACTAAATTGTCTCCTGATAAGCAAATGACTAAATTATAGCTTATACATATTATGTATATGTAGTCATTAAATAGTATAATATTGGCTTATATGAACTAGAGTGGAAAATGATTCATATGCTATTTATGTGAAAAGCATAAGTTTTAGGGGCATATATATTACACTTTTCTATTTATAGTACTGATTTTAAAAAGCATGCATGCTTGTCAATTCATGTCTGAGTCTTTGGGACCCAATGGACTATAGCCTACCAGGCTCTTCTGTCCATGGGATTCTGCAGGCAAGAATACTGGAGTAGGTTGCCATGCCCTCTTCCAGGGAATATTCCCCATCCAGGGATCAAACCCACATCTCCTGTGTCTCCTGCATTGAAGGCGGATTTTTTACTACTGAGTCACCAGAAGTGTGTAGAAGTGTTAGTTGCTCAGTTGTATCCAACTCTTTGCAACTGCCTGGACTGTGGCTCACCAGCTCCTGTGTCCTAGGGGTTCTCCAGGCAAGACTAATGGAGTGGCTTGCCATTCCCTTCTCCAGGGGATCCCCCAACCCAGAAATCAAACACAGGTTTCCCACATTGTAAGCAGATTCTTTACCATCTGAGCCAATGGGGGATCCCTTAAAAAGAAGAGAAAAAGATAATATAGAAATATATTAAAATTATTAACTCTGGTGAAGAAGTATGAATAAGACTAAAGTGATGGTAGTAAAGGGAACCTCTTCCTTCTTAAGTATTCATATTATGGCAATATTTTACTGCTACAAAACTCATTTTTAACTCCTCACAACTCCTGTTACACTAGAACATTTCCCCCATTTCAGAGTGTTTATGAAATATTGTCTTATTGCCCCAAAAGGAGACCACAAAAGAAAAACAAGTGATAAAAGCTATTTTTTGGATTTTTATTTTCAAAATAGGCTTTTGAATACCAAGAATCAATGTCTATTAAATGGTCTGTAGATTAGGAAGAATGAATAAAGACATAAGAGCCAGTTATTATACTCTAGTGGTGGGAGTTGACAATCTAGACATAGGGATTCAGAAAGGAAATAAGAGACACAGACCAGTATGTGTGGCAGGAGTCACTCAGAAGGCCCTAAAGCAACCTGGTCCCTCAAATTTATAGAGAAACACAAACCACCCAATGGGTTTATGCAGCTGAGAAACACGTATGTTTGTTCCACTTTCTGCTGCTTTTTGAAAGGTGTATAAGAGAGCAATGTTAGTGGCATGGAGTACCTAGGCAACTGGGCATAAACTCACTGAATCCTTGCTCACTGAATCCTGTTTTCAAGGGCCAAAGCTAAAAATTTTATCATGAGATATACTAAAACCGAGGGAAGTTTCATAAGCATTGTGATCAGGCTGAGAACCCTAGAGAATCTGCTCAGAACAATGAAAAGAGATTGGTTGGGGTCCAACAATTCTCAGTAGAAGTCAGTAGGCTATAGATGTCAACCATTAGAGACTAGGTAGCTTATCCAACCTGGAATGTACCACCTTGTTAATCTCCTAGAACATAAAATCAAGCCAGGGAAGGCAGGAGGAAAATAACCCTGAATTACCTTGGACTTGATTGGGAAAAAAAAGCAAATCTGATTTAAGGGGATTTCAATCTAGATATTAATTTAAGTTTTCAGTTACACAAAATAAAGTCATCTTCAACAAACAAGCTTGTGGTCTATAAGAGCTTCTAACTTCTACATTATTATAAATTGTTTGATTAAAATATAGATTTATAAGCAACAAAATAAGATTTACTAATAATAGGTCTTGACAAAGAGAATATGAGAGTATTAAGAGAATATTTTTAACAAAGAGTATTAAGAGAACATTCTTAACAAAAATAATATAAAGCTATTTTAATTTTAAAGCAATTAACATAAGAGGATAAGGAAAGATGACATAATTTTTTAACCAAAAAAATAACAGATAGGTTATTAGAACTTATGAGCCGTTGCTGCTGTAGTTGATTCACTAAGTCGAGTGTGACTCTTTGTGACTCCATGGACTGCAAACCCCTGGACTGCCAGACCTCTCTGTCCTCCAATATCTCCCGAGTGTGCTCAAATTCATGTCCATTACATTGGTGATGCTATATAACCATGTCATCCACTGTGGTCCCCTTCTCCCTCTGCCTTCAATCTTACCCAGCATCAGGGCCTTTTCCAGTGAGTCAACCCTTCACATCAGGTGGCCAAAGTATTAGAGCTTCAGCATCAATCCTTCCTATTCAGGGTTGATTTCCTTTAGGATTGACTGATTTGATCTCTTTGTGTCCAAGGGACTCTAAAGAGTCTTCTCCAGCACCACAGTTTTAAAGCATCAATTCCTTAGCACTCAGCCTTCTTTATGGTCCAATTCTCACATCCGTGCATGACTACTGGAAAAATCATAGCTTTGATTATACAGACTTTGTCTGCAAAGTGATATATCTGCTTTATAATACACTGTCTAAGTTTGTCATACCTTTTCTTCAAAGGAGCAAGCGTCTTTTAATTTCATGGCTGCAGTCTCCATCTGCAGTGATTTTGGAGCCCAAGAAAATAAATCCATCACTGTTTCCAATTTTTTCCCATCTATTTGTCATGAAGTAATGGGACTGGATGCCATGATCTTCATTTTTTAAATGTTGAGTTTTAAGCCAGCTTTTTCACTCTCTTTAACTTTCATCAAGAGACTCTTCAGTTCCTCTTCATCTTCTGCCATAAGGGTGGTGTTATCTGCATGTCTGAGGTTATTGATATTTCTCCCAGCAATCTTGATTCTAGCTTGTGCTTCATCCATCCCAGCATTTCGCATGATGTACTCTGCACATAATTTAAATAAACGGGGTGACAGTATGCAGCATTGACATACTCCTTTCCCAATTTTGAACCAGTCCTTTGTTCCATGTCCAGTTCTAATTGTTGCTTCTTGACCCACACGCAAGTTTCTCAGGAGACAGGTAAGGGGATCTGGTATTCTCATCTCTTTAAGAATTTCCCACAGTTTTTTGTGATCCACACAGTCAAGTCTTTAGCATAATCAATGAAGCATAAGTAGATGTTTTTCTGGAATTCCTTTGCTTGCTCCATGATCCAATGAATGATAGCAATTTGATCTCCAGTTGCTCTGTCTTTTCTAAATCCAGCTTGTACATATGGAATTTTCAATTCATGTACTGCTGAAGGCTAGCTTAGAGGATTTTGAGCATAATCTTGCTAGAATGTGAAATGAGTACAATTGTGCACTTGTTTGAACATTTTTTGGCATTGACCTTCTTTGGGATTGGAATGAAAATTGACCTTTTCCAATCCTGTGGCCACTGCTTAATTTTCCAAATTTGCTGGAGAAGGAAATGGCAACCCACTCCAGTATTCTTGCCTGGAGAATCCCAGGGATGGGGGAGCCGGGTGGGCTGAGGTCTATGGGGTCGCACAGAGTCTGACAAGACTGATGTGACTTAGCATCAGCAGCAGCTGGCATACTAAGTGTAGCACTTTAACAGCGTCATCCTTTAGGATTTTTAGTAGCTCAGCTGGAATTCCATCCCCTCCAAGAACTATAGCTTTGTAATAATGCTTCCTAATGCCCATTTGACTTCAGACTTCAGGATGTCTGGTTCTAGATGAGTGAGCAGCCATTGTGGTCATCCAGTTCATTAAGACCTTTCTTGCATCATTTTTCTGTATATTCTTGCCACCTCTTCTTAATATCTTCTACTTCTGTTAGGTTCTTACCATTTCTGCTCATTATTTTTCCCATCCTTGTATGAAATAGTCCTTTGATATCTCCAGTTTTCTTGAAGAGATCTCTACTGTTTTCCATTCTGTTGTTTTCCTGTATTTCTTTGTATTGTTTAAGAAGGCTTTCTTATCTCCCCTTCATATTCTGTGGAACTCTGCATTCACTTGAGTCTATTTTTGCCTTTTTCCTTTGACTTCCACTTCTTTTCTCAGCTCTTTGTAAAGCCTCTTCAGACAACCACTTTTCCTCCTTGCATTTCTTTTTCTTTGAGATGGTTTTGGTCATTGCCTCCTGTACAATGTTATAATTTTCTTCCCATAGTTTTTCATGCACTCCGTCTACCAGATCTAATCCCTTGAATTTATTGGTTACCTCCTCTGTATAATCATAGGGGATTTTATTTTGGCCAAACTTGCTGGTTATTCCAGCTTTCTCTTCACTTCCTACTTATTCATTCTAGTCCCCTATGATGAAAAGGAAATCTTTTTTTTTTTTTTTGGTGTTAGTTCTAAAAAGTCTTGTAGGTCCTCATAGAACTGATCAGCTTCACCTTCTTTGGCATTAGTACTTGGAGCGTAGATTTGGTTTACTGTGATGTTGAATGGTTTGTCTTGGAAAAGGACCTAGATCATTCAGTTGTTTTTTGAGACTGCACCCACTTACTGTTTTTGGAGTCCTTTGTTGACTATGAGGGCTACTTTATTTCTTCTAAGATATTCTTGCCCATAGTAGTAGATAAACTATAATGTTTAACAAATAAATATTTTAACAAGTGAATACCTTCTTTTATACACTACAAATAACCAATTAGAAAATGTATCAAGAAATAATCTATTCATAATATCAGTGAACACTAGAAAATATGATGGCATAAACTTTATATGATATGTGTAGGAACTACATGAACAAGGTACAAAATTGTGAATGACATAATGAAAAAATTAATAAATAAGAATGAATACCATATTTATGGATGAAAGATGAATAAGAGTATTTCTTATCAGATATTAAAATATACTTAACATGACTGTATTACGATTGTATGGTACTAGTATAATCTCAAAGTAATAGAGTAAAAACCCAAGGTAAAGTTAAAATATATATCGTAGAGGAGTATGTCATCATCATGACAATATAAATCATTGCCAACTTCAGTTCTCCTAACATGAAGAGCAACCATTTATAGATAAGACCTCATTGTGAAAATCCCAGAACATGAGGGTGAGGATGAAAAAGGCTTCCACAGACTGAGGAAGACCACATTAAAAGAGTAAGACAAATAGCTACACTCTAACCACATTATCCCTTTTCTAGACCAGAACAGCAGCACACTGAGAGGACCAACACCCACCACCCCCCACCCACCTGCCCCAAAGGGCCACAATTTCTCTAGTAAGATGAAAGAACCTCAAGTTAACCTCTAGCTTTCAAAACATTGTGGCATTGTTTCCCAGGAGGCCCACCTGTTTTTCACTTTACAGGGACCATGGGACCATTGGAGCATCTGTAGAACCTGAATAATGGAGATTCAACTGGGATAGAGAAACAATCAGCACTTGGAGTTTGGCAGATGACATTCCTCCTCAAAGGGGGAACAGAATAGAGAACCCAGCCACAAATCTTTCTATCTACAGAGACCCACTATTGAACCCATATAGCTAAGGAGTTCTGTGTACAGTTCTGCCGAATTCATGTACAGAATTCTTCCTAGTTCTGCCTAATTCCATTTACAGTTCTGCCTAATTCATCCAATAATCCATACAGGCCTTAGAAGCCAGACATGGGAAGCTAATTTGTAGGCTTGTTTATTGCTAAATACCACCTTTCTGCTATGTCGCTTTAGTCGTGTCTGACTCTGCGCAACCCCAGAGATGGCAGCCCACCAGGCTTCCCGTCCCTGGGATTCTACAGGCAAGAACACTGGAGTGGGTTGCCATTTCCTTCTCCAATGCATGAAAGTGAAAAGTGAAAAGTGAAAGTGAAGTCGCTCAGTCGTGTCTGACTCTAGCAACCCCATGGACTGCAGCCTACCAGGCTCCTCCGTCCATGGGATTTTCTAGGCAAGAATACTGGAGTGGGGTGCCATTGCCTTCTCCAATACCACCTTTAGCCCTATCCAAACAAGAAGCCTACTCAGACCATCTAGGAAACATCATAGCTTATCCTATAGCCTCACTTACAATGATGATCTAATAGGAATCCCAGTCAGTGGTTCTGCTCACTTGCAGAATGAGCAGAATATAGCCAGTATATTACTATATTAGCCAGTGTACCTAACTGTCCAAAGAGCTTGGTGGCAGTTCTGCCTGATCCAGGTCACCGACCAATGAGTCACACTGGCTGAGGAGACTGTTCTGTGGTCTTCTCTCAACAAAGAAGTGGATTAAAAGCTCCATCTACAGCTGAATATAGCCTACAATCCAGCCTGGCCAGGTAGCCTTGCCAGAGGACCAGTGAGGCTGTGTGGCCCATTCTCCACCCCTACTTATGGCAATGCCAAAGCAGAGAGCCCGGCCAGCAGCTCTGTTCACCCTGCACAGCCAAATCAGTGACCTTTTACTGTTCACGGAATGCAGCCAGAAGTTCTGCATGATTCAAATCCCTAAGAGACTAGTTATACCAGTTGGGTAACTTGTTCTATGACTGTGTCAAGGCTATGAAGCAAATTTGAAGTGGTACTTATGAATAAATATAACCTCTAGGCCCAACTAACAATGAAGTCAAACAAGAACATCTAGGAGGTTGTGTAGCCCATCTTACAGTTAAAAGGATCCTGAGCAGGGAGCCCAACTAGTGACACTGTCCATCTGCAAAACTAAATTGATTTATTTCTCTGGGCAGGGAGTATGGTGGACAGCTTTGCTTGATTCAGGAATCCTGTCATTGAGCCATAATAGCTATGCAACCATTTCTAACACATTGTCAGAAAAGGAAGCAATTTTATATCCCTGCCTGACTGCTAATTATAGCATCCGGTGCCTCCTGATTAGGAAGGTTGACCAGAGAGTTCAGGCAACTATGGAGCCCATCTTACAACCATGTTTGAGCAGGGAACCAAGCCAGTAGTCTTATCCAACTGTTCCCAGCCAGCAGATCTCAGGAAGTAGTCTTGCCAAAATAGAGACAATAGCAAGCCACACTTACCCAAAGATGTTACCAGCTGAATTATCCATAATCCTAAAATGAACTCACTGATGAGAAGAGTCACTGCCAAAGTGAACCTGTAATGTCTTGACTAAGAGATTGCTTACTCAAATGCACAGATTTCAATGTAAGAAATGAAGTATCATAAAAATAATAATGTCAACAAAGAAAACTGATAAAGTTCCAATAACTGACCCTAAATAGAGATCCATGAAATATATGACAAAGAATTCAGAACAAATCCTCTAAAAGGAGTTTAGTTAATGACAGGAACATAGAAAACTAAGCAAAATTAGAAAAGTAAATAATGAAAAAAGAAATAGAAACCATCAGAAACAAACACAAATCCAACAGGTGTAGAATGTAATAAATGAACTGAAGAATTAAAAAACTTCAACAGCAGACTCAACCAAGTAAAAAAAAAAAGACTTAATGAATTAGAAGATATATCATTTGAAATTGTCCAGTAATAGGGAAAGATAAAATTTTTAAAATGAAAAAGAGTTAAAACAGCCTACAGCATTCATAAATCATGAGAAAAGAAAAAATAAGCATTATAGAATCCTAGAGGGAGAAGAAAAACAGAGAGAAACAGAAAATTTATTTAAAGCAATAATGGCTAAAAATTCCCCACACATGTACAGACAAGTGAATATTCAAATTCATGAGACTAGAGAACCCCAAATAATTTTAATCTAAAAAGTGGATATACTGAGAAAGATAATTAAAATTTCCAAAGTAAAAGAACAAAAGAGCAGCAAGAACAAAAGAAAGCAGCAAGAAAGAAATGACTCAATACATATTACCAACTTCCATAAAACCATAGGGAATCTCTCAACAGAAACTGCAGACAAAGAGAATGGGGAATGATATTTCAAAATATTAGAAGAAAAAAAGACTGTCAATTAATATTACTATTCATTAAATGATACTACTACCTGGCAAAACTGTCCTTCAGACATAAAGGAAAGATAAAGATTACCCCCCCAAACCCCCAAAGCTGGGGAAGTTCATCACCACTGGACCTAATTTAACAAGTAATGCTAAAGGGAATTCTTCAAAGGAAAATAAAAGGATTATAGTGAATAATGTAAAAATATATAAGTATATGTGTAAAACTCACTGATGATGGCAAATAATACAACTTCAGATTGTCTAATATTTCAATGGTACTGCATAATTCACTTACATTTAAAGTTAAAAAAATAAACATACTAAGAATAACTATAGTGACAGTAATTTGATAATAGATACAAAATATCTAAATATGTTAATAGTGATTTTAATAACAAAAAAGTGAAAAGGGAGAAGTTATAGTACAAAGTTTATGTGTGCAAATGATGTTATCAAGTTAACATAGGATGCTATCAATACATTTGTAGGCCTGATAGTAACCAAGATAGAAACATTTGCAGAAGATATACAAAGTATTATGATAAAGGAATCAAAGCATACTGTTAGTAATTCTCATCAAATAACAAAAGAATATAGCAAGATGAGGAGTCAAGATGGTGAAATAGGAGGACACAGAGCTCACCTCTCCTAACAAGTACAAGTACATCTACAAATGGAATAATTCTCACAGAGCACCTGCTGAACACTAGTGGAGGACTTTAGACACTTAAAAGGACAAGAAAAAACCCACACAACTTGGTCAGGATGAAAGAAAGAAAAAAATTAATGGGAAAAGAACAGCTCCTCTGAAGGGAGGGGGCAGAGGTGAAGGAAAGGAAAGGTTCCCACACTCAGAGAAGCCCCCTCACAGAAGGCGAATCAACTGAGAAAGAAAGGAACTTTGGAGGAGAATGCACCAACCAGTCTGTGGAAGGCAGAATAGAGTAGGACCTATGCAGTTGGTCTGTGGTGCCTTCCTGTGCACCCCAACCTGAGTTGTGAGTCTCCTGGTATAGAGAGGGTCTAGGTATTGAAAAGTGGACCTTGGAGACTGAACTCAGGGAGGGGACATAAGTTTCTGTGAGGAGACATTCTAAAAAGAAGGGAGTGGGGAACTCCACAACTGGAAAATTTTGCAGAAGAGAGACAGGCCACCATAGATGCAAGATGCCATTATTCAGTGACACACAAGGGACAGGACCACCATTGCAAACTCCTTCCCCACCCACCAGCTTCTGCCTCCATGGACACCCATCTGAGCATATTTTTACCACCTCAAGCCAAGGCATCATTTGGCCCTCATGGGCCCATATGCTACCCTTGCCAGGACCTCCTGGGGAGTCAGCCCTGGAATGGCCCAACCTGAGACAGGTGTTTGCAAATGTTAGCAGGGGCTAGGTGCTAAATGTGGGGACAGGAGAGAGGACCTAGGGAGAGGACTGCAGTTGACTGTAAGGAGATAGCTTGGAGAGATAAGAGTGAGGAGCTCCAGGACTGGGAATGCTCCTAGAGGAAGTGTGATCTGCCTCTGAAGTGAGGAACCATTGTTGAGTGGCATGCAAGGAGTGGGACTGCCATTATGGACTCTCCCTACAAGCCAGCCTCTGCCTCCACAGGCACTAGAAGGGACTCCCAGCAGAGCAATCCCATCTCAGTCTGTTGCAAACTCCTGCAGGCCTCTGCCACCTTGGGCATTAGAGGGGGTTCCCATCAGAATAAGCACGCACATTCCAGTTGTGGCTGCTTTGTCCCTTCTCTGCCTGAGTGATTATGTGATCTCCAGTCTGTTGCTGCTTCTTGTCCCTCCCATCTAAGTGAGAAACTGTGCCCTAGTCAGTTCTGACTTTGCCTCCTGTGCCTAGGGTTTTGGTTTTGAGGCCAAAACCAAAGCTGAATCTCAGGGACTGTGTGACTAAGGAAGAGGACCTGAATTCTCTCCATACAGCTGCACAAGCTGCAGACTAAACTCCCATGATTAACTTGGGAAACCTACTGTTTGAAGAATATCTGAATAAACAAGTAATCCCACAACTGAGACAATTCTAGCTTTACCAGATGTGGAGTTTAGGGGCAAGTATACTAGGCAGCTGGGCCAGGACAGAGTCTGAGATTACCCCCAAAATGCACAAAGGATATCCAGAGATATACCTAGAGGTATTAGAGGGCATTGTGGAAAGGTGGGAGTCAGCTGTGTTTCACCATTAGGGGAAGGAGACTGACAGTAGGAAGCCCCAACAACAACAACAAAATTCGTTAATTTATTTATTTTATTTTTTAAATTTATGTTTAGTTTAATTTTTATTTTTTTTTTAATTTTACTTTTATGTTTTTAGGTTTTTTTCACGTTTTTGTTTAGTTATTTTAAACTTTTTTCTTCTTTTTAGTTTTTTTTTTGTTTTTTCTTTTTCTTTTTTTGTTTTGCCTTTATCTTTTTTTTTGATCATTCTTGAGTGTTTCCTTTCTGTTTTCTTTGCATTTAAGTTTACCTTTTGTTTTTCTTTTCTTTTCTTGTTAGCTTTGCTTTTATTGTTTGTCTTAGTTTTTGAGTTCTATTTGGTTGGTTGTTTTCTTATTTTATATTTTCGTTGACTTCTTAATTTTTTTTTGTTTTGTTTTTTGGGGGGTGTTTCTTGTTTAGTTTTGATTGATTTTACTTTTACTATTTGTCTTGAGTATTGTTTGATTGTTTTTTGTTATTTGTCTTGGGGGTTTTGATCATCTGTTTGTTTTGTTTTCTTTCTTTCTTTTTTTTTTTTTTTTTTGGACCATGATCCATGGCTTGCAGGGTCTTGGTTCCCTGAGAAGGGGTTGAGCCTTATCCCCAAGAGTGGTAGCACCAAGTCCCAGACCCAAGAATTATTAATAGACATGAGCTTTCCTGGAGGTACACAAGACTCAGTTCCATGCAACTGCCTGCAAGCTCCAGTGTTGGTTGCCTCAGGCCAAACAACCAGAAAGACAGGAATACAGCCCAACCCATCAGCAAACAGCTTACAAAAAGTTATACTAAACTCATGGACACCCCAAAACACACACCCTGAGAAGACATGGCCTATCAGGGGAACAAGACTCAGCTCCACCTACCAGAGGCCAGGAACCAGCCCAATACCAGGAAGCAAACATAAACCCCTGAACAAATTTAACTACAAGACAGCAGAAGCAAAAGGAACTACAACCCTACAGCCTGTGGAAAGGAAACCACAAACATAGTAACTTAGACAAAATGAAATGACAGAGAAATTTATTGAAGATGAAGGAACAAGGTAATAACCCACAAGATCAAATAAATAAAGAGGAAATAGGCAATCTACCTGAAAAATTCAGAATACTGATAGTAAAGGTGATCCAATATCTCAAAAATAAAATGAAAGCATTGAGAAGGTATAAGAAATGTTTAACAAGGACCTAGAATAACAAACAAGCAAACAAACAAACAGTGATAAACAACACAATAAATGAATTGAAAAATCCACTAAAAGTAATCAATATCAAACTAAGTGAGGTAAAAGAAGTAAGCAGAAACATAAAATGGTGGACATAATTGCCACAGAGCAGAATAAAAAGAAAAGAATGAAAACGAGGACAGTCCCAGAGACTTCTGGGACAACATTAAATCCACCAACATTTGAATTACAGGAGTTCAATAAGAAAAAGGGAAAGAAAAGAAAAAGAGTCTGAGAAAATATTGGAAAATATTATAGTTAAAAACTTCCTTAACATGGGAAAGGAAAAGTCACCCAAGTCCAGGAAGTATAAGAGAGTCATATACAGGATAAATCCGAGGAGAAGCATGTCAAGGCACATATTAATAAAACAACAAAAATTAAATACAAAGAAAAAATATTAAAAACAGTGAGGGAAAAGCAACAAACATACAAGGAGATGATCATAAGGTTATTAACTGATTTTTCAGCAGAAACTGCATTCCAGAGGGTGTGGCAGGATATATTTAAAATGATGAAAGGGGCAAAACAACAGCAAAAATTACCCTAACCAGCAAGGCTTTCACTTAGATTTGATGGAGAAATCAAAAGCTTTACAGGCAAGCAAAAGTTAAGATAGTTCAGCAACACCAAACCAGCATTGCAATAAATGATAAAGTAACTTCTCTAGGAAGGAAAACAAGAAAAATACAAAGACCCATAAAAATAAACCCAAAACATTTGAGGAAATGGTAATATGAATAAACATCTCAATAATTACCTTAAATTTAAATGAATTAAATACTCTAACCTAAAACTCCACAAAAGCAAGACAGATATATATGCTATCTATGAGAGACCCTCTTCCAACATAGGAACACATACAGACCGCAAGTGAGGGGATGGAAAAAGATACTACATGCAAATGGAAATCAAAAGAAAACTGGAGGAACAATACTCACAGCAGACAAAATAGATTTTAACATAAAGACTGCTACAAAAGATAAGGAAAGGCATTACATAATAATCAAGGAATCAATCTAAAGAGAAGATATAACAATTGTAAATATTTTTGAACCCAACAAGGAGAACCTCAGTAAATACAGGAAACACTAACAACCATAAAAGGGGAAAGCAACAGTAACACAACAATAGTGGGGAACATTAACACCTCACTTACACCAATGGACAGATCACTCAGACTGAAATGTAATAAGGAAACAGAAGCCTTAAATGACACATTAGGCCAGATAAACTTAATTGATATTTATAAAACATTCAATCTGAAAGCTGTAGAATAAACTTTCTTCTCAAGTGCACATGGAACAGGATATCTAGGATATCTAGGATATCCTGTTGGATATCCAGGATAGACAGACCACATCCTGGGTCACAAATCAAGCTTTGGTAAATTTAAGAAAATTGAAATCACATCAAGCATCTTTTCCAACTACCATGCTATGAAATTGAAATCAACTACATGAAAAAGAAAACTATAAAAGGCATAAACACATGGAGGCTAAAGAGTATGCTACAAAACAACCAATGGTCCAGGTTCGATGCACGATACTGGATGCTTGGGGCTAGTGCACTGGGACGACTCAGAGGGATGGTATGGGGAGGGAGGAGGGAAGAGGGTTCAGGATGGGGAACACATGTATACCTGTGGCGGATTCATTTTGATATTTGGCAAAACTAATACAATTTGAAAAGTTTAAAAATAAAATAAAATTTTAAAAAAAGAAAGGTAATTTTAAAAAAAAGAAATCAAAGAAGAAATTTTAAAAAATATCTAGGTTATGATAAAAACTCTCCAGAAAGTGGGCATAGAGGGAAACTACTTCAATATAATTAAGACCATATACGACAGACCTACAGTAGCAATCATTCATGATGGTAAAAAACTGAAACCATTCTCTCCAATATCAGGAACAAGACAAAGATATCTGTTCTCACCACTGTTGTTCAACATGTTGGGTTTTCAAAGAAGTTTGTTCAGGTTTTTCCATTACATCTTACAGAAAAATCTGAACATTTTTGGCCAACCCAATAGATTTGGATGTCCTAGCCATAACAATCATAGGGGGGAAAAAAAGGAATCAAAATTGGAAAGGAAAAAGCAAAACTGTCACTGTTTGCAGGTGACATGATACTATGCACAGAAAATCCTAAGGAGGCAACTAGAAAAAGACTGGTGCTACTCTAAGAATCTGGCAAATTTGCAGAATACAAAATTCATGCACAAATGCCTCCTGCATTCCTATACACTAGCAATAAAAGAACAGAAAGAGAAATTAAGGAAACAATACCATTTACCACTGTAATAACAACAGCAAAATACTGAGGAATAATCCTAACTGAAGACACAGAAGACCAGTACTCAGAAAACTATGATACTGATGAGGGGGGAAAGGAAGATGATGGAGGAATAAGACAGGGAGATCACTTTCTTACCCACAAATACATCAGAAATTCATTTGCATATGAAACAACTCTTACAGTACACCTTTAGAACACTAGTAGAAAACCCTAGACTTCCAAAAATGCAAGTCAATCTCTTTAGAATGAGGTAGGGCAAAAGACAAAGATAAAAAAAGAGAAAAAGTATTTCTGGACAGGGACCTGCACCCTGGGGAGGGAGTCATGAAGGAGAAAATTTTTGCAAACTCAGAAACCCCTTCATGAGTGAGGACAGGAGGGAACTTCAGAACCTCAGAGAGCAGCACAACAGAAGGTTCCCAGAAGGCAAAATGAAGAGGATTCACCACAGAGTTTGTTTCTGAACAGCACTTCCACCTGAGAAGTGGCTCACATGCTTGTGTACATAGGAGAAAGTGGGGCCCAGAGTGCCAAGGCTCAGGCTAGGGTATCAGACCCCAGGGAGAGGACCATGGTTGACTGCCATGAAGATACTCTGAGGGAGCTAGTACAACAGCTGAGGGAATCCAGGGAAAAGACTGGGTGTCACAGAGAGGCAGGATATCATTGTCATTGGGACACTTTAATTCCACGCACATTCATGATGGCTGTGTGCCAGGGTGGCCACCAAAACCAGCAAAACCAGTAGGAGTGCCAGCAGTAGAATAAGAAGTGACTTGCAATTTACAACCCCAGAGCAGCAAACGTAAACCACTAGCCACTGTCAAAACCAGCGAAAGTGCCTGAGGCAGCAGACAAAATGCCAACTCTGTGATCCTGATCCCAGAGTTGGCAGCTGCTACCAATCTGTGATTATGCACAGGTTACTGCCAACACCTTCCTGGGAGCCCAAGAAGCTTGGTTTTCCTGGGGACCCACGACATTGGGCCAAATCCTCTGGAAGAGTGCACAACCCACCTCAGACTAACAACAACCAGCTAGTTTCTACCACTGGAGGCACTCATTGGTACATCTCAATTGCAGCTGCCTTACCACTCCCTATCCCCAGTCCGAGTGAACAAGGGAGCCCTAATAAGCCTCAAACTTTGGCTCCTCTTTCCTCAGGAGCCAAAACTGGAGGACAGCCTACAAGCAGAGCCAGGCCCCAAACCAAACCAGAACACTAGGGAATGTGTAACCGAAAAAGAGAAATGGAATTAGTTACTGTAGTCACAGGGGCAGTGTATTAAATATCCACAATCAGCTTGAGATTGTGGACTTTAGGGACAACTGTAGACTTTGAGAGCAAGTACAAGGTGGAGTAAGGCCAGATTTGAGACTGAGTTGGCCCCACACTGCTAACAACAGGTCCAGAGACTTTTCTAGAAATATTGGAAGATTTTGGTGTGAGTGTCTTTAGGTATTCTTGGCTGTTGAGTGTTGCTTTCACAAATAGTCTTGGGATATTGTCTTCTGTGCTGTGTGGCCTATGATGTCTTGGTGCTACGTAGGGGGTTGGGTCTGAACTCCTGACATGGGAGACCAGTCTACAGGACTCTGAATCACCAGGGAACTCCTAACCCATGAAATATTAATTTGTGAATGTTTTCCCAAAGGCTTCCACTTCAACAATAAGACAAGGCCCCATCCAAAGGCAGCAAGCTGCAGTGCTGAATGTCCCGTGCAATCCTTCAGCAAAAAAAGGGCCACAAAACTTTACATTAGCAGACAAGCTGCCTAAAGCCATAACAAATCCATAGACACCTAGACACCCCAAAACTCACTACTGGACACAGCACTACCCTTCAGAGAGACAAGATCCAGCTTCACCCACAAGAATACAGGCACAAGTGCCACCAATCAGGAAACCTTCAGAAGGCACTGGTCCAGCACCACCCATGGAGGGCAGACTCCACACGTAAGAGGAACTATGACCTTCCATTCTGCAGAAAGGGGACCCAAAGCACAGCAAATTAAACAAAATGAAAAGACAGAAAAACATGCAGCAGATGAAAAAACATGGTAAAAACACACAACCAAACAAATGAAGAGGAAATAGGCAGTCTACCTGAAAAGAATTCAGAATAATGATAGTAAAGATGACCAAAATCTTGAAAATAAAATGGAGACACAGATAAATAGATTAGAGTCACAGATTAAGATGATACAAAAAATGTTTAATAAAGAAACTTAAAAAAATGAAAGAATACACAATCAGCAATGAAAAACAAACACTGAGTTTAAAAATACACTAGAAGGAACACAGAGCAGAGTCACTGAGGCATAAGAATGGGTAAGTGATCTGGAAGATATAATTCTAGAGATAACTCAAACAAAGCAGAATAAAGAAAAATGAATAAAAAGAAATGAGGAGTAACAACATTTGAATCATAGTAGTTCCAGAAGAAGACAATACAAAAAGCATGAAAAAATATTTGAGGCGATTATAGTAGAAACTTACCTAAAACGGGAAAGGAATTAGTCACCCAAGTCCAAGGAGTCCAGAGAGTCCCATAAAGGATAAACTGAAGAAGAAACGCACCAAGACACATCTTAATCAAACCAACAAAAATCAAACACAAAGAACAAATATTAAAAGCAGAAATGGAAAAGCAACAAATAATATACAAGGGAATCCCTATAAGAGTAACATGTGATCATTTAACAGAACCTCTCCAGGCAAGTAGGAAGTAGCATGATATACTTAAAGTGACGAAAGGAAAAAAACCTACAACCAAGATTACTCTACCAGCAAGGATTTCATTCATTCAAAGGAGAAATCAAAAGCTATACAAACAAGCAAAAATTAAGAGAATTCAGCACTGCCACCACCACTGTAAAGTTGTAATTAAGCTTTACTATAAATACTAAAGGAACTTCTCTACATAGGAATCACAAGAGAAAGAAAAGCCCTGCAAAAACAAACCCAAAACAATAAATGGTAATGTAAATGGACTAATTGCTCTAATCAAAAGACAAAGATTGGCAGAATGGATATGAAAGTAAAGAACCTTACATATGCTCTCTGCAAGAGACCCAACTTAGATGTAGAGATACAGACAGACTGAAAGTAAGGGGCTGGAAGACACATATTTCATGCAAACATAAATCAAAAGTAAGTGGAAGTAGCTATACTCATATCAGATAAAATAGACCTTAAAGTAAAGACCATTACAAGAGACAAGGAAGAACATTACATAAAGATCAAGGGATCAATCCACAAAGATATAACAATTGTAAATATTTATGCATCAAACACATGAGCACCTCAATACATAAGGCAAATGCTAACAACTATTAAAGGAGAAATCCACAGTAATACACTAACAGTGGGAGATTTAATACCCAATTCAAACCAATGGACAGATCATCAAGACAGAAAATTAAAAAGGAAACACAAACTGTAAATGATACATGGATCATTTGGAGCTGATTGATATTTACAGGGCATTTCATTCAAAATCAGTAGATTTCACATTTTTCTTGTGTACATAGAATTTTCTTCAGGATAGATTAGAACTTGGGTCAGAATTTTAAAAGCTGAAATCATTTCAAGCCTTGTTTCTGACCATAACACTATAAGATTAGATATCAACTACGGGGCGGGGGGGACTATAAAAACTACAAAGACATGGAGGCTAAACAATACACTTCTGAATAACCAACAGATCACTGAAGAAATCAAAAACGGAATCAAAATATACCTAGAGACAATGACAATGAAAATATGACAAATCTAAACCTATGGGATGTGGGGAGGGGAGGGGAAACAGTGCTCAGAGGGAAATTTATAGCAATACAAATCTACTTCAAGAGAAAGGAAAAGCATCAAATAAATAATTTCACATTACACCTAAAGCAACTAAAAAAAGAACAAAACCCCCAAAAGTTAGTAGAAGGAAAGACATCAAAAAATTAGAGCAGAAATAAATGAAAAAGATATAAAGAAGACAACAGCCAAGATCCATAAAACCGAAACCTGATTCTTTGACAAGATAAAATTCACAAATCATTAACTAGACTCATCAAGGAAAAAAAGAGAGAAGACTCAAATCAATAAAATTAGAAATGAAAAGGAGAAGTTAAAACAGATAACACGGAAATACTAAGGATCATAACAGAATACTATGAGCAACTGTATTCCAATAAAAGGACAATCTGGAAGAAATGGAAAGATTTTTTTAGAAAAGTATAACCTTCCAAAGCTGAACCAGGAAGAAATACAAAATATGAACACACAAATCAGAAGCACAAAAATCGAAACTATGATCAAAATTTTTCCAACAAACAAAACCCCAGGGCCTGATAGCATCACAGGTGAATCCTATGAAATGTTTACAGAAGAGCTAACATTGAAATTCTCAAACTCTTCCAGAAAATTGCAGAGAAAGAAAAATTCCAGAACACACTCTACTAAGCCACCATCAACCTGATACCAAAAATAGATAAAAATGCCACACACAAAAAAGAAAACTACAGGCCAATATCATTGAAAAACATAGATGTAAAACTCTCAACAAATTTCCAGCAAACGGAATCTAACAACACATTAAAAGAATCATACATCATGATCAAGTGGGCTTTGTCCCATGGATGCAAGGATTCTTCAACAGATGCAAATCAATCAATATGTTACATCATATTAACCAATTGAAAGATTTAAAAAACATATGATTATCTCAATAGATGCAGAGAAAGCTTTTGACAAAATTCAACATTCATTTATGATAAAGAACTCTCTAGAAAATAGGCTTAATAAACACCATATATGAAAAACCTGCAGCAAACATTAATCTCAGTGGTGAATAGGTGAAAGCATTTGCACTAAGATCAGGAACAAGATGACCAGGCCCATTCTCACAACTATTGTACAACATAGTTTTGGAATTCTTTGTCACAGCAATCAAAGAACTAAAAGAAATAAAAGGAATCCAGATGGGAAAAGAAGAAACAAAACTCGCAGTTTTTGAAGATGACATATATAGAAAGGCCCAAAGATGCCAGCAGAAAATTATTAGAGCTAATTATGAATAAAATAAAGTTGCATGATATAAAATTAACACACAAAAGTCCCTTCATTCCTATACACTAACAAGGAAACATGATAAATAGAAATTAAAGAAATAATCCCATTCACCATTGCAACAAAGAGAACGAAATGCATGGGAATAAACCTACCTAAAGAAAGAGAACTTTATGCAGAAAATCTTAAAACATTGATGAAAGAAATCAAAGATGACACAAACAGATGGATATATAAACCATGTTCTTAGATTGCAAGAATCAATATTGTGAAAATGACTATAAAACCCAAAGCAATCTACAGATTCAATGTAATTCCTATCAAACTACCAATGATACTTTTCATAAAACTAGAACAAAAAATTTCACAATTTGTATGGAAATGCAAAAGATCCTGAATATCAAAAGCAACCTTGACAAAGAAAAATAGAACTGGAGGAATTAACTTTCCTGACTTCAGACTATACTACAAAGCTACAGTCATCAAGACAGTATGGTACTAGCTGAAAAGCAGAAATGTAGACCAATGGAACAAGACAGAAAGCTCAGTGATAACCCACACATCTATGGGCACCTTATCTTTGACAAAGGATGCAAAAATATACAGTGGAAAAAAGACTGTCTCTTCAACAAGAGGTCCTCAGAAAACTGGTCAACTACATGTAAAAGAAAGAGATTAGAACACCTCCTACACCACACACACAAATAAACTCAAAATGGATTAGAGATATGACTGTAAGATCAGAAATTATAAAACTCTTAGAGGAAAACATAGGTAGAACACTCTATGTCATAAGTCACAGCAAGATCCTTTATGATCCACATCCTTGAGTAATGGAAATAAAAACAAAGTTAAACAAATGGGATTTAATTAAACTTAAAAGCTTTTACACAATGAAGGAAACTCTAAGCAAGGTGAAAAAACAATCCTTAGCATGGGAGAAACTAATAGCAAATTAAAAACTAATAGCAAAATAAAAACAAATTAAAAACTAATAGCAAAATAAAAACAAAGAGTTAATCTCCAAAATATAAAAGCAGCTCATGCAGCTCAATACCAGACAAACAAACCAAGCAAAAAGTGGGCAAAAGACCTAAACAGACATTTACTCAAAAAGACATAGCAAAGATGGATAAACCAGATGGCTAATAAACACATGAAAAGATGCTTAACATTGCTCATTGTTAGAGTAATGCAAATCAAAACTACAATAAGCTATCACCTTAAAATGGTCAGAGAGGCTGTCATAAAAAAAAAAAAAAAAAACACAAAAACCTACAAACATTAAATGGTGCAGAGTGTGGTGAAAAAGTAACCCTCTTGCCCTGTCAGTGAGAATGTAAATTGATACACCCACTATGGAGAACAGTATAGAAATTCCTTAAAATCTAGGAATAAAACTACCATGCTGTGCTGTGCTTAGTTGCTCAGTCATGTCTGACTCTTTGCAACCCCATGGACTGAAGCCTGCCAGCCTCCTCTGTCCATGGGGATTCTTCAGGCAAGAATACTGGAGTGGGTTGCCATGCCCTCCTCCAGGGGATCTTCCCAGACCAGGGAACAAACCCAGTTCTCCCGCATTGCAGGCAGATTTTTTACTGTCTGAGCCACCAGTGAAGTCCAAGCACAGGTTCCTCCTGACCCAGGAATCGAACTGGGATCTCCTGAATTGCAGGTGAATTCTTTACCAGCTGAGCTACTTGGGAAGCCCAAAACTACCATATGACACTGCAATCCCACTTCTGGGCATGTACCCTGAGAAAACCACTATTGAAAGAGACACACATACCCCAGTCATTCTGAGAGAGTCATTTCCTAGGCAGGTTGATAGGGAGTCTAGGGGTCCCCAAGGAGAGAGGGGTCTGGAATTATCAAGGAGGAAGAAAGGACAAACTTTTTTTCCTTCACTACATTCCTTAGGATTATATAACAATAATGTATCCTGCCTGACGACAGTCTTTGGATTAAACCTTCTGGCTAATTCTGTTATCTTAAAATGTAAATTATGAGAGTAGGTCTGATGAGGTCTTTACAACCTCCAGGCATTCTTTGGATTATATAACTTCATTGTTAACACTAGCAAGCGGGTACTCTTTCTGCCCCCTTCTGATGCCTATGTCAGAAGCTTTCTCTATCTCCTTTATACTTTAATAAAACTTTATTACACAAAAGCTCTAAGCGATCAAGCCTCGTCTCTGGCCCCGGATTGAATTCTTCTCCTCTGGGAGCCAAGAATCCCGGTGTCTTCGCGTGATTCAACAACAACCTTTCAATTCCAGCACTACTTACAATAGCCAGGACATGGAAGCAACCTAGATGTCCATTGGCAGATGAATGGTTGTGATACATACATACAATGGAATATTACTCAGACATAAGAAGGAACATATTCAATTCACTTTAATGAGGTAGACAAACTTAGAGCCTATTATACTGAGTGAGAGAGATGAGATGCTTGTGCTCAGTTGAGTCTGACTCTGGGACGCTATGGACTAGCCCACCAGGCTCCTCTGTCCATGCAATTTTCCAGACAAGAATACTGGAGGGCGTTCCATTTCCTTCTTCAAAGGATCTTCTGGACCCAGGGATCAAATCCAGGTCTCTTGCATCCCCTACATTGGCAGGCCAATTCTTTACCTGTAGCACCACCTGGGAAGCCCTATATAGGGTGAAGTAAGTAAGAAAGAGAAAAATAAATGTTATATATTAACATATATATATATGAAATCTAAAAATATGACACTGATAAGCCTATTTTCAAGGAAGCAATGGAGATGCAGACATAAAGAACAGACTGGTGGACACAGTGGGTGAAGGATAGGGAGGGACAAATTGAAAGAATAATGCTGAAACATGTAAATTACAATATGTAGAAGAGATAGCCAGTGGGAATTCAGAGAGCTCAAACCTGGTGGTCTCTGACAATGTAGAGGAGTGGCCTGGCGTGGAAGGTAGTATGAGGTTCAAGAGAGATGGGACATATGTATAACTATGACTGATTCATGTTGATGTATGGCAGAAACCAACAGAATATTGTAAAGCCATTATCCTCCAATTAAAAATAAATTTCAGAAAAACTCCTGTTGAAAATGTCAAAAAAAAAAAAAAAAAAAAAAAACCACAAACATTGTTCTCCATAGTGGCTGTACTAGTTTGCATTCCCACCAAAAGTGTACGAGGGTTCCCTTTTCTCCACACCCTCTCCAGCATTTATTGCTTATAGACTTTTGGAATGCAGCCATTCTGACAATGTGGAGATTCCTTAAAAAACTGGAAATAGAACTGCCTTATGATCCAGTAATCCCACTGCTGGGCATACACACTGAGGAAACCAGAAGGGAAAGAGACACATGTACCCCAATGTTCATCGCAGCACTGTTTATAATAGCCAGGACATGGAAGCAACCTAGATGCCCATCAGCAGATGAATGGATAAGAAAGCTGTGGTACATATACATGATGGAGTATTACTCAGCTGTTAAAAAGAATACATTTGAATCAATTCTAATGAGATGGATGAAACTGGAACCTATTATACAGAGTGAAGTAAGCAAGAAAGAAAAACACCAATATAGTATACTAACGCATATATATGGAATTTAGAAAGATGGTAACAATAACCCTGTGAACGAGACAGCAAAAGAGACACTGATGTATAGATCAGTCTTGTGGACTCTGGGAGAGGGAGAGGGTGGGGAGATTTGGGAGAATGGCATTGAAACATGTGTAATATCATGTATGAGACGAGTCGCCAGTCCAGGTTCGACACACGATGCTGGATGCTTAGGGCTGGCTCACTGGGACAGCCCAGAGGGAGGGTATGGGGAGGGAGGAGGGTTCAGGATGAGGAGCACGGGTATACCTGTGGCAGATTCATTTCGATGTTGGGCAAAACTAATACAATATTGTAAAGTTTAAAAACAAAATAAAATTTTAAAAAAAACACACAAACAGATGGAGAGATATGCCATATTCTTAGTTTTGAAGAATCAATATTGTAAAAATGACTATACTGCCCAAAGCAATCTACAGATTCAATGCAATCCCAATTAAATTACCAAAGGCATTTTTCACAGAATTACAACAATTTTACACTTCATATGGAAACACAAAAGACACTGAGTAGCCAAACAATCTTGAGAAAGAAGATTCCTGGAGGAATCAGGCCACTTGACCTCAGACTATACAAAGCTACAGTCATCAACAACAACAAAATAAGTGGGATACTTACAGAAAAACAGAGTTACAGATCAGTGGAACCAAAGTCCAGAAATAAAGCCACACACCTATGCCCACCTAATCTATGACAAAGAATACACAATGGGGAAAATACAGTGTCATCAATAAATAGTCCTGGGAAAGCTGGAAAACCACATGTCGAAGAATTAAATTAGAGCACTCCCTAACACCATGTGGTGTGTGTGCTTATTAGTGTCTGATTCTTTGTGATCCCATGGATTCTAGTCCACCAGGTTCCTCTCTGTGTGGAATTTTCCTGGCAAGAATACTGGAGTGCGTTGCCGTTTCCTACTCCAGGGGATCTTCCCATACCTGGGATCAAACCTTCATCTCCTGTCTCCTGCATTGGCAGGTGGATTCTTTACCACTGAGCCACCTGGGAAGCCCATCCCTAACACCATACACACAAAAAACCCCTCAAAATGGATTAAAAACCTAAATGCAAAGGCAGATACTATAAAACTCTTACAGGGAAATACAGATAGAACATTCCAGCATAAATCTCAGCAAGGTATATTTTCTGTCCACCTCCTAGAATAATGAATACAAAAGCAAAAACACGCAAATTGCACCTAACTAAACTTAAAAGCTTCTGTACCACGATGAAACCATAAACAGGATGAAAAGACAACACTCCCAATGAGAGAAAATATTTGCAAATCAAACAACCAACAATAAATTTATCTCCCAAATAAACA
Organism: Bos javanicus; assembly: GCF_032452875.1. Lineage (NCBI taxonomy): Eukaryota > Metazoa > Chordata > Mammalia > Artiodactyla > Bovidae > Bos > Bos javanicus. The sequence goes on along the minus strand of NC_083897.1, from coordinate 84,906,083 downwards.
AACAGCTCATGCAGCTCAATATCAAAAATATGAACAACCCAGTCAAAAAATGGGTGGAAGACCTAAATATACATTTTTCCTTAGAAGACATATAGATGGCCAAAAAACATATTAAAAGATGTTCAACATTATTAATTATTAGAGAAATGTAAATCAAAATTAAAGTGAGTTTTCACCTCACAGAAAACTGAGTGGTTGCTATCAAAATTATATAAACAGTAAATGCTGCAGAGAATGTGGAGAAAAGGGAACACTCCTACACTGTTGGTGGGAATGTAAATTGTTGCAACCGCTATGGAGAACAGTATTGATGTTCCTTAAAAAAAATAAAAATAGAGATATCATATGATCCAATAATCCCATTGCTAGACATATAATCAGAAAAAAAAATCATCATTGAAAAGGATGCATGCACTCTTATGTCCATTGAAGCACTATTTCCAGTAGCCAGTACAAGGAACTTCCCAAATGCCCATTGACAGAGGAATGGATAAAGATGTGGTATATATGTATATATATACACAATGGAATGCTAGTCACAGAAAAAAATAAAATAGTGTCGTTTCTAGAGATGTGGATGGACTTAGAGACTGTCATACTGAGTGAAGTAAGAAAGAGAAAAATAAGTATAATACTAAATATCATATAATACCACTTGAAAGTAGAGTCACAGATGTAGGGATCAAACTTCTGGTTACCAAGGGAAAAGGAGTGATGGGATGAATTGGGAGATTGTGACTGGCATATATTCACTCATGCATGCGTGCTAAATAGCTTCAGTCATGTCTGACTCTGCAACCCTATGGACTGCAGCCCACCATGCTCCTCTGTCCATGGGGTCCTCCAGGCAAGAGTAATGGAGTGGGTTAACATACATTCCTCCCCGGGATCTTTTGGACCCAGGGATCTAACCCACATCTGTTCTGTCTCCTGCATTTGGCAGGTGGGTTATTTACACTAGTGCTACCTAGAAAGTCCATATATTGATTACTACATATAAAATAGATAATTAAATGAAAACCTAATGTACAGCACAGGGAACTTTGCTCAGCATTCTGTGGTGGCCTAAATGGGAAGGAAATCTAAAAATGAGTGGATATACGTATGCATATGACTGATTCATTTTTCTATACAGCAAGAAACTAGCACAATATTATAAAGCAAATGTACTCCAGTAAAATTTAATTTAAAAGAAGTTGGTGTAGATTAGTTATCAAATCTTTTAGGAAATGATTATTCAACTAGCTGGAAATCAATATAACTTGCTGTATTTGCTATACATCTCTCCGTTAATCAACTAGGATACTATAAATGATGTTTTGTCTAAGATACTGAGAGGTACATTTACTGCCTTAACCTTCCCACCCAATCATGCTTTAAAATAAAGAAATTATTAATAAATCCTATTTATACTTCACCATTCATATTTTCTTTAGCACCTTTCTTTCACCAATTCTTGACTTTTCCTCCTGGGCTGTGGCTTACCTAACATCAGACGTTGGTCCTATCTAGAAGCTTGCTTCCTTCTTTTTTTAACTCTATACAATGCAGTTTCTGTCTCCCTAAATACATTATCAGTTCAGTTCAGTCACTCAGTCTTGTCCAACTCTTTGTGACCCCATGGACTGCAGCACGCCAGGCTTCCCTGTCCATCACCAACTCCTGGAGCTTACTCAAACTCATGTCCATCAAGTCTGTGATGCCATCCAGACATCTTATCCTTTGTCATCCCCTTCTCCTCCTGCTTTCAATCTTTCCCAGCATGGGGGTCTTTTCCAATGAGTCAATTCTTCGCATCAAGTGGCCAAAGTATTGGAGTTTCAGCTCCAGCATCAGTCCTTCCAATGATTATTCAGGACTGATTTCCTTTAGGATGGACTGGTTGGATCTCCTTGTAGTCCAAGGGACTCTCAACAGTCTTCTCCAACACCACAGTTCAAAAGCATCAATTCTTTGGTGCTCAGCTTTCTTTATAGTCCAACTCTCACATCTATACATGACTCCTGGAAAAACCATAATTTTGACTAGATGGACCTTTGTTGGCAAAGTAATGATTCTACTTTTTAATATGCTGTCTAGGTTGGTCATAGCTTTTCTTCCAAGAAGGAAGCATCTTTTAATTTCATGGCAACAGTCACCATCTGCAGTGGTTTTGGAGCACCACAAAATAGTCTCCCACTGTTTCCATTGTTTTCCCATCTCTTTGCCATGAAGTGGTTGGACCAGATTCCATGATCCTAGTTTTTTGAAAAAGTTGTGATCACTTGAGTCATATTTTAAGTACACAGTGAACTGTTTCTATTTCATCAATAAAGGTATTGATCATTAGAAAACAAGGTAGCAAGGTAGGAAAGAAGGAGCAAAGGATATACAAAGAGTCAGAAAGCAATAAAGAAAATGGAAATAGTAAGTCTATCTATTAATAATTAGTTTAAATTAAAGGGATTATTATAGTAAAAGACATGGATTGCTGAATTGATTTTTCTTTTTTTTAATTTAAATTTAAATGATTTTTCAAAAGCACAATAGCCAATGATATACTGCCTACAAAAGACATTTTGGTTTTAAAGACACATATAGACTGAAAGTATCAGACTTTATTTTTCTGGGCTCCAAAATCACTGCAGATGGTGACTGCAGCCACGAAATTAAAAGACGCTTTACTCCTTGGAAGGAAAGTTATGACCAACCTAGACAGCATATTCAAAAGCAGAGACATTACTTTGCCAACAAAAGTCTGTCTAGTCAAGGCTATGGTTTTTCCAGTGGTCATGTATGGATGTGAGAGTTGGACTGTGAAGAAAGCTGAGTGCCGAAGAATTGATGCTTTTGAACTGTGGTGTTGGAGAAGACTCTTGAGAATCCCTTGGACTGCAAGGAGATCCAACCAGTCCATTCTAAAGGAGATCAGCCCTGGGATTTCTTTGGAAGGAATGATGCTAAAGCTGAAAGTCCAGTACTTTGGCCACCTCATGCGAAGCGTTGACTCATTGGAAAAGACTGATGCTGGGAGGGATTGGGAGCAGGAGGAGAAGGGGACAACAGAGGATGAGATGGCTGGATGGCATCACCGACTCAATGGATGTGAGTCTGAGTGAACTCCAGGAGTTAGTAATGGACAGGGAGGCCTGGCGTGCTGTGATTCATGGGGTTGCAAAGAGTCGGACACAACTGAGCGACTGAACTGAACTGAACTGAACTGATAGACTAAAAGTGAAGGAATGGAAAAAAATATGAAGCAAGGGTAGCTATATTTATATCTGATAAAATAGACTTTAAGAAGAAGATCATTATATAATGATGAAGAGGTCAATTATTGGTAAGAAAATGTACTGAAAAATTCTATCCATCCAACATCACAGCACAGAAATGTGTAAAGCAAATACTAAAATAAGTAAAATGAGAAATACAAAGCAATGCAATACTTTAATACTCCACTCTCAATAATGAATAGACAATCCAGACAGTAAATTGATAACAATGGATTTCAACATTTTAGAGCAAATGGACCTAACATACATATATAGAATATACCACCCCAAAACTCCAGAATACACATTCTTTTAATGTGCATATAAAATATTTTATAGGCTGGATAATCTGTTAGGCCACAAATCAAAAGTGAGCACATTTAGCAAGATTGAAATCATATCAAGAATCATTTCTGAGGTTCAGTGCATGAGCCAGGGTGCTCGGGGCTGGTACACTGGGATGACCTAGAAGGATGGGATGGGGAGGGAGGTGGGAGGGGGGTTCAGGATGGGGAACATATGTATACCCATGACGATTCATGTCAATGTATGGCAAAACCATTCCAATATTGTAAAGTGATTGGCGTCCAATTAAAATAAATAAATTTATGTTTAAAAAATAAATTAGAAACCAATTGACAGGAAAAAAGCAGAAAAAAATCACAAATAAGAAATTAAACACATTCAAAGTAACCAATGGGTCATTTAATCAAAAGGGAAATTTTTAAATATCTTGATAGATAGGAAAATGAAAATCAAACATACCATAAATAATGGCATAAAGCAAAAGAAGTTCTAAGATAAAGTGGATTTTTACTTACTTTTTTGTTATTGATATACAATCAACACATAACATAAGTCCCACATTTACAACATAATAATTCAATACTTGTATATATTGCAAATTGGTCACCGGAATAAGTATAGTTAACACCCATAACCAAGCATAGTTACAATTTTTTCTTTGGAAGAACACTTTTAGTTTCACAATTTCAGTAACTTTCACATATACAATTCAGTTTTATTAACTATAATCTCTCATGAAACATATTACATAATTGTGACTTATTCATTTCATAAGTGAAAATTTGTACCTTTTCACCACTTTCACTCATTTCTCCCACACCCATCTCCCCATCTTTGGCAGCCTCAACAATCAGTTCTCTGTATCTGTAAGATTGCTGTTATTGTTGTGTAAAATTTCGTATGTAGGTGAGATCATACTGATATTTCTCTGTTTCTGACATTTCACTCAACATTATTAGCAAAATGCCTTCAAGGTCCATCCATATTTTCACAAATGGCAAGATGTCCTTCCTTTTAAAAGCTGAAATACATATACATATGCGTACACATATGTATCTCCCAGAGGAGAAAATGGCAACCCACTACGGTATTCTTTTTTTTTTTTTAATTTTTTTTAATTGAAGGATAATTGCTGTATAGTATTGTGATAGTTTCTACCAAACATCAACATAAATCAGCCATAGGTCTACCCATGGATAAGTTTACCCTTGTCTTAAAAATTCCATGGATAGAAGAGCCTGGAGGGCTACAGTCCATGAGGTCAAAAGAGTTGGACATGACTGAATGACTGAGCACACACACATGCACAATCATGTGTGTGTGTGTGTGTGTGTGTGTGTGTGTGTGTAGGCTTCCCAGGTGTTGCTAGTGGTACAGAACCCATCCACCAATGCAGGAGGCATAATAGACACAGGTTTGATTCCTGAGTTGAGAAGATCCCCTGGAGGAGGGCATGGCAACCCACTCCATTATTCTTGCCTGAAGAGTTCCATGGACAGAGGAGCCTGGCAGGGGTTGCAAACTCTAAGACATGACTGAACAACTATGCACATATGCACATACTTAGTTTAATTTTGCTGAGTGTTTTCTGGCTAGTTTGTAGTTCTTCTCATTTCTTCTTCTCTTATTCTCTTCCTTTGTAATTTGATGATTTTCTGTAGTGCCAATGTTTGGATTCCTTTATCTTTGTAGTAGATACTATAGGTTTTTGCTTTGTTGTTAGCATGAGGTTTACATGCAACAACTTATACTTATATAACTGGTTTTTAAAGTTGATAAAAATTATTGTGCTTATGTTTACTTTTATTATTTTCTTTTAATCTTCATACTATAAGTGATTAACCCATCTCTTTTACATTATTCTAAATTTTACTATGTGTTTACATTTACCAGTGAGATGTATACTTTCATATGTTTTCCTGCTACTAAAGCTGCCCTTTCTTTTCAGCTTAAAGAATTCCCTTTAAAATTTTAAGGGATTCCCCTTAAAAGAGGAGATCTAAATTTTAAATTCTTTTAATTTTAAAAGAATTTTAAAGAATTCCCTTTAAAATTTTAAGTCCAGCTCATAAGTAATAATAAACTCATTTACCATTTGCTTGTCTGGAAAACTTTTCACCTCTCCTTCAATTTTGAATGCTAACTTTACAAAATAAAATATTCTTTTTGGCAGGTTTTTTTTTTTTTTTAAGCACCTTGAATTCATTGTAATGCTTTCTTCTGAACAGTAAAGTTTCCATTGAAAATCTGCTAATAGTCTTATGGGAGTTCCCTAGTACATAACGAGTTGTTTTTCTCTTGCTGTTTTTTAAGATATCTCCTTGTCTTTAAAGATTTTTTCTATATTTTTAATTTTCACTTGGAGGATAATTGCTTTACAATATTGTATTGTTTCTGCTATACAACAATGTGAGCTAGCCATAAGTATACATATGCCCTCTCCCTCTTGAACCTCCCTCCTAACCTCACCCCATCTTACCTTTCTAAGTTGTCTATAGCTTTTGACACTTTAACTATAATATGTTTTTGTATAGTTCTCTGGTTTCATCTTATTTGGAACTTTCTGGACTCCTTGGATCTGTATATCTCTTTCTTTCCTCATGTTAAAGAAGTTTTCAGTCATTATTCCTCCAAATAAGTTTTCTACCCCTTTCTCTCTCTTTTCTCATTCTAGGACCACTGCAATGGGAATGTTGGTACACTTGATGATGTGTACCACGAGCCTTGAAGCTCTAGTCATTCTTGCTTCATTTTGCTACTCTGAGTCCCACTACCCTGCCTTGGAGTTAATTGATTTTTTCTTCTGATCCATCTAGTCTTTTGTTAAATCCCTCTATTATGTTTTTCAACTCATTTATTGTTTTCTTCACCTTTGTGACTTTTACTTGGTATTTTATCATATTTTCTATGTTGAAATTCTCACTTTGTTCATCTATTCTTCTTCTTGAGCTCATTAACAAATTTATGAGCATTATTTTAAGTTCCTAATCAGGTATATTACATATCTTTCATCAAGTTATTTTTCTGAGACTTTATTTTTGGTTTTAAACACATTCCTCTGTTTCTTCTTTTCCCTTGACCTTCTGTTTTGGTTTCAATGCATTGGATAAAACAGTGACTGCTCTAAATCTTTTTTTAAGATTTATCTATTGACTGTGGTGGGTCTTTGTTGTTGCACATGGGCTTCCTCTAGTTGCAATGAGTGGAAGCTACTGTTCATTGCAGTGTGCAGGCTTCTAATTGTGATGGCTTCTCTTGTTGCAAAGCACAGGCTCTAATTACACAAGTTTCAATAGTTGGAGCACATGGGCTCAGTAGTTGTGGCTCATGAGTGCTAGAGAACTGGCTCATTATTTGTGATGCTCAGGTTTAGTTGCTCCACAGCATGTGGGATCTTCACAGACCAGGGATTGAACTGGTGTCTATTGCACAGCAAGGGAGATTTTTAACCACTGTACCACCAGGGAAAACCCTGATCCCAGTCTTGAAGGAGTAGTTTCATGTTGGAAATTAACCTTATTGTTCAACCCTGCCCAAACCCTAGGTTGTCTCTCAAACCTATATAATATACAGGTAAACCACTTCATTTTTAGTGGCTCCCAATAGTTTAGGGAGTGGTGGCTGCGCAGGTGCAGAGGGTCAAGAGGAGCTACTCCATGTTCAAGGTCAGGAGGCGCAGCTGGGAGGAAATACCATTCCTCCAAGGTAAGGAGCAGTGGCTGTGCTTTGCTGGAGCAGCCATGAAGAGATATCCCAAGTCCAAGATAAGAGAAACCCAAGTAAGACAGTAGGTGTTGCAAGAGGCATCAGAAGGCAGACACACTGAAACCATAATCACAGAAAATTAGTCAATCTAATCACACGGACCACAGCCTTGTCTAACTCAGTGGAACTAAGCCATGCCGTGTGGGGCCACCCAAGATGGGCGGGTCATGGTGGTGAGGTCTGACAGAATGTGGTCCACTGGAGAAGGGAATGGCAAACCACTTCAGTATTCTTGCCTTGAGAACCCCATGAACGTATGAAAAGACAAAATGATAGGATACTGAAAGGGGAACTCCCTGGGCCCATAGGTGCCCAATATGCTACTGGAGATCAGTGGAGAAATAACTCCAGAAAGAATGAAGGGATGGAGCCAAAGCAAAAACAATAACCAGTTGTGGAAGTGACTGGTGATAGAAGCAAGGTCCGATGCTGTAAAGAGCAATATTGCATAGTAACCTGGAATGTCAAGTCCATGAATCAAGGCAAATTGGAAGGTCAAACAGGAGATGGCAAGAGTGAATGTCAACATTCTAGGAATCAGTGAATTAAAATGGACTGGAATGGGTGAATTTAATTAAGATGACCATTATATCTACTACTGTGAGCAGGAATCCCTTACAAGAAATGGAGCAGCCATCATGGTCAACAAAAGAGTCCGAAATGGAGTACTTCGATGCAATCTCAAAAATGACAGAATGATCTCTGTTCGTTTCCAAGACAAACCATTCAATATCACAGTAATCCAAGTCTATGGCCAACCAGTACTGCTGAAGAAACTGAAGTTGAATGGTTCTATGAAGACCTATAAGATCTTTTAGAACTAACACCCCAAAAAGATGTCCTTTTCATTACAGGGGACTGGAATGAAAAGGAGGAAGTCAAGAAACACCTGGGGTAATAGACAAATTTGGCCTTGGAATACAGAATGAAGCAAGGCAAAGACTAATAGAGTTTTGCCAAGAGAATACACTGGTCATAGCAAACACCCTCTTCCAACAACACAAGAGAAGACTCTACACATGGACAGCATCAGATGGTCAACAACGAAATCAGATTGATTATATTCTTTGCAGCCAAAAATGGAGAAACTCTATACAGTCAGCAAAAACAAGACCAGGAGCTGACTGTGGCTCAGATCATGAACTCCTTATTGCCAAATTCAGACTTAAATTGAAGAAAGTAGGGAAAACCACTAGACCATTCAGAGCATTCAGGTATGACCTAAATCAAATCCCTTATGATTATACAGTGGAAGTGAGAAATAGATTTAAGGGCCTAGATCTGATAGATAGAGTGTCTGATGAGCTATGGAATGAGGCTCGTGACACTGTACAGGAGACAGGGATCAAGACCATCCCCATGGAAAAGAAATGCAAAAAAGCAAAATGGCTGTCTGGGGAGGCCTTACAAATAGCTGTGAAAAGAAGAGAAAGTGAAAGTGAAGTCGCTCAGTCGTATCCGACTCTTTGCTACTCCATGAACTGTAGCCTATCAGGCTCCTCCGTCCATGGGATTTTCCAGGCAAGAGTGCTGTAGTGCAACACCATTTCCTTCTCCAGGGGATCTTCCCAACCCAGGAATCGAACCCAGGTTTCCCGCATTGTGGGCAGATGCTTTACCGAAGAGAAGTGAAAAGCAAAGGAGAAAAGGAAATATATAAGCATCTGAATGCAGAGTTCCAAAGAATAGCAAGGAGAGATAAGAAAGACTTCCTCGGCGATCAATGCAAATCGTGGAAAACAACAGGATGGGAAAGACTAGAGATCTCTTCAATAAAATTAGAGATACCAAGGGAGCATTTCATACAAAGATGGGCTCGATAAAGAACAGAAATGGTATGGACCTAACCTAAACAGAAGATATTAAGAAGAGGTGGCAAGAATACACAGAAGAACTGTACAAAAAAGACCTTCACAACCCAGATAATCACAATGGTGTGATCACTCACTTAGAGCCAGATATCCTGGAATGTGAAGTCAAGTGGGCCTTAGAAAGCATCACTATGAACAAAGCTAGTGGAGGTGATGGTATTTCAGTGGAGCTATTTTAAATCCTGAAAGATGATGCTGTGAAAGTGCTGCACTCAATATGCCAGCAAATTTGGAAAACTCAGCAGTGGCCACAGGACTGGAAAAGGTCAGTTTTCACTCCAATCCCAAAGAAAGTCAATGTCAAAAAATGCTCAAACTACCGCACAATTGCACTCATCTCACACACTAGTAAAGTAATGCTCAAAATTCTGTAAGCCAGGCTTCAGCAATACGTGAACCATGAACTTCCAAATGTTCAAGCTGGTTTTAGGAAAGGCAGAAGAACCAGAGACCAAATTGCCAACATCTGCTGCATCATCAAAAAAGCAAGCGAGTTCCAGAAAAACATCTATTTCTGCTTCATTGACTATGCCAAAGCCTTTGACTGTGTGGATCACAATAAACTGTGGAAAATTCTCAAAGAGATGGGAATACCAGAACACCTGACCTGCCTTTTGAAAAACCTATATACATGTCAGGAAGCAACAGTTGGAACTGGACATGGAACAACAGACTGGTTCCAAATAGGAAAAGCAGTACATCAGGCTGTATATTGTCACCCTGCTTATTTAACTTCTATGCAGAGTACATCATGAGGAACACTGGGCTGGAAGAAGCACAAGCTGGAATCAAGATTACCAGGAGAAATATCAATAACTTCAGATATGCAGATGACACCACCCTTATGGCAGAAAGTTAAGAGGAACTAAAAAGCCTCTTGATGACAGTGAAAGTGGAGGGTGAAAAAGTTGGCTTAAAGCTCAACATTCAGAAAACGAAGATCATGGCATCTGGTCCCATCACTTCATGGGAAATAGATGGGGAAACAGTGGAAACAGTGTCAGACTTTTGGGGGGGTGGCACTTCAAAATCACTGCAGAGGTGATTGCAGCCATGAAATTAAAAGACTCTTACTCCTGGGAAGGAAAATTATGACCAACCTAGATAGCATATTAGAAATCAGAGACATTACTTTGCCAACAAAGGTCCATCTAGTCAAATCAATGGTTTTTCCAGTAGTCATGTATGGATGTGAGAGTTGGACTGTGAAGAAAGCTGAGCACAGAAGAACTGATGCTTTTGAACTGTGGCATTGGGGAAGACTCTTGAGAGTCCCTTGGACTGCAAGGAGATCCAACTAGTCTATTCTAAAAGAGATCAGTCCTGGGTGTTCTTTGGAAGGACTGATGCTAAAGCTGAAATTCCAATACTTTGGCCACCTCATGCAAAGAGCTGACTCATTGGAAAGGACTCTGATGTTGGTAGGGGTTGGGGGAAGGAGGAGAAGGGGACTACAGAGAATGAGATGGTTGGATGGCATCACTGACTTGATGGACATGAGTTTGAGCAAACTCCGGGAGTTGGTGATGGACAGGGAGACCTGGCCTGCTGCAGTTCATGGGGTCACAAAGAGTCAGACACAACTGAGGGAGTGAACTGAACTGAATAGTTTAGGGTGTTGGATATGATTTAGCCACTGAACAACAGTAACAACAAATCTGTCAGTGTCCCAATCAGGAGGATCTGAGTCAGCACTTAGATTAAGGCATACTGGAATCCAGACACTTGGGAAGCTACTTTTAAAGTATGGAAATATGCACAGTGCTGTGAGACTCTGTGCATAATCCCTGCTGGTCACCAGATCCAGAAGATATAGAGTTGTCCAAGTAAAAGGGCTACAAAATTAAGGGTGCCAGATAAATTTAGAAATTCCTTTCTGAAATATACCAGTGACCAGGAGCAAGGCAGAGGGATAGTCAAAGATGGCATCCACTTGCCTCTGTCCCTAGGCAGCACTTCAGTATGTCCCTAGATGTATGCCAAACCAGTAGCCTTCCCTTCAGATCAAAATTCCGGGACCAGCAAATATGCCTCTTTCACAGAAAATCAAGTGTTATATTTCATTCTGTTCTCTGTGCTGTAGCCAGCTGAGAACTATTTCTCTGTTTGCACGAGTCTCATATTCCCATGGGACCCACAAAAAAGCCCTGCTGGCCAGCAAACAAGGGGCTTTCCTTGGGTGGCAGACACCAGAAGCAGAGCACCAGGTGTAAGAAACAGGGCACAAGAGGTGTGTACAAGTTCACCTCTAGGAAATACTAGAAGAAGAAATTTTATAGAAATAATTGAATACATCAAGCAAAAAAGATTTTAAATAATAATCTATCTTTGCACTTCAAGAAATAGAAAAATATAGAACTCAGCCAGAGGTAATTTAAGTAAGAAAATAATGAAATTATAGCATAAATAAATAAAATAGAGACAGAAAAAATAATACTAAACATCACCCAAAGTAAAGACTTTTTCTGAAAAGTCTTTAATTCTTTGAAAATTTAAAACTATTAGCTAGACTAAGAAAAAAATGAGGAGTTTAAAAAATAAAAACAGAAATGAAGTAGGAGTGATTACAACCAAAAACAGAAATTCAATCATAAGGAAATACTTTGGAAAATTATATGTTAACAAAATGGAAAACCTAGGAGAAAGGGATAAATTCCTGAAAAAATGAAGTTGTCAAAACTGATAAGAAATAAGATATTTGAACAAAAGAGTAATGAGTAAGGAGATTAAAACTCTAAACAGATCAACAAAAAGTAAGAATATTGAATCCATAAAGAAAAAATTCCCAACACAGAAAAGCTTAGGAATAGATGGTTTCACTTGTGAATTTTAACAGACATGTAAACAAAATTAATGACATTTCTTCTTAAATTCTTCCAAAATATTGAAATGAGAAGACTCTCCAAAACTCATTTTACAAAGCCAGCATTACACTTATACTAAAGCAGATAACACAATATGAGAAAGAAAACTATATGCTAATATCTCTGAAAATAATAGACATAAGCAAGCACCAAGAAAATACTAACAAACTGAATTCTATAGCACATTACAAGGATCACATTGCTTGATCAAGTGGTATTCATATCTAGGATGCAAAAATGGTTGAACATAACCAAAACAATAAATGCAATATATCACATTAATAGAATAAAAGATAAAAATCAAATTATCTCAAGAGATTCAGAGACAGTATTTGACAAAATTCAATAGCCATTCAAAAAAAAAAAAATTACTCTCAGCAAATCTGGTATAAAAACAATTACCTTAGAAGGAGATCAAGATGGTAGAGTAGGATAACGTGGAATTCACCACCTCCCCAAAAGCACATCAAAAATACGTCTACATGTGGAACAATTCTCATAGAAAGCTAACTGGAAACTGGTAGAAGAGCTCCTATACAACCAACACTGCAAAAAAGATCTTCACATAACTAGGTAAGATGGAAAAAATACAACAGTCTGTACCTGTGCCCCTAGTAGGGATCTCTAAGGGAAAGAAGGCACACACAGGTGGACATTTGCTCTGGGGAGTGGGAAAGTCAACTCACAATCTGGACATCCTAGTCCTGATTTCCCGCATAGAGGAGACACACACTCTTTCCTACTAGGAAATCTACTGAGCCAGAGAGAAGGGTTGAAGAAGCCTAGACTCTACTCTTGAAATACATGCATGCTGGCATGCTAACAGTGGGGACAGAGAGAGCCTTGGACTGGTGCCTTCCACCCTGCTGTACTTTCCAAACTGAAGGGACTGACATTCTAGACCCATTCATTCCATACCACAGCCTGGCATGAGATCAAGGCAAAGGTTCCGTCTAGCTACTCAGAAACAGACTGGGCTACCTGGGGTGTGATCCAGGAGGAGAAGGCATAGAAACCATTGACAGTGTGTGCACTGGGTGGTACCACAATTAGTTCAGTTCAGTTCAGTTGCTCAGTCATGTCTGATTCTTTCTGACCCCGTGGACTGCAGCATACCAGGCTTCCCTGTCCATCACCAACTCCTGGAGCTTACTCAAACTTTTGTCCATTGAGTTGGTGACACCATGCAACCATCTCATCCTCTGTCATCCCCCTCTCCTCCCACCTTTAATCTTTCCCAGCATCAGGGTCTTTTCAAATGAGTCAGTTCTTTGCATCAGGTGACCAAAGTATTGGAGTTTCAGCTTCAGCATCAGTCCTTCCAATGAATATTGAGGACTGATTGCCTTTAGGACTGACTGGTTTGATCACGCAGTCCAAGAGACTCTCAAGAGTCTTCTCCAACACCACAGTTCAAAAGTATCAATTCTTTGGCACTTAGCTTTCTTTAAAGCCCAACTCTCACATGCATGCATGACTACTGGAAAAACCACAGCTTTGACTAGATGGACCTTTGTTAGCAAAGTAATGTCGCTGCTTTTTAATATGCTGTCTAAGTTTGTCATAGCTTTTCTTCCAAGGAGCAAGCGTCTTTTAATTTCATGGCCGCAGTCACCATCTGCAGTGATTTTGGAGCCCCCCAAAATAAAGTCTGTCACTGTCTTGTGGTGGTGCCACAAGAATTTGCAAATGCTAAGTGGTGAATAACAGGCAAATAGACCATGTGAGAGAACTTGATCTAGCTATGTAGAGACAGTTCAGATGGCCTGGGGTGTGGTCCAGGTGGAATTTCAGAGTTCATTGCCTGAACACATGTAGCGGCAGAGGATTTAGCCATAGGAGACATAGTGCTCACACCAGGCAGCATCACAAGAGCATGTAGCAACTCATTGCTAAAACTTGGGCAGACAGGTCATGGCCACAGCTTTGCACTAGATATGGGAAGAATACAACAAGGAACTTTGCTGCTACTGAGAAAAACCGAGGACTCCTCAGTTTTGTGGGCTTGCTGTGACCCCACAGGCCTCAATTGCTTCAGCAATCACATCCTTTGGGGCATGGCACATACTCAAAACTTCTACTCCAATTGGGAGCAGACCCACCCCTGGCAGGGTGGTGATAGCCATGAAGCAAAAAAGAAGCCACACCTCACATCCAGCAAGCCAACCACACTCCCTATCACTGGGAAAACTGCCAACACCCTCTGAAGAAAGATGGGGCTGGCATGCATATCAGAACAAGATCTCATGCAAAAAATATTGGATGAACACAGTATGCACAAGAATACCCCAACACAAAAACACCTTTTCAAGAACACAGTAGATAATTGATACTCTCAAATTCATATAGACAGAGAAATTCAAGTAAAATGAAAATGCAGAGGAACTATTTGAAATTACAAAGACAAGGGAACTCCCCTGAAAGAAAAAAAAAATTAGAAACAGACCTCACCACTGTCCTAGACTCTGAGTTCAAAAATGAGGTAATAAAAATGTTAACTTAATTAAGAAAGATTATCAATAGAAATGCAGATTACTGTAACAAGGAATTAGAACTTATAAAAATAAACCAATTAAAAATGGACAAATTGCTCGAGATAAAAACCTATCTAGAAGCACTGGATAGCAGATTAATGGCACAGAATGAGTAAGTAATCTGAAAGATAGAATAATGGAAATCACCCAATCAGAACAGCAACAGAAAGAGAATAAAAAAATGAAAGCAACACATGAGATTTATGGGATATTAAGCCTGCCAACCTATGCATATTAGGGCTTATAAGAGAGTAAGAGAGAAAAGGTGATCAAACTGTATTTCAAGAAACTATGGCTGAAAAGTTCAAAAACTTAAAGAAAGAAAGAGATATCCAGGTACAGGAAGAACAGAGGGTCCCAAAGAAGATGAACCAAAAGAGACTTACAACAAGATATATCATAATTAAAATGGCAAAATTTAAATGGAGGACACTAAAGGCAGCAAGAGAAAAACAAAAAGTCAGTTATGAGAGAATCCCCATAAGGTTATCAGCTGATTTCTCTGTGAAAAATTTGTAGGCCAGGAGGGAGTGGCATTCAAATACTAAAAGGGAAAAATCTGCATCCTAGGATACCCTATGTAACAAGATTATAATTTAGAGTAGAAGGAGAGAGAAATAATTTTTCAGATAAGCAAAAACTAAAAGAATTCAGCAATACTAAACCTACCCTACAAGAAATATTAAAAGGCCTTGTCTAAATAGAAAAGAAGCAGGAATCTATTAGAAAGGGAAAATCACAATAGGAAAGGAAAATATATAAAAATATTAGTGATCACTTTAAAAGCCAGTACATGAACTTAAAAACAAGAAAAAATTGTAAAAGTGACTATAATTGCAATTAACATTTAAAAAGCATGAAAATTAAATATGATATCAAAATCACAAAACATGAGGGAGAAAAGTAAGAAAATATAGATCATTTAGAATGTGTTTTAACTTGTATAACTGTCAGGTTAAAGCAAGCAGATGTATTTACGGGTTAATAAACTTGAGCTTCCTCAAAAAGACGCTTACTCCTTGGAAGGAAAGTTATGACCAACCTAGATCGCATATTCAAAAGCAGAGACATTACTTTGCCAACAAAGGTCTGTCTAGTCAAGGCTATGGTTTTTCCTGTGGTCATGTATGGATGTGAGAGTTGGACTGTGAAGAAGGCTGAGCACCGAAGAATTGATGATTTTGAACTGTCGTGTTGGAGAAGACTCTTGAGAGTCCTTTGGACTGCAAGGAGATCCAACCAGTCCATTCTGAAGGAGATCAGCCCTGGGATTTCTTTGGAAGGAATGATGCTAAAGCTGAAAGTCCAGTACTTTGGCCACCTCATGCGAAGAGTTGACTCATTGGAAAAGACTCTGATGCTGGGAGGGATTGGGGGTAAGAGGAGAAGGGGACGACAGAGGATGAGATGGCTGGATGGCATCACTGACTCGATGGATGTGAGTCTGGGTGAACTCCGGGAGTTGGTCATGGACAGGGAGGCCTGGTGTGCTGCGATTCATGGGGTCACAAAGAGTCGGACATGACTCAGCAACTGATCTGATCTGATCTGATCTGAAACTTGAACTACATGGTAACCATGAATCACATACAAAATAGATTCACAAAAATAAAAATAAAGCAACTCAAGCACACTACAAAAGAAAGTCAACAAACCACAAAAGGAAAAACAAAAAAAAAGAGAAATGAACAAAAAAGAACTAGAAAAAGAACTAGAAAACAAGGATCAACATGGAAGTTAGTGTATACCCATCAGTAATTATTTGAAAGGTCAATGAACCAAAAACATACAGAGTGGAAGACTGGATTAAAAAATAAGAACCTACAATATGCTGCCTACCCAAGACTTCAAGATAAAAGAGACACAAACAAAAAGTAAGGAAATGGAAAAGGATATTTCATGCAAATAAAATGGACAGAAAGGTAGAGGTTTTAAAATAGATTTTAAAAAAAGAACCACAGATTTTAAATAGATTTTAAAAGAAATACCATAAAGAAAGAAAGATATAGGCATTATATAAGGTTAAATGGATCAATACAAAGAGAAGATATTATACTCATTAATATCCAAATAATATATCCAAAATATGAGCATGATGCTGTGAAAGTGCTGCACTCAATATGCCAGCAAATTTCAAAAACTTTGCAGTGGCCACAGGACTGGAAAAGGTCAGTTTTCATTCCAATCCCAAAGAAAGGCAATGCCAAAGAATGCTCAAACTACCACACAAATGCTCTCATCTCACATGGTAGTAAAGTAATGCTCAAAATTCTCCAAGCCAGGCTTCAGCAATGCATGAACCATGAAATTCCTGATGTTCAAGCTGGTTTTAGAAAAGGCAGAGGAACCAGAGATCAAATTGCCAACATCCGCTGGATCATGGAAAAAGCAAGAGAATTCCAGAAAAACATCTATTTCTGCTTTATTGACTATGCCAAAGCCTTTGACTGTGTGGATCACAATAAACTGTGGAAAATTCTGAAAGAGATGGGAATACTAGAACACCTGACCTGCCTTTTGAGAAACCTATATGCAGGTCAGGAAGCAACAGGTAGAACTGGACATGGAACAACAGACTGGTTCCAAATAAGAGGAGTACGTCAAGGCTGTATATTGTCACCCTGCTTATTGAACTTATATGCAGAGTACATCATGAGAAATGCTGGACTGGAAGAAACACAAGCTGGAATCAAGATTGTTGGGAGAAATATCAATAACCTCAGATATGCAGATGACACCACCCTTATGGCAGAAAGTTCAGAGGAACTAAAAAGGCTCTTGATGAAAGTGAAAGTGGAGGGTGAAAAAGTTGGCTTAAAGCTCAACATTCAGAAAATGAAGATCATGGCATCTGGTCCCATCACTTCATGGCAAATAGATGGGGAAACAGTGGAAACAGTGTCAGACTTTATTACCTGGGGCTCCAAAATCACTGCAGATGGTGAGTGAAGCCATGAAATTAAAAGACACTTACTCCTTGGAAGGAAAGTTATGACCAACCTAGATAGCATATTCAAAAGCAGAGACATTACTTTGCCAACAAAGGTCCATCTAGTCAAGGCTATGGTTTTTCCAGTAGTCATGTATGGATGTGAGCGTTGGACTGTGAAGAAGGCTGAGCGCCAAAGAAATGATGCTTTTGAACTGTGGTGTTGGAGAAGACTCTTGAGAGTCCCTTGGACTGCAAGGAGATCCAACCAGTCCATTCTGAAGGAGATCAGCCCTGGGAGTTCTTTGGAAGGAATGATGCTAAAGCTGAAACTCCAGTACTTTGGCCACCTCATGCGAAGAGGTGACTCATTGGAAAAGACTCTGATGCTGGGAGGGATTGGGGGCAGGAGGAGAAGGGGATGACAGAGGATGAGATGGCTGGATGGCATCACTGACTCGATGGACCTGAGTCTGAGTGAACTCCGGGAGTTGGTGATGGACAGGGAGGTCTGGCGTGCTGCGATTCATGTGGTCGCAAAGAGTCAGACACGACTGAGTGACTGAACTGAACTGAACTGAAATATATAAAACCATACTAACAGATATAAAGGAGAAATGGATGAGATAGTAGGAAAATTTAACAATCCACACACATCAATGGAAAGATCATGCAGACAGAAAATTAGTAAGGCAACAGAGGTCTAACTTATGCAATAGACGAGTTGGACTTAACTGATACCTACAGGGCACTGTATCTGTAAACAATTAGAATGTACAATGTTTTCAAGAGCACATGGGGTGTTCTCTAAGAGAGACCACAAACTAGGTCATAAAAAAACCTTAACAAATTTGAGAGGTTTGAAATTATCTCAAGCATCTTTTTTTAGAACAATGGTATGAAACTAGAAATCAGCCACAGAAAGAAAAATGGGAAAGGAGTGAATGTATGGAGACTAAACAACACGCTGTTAGAAAAAAGTGGCTAAATGATGAAATCAAAGAAGAAATCAGAAAATATCTCAACACAGTTGAAAATGAAAACACAGCCTTATAAAATCTATGGGATATAGCAAAAGTAGTTCTAAGATTAAAGTTTATAGTAATACAGACCTTCTTCAAGAGACAGGAAAAAAATGTCAAATAAACAACCTAACCTACTACCTAAAGGGATCAGGAAAAGAACATATAAAACCAAAGGTCAGCAGAAGGAAGGAAACAATAAAGATCAGAGAGGATATAAAATAGGGATAAAATAGAAAAGATCAATATAAAAAAGAGCTGAGTTCTTAAGATAAAATTCACAATCCTCTAGCTAGGCTCATCAAGAAGAAAAGTGAGGAGACTAAAATCAATAAAATTAGGAATGAAAGAGAGGAAATAACAACAAACTGATACCACAAATTACAAAAAATTATAAGCAAATATTATAAACAGTTATATCCCAACAAATTGGACAACCTAGAAGAAATGGACACGTTTCTAAAAATGTAAAACTTGTCAAGGCTGAGTAAAAAGGGAACATAATTGCAACAGACCAATAGAGTCTGTAATTTTAAAACTCCCTCCAAACAAAAATCCACAATCAGATAGTTTCACTGGGGAAATTCATCCAAACATACAAAAAAGAACCTATACTTATCCTGTTCAAAGTATTCCAAGAAACTGAACAGATGAGAACACTTTCAAATTCCTTGTATGAAGCCATCATCAACCTGGCACCAAAACCAAAGATAACACACAAAAAAGAAAATTACAGCCCAATATCTTTGATGAATATAGATGTAAAAATCCTCAAAATATTAGCAAGCTGAATTCAACAATACATAACAAGGATGATCAAGTGGGATTCACTCCGGGATCATAGGTAGGTTCAACAGACGCAAATCAACTAATGTAATAAGGAACATTAACAAGAAGAAAGAAAAAATTCATATGATAATTTCATTAGATACAGGAAATGTATTTGACACAATTCAACATCGATTTATTTTTAAAACTCTCACCAAAATGTGCATAGAGGAAACATATATGTACATAATAAAGGCCACATATGACAAATCCATAGCCAACATTGGTGAAAAGATGAAACCCTTTCATTCGCATTCTCAGTGGTGAAAAGAAATTTAGCCTTTCTGCTAAATTCAGGAATAAAATCAAGATGCCCAGTCTCACCACTTCTACTTAACATAATATTGGAAGTCCTAGCCACAGTAGTCAAAAAATAAAAAGAAATAAAATATATCTGAATTGGAAGGGAAGAATTAAAATGGTCACTATTTGCCAATGACATAAACACTAATATAGAGAACCCTAAGTCTCCATACAAAATTATTAGAACTAATAAAGGAATTCAACAAGGTAAGAGGATATAAAATTATTATACAGAAATCTGTTGCATTTCTTCACACTAAAATGAAATATTGAAAAGGAAAGAATAAAACCTTATTTAAACCTTGTCACCAAAAAAAAAAAAAAAAAAAAAAAAACCTAAGAATAAACTTAACCTAGGAGATAAAAGACCTATCCACTCAAACCTATAAATATGGATAAAGGAAACTGAAGATGGTTCAAAAAAATGAAAATATATTCCATGCTCTTGGGTTGGAATAATTAATATTGTTATAATGGCCATACTATCCAAATTGACCTACAGATTTAATGCAATCCCTATCAATTTCCCAAGACATTTTTTTTCACAAAGCTAGAAGAGATAATCCTAAAATTTACATGGAACCACAAAAGACACAGAAATGCCTAAGCAGTTCTGAGGGAAAAGAACAAAGCAAGAGGCATACCCCTCTTGGATGTCACAAAATACTATGAAGCTACAGTAATCAAAACAGCATGGTATTGGTGATTAAAAAAAAAAAAAAAAACTTACATGTAGGTCAGTGGAACACAAAAGAAATTCCAGAAACAAACCCACATGCCCATGGCCAATTAATCTATGACAAAGGAGGCAAGAATATACAGTGGAGGAAATAACAGTCTCTTTAACAAGTGATATTGTTAATCCTCGACAGCTACATGTAAATCACTGAAGTTAGAACACTCCTCACACCATATCTGAAAATAATCTCAAAATATTTTAAAAACCTAAATATAAGACATGATACCATAAAAATTCTAAAAGAGAACTTAAGAAAAATATTTTCTGACATAAATTGTAGAAACATTTTTTAGATCAGCCTCCCAAAAGGAAAGAAATAAAAGCAAAAGTGAACAAATGGGACCTAATCAAACTTACAAGCTTTTATGTACAGCAAAGAAAATCAATAGAATGAAAAGACAACCTATGAAATGAAAGAAAATATTTGCAAATTATGCTACTGACAATAATAATATTCAAAATATATAAATGGCTTATACAATTCAATATTTAAAAAAAAGATTCAACCCAATCAAAAAATGGGCAGAAGATCTACATAGACATTTTTCTGAAGAAGACATACAGATGGCCAGCAGGCACATGAAACCATGCTCAGCACTGCTAATTATTAGAGAAATTGAAAACAAAACTACAATGAAGTATCACCTCACATGTGTCAGAATGGTTATCATCAAAAAAAAAAAAAATCTACAAATAATAAATGCTGAAGATGTGTAAAGGTAGTCCTTATATACTGTAGCTGGGAATGTGGATTGGTGCAACTATTTTTGAGAAAAGGTGTGGAACTTCCTTAAAACTAAAAATAGAGCTACTATATGGTTGAAAAAATCTCATTTCTAAGTATATATTTGGAAAGAAAAGAAAATCTCTAAACAAAAAACACTTCATTGTTCATAGCAGCACAATTTACAATAACCAAAACAAGGAAATAATCCAAGTGCATCAACAGATGATTAGTTGAAGAAGATGTGTTATATATATATATATATATATAATGGAATATTACTTAACTGTAAGAAAGAGTGAAATATTGCCATTTGCAGCATTACGGATTGATCTCAGTTCAGTTCAGTCACTCAGTCATGTCCGACTCTTTGCGACCCCATGAATCACAGCACGCCAGTTCTCCCTGTCCATCACCAACTCCCAGAGTTCACCCAAACTCACGTGCATAGAGTCGGTGATGCCATCCAGCCATCTCATCCTCTGTCATCCCCTTCTCCTCCTGCCCCCAATCCATCCCAGCATCAGGGTCTTTTCCAATGAGTCAACTCTCGCACAAGGTGGCCAAAGTATTGGAGTTTCAGCTTCAGCATCAGTCCTTCCAATGAACACCCAGGACTGATCTCCTTTAGAATGGACTGGTTGGATCTCCTTGCAGTCCAAGGGACTCTCAAGAGTCTTCTCCAACACCACAGGTCAAAAGCATCAATTCAAAAAAAAATTCAAAAAAAAAAAAAAGCATCAATTCTTCGGCACTCAGCCTTCTTCACAGTCCAACTCTCACATCCATACGTGGCTACTGGAAAAACCATAGCCTTGACTAGATGGACCTTTGTTGGCAAAGTAATGTCTCTGCTTTTGAATATGCTATCTAGGTTGGTCATAATTTTTCTTCCAAAGAGTAAGCGTCTTTTAACTTCATGGCTGAAATCACCATCTGCAGTGATTTTGGAGCCCAAAAAAATAGTCTGACACTGTTTCCACTGTTTTCCCATCTATTTCCCATGAAGTGATGGGACCAGATGGATTGACCTAGACAGAACTATACTTAATTAAGTAAATCAGAGAGAGAGAAATATACAATATCATGATATGTGGACTCTAAAAAATAATACAAATTAAAATATAAATCCTAGGCTTCCCTGGTAGCTTAGAGGGTAAGGAATCTGCCCACAATGAGAGAGACCTTGGTTCAATCCCTGGATTGGGAAGATCCCCTGGAGGAGGGCATGGCAACCTACTCCATTGTTCTTGCCTGGAGAATACCCATGGACATAACAGCCTGGCAGGCTACAGTTCATGAGGTCACAAAGCATCAGACATGACTAAGCGACTAAGCACAGCACAGTACATGCTATAATATGATAAAGATAATTTTAAAAGGAGTAAATTTCAGAGGAATATCACTTATGAATATTGATGCAAAAAATTCCAAAATAAAATTTTAGTGAGCAGATTTCAACAGCAAGTTAAGAAAACATCATAACCAAGAACATTTTATGAATAAACAAGAAGTTGATTCAATAATAAAAAAATCTATTAATATAAACTACTATATTAATACATTAATAGTTCTGAAAAAACCTTTGAAAGCATTCAACACTTGCTGCCAGAAACTAGGGTGAAAGGAAATGTGGAAAAAATGCTCAGTGACTGTAGGGCTTTATTTTCTAGTGATGAAAATGTTTTGTTTCTAAATTATGTGAATGTTCTAAATGAAATGTGTTCACTTTAAATTGTTATTTTTAAATTATGTGACCAGGTGGTGCAGTGGTATAGAATCTGCTTGCCAATGCAGGAAACAAAGGAGACACAGGTTCATTCCCTGAGTCAGGAAGATCCCCAAGAGGAGGAAATGGCAACCCACCCTAGTATTCTTGCCTGGAGAATCACCATGGACAGAGAAGCTTGGTGAGCTTTAGTACATGGGGTCGCAAAGAGTCAGACACGACTGAGCGACTAAGCACTAATGCATATGCAAAACAAAAACACAATTACAGACATAGGAAAAAAACATATGGTTATCAAGAAGAAAGGGAAAGAGAGGGACAAATGGGGAGTACGGAACTAAGAGATACAAACTACTAGGCATTAAATAGATAAGCAGGAAGGTTTTATTGTATAGCACAGGAAATTATATTATCTTGTAATAACCTATAATGGAAAATAACCTGAAATATATATATATATATATATATATATATATATATATATATATATATATAATTGAATCACTTTTCTGTACACCTGAAATAACAAAATATTGTAAATCAACTATATTTCAATTAAAAAAGAATTATCTCAATATATAAAGGCAATATATCACAAACCCACAGTTAATATCATACTTAAGGTGAAAAACTGAAAACATTTATTTTTAAAATTTCAGGAATAAGGACAAGGGTGCCCTCTCTCACCATTCTATTCAACTTAGTCCTGGATGTCCTAGCCACAGGAACTAAACAAAGAAAATAAATAAAAGGCATCTGAATCAAAAAGGAAGAAATAAAATTGTCTTTGTTTTAAGATGATACTATATTATATAGAAAATTCTAAATACTCCACCAAAAAATTTTTAGATATAATCAATGAATTTCAGTAAAGTTGAAGGATATAAAATCAATGGAAAAAAAATCAGTCATGTTTCTTTACCTTAACATCAAATATCAGAAGGAAATTTAAAAAAAACAATCCCACTTATAATAGCATCAAAAACAATAAAAAATTCTTAGGTAACATTCATTGGATCATTGAAAAAGCAAAAGAGTTCCAGAAAAACATCTACTTTTGCTTTATTGACTACTCCAAAGCCTTTGACTGTGTGGATCACAACAAACTGTGGAAAATTCTTAAAGCGAGGGAAATACCAGACCCCCTGACCTGCCGCCTGAGAAATCTGCATGCAGGTCAAGAAGCAAAGTTAGAACTGGACATGGAACAACAGACTGCTTCCAAATCAGGAAAGGAGTATTTTAAAGCTGTATATTGTCACCCTGTTTATTTAACTTATATGCAGAGTTCATCATGAGAAACGCTGGGCTGGATGAAGCACAAGCTGGAATCAAGATTGCCAGGAGAAATATCAATAACCTCAGATATGCAGATGACACCACCCTCATGGCAGAAAGTGAAGAGGAACTAAAGAGCCACTTGATGAAAGTGAAAGAGGAGAGTGAAAAAGTTGGCTTAACACTCAACATTCAGAAAACGAAGATCATGGCATCTGGTCCCATCACTTCATGACAAATAGATCAGGAAACAGTGAGAGATTTTATTTGGGGGGGGGTTCCAAAATCACTGCAGATAATGACTGCAGCCATGAAATTAAAAGCTCCTTGAAAGAAAAGCTATGATCAACCTAGACAGCATATTAAAAAACAGAGACATTATGTTGCCAACAAAGGTCTGTCTACTCAAAGCTATGGTTTTTCCAGTAGTCATGCATGGATGTGAGAGTTGGACTATAAAGAAAGCTGAGCACAGAAAAATTGATGCTTTTGAACTGTGGTGTTGGAGAAGACTCTTGAGAGTCCCTTGGACTGCAAGGAGATCTGACCAGTCCATCCTAAAGGAAACCAGTCCTGAATATTCATTGGAAGGACTGATGCTGAAGCTGAAACTCCAATACTTTGGCAACCTGATGTAAAGAACTGACTCAGTGGAAAAACCCTGATGCTGTGAAAGATTGAAGGTGGGAGGAGAAGACATAGAGGATGAGATGGTTGGATGGCATGATTGACTCAATGGACATGAGTTTGAGTAAGCTCCAGGAGTTGGTGATGGACAAGGAAGCCTGGCATGCTATAGTCTATGAGGTCGCAAAGAGTTGGACATGACTGAGCAACTAAACTGAACTGAGGAACAAATTTAACTATGGGAGTAAAATATCTCTGCAGTGAAAATTATCAGATATTGATGAAAGAAATTGAATCAGACACAACTGAAGAAAAATACATCTTATGTTCATGGCTTGGAGAATTAATATTGTTAAAATATTTATGTTACTCAAAGTCATCTACAGATTCAGTGGAATCCCTATCAAGATATCAGCGGCATTTTTATAAAAATAGAAAAATCCAACCATACAATTTGTATGAAACCACAAAAGATCCTGAACAACTAAATCAATCCTGAAAAAGAAGAGCAAAGCAGGAAGCATCACATTTCTTAATTTTAAACTATATTACAAAGCTAGAGCAGTTTTAAAAATATAGTATTGGCATAAACACAGAACAATGGAAGAGAACCAAGAGCTTAGAAATAAACCTATGCATATCTGTTCAACTAATATTTGACAAGGAATCCAAGAATATTTAACGGTAAAGATGGCTTCTTCCAACTGGTTTAGAGAAATTTGGATATTTAAATATGAATAAATGAAACTCTGCCACTATTTACACCATTCACAAAAATTATCCCAAAGTGGATTAAGGACTTATATGTACAACGTTAAGTTATAAAATTCCTAGAAAAAATAGGGGAAAATCTCTTTGACATTGGTCTTGGCAATGAATTTTTTTTTTTTTTTTTTTTTGCACATAACACCTAAAGCACAGGCAATAAAAGCAAAAATAAATAATCATGGCTACATCAAAGTTAAAAGCTCTTGCACAGATAAATGATCAACAGAATGAAGAGGCAACCTGTGGAATGGAGGAAGATATTTGCAGTTCAATTACATGATAAGGGGTTAATCTAAAAAAAATTACACATAACTCATATAATAGCAAAATCATCATCATTATCATCATCACCATCTATTCAATCATGGCCTCAGCCTGAATAGTCATTTTTCCTAAGAAGGTATTCAAATTGCTAAGAGATATATGGAAAGGTGCTCCACATCACTAATCATCAGGGAAATAAAAATGAAACTGCAATGAGATACAACCTCACACCCGTTAGAAAGGCTATAACCAAAAAGACAAGAGATAACAAGTGTTGCCAAGGATGTAGGAAAAAAGAGAACCTTAGGGTACTATTAGTGGGAACATAAATTGGTATATCCACAGTGGGAAAAAAATATAGAGGTTTCTATAAAACTAAAATATAGTTATCAAATGACACAGCAATTCTACTTCTGGGTATATATTTGAAGGAAATAAAATCACTACCTTGATGAGATATTTGCACCCCCATGTTTATTGCCACATTACTTCCAGTAGCCAAGACATGGAAACAACTTGTGTCCATTGTTAGAGGACTGGATAAAGAAAATGTGATGTACATATAAGGGATGACATATTCGACCACAAAAAGAAAGAAATCTTGCCATTTGTGATAACATGAAAAATCCTGAAGGCGTTATGCTAAAAGTGAACTGTCAGACAAAAAAGACAAATTTTGTGTGATCTCACTTATATAGGGAACTAAAACATCTAAACTCATAGAAACAGAGAATAAATTGATGGTAGCTGGAGTCGGCAATAGGAGTGAGTAAAACTGTTGAAGGAAGCAAAAAGGTACAAAATATATTTATAATACAAATTACAGAGATATATTCAGCATGATAGCTACAGTCAATACTGTATTGTATATTTGGAATTTTCTAAGAGAGTAGATATTAAAAGTTCTCATCACAAAAAAGTCAACTATGTGAGGTAATAAATGTTAACCAAAGTTATTGTGGTTATCATTTTGCAATATATTCATTTATCAAATCATTATGCTGTATACCTTAAAAAATAAAACTAAGAAAAAAGAATATACTGTGATTTAGTGTAGAATTAAGGCAGCTTCCATATAAATAGGGAATGTATAGATTACTGAATAAATGATACTAAGACAATTTATTCATTATTTGTGTTTGTCACAGTGGGCTTGTGACAGAGTTCAGGTCATTGAGATGCAAGTAGAAGACTTTACATTGGGCTTCTAGAAATGCTCTTTAAGTCAGAATGATTCATATTGTATATTTCTTTCACTCTCTGTCCTTTCTTTTTTTCCTTATGTTTAAATGTACATGATACAGGAAATAGAGTAGCCATCTTACTGTCTTGAGAAGATATAGCTAGCCACAGGCAAATCATATGGTACCTTTGGTAGAAAGTGAAGGTATTACCTCCACACACAGGGTCAATTAATTTCAGCTTTCACTTACCCCCTCACTGGGCATCACTGGACAGTGAAGATTGTCACAACCAAATGTGACAGTCCAGGCTGAGTGGAAGACCAGAAACAGATTCAATTTCTCAGAACATGAAAGTGTCACCTACAATGTACTTATCATTATGTGAGAAAAATAAGGCCCATAATAAACAGAAAACCACCATTTTTTATTATTCATGGGTAAATACACTGTTTAACTTATATATCTATGGACAGCGCTCTTCGGTGAGGACCATCACTGACAGGGCAAGAAGAAATCTATATTTTTTTTCTGGGCACTTGGGAAAAATGGATTTTCCTTTGTTATGTGAAGTGCTTATTTGAAAATTGGGAAGAAAGTGTTGGGTTTGGTTGCAAAAAAATTAAAATAAATTATTTCTTAGAAGTTTACTTCCCTCTAAGATGCCAAGAAAGAAAAAAAGTGTTGCTGAAATGATGAGCTCTTATAATGGCCTAACAGATATTTGAGTATGGGCATATAAACCAAGAGTTTGCATAAGCTGACATTTTTGTGTTCCTTTATCCTATCAGTCATGTTCTGACCCTGGACTGGGCACACACAAGCCAGAAAATACATAGTGGTAGAATTTTCCTACTGTCTGCATAGTGCACTTCCTCCCTGCTCTCCCAACATCTGTCTCCTAGACAGAAGACCACAGCGTAGTATTGACTTCATCATGGAATCCTGAGAGCATATCCAGTATTCAAGAATACTTTCTTACAGGCTGTCCCAAAGTTAGTGGGATGAGTAAGCGTTACACTAAGGCTTGGGACTGATCTAAAAGTCAGTATCTCAAACAAGTAAAAATCAAAGCCAAATGTATTCTCAAAACATTTATCCAAAGTGGCTCATCCCAGTTAACAAATATACAAACCATATACTGCCACGAATAATCCACCATCAATCCACTCTCTTATAATTTTCTGTACTAATCAGAGTACTCCCTCCCACCAAGTCCAGATAGAGTCAGATAATACTTTCCAATATGGTGTTCCAAGCAGTCACAACTAATTGATTTTCCAGTACATTAAATACTATCTATATGTCACTCTGGGACTGGATATAAAGGGAGAATCTGAACACCATTAAGTAATGAGATGGTAAATGAAGATCAAGACAAAAGCAGAAAGATTAAAAACTTGAGTGCAGAAATGTAGCCTTGAGAAGTTTTGTGGAAGGTAACTGAGGATTAGGCAAGGAAAGGAGAAAACTGCTAGGGTTGCTGATTCAGTCTAGACAGGGGCATTTAAACAATGCTGTCTTATAGGAGCCTTCAGGAGACAAAGTCTGTGGGGAATGCAAGACTGAAGGTCAAGTCAGAGAATTTTGATGTTGGGACTATGGAGAAGAGAAAGGAAGCAAGAAAAGAGGACATTAGGTTTATAGCCTATGTCTGGTCAAGTTTTCTAGGAGTTCAAGCATCCTATCCCTGCCTCTGGCTTGCATTTGCTGGACTATGGCCTATGATGTAAATATTCTTATTTCCTCAAAACCTCTCTCAACTGGATCCTGTACTCTTGGCCACTTGCTATAAGGCTGTTTTATAAACTTTGTTCTTTCAGATTCTTTGAGGCCTATTTATGTTGATATCTTATTTTGTCAAGCTCTGAGCTGATTCTGAAAAACAGAATCTGCTCAACTGCTCCTCAGAAAGATGTTTCCCTGAATGGACTTCAGTTCACAAGGCTAAACTTGCAAAAGTCCCTCTTTATGAGGCCACAGTTATTTGGAAGCCCCCAAGAAGCATTCAAGGTTTTTCTTCAGAAATTTATCAAAAGAAATTCCTTAGAGACCGAACATCATCCTTTGTTATGTCCCAAATATCTTTCAAAACTGAGTAACCTATGGTTCTAAGATTAGGTACTTGTTTGTTTGATTTTTTTCTACTCCCTTAGGATGAGTATCCTGCTCTCCAGGAGCAATTGCTGCCTCCATGCCTCAATTGGCTCATTTGTTGTCCTCTCTTTTTGTCCTAGAGTCTAATGTTTATTATCAGTTACAAAATTGCCCTCACTATATTTCCCAGGAGAGCTCAGACCTTGGTTTAACTGATTCCCCTGGTTTTAGTATCTACTAGCTCAAAATTCCAGAGTTGGGTATGTAGATTAAGCACTCTGCAATAATAATAATAACACATGTGTAAATAGAGCAGTAAAGCTTTTAAGGCACGCATGCTCATGATTTATTTTAATCCTTCCCTGTGAAATAAATGGATCAGAGGTTATTATCCCCATTTTCAAAATGAAAAAACTATGTTCCAGAGAAAGGTTATGACTTGTGCAAGGCCACATTGTACAACTATGTAATTCCCACTCTAATGTTCTTTCTGCTCTGCCATGGACCTCTGAATCAGGATAGTTTACACCCACAGTGGAATCAGCTTTCCACTGACAAGCCCCTATTTCCAGGGCCAAGGAGCTGGCAGCCATAGAGCGCATCTGGTCTCCAGTGGATGAAGCTTTCAGTGATTGGTGACAGGCCCCACCCTCCAGTCCACTCCATTAGGAGCATTCTGTCTGAACTGCTGGAGGCACGCAAAGCTCTGCAGTATGTGAGTATGCAGCAGAAATCTGCTTTGCATTTGCAGTTTGAAAACTGCAAACCCCAAAGCACTGGATTGGGGCTAAAGAGGCATGAGAATGTTTGAGTGTGCCCACAGTCTAAGAAAAGGGAAACATTTCCAGTGCCAAATTCTTGGAAGAAGACAGGGAAGGCATATTTAAAACAGAAACTAAAAAAGATAGAAGTAAGTGCTAAAGTGGATCATTGAAATCCAACATGCACCATTTTTCAAGATGAGGGAACACTGAGACATAAAAGATGGAAGGACCTGGTTGAGGTTCTACTATCAATACCTGACAGTGGTGGGATTTGAATTCAATTTGTGTGTCCACAAACTGGTACTCTCTCCACTGTACTGCACTGCCATGCTAGGTGCCCTCACAGGAAATTTTCCTATTCCTGTTCGTTTACTTCCTTCCCTTAAGCCAAGGCCTAAGATGCTCCGATGCTCAACCTTCAAGTCCCTAAGAGACACTGGTGAGGAGGAAGCATACAGCAGTGATAAAATGACTTTGGCTTGCTCTGCATGTATGATGAGAGAAGATGAAGGTTCCTGTTTCCAGTGTGTTCAGAAGAGTAGCAGTTCCTGCTGGCTTTCAGGCCGGCTTATTTAAGTTGTTTTTATATTATTTAATAATTCATAGCAAATGATTGATAATGTGCCTCACTCAGATACTCAAACAAAGAGATTTCTGATACCATGACTCTGTAAGTGAAATAAAAACA